>NC_135715.1:156233936-157433936 GCF_964656455.1 Halichoerus grypus | reverse complement strand
TGTTTTTACATTCAGGTCAATATCATCATTACTTGTATAAGTTCCTACTCACTTCCCCACTAAAAGAAATAAGCCAACAGTGCTGTCAAAAGAGTTTTCAATCACTTGCAAGGTCTGCCGAGTTTACCATTTGACATAGGGATATTTATACTCAGTTCCCGACCAATATGAAAAATCATTTCTGTAGGGAACTATAAATGAAGATCTCATTGTAAGTACTTCTGCTTTCTACTGTGGCCTTTTACTTAAGTATTGGAAAACCATGCTATGCTTGTAATTACAAACTGCATTTTAAAAATACAAATGAGAAAAGGCTGATGTCCAGATTTGGCTCCAGCAGATAGAAATGAAAAAACAAGACAGCATCGGACACTTGGGGATGTCAAACGGAAATTGGCCAAACACAGTTCAGGTGCTCCAGGTGCTCTTCTGCTTATTCCAAGCCCAGCTCCAGGGAACCAGCCTCCCCTCCCAAGGAATGATTTTTCTTTCTTAGCTTCACAGAGAATTGGAAGAATAAGTGATTTCAACTGTCTGTCTCTATGGCAACTAGTACCCTAATTTCACCTCTTAGATGGCAATTATACCTATTCACTGAATAGCTTTCAGTCCCTACTTTTATGACGAAAAAATTGATTTCATGAAAAATGAGATATAGGTAATAGGTGAACCTTTCCCCCAGCAACCATGGAGTACAGTTTATAAGAGGTGTGATCATTCAGAAGCAGAATGCATTCTATGGGTTTTTTTTTTTCTTTTTCAATTGTAGGGTGTTTATCCCAAATGTCTTTCCTCTAGTTGTTTTTTTAAGGATAAAAGATTATTCTTTTCTTGCTTAACATTTATTTTTTTTATTCAACTATGAAAATTAGTTGGGTTCATTGTAAAGAGTTTTGCAAATAGAGAATAAAAAGTAGAAAAACATAAACAAGAAAATAAAGTTCATTCTCCTTACTTAAAAATAATCACTATTAATATTCTGCTAACAGTTTAGATGTGTGATGTGTATACATATAAATACAATTTAAATCCTATAGTGTATATTTTTTTTGTAGCTGGACTTTTTCACAAAATATGTTATGAGAAGTTTTCCATACCATTAAATATTCTTCTAATGCATGATTTTAATGGCTTCAAAAGAGTCCATAATATTGGTTTACTATATTTTATTTAACTAATAGTTCTATGTTGACATTTAACATAAATGTTTATGTACATCACTATTGCCTTAACATAAATTCAGAAAACAAATACATAAATCAAGTGGGAAAAACATTTTAAATTATATTGCCAAATTTATCTCCCCCAAAATTATGCCAGTTTATTTTCCTAGTAGAGGTAAATGGATGAGAGTATCCATTACCTTAAATTCTCTATCAGAGGTACTATTTTTTTAGTGCCAATGAGAGAGGGAATATTTTACTACATTTCTTTAATATCTTTAATTAAAAACTTATTTTAAGGTTAAATATGTTTTTAGATTTTCTTTTTTTTAGGGGGGAAGAGATACATGAATTGCCTGTTCACCTCTGAAGCAAAGAATATATGTTATCCCCTAATAACTCTCCTCTCTCTATTTCTTAGTAACAGAAGAGATAACTTTTAGTTGGGCACATAGCCCCTTGAAATAAAGACATTTCCCATTCTCCTTTGCAGCTAAGTGTAGCTATGTATTAACTCTAGGCTGATGAAATATAAGCAAAAATGATCTATGCTATTTTGGAGAAATGTCCTTAAAGGCAAAAGATATGCCCTCTTTTTCTCTTCATCATTCTTGATGGTTGAATGCAGATGTTATGGTTGGAGCTTCAGCAGCCATTTTGGACCATAAGGATAAGGGTCACACTATAGGGATGGTAGACCAGAAAACTAGAGGGAGCCTAGGTTCCTAAGAACTTTACAGAAGTTCCATCTTGGAAGGTTGGTCTCCAGATTTTTATTTGAAAGAGTAAAACTGTATTTTTAAGCCATGATTGTGTTGCACTGTTTGTTTTATCAAGCTGTACTTAAACTTAATTGATGTAAGATTTTTTTCTCCATATTTTTTCTTACTGATTTCTTTTTCATCAACAATTTATTTTTTAGAGAGAGAGAGTGAACAAGCAGAGGGAGGGGCAGAGGGAGAGAGAGAATCTTGAAGTAGACTCCCTAGTGGGCTCCATTCCAGGACCCTGAGATCATGACCTGAGCCACAATCAGGAGTCAGCTGCTTAACCGACTGAGCCACCCAGGTGACCCTTCTTACTGATTTTTAAGTGCACTTTCTATTTTAAGGATAGTTACACTTTATCTGGTATATATGTTACAAATTTTTCCAGATTTTCATTTGCTCCTTGATTTTTTATGGAATTAGGAGGCAAAAATATAATTATTCTTAAACTTAATTACTACATAAATTAATTATACATTCAGAAAAATCATTTAACAGTGTTAGCTTAGAAATACAAATTCCAGGGGTGCCTGGGTGGCTCAGTCGGTTAAGGGTCTGCCTTTGGTTCAGGTCATGATACCCGAGGTCCTAGGATAGAGCCCCTGTATCTGGCTCCCTGCTCAGCAGGGAGTCTGCTTCTCCCCCTTCCTCTGCCCCTCCCCCTACTTGTGCTCTGTGCTCTCTCTCCCTCTCAAAAAAAAAATAAAATCTTAAAAAAAAAGAAATATAAATTCCAGAGAAATATTTTGTCACAAATATCATAAGGCAGCACTGAGAAGCATATGTTCATTTCTTACAGGTACACAATTAAAGGGTTATGTTGCAGGCCAAAGTCATTTAGATGATTAGAAATTGTGTATATTTTTGAAGACTTAATAATTCATTCCTTACTAATGCAGAGAATTTCTGTTTGTAATTTGTGGGGCTCTGGGTTCAAAGCATTGCCCCAGAAGTCTTCACTGGGCCTTAAGGGAAGCTGAGCGGGCCAGCTCTGCCTGCTACTCCCAATGTGATTTATTCATTAGAGTTCCACAAAAGAGTCCCTGCCGATGACTTCCCCCCCACCCCCACACACACACAGATAAGAAATCTAGAGTCACAATTCCTACCAGATCATAAGCAGCCAGCATTTTTTTCTGCACATCTGGAATTGCCCCCAGAGGCTCCAGATAAGGAAAGTTGTCTTTCATCACAAGAGAGACTGAAGGAGTATTATCACTGGTGATGAGCCGAGAGGACAGGGTCAACAGGCACTGTTTCAGACTGGCAATTGGAGGAAGTCCACACAGTTCCTTAATAGACACTATGGCATTCTGTGGGGAAGCAAACATGCAATTAGACTTCTGACCACATGACGCATCACCCCCAGCACTTCTAGGTTTACACAAAAGTATATTCATTAAAAGTATACCCTCCGATACATATGTAATTTGGAGGAAACTGGATTATAATCAACCAGAAGTGTAACGTGCACCAAGAAAGCACACAGAACTAATTCACTATCATACTTCATCTTTGTCAATTTTTAGCAACTGCCACAAAAATGCCATAAAGCAAAGCTGATTGTGAACCAAGGCTACACAGTGCTTTTCAAAGCAGAGCATTGGAATATTCACACAAATTAGCCTTGGCTGGTTGTGAATATCTTATTCGATTTGCATCATGATGATCATAAAAACATGCCAGTGATTATACATTGGAGTACATCTCCTTCGGGCTTTTCCCCTCAAGGTAGCAGGCTGCAATTACTCACAGATGTGCATTCGACTAACCATCAATTGTATTTCTCTGTCATCCCATCAGAAATGCACCTGACAGATGCCCATACTAAAACAAATTTCATGTAGAGCTACATTTGTCCATGTTTTACAGGCTTTTAAAATTCATTTGAAATAGAAATTATAACTATTTCATATTTTATTAACAGCGAGCAGTACCTAACCTATTATATGTCAAATGAATTTAGCGACAATGATGGTATTTCATTTTTCTACTGATTAGGCTCCAAATAATCCTTAACCCAAAAGACTTTATGTTAAGGTGATATAAATTATCAGTATTACCTGGAAAAAAACTTTATCCATAACCAACTCTCCTTACGATGCATTTTAAAAACATAGTATGTGTAAAGGATATATTTCAAGAATTACATAGAAATAAATAAAATCGATTTCTAATATGTAAAGTAAGATGTAGAAATGATGTATAAGTCGGAGGGGGAGAAGAACCATGAGAGACAATGGACTCTGAAAAACAAACTGAGGGTTCTAGAGGGGAGGGGTTTGGGAGGATGGGTTAGCCTGGTGATGGGTATTGAGGAGGGCACGTTCTGCATGGAGCACTGGGTGTTATGCACAAACAATGAATCATGGAACACTATATCTAAAACTAATGATGTAATGTATGGGGATTAACATAACAATAAAAAATTTAAAAAAAAATAAAAATAAAAAAAGAAATGATGTATAAGTAATCTAATACAGGGATTTATAATAGTTTTGAATTATGTCAGAAAAAGTCAGATAGAAAATGGTAATATTTGGAACCTATTTTTAAAATAGTGGCTAAGGCAACCACTTCAAATAAAATGCTTACAATCTAAGTACTTATGTGTGAATTACGTACCATACTGTTTTCCACCACTTCAGCTATTTAAAATTGATTTTAAGTCTTTTCTGGAATTTGTCTGTGAAATAATGTAAAAATAAAGTCTTCACCAAATGATGGGTTTGAGATTCAGCATCACATGACTAAAAACCATGAATGATCATGAGTTTTGGTAGTAGGCCATTCTGGATTTAAAGACCAACATTCCTATTTACTAACTGCAATATTTGGGAAATCACTTAACTTCTTCAAGCTTGTTTTCTATCTTGAAAGTAGGGATTGTTTGGTGAGAATTACCATTAAAATGATAGCTAAAGGAGCAAATAAACTGCATTGAAAAATATTCCTCTCTTGTTTTGTTCTCAGACTGCTACTTCTTCTGCCGACCAACACCTCTTTGCACATTGCAGGAACTTAGTATTTGTTGTTTGGTTGTTTCTCAGTAACATGACCCTAGAATAGATATATTCTATAGTATTCAAGAAAGAAATTGGCAACCATCTATGATTTCAAGCATTAATGAAGGAAAAGAAACTAACATTGAATTTCCACATGCCAGGAGTGGGCAATTTACATACATTGTCATTTAATTCTGATAATAATTCTGTGATGTATTACTATTTTTCTTACCTTATGTGGAGAAAACTGATGATCAGAGATCTGAAATAACTTGCTCAAGATCACAAGGGGATAGAATTTAAGCCAGAATCCAGGTTCTTTCAATTAAACCACTTTTCTAAGAGAAGACCACATAGTTTTCAACAAGTTCAAGTGCTGACTATTGTTTGTTTAGTTGTGTTTGCTCTTGTGGGGAGTAATTTATTATCGTTGTTGTCATACACTTAAACAACTAAAATAACCTAATAAGCATTACATTTGTTTCTATGACTTCAAATTCCCTTTCATGTTCATATCTGCAAATATTTAACATATATACTTGTAATTAGTATTGTCTGTCTGTATATATAATATATATTGCACATACATATAATATTTTATATTCCATTTTGTTTACATTGTTTCATACACACAACCCCATATTGGTTATGTGGCAGGGATATTTAATGGATCTATAAAACATTTATATTAACTGGTTTAGTTCAGGCCAAATTTAACACAGCATTCATTCACAATTAGGTACATAAAATATATCTGCTTTATCAGAGACAACACTTAATTCAGTGGTACATGGGTTTATACAACTTTTTTGATAATTTTTTGAGGAATCAGATCACTAGTAAAACACAGTGTTCACCAGTAAGGGAAAGGTAGGAAGAAGTAGGGGCAGGGAAGAAGAGCTTGGGATTTTTCCTACCTGCATATTTTCTCTCATATCTATGGCTTCTCGTAAGGGATGAACTGCTATTTTAAAGATGTCATCTATGGTCTTAAGGCCGATATTCCTGAGCATGGTGTATTCTCGAACTTTCTTCCCCATTCTCACTGACAGGCTGCGCTTCTGTGCCTTTCCTCCTCCACTTCGATTAGTTATTGCTATGTGGACAAAAAGGGTTACATGCTCCATGATGTCACCCACAAAAGAGCGCAGGGGAACATGCCGATATCCAGGCTGCAAACATTCAAACGGTATCGTATATTGTCCTATAAACTCATCCCCAATGTAGTCATCATCCAGAACGACAAAACGAATCATGGCCAGCTCAGGTAGGTTTACTTGAAACTCAAAAGTTTCATCAAAAATAGGGTTATCACTGTTCTGTTGGACAGTTTTAGTTCTTTGTTCTGAACAGTCTGCTGGAATTCCATGTATCTCTATACAAACATAGGGATCTATGACATCTCCTTTGGCACAAGCTCCTTTGGGCTTTGGAAAATTCTGACCACTGATGATCTTGATATGAAGAACGAGAGGAGACACCCCAGGTACAATGCCCTTGGTGTTTGCACTGAAGTAAGAAACTTCATCTCGCATGATGGATGGCCTTAGAACATAACCACAGCCACCATTTTGAAGAAACCAGCCTGTGTGAAGGTCCATCATTGGACCTGGAGTCTGAAAATTCATTGCCACAATCTGACAGCCACAATTCCAAAAGTCCTGTGGATTCAAGTTACTGGAATCGATCCTCATGGCACTTGGATAGATTCTTGATAAGAATCTCTTATTATAATTTACAAAATCCTCTGGGTACTCATTTGCAATTCGGCTGGCCTCTGTTTCGCTAAATGAACACATTTCCCAATAGTTTTGGCTTTTCATAGACAGTTCAAAATCCCTATACTGAACAGACTTGCAGATGGATACCAAATCGGAGAGTTCCCTACACAGGAGGATTTGTTTCTGCTCGCCATTGTAATCTACCGACAGCCTTCGAGACATTTCCGCTTCTTCATCTTCATCTGTTACTTCTCCTTCCAAAACATCTGGGTCAGAAGGCAATTTCTTTCCTTTCACAATAATCATTCTTTTCAATTTTTCTGGTGATGGGAGGTAGGTTTCTGATGGCAAAGGTGCCTCAGTATAGAGCTTATCGCCAAAGATCTTTTTCATCTGTTGAGCCATTATCTTTTGCTGTGGTAGGGAGCAGTGATTTCCCAGGCAAAGAATGAGTGGGTATTCGGAAGCAACGAAGGCAAATTTATTTATCACCTCTATGACACTTCGAAAGGAAAGATGGGTCGTCACATTATTTCGATTACAAAGGATCGGTTCATTGTCTGAACCATCACTAACATCAAGTTCAATG
Organism: Halichoerus grypus; assembly: GCF_964656455.1. NCBI lineage: Eukaryota > Metazoa > Chordata > Mammalia > Carnivora > Phocidae > Halichoerus > Halichoerus grypus. The sequence continues at coordinate 157,426,691 of NC_135715.1, read as the reverse complement.
CTTCGACAGCCCATTTTCAAAGCTCTAACGTACCCATTAATATCAGCCGGCCCCCTGAACTGGTCTTCTATGAGATAGGTGTTGTGCGAAGCATTGATATAGTAGTGAGATAGTGGCTGGGTCATATCTTGGGCAACCTTTTTTTGCTCAGGATCAAAAATGTCACATTCTGGTGACAACAGATACTGGGTAAAGCCATCAATTGCAAGAAACCCTTTTTGACGACCCTCTTCGGAAAGTTCATATCTCCGAATAATGTCTAAGCACATATCCTCAGTAATATGGGTGACTCCTTGCTCAGCTTCTAAAAAGAGCATGAGATCATTGGCATCCAAATATTCTTTGTTCTTAGATATCTGGACCAGTAAGAAATATACTTCCGGCCTGGTGCAAAGTTCACAAAAAGCCTCACAAAATTCCTCTTCTGTCACTCGTGTGGTTAGTTTTTCTTTGCTCTTCTGGATTTCTTTAAACTTTAACCTGATCTTGGATTCCTTCAAGGTAGGGTTGAGTTGTTTTATCAACTCTACAGAAGTGTCTTCCAACATAATCCCATTCCCATCAACATCTGCCGCTTCAAACACTGTTTTCAACCACATGAACCTTGGTGTGTTCTGGTTGCCCTCCATAAAGTCAAGGGGTTGCTTACTTCGAGAAACCAGGTACCGTAAACCTGACACCCAGATATTTGCTACGTCTGCTGAATTGGCAACTAGGTCCAGAGACTCATAGTTTTCCCCATGGAGTATAGAAAAGGCACAGTCCTCACAAATCTGGTCAGCGAGGCCATTGTTTCTAAATGTTTCTGTGTTCTTCCCCAGTCTGATCTCTTTTATAGCAGAAATGTCAAGCTTAGCTTTCTCAAGGTCTTTCTTGGAAGGTTCCCAGCGAAGAGCTTGGAGGTCTGTGTCCAGAGTGAAAAAACGGTTATAAATACGAGAATTTGGCCGGACCTTCTTTAATTCGCAGCCAGCTTGCATGAAGCTGATGCAGTCACTCGCACTGCTAATTTTCTTTTCCGATGGCATGCTGCTGAAAGACACTGTTTTCTTTCTTCCACCACATTTTTGGTTTGAAGGATCCTGTAAAGTAATTTGAAAATAATGAATCAATTTTCCTTAGAAAAAAGACAAATTCAATAACACTCTATGAACTCCTCAGACTCCACTCAGATATTATAATTATTTGGACCTAGAAGCTAGCTTAAAATACACATTTTCACTGTTCCAGAAAAAGAAAAAACTTATTTTTCAAATGCCTGGTGTTCTTTGAAATAAAATAAACTATTAAGTTAACTACAAATCACTCATTTGTTCATTAAAGCAGATTTCCTAAGAACCTCTACATGTTGGTACTTTAACAACCTAGCTCAAATCCCTACAGATATGTGAAAGAAATAATGCTGGATTTCTTTAAAAAGTTTTCCTCATTTATACTAAGCAACAGTTTAAGTTTTAAACTTAAAACTAGTCCAAATAAAAGATTTTTGCCTTCATATGCTTTTCATCAAAAAGGACTGGCAATAGACAACGGACAGAATGGGAGACGATATTTGCAAACGACATATCAGATAAAAGGCTAGTATCTAAAAATCTATAAAGAACTTATCAAATCAACACCCAAAGAACAAATAATCCAATCCAGAAATGGGCAGAAGACATGAACAGACATTTCTGCAAAGAAGACATCCAAATGGCCAACAGACACATGAAAAAGTGCTTAAATCCCTTGGCATCAGGGAAATACAAATCAAAACCTCAATGAGATACCACCTCACACCAGTCAGAATGGCTAAAATTAACAAGTCAGGAAACGACAGATGTTAGGGAGGATGCGGAAAAAGGGGAACCCTCCTACTGTTGGTGGGAATGCAAGCTGGTGCAGCCACTCTGGAAAACAGTATGGAAGTTCCTCAAAAAGTTGAAATAGAGCTACCCTACAACTCAGCAATTGCACTACTGGGTATTTACCCCAAAGATACAAATGTAGTGATCCGAAGGGGCATGTGCACCCCAATGTTTATAGCAGCAATGTCCACAATGGCGAAACTATGGAAAGAGCCTAGATGTCCATCAACAGATGAATGGATAAAGAAGATGTGGTATAGGGCGCCTGGGTGGCTCAGTTGGTTAAGCGACTGCCTTCGGCTCAGGTCATGATCCTGGAGTCCTAGGATCGAGTCCCACATCGGGCTCCCTGCTCGGCGGGGGGTCTGCTTCTCCCTCTGACCCTCTTCCCTCTCGTGCTCTCTGTCTCTCATTCTCTCTCTCTCAAATAAATAAATAAAATCTTTAAAAAAAAAAAAAGAAGATGTGGTATATATATACAATGGCATATTATACAGCCATCAAAAAACGAAATCTTGCCATTTGCAACAACGTGGATGGAACTAGAGGGTATTATGCTAAGCAAAATAAGTCAATCAGAGAAAGACAAGTATCATATGATCTCACTGATAGAAGGAATTTGAGAAACAAGGCAGAGGATCATAGGGGAAGGGAGGGAAAAATGAAACAAGGCAAAACCAGAGAGGGAGACAAACCATAAAAGACTCTTAATCTCAGGAAACAAACTGAGGGTTGCTGGAGTGGAGGGGGGTGGGAGGAATGGGGTGGCTGGGTGATGGACACTGGGGATGGTATGTGCTATGGTGAGTGCTGTGAATTGTGTAAGACTGATGAATCACAGACCTGTACCCCTGAAACAAATAATATATTATATGTTAATTAAAAAAAAATTTTTTTTTAAAAAGGACTGGCAATAAAACTTAACTAAAAGTCACTTTTTTTCCTCAGACTATTTTGAAGAATGTAAGTGTCTTGAAAGTCAGACTGAGAGCTAACAATAGACAAATGACTCTAACTAGAGCAAATTTTCAGACTAAGGTAAACAGTTTGGATGAACTTTATGAGAATCAATACCCGCATTTCGGTATAATGCTATTAGCAGCCACAGCATAGAACCAAACAGAAATCTGAATGGTTCCACTAACTTTTAATGTTCTCCCAATGTAAATTACATTTCCAAGCTGTCTGCCATAGAATTTCACAGAGAACACTTGCACCTCGCCTTTTCCCCCTCTCTTTAAGTGTCATTGGATCTTACTCTCAAAGAATCCCTGTGTCCTCAGCCCACTTCGCCCTTTGCTGAACAACAGTGTTGACAGGGCATTAGACCTTCTCTGTTCAGATTAGTGTGCCTTAAGCAGGTTAATTATTCCTTGTGACTATTTCCTTCTTGGGTGTATCTAGGCCTTCTCACATATTGTCTTTCTCAAATTACAGGTCTGGTCCTTATATTCATAAGATAATAGATGTCATCTTAGTCCCAAACCGTCCGCTATGTCGATCACTCCTAATTCATTTACACTGAACATCTGACCAATGCCACTTAAAACTGGATATTTTTTTATACTTCCTTCTGTTCAGACCATAGATTAAAGTTAATAATGCTCGCAACCAGATCATCAACTCAGATAATTCTCCCAGGAACAAATTTCCCAAACACACCTTAAGGCATGTTTACGGTGCCTGATTTTATAAGCATATCAAAGAGGCAGCAAAGTGTGGAATGCAAAAGGCAATGTCCTTATGCAAAACTAACTAGTCTCAAGCTGTGATTATTCCGTTCAGTAGATCTATGACCTTGGGTAAGTCACTTAGCCTCTCTGAATCTTAATTTCTGCTTCTCAATAGGAATCAATAATTCTTTTATATAATAGTGTTGCTGAGAGACTCAAAAGAAAAAGTGTTTGTGAATATTCTTTGTAAATTGTAAGTGCTTATAAGGTTACTCTTTTTGAAAGAAGTACATTTCTTCATACACCTGGTCACTGCAGGACCTGACCAGGATATTGGGGGTTATCAAGAAGTTGATTCATTCTTGACCTCTGAGCATTTAAGACAAATCTTCAGCGATAAACAGAAAATATTTTAAAACAGACACATGATATTGCTATTTTAAGCCCTGAGAAGTATGACCAAAGTAGTCTGGGCTGTCTCCTTCACTGGCATTCTTTTAAAACAGGGTAGAATGTCTCCCCTAAGGCCTTATTTAATTGTGATCCTGCCTATAAGAGCCTCCTTATCCTGTGATTCAGGAAAAGGCAGGATGATTTATTATTCAATTGACTAAAACCTTGCCCATGAAAAGAAAACAAAATTTGCTTTAGTTATGGAATGTTGGTGGGATGATTCATTAACTCAAATATATATCTGATCTTCAAGTGACAAAGATATATATTACCCAATTTGTTTACAGAATAAAAAAGAATTCTGTATAGATTACAGAATATTGCTTCTTGATGTCCTGGCATTTAACAATTTAGCTCTTACTTTTCCAGAGAGTTGTTATTTTTAATTATCCCATAGTAGTCAATTTCCTCATCCTTAAGTTAAAAAACAAGTATAAATCTTCAGCTGTTTATATGCAGTTGCACTATTAGAACACATTTAAATTCATCACAACCCACATGCTCAAAAATCTCAGATGTATATGTGTATTTTTCCACACCATGAAGGCAGGCACCTAATGGCACTGCTGAGAAAAGGTTACTCTACCAAGTAAAATAAAGAGGGAAACTGTGAATTGTGATAGTAAATTAGACTGTGACTCAGCTTTTAAAGCTACCATTTGACTAGGCTTTTAAACTAATGAGACCTTGCACAACAAAAATTATTTTTATATAAATCAGATCATCTTCTAAGAAAGATTATAGTCAACAGAATTATAAAACCTCTAATAGTTGCTAACAAACCCTAAGTGGGAAATTAGTGTTGCTGTAAATGCATGTATGTAGTTCCTGTGCCCGACGTTTGGTACCACACCAACCTTCACAGTCTTAACGCTTCACTCTTGACTTGAACCACTGTTCACGAGAACAAAAGTACTGTTATCAGAAGAGCTTTCTCTTACAAGCCTCTCTTCTCTGTGGTGGTATCTCCTTAAATCAAGACTTTCTCTCCTAGTAAGATAAGCCTTCAAGAGATAAATGTTTTCTATCTAGCCTAGGAAAGAATTGACCTGCTCCAAAATGCTTATTTCCTGTTTTGACCTCTAATTCCCACATGATTACAAAACTTATCCCAAAATGCCTTAAAACATGGAACCAGCAGAAAAGATACACTCTTAGGTTTCAATTCACGAAGGACAAACTCCAAAATTATTACAAGCCCCCAAATGAGCCAAAAACTGGCAAAAACACATGTGAACAAATAATTAGCTTGTCTGCTACTGACTAGAGTCAAGATTATTTCTATTCAAAATATGCTGGAAAAGTTTCAGGACTCCGATATTTCTCTGTTTGTTTTCAATGGTCATGCTATGCATTAGCTCTGAAAAGCTGAGAGGGAAAGGTGGGTGGGATTGTATTGAGTGGACAAGGAAGATGAACAACTCCAAATCTCCTCCTGAGCTTCATCACCACCATGGCCTCTTTGCCGAGCCCATAGCCCCACATCTGTGTTTCTCTCAAGAAGATCTTGGCAGATTGGTGGTGGAGAAGGGGGACTGTTCAGGTAAACAGACAGGAGATATCCCCAAATGAAAAAAAAATTGAAGTGTTGGTAATAGATCTTCCTGTTGATAAATACAAAAAAATATCTGATGATGGAATGAGAGAAAATCCACTGCAGTTATCTATATAATGGAAAGACAGGTGCTTTTGGCACTTTCCAAGAGAAACCAAAGTTTGTTGTCGGTTCAGGTGTGCTCTTGTCATCTTCCAGCTCACTAGATAATTGAATTGACTCCTATAGTCATAAGGTCATTATTATAAGGAGATTATCATAAAGTATGAGGACTTTCCATTTATTTTTTTTAAAAGATATTATTTATTTATTTATTTTTCAGAAAGAGAGAGACCACAAGCAGAGGGAATGACAGGCAGTGGGAGAAGTTGAGCAAGGAGCCTGATGGGGGACTAGATCCCAGGACCCTGGGATCATGACCTGAGCCAAAGGCAGATGCTTAACCAATGAGCCACCCAGGCATCCCAGCTCTTGCTTTCTCTCTCTCCCTCTCTCTGACAAATAAATAAAATCTTTAAAAAAAAAAAAAAAAAAGAATCTCAAAATACTAGGAGAAAATGGCCAAATGCTGTTTTCCATTTTTTTAAAATTCATTATTTTCTATAGCATTGCTGTTTATCTAGTATTAGAACTAGGACACCAATCATGATTAAATGAGATTCTGGGGCGCCTGGTGGCTCAGCTGGTTAAGCGACTGCCTTCGGCTCAGGTCATGATCCTGGAGTCCCTGGATCGAGTCCCGCATCGGGCTCCCTGCTCAGCAAGGAGCCTGCTTCTCCCTCTGACCCTCCCACCTCTCATGTGCTCTCTCTCATTCTCTCTCTCAAATAAATAAATAAAATCTTTAAAAAATAAAATAAAATAAAATAAATGAGATTCTTACACAACAGTAAAAGCTTTATAGCTCCCCAAATATGTTTTATTTTGTTAAAAAAAAAAAAAAGTTCAAATAAGCCAAATTGATAAACCTGTTTCTGTAAGTTCTCATTGGCATTTGTTTTCTGACCACAACAAGGCTGGGTACGCAGCAAGTTCCTTAACAAACACTCAACAAATAAAATCATTTTTCTTCAGTAACACACTGATGAGCTGCAGAGGCAGCTCAGCTTATTCAATGCAAGTATTTCTGGATCTCAATAATGAAACTATTGAATTATTTCAATATAATAATTTTAGAGAAAAATTATACAAAAATATATTTAAAAATTATATAAAAATAATTATAGAGAAAAGTATACTAAAGCAACACACTAATATGAATGTACCTAATGCCACAGGGCTGTACATTTAAAAATGGTTGAAGTGGTAAATCTTATGTTATATAAATTTTACCACACACAAAAAGAGGAAACTAAAGCATTGTATACAAATTTAAGAGTAAAGGAAATGTCCTATCTACGTTTGCTACTTAGATAGCAAAGTATCTATCTAATACTTAGATTAGATAGACACTAATCTATCTAATTAGATAGATTCTAATTATCTAGAATAATTAGGTTCTAGATAATTATCTAGAATCTAATATCTAGAACATGATGTTTATACATGTTCATCAGGTACTTCTCACCTGATGAACATGTATAAACATCAAATTATATCATCACATATTCTTTTCATTTTTTTGGCTAGTTGTCCTTAAGTGAACACTTCAAAATGATTCTTTGTTAAAACAGAACAAATTTACAAACCTTAAAAAATAGCAATCCAAACACCAGTTGTCAGACTGATCAAAAGGAACCCTTGCTTCATAACGCAGAAATCCAGCTATACAGATGCAGATGCACTGAAGTGACATTCACTTTTCTCTTTTGTATGAGGCGGGAAACACTTATTTTTGAAGAGCTCTCTTAAGAAAGTCTTTATATAAAAATTTAATAGATTATAATTAAAAGATAAGCAAAAATACAGGCACATAAATCTTATTTTCAGCATAGGGATTCTATCTTGCTCTTATAGACAACCTATGAACTATAACACTATACTATTCATTCTTGTTTTATGAACTTCCAAGCAAAATTCAGAGAAAAAGATTTGGTTGATAGATGAAGTCTTCCAAGGATTGTGGACAATATAATCTAGAATCCAAATGAGTCCCAACTTCCGTTATTGAGAGGCCTCAGTTTCCATTCTTCATTCATTCATTTAACCAACAATAATGAGTATACCTACTCCATGCTAGGGACTAGCACATTGTAGAGTTTTGAAGAAACTGATAGAGTCTAATTTTTATCTCAGAGAGATCACTCTGGATGTGCACTAGATGGACAACACTGAAGATGGTGCTGTAGGTGACTACTGACACATTAAAGGAAAGAGATGGTGAATGCCTGAAGTAGATTACTAGCAAAAGGAATGGAGAGAGGTGAGAGGTATCAAAAAAGTAGGAGGTAAAATCAAAAGTCTTTCACTGGGTCTAGGATGACTCCTAGGTTTTTGGTTTGAGTGAAAAGTGAATGGAAATATTGCTGAGATATGGACTATCAGGAGAAGTGAAGTGGGAGGGAAACAGGGTTTACTTTGGGCCATGGTGAATTTTTAGATGACTATGGGCCATCTAGGTGAAAAGACTAGGCAGAGGAGAAGACTTAAAATATAAAGTTTGAGGAATAAGAGGACAAGGAGCATGACCCCTCACAGAAGCCAAAGAATAGACTTAAAGGAGTCTTAAAGGAGTGAGTGCTAGAAAATAAGATGTTAAGATGGCTTACTGGATTTAGCTGTTCAAATGTCTGCTGGTAACTCTGATTAGAGAATGTCTTTTTTTTTTTAAGATTTTATTTATTTATTTGAGAGAAAACAAGAGAGGGAGAGAAAGAGAGAGAGCACAAGCAGGGGGACGGGCAGAGGAAGAGGGAGAAGCAGACTCCCCACTGAGCAGGGAGCCCAACATGGGGCTCAAGCCCAGGTCCCTGGGATGATGACCTGAGCTGAAGGCAAATACAAAACTGACTGAGCCACCCAGGCACCCCATCATGGGAGAATGTCTTACTTTGCCTTCAAGATGGTGAGGACAGTGATGAGGGTGAGAGCAAAGGGTTTCAAGGAAAGGGAGTAGCAGGTATAAATGTTCTTTGGTGGGAAAGAAGGCCAGGATGACTCTAGCATAAATGAGGGGTAGAGTGGCTCCAATGGAGACTGGAACAACAGGCAGAGGCCAAGAGTGATCATCCAGGAGAAGGCTAGTCTCAAAAATGCTGGCTTTCTTAACTTGGAATAGTGATAGCTCAAGGAATGGAAATTTAGGTCTAATATATATACATATAATATCTAATATATACATATATCTAATATATCCTGCTCAATGTGCCAATGCCCGAATCCACATCCATGTTTGGCAGTTAGGCCATCCAGAGAAAGCCCACGCCCCACATACAAGGCCTAACTCTTCACACAGAACTCAAGGAGGTGGGGAGGTTGTATCCTCACTATACCTGTTGCCATCAAGTGTCAGGTAAGGGAAGGTTGCAACTGTAGAATTATACCGTTAAAATTTCCAAAGTTATTTTCTCGTAGTAAACTCAAATTACGTAATGTAAAGTCACCAACAGGTGACATGACTTCTTATGATTAATACCACGTGACCCACCTAAAGTCACTATGTGGCACAGTGGGGGTAGAGGTCCTGATATCACTGCTGAGAAGTGGGTGGAGCCTGACCCAAGCTTTGTGTACCATTGGCTCTCCCTGGCGGCTCCCTAAGCCTAGCTGGTAAGAAGCTGAATAGCTATTTTATTATCCATAAGGAAAACATTCATTCCCTACAACACCTTATAATTCAACTAAAGAATCAATTAAAGACAACGCTAACGGTATGCATGCACATATCTCTTGACAAATTAGGTTTTATGTCTGTATTTAACATGCATCTCATTTATAAAAGGTGATCCATTTAATAAAATGGATCTAAAGCTATCTTCTTTAGGAAACCTACTCCGATATGTATACACTGTGGCAGAGATAGAAAACTAGTTGAACTTTAGGAAGCCAGTGACAATCTAAATATTCTCTAAAATGACATCTTCTCTTAAAAAAAGAAATAACATCTTCTCTTATATGACTCTTCTCATTTGAAAGCAAAAATAACTGATATTCTACAGGCAAACATGGGCATAGAGTGTAGAAAGTCCATTTCAGGGTAGGTTCTTAGTACCACTGATTTGTTTTGCTGAGCAGAGGAAGGTGCCTTTGTGCTAAATCTCACTGCAATCATTCACTCAGAACTCGATAGAAATGACTCAATAAAAATTATTATCTCAAGCTCTTTCACTACATGGTTTCTATCCAGGGCTTTCTGCAAGTATGAGTCTTATTATGCATGTCCAAGATATTATTTCAAAATAGAGCATTTGATTATACAAAGATCAAGTACCTACTATGGCACTCTCCTAGTGACTGGTTCTTTGAATAATCATTAATCCCAAAACTAATGTTGCCTGGAATAAATGCTTTGTCTCCATCACTCTTTTAATATACAGGTTTTTATAAATGATAAAGTTAGGAAAACAATGACAAAAATTATCAAATTTGATAATTCGAGAAAAGCATATAACAAATGCTTCTAAATAGATAAAAACAGGGGTGCCTGGCTAGTTCATCAGTAGAGCATGTGACTCTGATCTCAGGATTGTGAGTTTGAGCCCCACGTTGGATGTAAAGATTACTAAATAAAAAAATAAATAAAATCCACAAACATTTAATAAATAAATAAGCAGCTTTACATAACATTAAGAATGTTGGATAACCAAGACCACAAAGGGGAACAGAAGCTGATAAGGGCAATATGAAAAAGAAGTACTATATCAATTATATATAGTTATTATATCTTTAACACTAGAGCCTTTACTGAGATAATGAAAAACAGACAAGGCGCAAACTAAGCAACGAAGAAATGTCCAAAATCTATAAAGCTGGTCTTCAGAAAAATAATGTTAAAAGCATTGCCATTTGACAAGAAAATGAATACAACTTCCACATGGAGCCTCCATATAATTTTATGTCATGGAAAATAAATCTTAAATTACACAGCTCTACCTAGAACTCCGTTATTCCTAGATGTGCTAGAAAGACCTTGTCACTAACAGTGTGGTTTGTAAAAGTTTGCTGCAGGAACCCAGAAGATGGCATCAGCGGGCTTAGTGACACCAAGATCCTGTTGCCATGCTCCCTAGTAAGGTGTCCCCCTTATCTGCAGTTTTACTTTTCAGTTAAGCACGGCAAAAAAGTAAATGATCTTCCTTCTGACATACTGTCAGAAGGTCAATAGTAACCTAACAACCATGTCACCGTGCCTCCATCATTCACCTCGCTTCATCTCATCATATGGGCATTTTATTATTGCACAATCATCACAGGAAGAAGAGGGGTGAGTACAGCACAATACGATATTTTAAGAGACCACATTCACATAGCTTTCATTACACTATGTTGTTACAATTGTTTTTTATTAGTTATTATTACTAATCTCTTACTGTACCTAATGTATAAACTAAACTTTATTATTGGTATGTGTGTATAGGAAAAAACGTAGTTATCTATAAGATTCAGTACGATCTGTGGTTTCAGGCATCCACTGGGGGTCCTTGAACATATCTCCTGTGGATAAGGGGGAGGGTCACTGTAACTGCTAATAGACTGCAAAGCATTTTACTCACCAGAATAGTACTGGATTTTCAGTAGATTAATGATTTTACAATGCCTGCTAAAATAACTGGAATTGCAAAATCAAGATTAAGCAGTCACATTCTATGATTTTCATTTTTGAGACAAAGGTTTCTTTATCCTCCTCTAGACAATAATGTTTGTCTCAAACTAACAAGGCTTTGGTTTGAAATTTTTAACAAAAACTGGGAAGAAATTGACTCAAAAAAATGGTAAGAGTAATAGTAAATAACACCAAAATATCCTCTCTGCGTCACAATTTAAAGAATATCATATCCTGATTTATATACTTAAAATGTTATTTATTAAAGATCTGAAACAAACCTACTTATATGATGTTTATTCAACAACAGTAAAGGTGAAGAATTATCTCTCCCTGTACCTTTTTCTATATGCTTCATCTCTGTGATTCATTCAAGAAGCAAAACCATTAAAACCTAATAAAAATTACTGACTGTTCACTGCAGATCAACAGTCACAGGTAAAATCAAAGACTATTTCATTTGTTTGGATTTTTTTTTTCACCTGTACGGAAATTACATCCATGTAGGCGAGGAGACCCAGCCATAGGGAAACCGGACAGATAACGGCTTCGGAAGCCCATGTCTCCAGATGTTCAATTCCTTCTGTAGTTTCATTGATTGCTGCCATTTCTGTTTTCCCTTACAGCATTAGGGCACAAACCCTGCAGTTGTTTGTTGTGAAAACTTACTGACTGACAGACTTTGCATTCTCAACTTATTTCCCCTCAAGTCCACAAGCACAGATGTTCCTTTACAGTGTCAACAGTTTTCATGGAAAAGGCCTTGTTTCTCACTTAAATGTTACTAATCTCCGCTTGTATCCTTCATGATCCACTACTGTGTATACAGTTACAAGGAGCATTAACGCTCCCATTTTTCTAGTCAAAAACATGACCTTTTTCAACTAACCCCGACTGTCGCATGTAATACATGGTTTTGCTTATTATAAATCCCAGGAGAATTTATTACTGTGCCTTAGAAGCACCAATATGAACAAAGGGAAGTGGACACCAAAAAAAGGTACCTAACAATTATTCAACAGCCTCCGAGGAATGACATGTCCCTCTAAGACAGATGTCCACCTCACACTCAAAAACAATACAATTCATCGGTGCCAAGAACCAAGTGGGCCTGGAGACTGAGATAGGATTCTGTCCTCTCTTGCGGGACTCCCCACACAGCAGGGCCTGAGGATCTGGCTGAACTTATAGCAGCACAGACTTTGTTGTTTTTGGTGTGAGGATTCCTGGGAGGTGCTCTTTATGGAAAACAGCATGACATGGTCCCTAAAGAAAGTCTCTGTAATGAAGAATAAGTAAACGTATTCTTTCAATGCCTGTATCTAATCCATCTCTTTCAGTGTATTATTGTAGAGATTAAACGTAATGCCCTAATTAGTTCATAGGTATAAGCCCATAACTCGATGCTTTATTAAGGTATCCATCAGAAATTGAAAATGAGTTAGGCCTTCAAATCTAGGCATAATTTTGAATGCATAATTATACATGCATGATTTTTTTCATTCAACTAATGTTGCATATTTACTTAAATTACTTGACCTGAAAAATCAAATTATCAACAGGAATGGAACATTCTTAAACAGAGTTTATTTCAAAAATGTTCCTGACAAAATTTTCTATTTTTCATTTGGTGCTAAATAGCCAGTTTACAGAAGAGTTTGTCCTTCGCTGTAACTTTTCAATGTTTAAGGGTTATATTTACCATCAAATATGAGACACCAATGTATTATTGACACTGGTTTTAGTCACTTTGGCATTTCCTCTAATGACCTAAATTTGAATAAAGCATATTTAAAAGTAAAAAGTATATTTCAATACTATAGAGTTCTACCACTTGTTATCATAGGGTGTTAGTAGAGTCGAGTTTCAGAAACATTTATAGAAATAAAAAAATCATTCAGAATTTGAAAGTTGCTAGGAGAGTAGATCTTAAAAGTTCTCATCACAAGAAAAATATTGTAACTGTGTGGTGAAGGATGTTAAATAAACTTATTTTAGTAATCATTTCACAAATACACATATATCAAATCATTATGTTTTACACCTAAAACTAATACAATGTTATATATCAATTATATCTCAACTTAAAAAGAAAATCATTTAGAGTTATATTAGAGTAAATGGAAATAAGAGATATAATCAGCCTTGCTTCATAGCATAAAGTTTTATTAACAAAAATAGAATTCAAAAAATGGTCTTCTAGGAATTCATAGTTTTTTGTGCAATATTTGGTAAGGACAAGATTTCAGAGTATATATATATATATGTATATATATATATGTGTATATATATATATCATTTATAAGTTCCAAATAGGGTATATAGAAAACATAACTATTAATAATATTTCTTAGAGATGGAATCAGTGCCATTGTACTATATAGTTATAGATACATGTAGGTTTCTCATTAAGAAAAAAAAATCCTACAGAAAATTTAAAAACAATGAATTTATTTTTAAAAAACTATTTTATAAATTTGTGTGACTTGGGACATGGAGATTAAATGTCAATTTAATAAAAGCACAATTCTATTCAAACTTAAGAAACAATTCACTTATAGACTAAATCCATTCTTCCTGGACTTGGAGAAGTCTAGTCTGCCATTTAATAAATATATGTATATGTTAACAAGTGGACCATTTCTTGCACTTGTATTAAGTCTTTATAGATTCTAAAACTTACATTTAAATTACTTTAAACTTCCCAGTTGAATATTTTTCTGTAATAAATATCTAAAAGAACTCTCTAAGCTTTTTATAAGGATAGATCTATGAACTACAAATAAAATAAAAATTCTCTTGACCCAATGCAATGTGCAAACACATTCTTAATGCTTTTTCTCTCTTTAAGTGATAATTGAATATGCTCTTCAGGATTAATGACCTTAGAGATATAAAAGCTTTGGCTCAAATAGCCAACTTGACCTGAACATCAAGATGAATCTGATTCAAGGTTTCAAGTTTTATCCATAACTTCCTGAATGGGTTAGAACCGTCCAGCACTTTAATCCTTATTGTATGACTCTGATTAACTGAACATCAGCATCTGTCCGTGTGCAACAAACAGATGGCAGATCTCAGAGAATGCATATTCTCAGCACAAAGACTTTAAGGGTGAATTCCTCCCACCCGCCCAACCACTGATACCCAGTGAAGGTGCCATGGTCAAAGTGGAACAAATAATTGTCTTAATTTAGGGGCGCCTGGGTGGCTCAGTCGTTAAGCGTCTGCCTTCGGCTCAGGTCATGATCCCAGGGTCCTGGGATCGAGCCCCACATCGGGCTCTCTGCTCTGCGGGAAGCCTGCTTCTTCCTCTCCCACTCCCCCTGCTTGTGCTCCTGTTCTCACTGTGTCTCTCTCTGTCAAATAAATAAATAAAATCTTTAAAAAAAATAAAAATAAAAAAAAAATAATTGTCTTAATTTAGAAAAATGTAAAAGGAAACTGTGAAGGATAGTTTTTATTTGTAATAATAAAACTCAGAGTCCATAAATAACTATTTTTTAAAGATTTTATTTATTTATTTGAGAGAGAGAGCGTACAAGCGGGGGGGGGGGGGTGGGGGGGGAGGCGGCAGGCAGAAGGAGAAGCAGACTCCCTGCAGAGCAGGGAGCCAATGCCGAACTTGATCCCAGGACCCTGGGATCATGACCTGAGCCGAAGGCAGACACTTAACCGACTGAGCCACCCAGGCACCCCATAAATACCTTTTGATAGAAATTACTGAAATAATTAAATTCCTTCCCCCCTCCCAAAGCACTGGATTAGGGACTAATGGATTTTAGTCTCACCATCTCCACCTACTTACATGACTTTTTGTGCAAAAGTTCTATGTCTATTGTTTTTATTTGTCAAAAGAATATAATTCCTAGCCAAAATCATAGGGCTATCTCAAGGATACAAGGAAATAAAGCATGCTAAAGCACTTTGAAAAGCATAAAATTGCAAAACAGAATTTTAGATACATCTCAGTTAAGAATATAAGTAAAGCATGGCAATGTATTAAAAGAGCAACAAATTCTTCGAAAAGAAAGGTTTTATTCCAGGAATGTAAGAATGGAGCAACATTAGGCATGCCATCAATGTATTTCAATAAATAAATGGTTAAAAGAGAAAAACAATAGGATTATGCTTATAAATTCCCCAAAATTCCCCAAAAGGCAATACATTAATTCCCAGCAAAACTCTCTATAAAATGAGAAAAGAAGAAAACTTCCTTAACATGACCAAAATCCTATTTCAGAATCCTAGAGGAAATATACCAATTGGTAAAAATTTAGAAGCATTCTCATTAAAACAAAGAAGAAACAAAACAAAAAACCTATTATTTGCTCTATATTTGAACATAATTTTGGGTATTTAAACCAAAACAATAAGACAAGGATAAGAAATTAAGTGTAAAATATTGTAAAGGAGGTGAAAGATCATTACTATTTACAGAGAATATAATTATATACCTAGAAAATCCAAAATGATCAACTGAAAAATTATCAGAACTAATAAAAGTGATGGTGGCAAAATAAAATATAAACAATAAAAAATTAGGGGCACCTGGGTGGCACAGTTGGTTAAGTGGCCAACTCTTGGTTTCAGCTCAGGTCAAGATCTTGGGGTCAGGCCTCGCACTCAGCACAGAAGTCTGCTTGAGATTCTCTCTCCCTCTCCCTCTGCCCTTTCCACTCGTTCTCTCTCTCTCTCTCTAAAATAAATGAATAAGGGGCGCCTGGGTGGCTCAGTCATTAAGCATCTGCCTTCAGCTCAGGTCATGATCCCAGGGTCCTGGGATCCAGGCCCGCATCGGGCTCCCTGCTCAGTGGGAAGCCTGCTTCTCCCTCTCCCACTCTCCCTGCTTGTGTTCCCTCTCTCGCTGTGTCTCTCTCTGTCAATAAGCACTTTTTATACTCTGAAGTTTGCATGCTTGCCTGACTTAGTATTTCTGAATTGATCCCCTGCCCTCTTTTTTTTCTTTTTAAAGATCTAACTTGTGTTGATTTTCACTGAAATCATATGGTTCTGTCATTACTCTTGTAAATCTGAAACTTAACCTTTGGGGTAACTGGGATGATAAGCTTGTAAAATGTTTGTTGCCTTTTGCTTTTATCTTCAGTGTATCTCCTTAATCCTCTTTCAATCTGATTCATTTATCTTGTTATGATGAGAATAAGGTGTAACCTTGTGGCTGAAGACTTGCAAAGAATGGAGGTGTTCTCAAAATAGTGACGTTATCTGCAGTCACAGATTGAACATTAGGTCTGAGAATAAAGATCCTTGATACTTAAAAAATAATAATAAAAATCTTTAAAAAAATAAATAAATGAATAAATCTTAAAAAAAAAAAAAAAAAAAAAACATTAATAGCTGTCTCATACATCAGCCTGCTTCTAAATGTAATGGCATAGGTGGGTGGAGGTGAGGGGACTCCTACTCGAATTAACAACAGGTATTATAATCCAGCCAAGAACAAACTTAACAAGATATCTGCAAAAATTGTATAGAATTTTATTTCATTTAAAGTCAAGAAAGAAGGATCAAATAAATGAAAACAGAAAAAATACTTACTGGAAAGATAATATTGACAAAATTCCACTAATTAGTAGACAAATACAAAAAAAAATTGTTATAAAAAGCCCAGTGGGATTGTTTCAAGAGGTAGAGGTGGAAGTGGCATTTCAAATAACAAAGAAAACAATATTATTCAATTATTAATGATGAAAAAATTCACTATCCGTTTGAACAAAAAAAACTAGATTTTTCCTTTATGCCAGACCAAAAAATAATTTTAGATTAAAGATTAAATAAAACATGTAAGTACTAGAAAAAACTGTAAGTATATTTGTATAATTTGGATGGTGAAAAATCTCTTCTTAATAAACATATCAAGGCCAGAAACCATACTGGAAAACATTGATGAAATTAACCACATAAGAACTTAAAACCATGTCCAAATTAAAAAAACAAAAACAAAAAACCCACAAAATGGAAAATATTTGCTATATGTTTCTTAATTTACAAAAATTGTTCACAAACCAATTCTGAAAAGATAGATTTACAAAATTATATGACTGCTTCAAAATTATATCAGAAGATGTTCAAACACACCTTATAAATAAACAAAATGTTATTAAACAAATAAACAATAAAATTATTATTTTGCCGGTCAGATTATCAAAGGTTAAAAAATATGAGATAATGGGAAAACAGGAATTTTCAATGTTATGCTGAATATAAATTGGTACAATTTTTCTGGAGGGCAATGTAGCAATATGTTTTAAAATGTTAAGGATGCTTCTGTTTTGATCTAGCAATATCATTTTGAAAATTTATCTTAAGAAAACGTTTGAGGGGCACCTGGGTGGCTCAGTCGTTAAGCGTCTGCCTTCGGCTCAGGGCATGATCCCAGGGTTCTGGGATCGAGCCCCGCATCAGGCTCCCTGCTCGGCAGGAAGCCTGCTTCCCCCTCTCCCACTCCCCCTGCTTGTGTTCCCTCTCTCGCTGTGTCTCTCTCTGTCAAATAAATAAATAAAATCTTTCCAAAAAAAAAAAAAAAGTATTTGAACAAATGAACCAAGATATAAGTACAAGGCAGTTCAATGCCACTCTGTTGATGATATCAGAAAATAAACTAATGAACTCCTATCCCCAGTAAGGACTGGCAAAATAAATTATAGTACATTAATGCCACAGGATTCTATGCAGCACTAATAATGGATGACATAGATCTATAAATCTTAAAAAGGATAATCTGTGTGTGTGTCTGTACTTAAAAAGTAGGTATTATAAAAAGTACATTTAGTATGAGATCTCATTATTTATATATGGCAAATCTGGAAGAATATATTCCATTGGTAAGAGTAGTTACCTCTAGGGGGAAACGAGCAAAGTTATGGAATTAGTTTTCTCTGTATTGCTCAAATTATTTTAAATTAACATATATTAGCATATATTATGAAGAAACATGTTAAAGGTATTTCCATAGAATTAGTCTTATAATTACCTCATTAATTATCAGAAAGTTATACTTTGTAGAGATAATTAATGATATCTATCTTAAGACTTACTTGAGGTATAACTAAAATGGTTACAATGTCAAAGTGCATTGTGCTTATTTTTATTAAAATATTACACCAATGTTATTTTAGTTAAATATAATATTTTAAATGTTCATTGTTCTTGGGACTGGTCAATGCATCCCTATTACAGTATAACAAAATAACCTTTAAGTATCATGATAAATCTTTATTTGGAAATTATTTTAGAATCTTACATTTTAGAAGTACTGACTCTAATTAGCCTTGGTGGAAAAAATGTCCAAAACACAATAAAATTTTATAATGTGAATATAATATGAAATTAATCTCATAACTACTTAAACAATTAATTTAAATGAAAATGTACAGTATGTCTCCTCTTAAACTTTTGCTACCTCTAAGCTTTGAGAATAGATATAAGTAGATGAATGTTCCCAGAGGAAGAAAAGAGATTAAACTGAGATTTCCTGACTAGTTGTTTAAATCAATTTGATTTCAATTAAATGCACGCCACCGATAATGAGATTCAAACCTGCTGTATTAAATTAGGACTTAAATATATTTCAAAGAAATTGGATTCAGCAAGAATTCCATATAGGTTACAAGAACTTTAATCTTTCAGAGCACACATACTAATTATAAAAATTTCAACCATTTTCATCAAGTACAAAGTGTAGCCTTCAAAATTCTCCATAGCTAGCCTTAGCCTAACTCTCTGTTTTCTTTTTTAGATAAGTGACTCCAAATTTACTTTTGCATTCTTTTTTTTTTTTTAAGATTTTACTTATTTATTTGACAGAGAGAAAGCACAAGCAAGGGGAGCAGCAGGTAGAGAGAGAGGGAGAAGCAGGCTCCCTGAATCCCAGAACTCTGGGATCATGACCTGAGCTGAAGGCAATGCTTAACCGACTGAGCCACCCAGGTGCCCCTACCTTTGCATTCTGTCCTCTTTAACACATTCTCATATCTTCAGAAAACAGTGCACAAAATCTTTCATTGTCACCTAACCCACACTCCTTTATTTCTTTAATTATAGCTATAATGTCTCTTAATAGAGATTTCTTATCCCAATGCATAGAGTAATGTCTGTCCATCCTTGCCACTTAAAACACTCTTCTACCAACTATACTTAACTCTCTAGATTTAACTTGTGAACCTTAGGAAATTCAACTAATGAACTCAATATTCTACCTTGAATGCTACTTAAAATAGTAAGTATTTTTCTGAGTCATTTTTGCATTTTCAGGAAAAATAATGGTTGTCAATATATTAAAATACACAAAATCTGCTCAGTTACCACTAGAAATTGCCTCATGAGAATATAATTTGCAGCATGAGAATATAATCATAAGAAAATCAGAAATGGGAACTAGAATAAAAATGCTGTCATAACCCATGTAAATCTGAGCCAAATTCACTTGAAATACTAACAGTGAATTCTAGTACATATTCTTAAGTATTGGCGCATTGTTTTTAAAAAACTGCCAGGTGGCTTGTTTTCTTGGCACTGAGAGTTTACAAAACCCTGTAAAATTTGAAATAGTTAGACTTGCTCATCTTAACAGTTTTAAAAACAAGATGAACATCACAGCATTTGGGGCGCCTGGGTGGCTCAATTGTCTGCCTTCGGCTCAGATCATGATCCCAGGGTCCTGGGATCGAGCCCACCTTGGGGTCTCTGCTCAGAGGGAAGCCTGCTTCTCCCTCTCCCACTCCCCCTGCTTGTGTTCCCTCTCTCGCTGTCTCTCTCTCTCTGTCAAATAAATAAATAAAATCTTTTAAAAAAATTTATTATTTAATAAGCCTTTATATATAAAAAAAATCACAGCATTTGCAGGACTCTGTATTAACACGTACTGATCTCTCGGCTATCAATTTGTCTGAACACAAAGATATTTAAGAGACAGTTTGAATTTTGTGGGGGTTTTGTTGTTGTTATTGTATATAAGGTCATTCATTAGTTTTACTAAAGGACTTCGAAGTCCCATTTGTTGATGAAACTGGTACAACTCCTGAGAGGATAAATTTCTAATATGTCTACTAATGTTCTCTGAAAAGGATATTTTATCCCAGGGGGTGTGAATCCCATGGTGAAGAAATAAAAGTATTCACATTACAGATTCTTCTTTAGTATTTAATCATGAAAGGACCATAGGCAGCAAAAATTCCAAGCCGTGCTGGGTCAATTAAATTAAACTTGTTTCAAAATAATGCTTCATCTTGTAGATCTCATTTAAATTATCAGTGAAAAAGGACATTGAAGTCATTTATTACTATAAAACTGGTAGAATGACAGGGAAATAAAGTACTTAATAAAATCATTTATAATCTATAATCATTTTCCTAAAACAGCATTTTTACTAAACACTTTACAATGAAAAAGCATGGTAATTTACAAATAGCTTAGAGACTAATCTCTAATTAATCTCTTAGAAAAAGAGACTTGACACCCCAACATATTTAAATTTAATTAGCATTGCTATCAGGAAAGCTTGCAAAAAATTACAAAGGAAATCCATAATGAATTCACTACACTCACTTACTTTCATATTATCATCCCTAGATGGTTTCTTCACAGCAACTTTTATAAAGTGAGAGAAAGGAACAGCTAGTCCCATCTATGACAGTGACTAAATTCATTATTGTTTTAACAACCTCCAAGTAAAGCCGTTTTATGCTCATAAATGAAAGTCAAAATAAGGAGAGTAAGAGCATGTCACATTTCTAAGAAGTTTTATACCTTTCAAAGGGTGTCCACATTCATTTTTTTCATGAGATCTCCACAAGATTTTAAAGATGAGAAAACCCAGGACACAAGGAGACTGAATACGTTGCCAAAAACATATAAATCAGTGGCAGAGCTGGATGCCAAACCCAGATATTCCTTTTCCTGGTTGAATTTATTTCTATAAGCTCATACTACCTCTGCATTTTACTACTATATTTTTCTAGTTCCCAGAGTATCTTCTCACCCCTTCACCATGGTAAGGAATGCAAGTTTTACAACTCTAGTTATTTTTTTCTCACTGAATGTTGAATAAAGGGGAATGTCACTTATTCAAGTTATTTCTTCCCAGCAGTGCTATGTTACTTGGCAAAAATGCCCCTAAAAAAGAGGATATGGTGCAGAAAATTCTTCATAATTTTGGGATATTTTAAATTCTTTCAACATACACTCATAGAGCCATAATTTTGTGCCAGGCACTCATCTAGGTGAGCAGGCAGGTACTCAGCTAGGTAGTAGGTATACTGCGATATCACTTGTAGTAGAAACACATATCAAAAGACAATCACACAGACATGTAATTAAAGATAGGAAGAAATGCACCAAAAGAAAATATTTTAGGTAGGGGGGCTACTTTAGATTGGACTGGGGTCCCATAGGTCTCCTGAGGAACTAACATTTAAACTAGGCAAATTGCCAGGCAAGTAGTGTGGGAAGAACATTCTGTGCAGAAGAAAAACAAGGGAAGGTCTTAAAGTAACTGTACTAATGGCAGGCCTGTGTAGCAAACCCATAGTGACAGAAGGGCAAAAATAAAATGAAGCTGGAGGGTCAGGGAGAAGGCAGATCAGGTAGGGCTGTGAAAGCCATTTCCAAAAAATCTGGAATTTATTCTACAGAGATGTTAAGTCAGAGAGGTGAAAGTTCTTACTTAAAAAAAAAATCTAGCTGCTGGAGAATGGATTTGGGGTACAGCACTATTAAGGGGGTGTCTCTTAGATGGTGAACACAGAAGACCTCAGGTGGGAACAAGATAAATGGTTTTATTTGAAGACTTACTGGAAGTAGGCTGGGAGCACCGGGGAGAGGGAGATGGTGCTACTACGAAAGACTCCCCAGATCTCTGGTTTGAGCAACTGAGAGACTGGAGGAGCCATTTGTAGAAGCAGAAAAGACTAGAAGGAGGAGATTTGTGAGCGGCTCTGGAGGTGTTGAGAAGGCAGTTGCAAAATGGGACTAGATCTCAGGATAGACATCTGGGTTCAAGATATAAATCTGGGCACTGGGAACGGTCGGGTTATCTGTGGTATCTGAAGCCATAGGACTAGATGAGATAACTTCTGAAGGCAGAATAAAAAGAAAACGTATCTAACACTGACCTTTGTGACAATACATTTTAAGATCGGTTAGAAGAAAAACTTACAGAGAAGATAGATAATGAAAGCCAAAGCAGTAGGAGGAGACCTAAAGAGTAAGTTGTCATGACAGCCAAGAGAACAGAACATTGCAAGAAGGAAGGGGTGCTCAGCTGTAGTGAACACTAGCAAGAAGTCTTGCACGATGAAGAAAGGTCTCCAGCGGATGTGATAATATGAATGCTACTGGTGATCTTAAAGCAATATCAGTGGAGTGGTGGATATAGAGAGTAGAGAGCAGTAGATTGAAGAATGAATGTGTAGAGAATATAAGAATTTGATTGAGGAGGGGAATGAAGAAAGAGAACAAAGCCTGGGGAGAGAGATAGATGAATCAAAAGGGGTTTTGTTTTTTTCGCTATTGTACTAAGGGGAAAGAAAGAGAGAACAATTGAAGATAAGGACAATGTGAGGGTGGGGAAAGGATATCTGAGGAGAGGTAGAAAAGGAGATCTAAGGCTAATGTGGACAGAACAGCTTTGATGATAGAAATCCTTCCTCCACTGTAACAAGAGGGAAAAAGAGGATGAGTGCAGAAATAAGGAGATAGGAGGAATGCGTGGTGGTAAAATAGGGGAATTCCCATCTGGGAGCTTCTACTTTATCGCTAAAGAATAAGGCAAAGTCATTTGTTGAGGATGGAAAAGGAGGTAGAGAAAATCAGAGATTTGACAAGAGTGGAGAAGAAATATCTTCAGTTGTTTTTGCTGGTTCATCCTCCATTCACACTTCTATCAACAGTGATTTCCTTAGGGAATTGCATTCTCCATTCTTAGTCTATGGTCTTAGGATAGCACTGACACCAGTCTCCCCTCTCCTTTCCATCCCCATCACTCCCACCACTGACTTAGATCCTGGTGTGGGAATACCCAGGTCTGGCCAACTGAAGAATTCATCACCCGTGCATTAGTCATTGCTTCAACCCAGTGAAGCCCAATCCCAGAACTTTCAATGAAACCACTGGGAAAGAAGAAGTCCCTGGGGAAAAAACACACTTTTTCCTCTGGGGCTCCTGACCTGGTAGGATGTAAGTCTGGAACTACTGGAATCCACCTTCATCACATCTGGGAAGCAAATCTAAGGAATACAGAAAAAGAGGTCCTGGTAACTTTTTGTTGCCCGGGATTCAGCTAGATACTCCCAGACATCAGTTTCTGAGCCAATACCTCCAATACCAAAAATGTGAGTATATGAGTTGGATTGTTGACACTTGCAAGCAAAGGCATTCTGACTGAGACAGAGTAATAATCCCTGTGGTGAATGGGAAAATAACTCACTAGAGGAATGATTATAAGACATTGCTGAGGATCCATTTGGCTGCTGGTTATCATGAATTTATGCTGATATCACTAACCTTAGGATTTCCACTAAATAAATCAAATTCTTTAAAATTTTCAGTAATACTACCTAACCTTTTGGTATTTAGTATAGTTAGCAATTTGATTTGATATAATTACTACTATTATATAATAAAAACAAATAAGCTATTTAAAAAAGTAAGATAAGGGAATGAGAAGACAAGCTATAGTCTGGGAGAAAATATTTGCAAAAGACACATCTGATATAGGACTGTTATCCAAAATATACAAAGAACTCTTAAAAGACAATAAAAAAACAAACAACCTATTAAAAAAATGGGTCAGAGGCCTTAACAGACATCTCACCAAATATATACAGATGAAAAATAAGCACACAAGAACACGCTCCACATCATATGTCATCAGGGAAATGCAAATTAAAACAGCAATGAGATACCATACACACCTATTAGAAAGGCCAAAATCCAGAACACTGACAACACCAAATGCTGACAAGGATGTGGAATGACAGGAACTCTCACTCACTGCTGGTGCGAGGGAATACAAAATGGTATGGCCACTTTGGAAAACATTTTGACAGCTTCTTACAAAGCTAGACACCTTACCATATGATCTAGTGCTCACCACCCCCCGCCACCTTGGTATTCACCCAAAGGAGCTGAAATCTTATTTCCACACAAAAATCTGCACATGGATGTTTATAGCCGCTTTATTCATAACTGTCAAAACTTGGAGGCAACCAAGATGTCCTTTAGTAGATGAATGGATGAATAAAACTGTGATACATTCAGAAAACGGAATATTATTCAGCACTAAAAAGAAATGAACTATCAAACCATGAAAAACATGGAGGAATCTTAAATGCATATTACTAAGTGAAATCAGAAGTCAATCTGAAGGGGCCACATGCGGTATGATCCTGACTATATGACGTTCTAGAAAAGGCAAAACTATGGAGACAGTGAAAAGATCAGTGGTTGCCAGTGGTTGGGGGTGGGGGAAAGAATGAATACACAGAGCACAGATTTTCAGGGAAGTAAAAATACTCTGTATAATATTATAATGATGGATATATGTCATTATACACTTGCTTAAACCCATAGAATGTACAATACTGAGTGAACCCTAATGTAAACTCTGGACTTTGAGTGATGATGTGTCAGTGTAGGTTCATAGGTTGTAACAAATATACCAGTCTGTTGGGAGACTATGCATATGTGGGAGAAATCTCTGTACCTTACTTTTAGTTTTACTATGTAACAATCTTCCCCTTGTTTAAATTAAAGACATATTCAACTTAAATGCAAAAATGATATAAGATCACTCAGTATCTTATCAACATCTAAACTGGCAAAAAGACAAATTAAGAAGATGGCTTTCTTTTGAGCATATCCAAGATGAGACAGAGACTGATACCTGCCTACAGTTTAGCCAAAGGAAAACAGGCCCTATAAATTCTATTAAATTATTTAACAGACACAAATAGAGGCAGTAATTCATTATCAGTGAAACAATTTTCTTTCTTCTCTCTCAGTGCCAATAAAGCCAACATTTGCAGGTGCTCAATCAGCATCCTTGCATAAAGCCAAACAATACAACCTTTTTTGAATGACAAAGGGCAGCAGCTCTTTCTGTCCAAGGGTCCTGTCTCTGCCCCCCCTCAAGCCCCGCTTTAATAAAACCACCATTTTGCACTTGCACCAAAGATGTCTCAAGAATTCTTTCTTGGTGGTTGGCTCCGGACCTCACCCCACCAAATCTCACCTATATTCTAAAACTACATCGATGTACATGCATATATGCATTATTAAAGAAGAAATCTTTGCTGCCTCTCAGACTACCATTTGCATTTCAAAAATCTTAATGCCTTTCATTTTCCTCATGAATCTTATTTTCTGAAGCTTTAATTATCTGTACAGATTCCTTCTGAACAGGCATTTTACTTACCTGGACAAATCATTAGTGGTCAGACCAGTGCTAAGGATAGTGAAGAGGCCTCAAGGTTCCTAGGTTTGGTACTTCTTGTTAACGAATCTTTTCTGATACTGGTTTTGTATCTCACTTACATGCTGAGCTAGTCTGACTATCACTGCAACCCTAAATTACTTTCTATCATATTTTTTTTCATATCTACATTAAACTTTAGTGTTTTTAGTATTGTATTTTCTTGTTACCAGTATGCTGCTTTTGCCCTCTGATTTTTGGGCTTCCATGGGGTTCTGTTAGTTTTAAGCATTCATGTCCACAAGTAAATCTATCTATTTAAAGTATGTTACTGATCATGCTAAAAAATCCTCCAGGTGGATAGACTTTAGAGCAGTGTCTTCTATGTATGTGTCACAGAAAAACTGGTATTTGTCCCTGGGCCAGAAAGAAATCTGCCCAGCCCATTCATCAGTCTGCCTCCATAATCTTCCCTATATCAGTCTCTTGCAATGATTTGATCCAACAACTCATGCCTGAGGGCAAATGGGTGCTCTCTTGTCTACAAAACATAAAGGTTTTCATGCAGTTTTTTCTTTAAAGTAGCTACAGGGGCACCTGGGTGGCTCAGTCATTAAAGGTCTGCCTTCGGCTCAGGTCATGATCCCAGGGTCCTGGGATCGAGCCCCGCATCGGGCTCCTGCTCTGCGGGAAGCCTGCTTCTCCCTCTCCCACTCCCCCCTGCTTGTGTTCCCTCTCTCGCTGTCTCTCTCTCTGGCAAATAAATAAATAAAATCTTTAAAATAAATAAATAAATAAATAAATAAATAAATTAGCTACAATCTTATATGACGTAGGAAAGATGTTAGGGTTCAAAGTCGACAGCCAAGAAAGAATTTTTGAGATGTCTTTGGTACAAAAAGGTGATTTTATTATGTTAATCACCATACATTACATCATTAGTTTTTGATGTAGTGTTCCATGATTCATTGTTTGCGTATAACACCCAGTGCTCCATTCAGTACGTGCCCTCTTTAATACCCATCACCAGGCTAACCCATCCCCCCACCCCCTCCCCTCCAGAACCCTCAGTTTGTTTCTCAGAGTCCATAGTCTCTCATGGTTTGATTCCTCTCCGATTCCCTCCCACTTCATTTTTCCCTTCCTACTATCTTCTTTTTTTTTTTTTAACATATAATGTATTATTTGTTTCAGAGGTACAGGTCTGTGATTCATCAGTCTTACACAATTCACAGCGCTCACCATGGCACATACCCTCCCCAATGTCTATCACCCAGCCACCCCATCCCTTCCACCCCACCACTCCAGCAACCCTCAGTTTGTTTCCTGAGATTAAGAATTCCTCATATCAGTGAGATCATATGATACGTGTCTTTCTCTGATTGACTTATTTCGCTTAGCATAATACCCTCTAGTTCCATCCATGTCATTGCAAATGGCAAGATTTCGGGGGTTTTTTGGTAATGTATGGTGATTAACATAATCAAATAAAATTTAAAAAAAAGAAGAAGAAAAAGAAGCCCAGGTTAGCCTACTGGAAAATGAGAGACCATGTGGACAAAAATGAGCCATCTCAGCTGAAAGGCTCTACACTATCCAACCTTCCAGCTGACAGACACGCAAGTGAAATGATCCCAGACCATCCAGCTTCAGATGAGCTGCCCACTGCCTATAGACATGAACAAAGCTGGCTCAGAATTGAAAAGCCTCCCAGCTGACCTGGAAAACTGTGAGCAAATAAAATGATTATTAGTTTCAAAAAAAAAAGGTGATTTTATTAAAGCCCGGGGACAGGAGTCATGGGCAGTAAGAAGAGCTCCACCAGGGTCATGAGGAGGGGCCCATTATATACTTTCAAATTGGGAGGGGGTTAGGGATAGCATAAGCCTCCCAGGTATTTTAGAAACAAGGTTTCCAGAATCCTAGGGGTCTAGCTATTATTAGAAAAAGGTAATTTAATACTATTTAGTAAAAACTCAGTTTCAGTACATGACATCACTGGTCCCAATCTTACCTGACCACAAGAATCACCTAAGATCACTCATTATAATAATATATTCCTAGGTCCTCTCCATCTGATTCAGTAGGACTGAGGTAGGTCCCAGGAATACATATTTTTAACAAATGATATCCCGTTGCCACCTTGAGTGATTCTTATGGTCAGGGAAATTTGAAAACACTGCACCAAATCAGGATATTGAACTTCTGTACACTTATTTTTAAAAAGTTGATATTACATATAATTATGTGATAGTTCCATGTTAAGAATATCTGCATGTGAAACCATATTTTTTCAGCATTTTAAATTCTATTGTTAGTTCAGGAAGAAGAAGAAATTAAGAAAGGTAAAAGGGAGTCACCATTTGAAAAATATTAGGAAATACTACTTTAGATAAGCAGTTCTAAAGAATTAATATAATTTCAGAGTTCCAGAGATTAATAGCTACATATAATTGCAGGCAACTTTGAGAAAAGCCCAATATCCATTCAAATGCAGAGAAGTTAATAAAGGGTTTTTATCTGTGTTATAAAGGATTTCTTGCTTTAAGAAAGAATTCATAGCAACAGTCTTATATAAATCTGGCGCTCTTCTAGGGTAGCTAACACTGGTTTGTTTTTTTTCTAATGCACACAATTTACCGGAAAATGAACCTTTGCCCTTTCACATACACAAAAATATGGTTTTGTGTAAGTGAGGCAAACTTTATTATAAATAAACAATGTGAAGAGCTGTTTGAGGCTTACTTTAAATCTCCACTTTTATTTCCTGAGCAATAGGCTCCAGGGTCTCACCATGTTCTGGATAATTCAGATTTTTGGTTAATGGGTCGTAGCTCTTAAATGTACTCAAATAAAGAAAAAGGGAGCTGTCATTTATTAAAGTCTAACCACTGCCATGCCAGACAGGGTAAAATACCTTCTCTCAGTTCCACGCAATATGTATGCGACTGGAAAAGTAAGAATCAACATATCTATTAACCTAATAATGCATTTCAAAGAAAGGAAAGATTTGATAGTTCCTAAACCAGTGTTTCCTTCTCCCTGAGGCCAGTGAAGCCAGTTTCACCAATTTCCCTTAGCTCTCTTCACCCTTCCCCTCTCCAGTAGGACTTGCCCTCCCCTCAACCACCATCCTTCACTGTTGGGGGCCATTATAGAGAAAATGAATGAGTAACATCCCTTTAATATGTGTGGGTGGTACAAATTCTACTAGGAAACATTATTCACAGCCCAGCATTTTCCAGGATTCAAGGAATACTAGAAATTCCACCAGTAGGATATAAACACATTTAGAGTCACTAATTAACAAAGCGTGCCTCATAGGTTCCAGGTAAAATTTTCACATTCCTTATACCATGCCCCCCCCCACCATTATTAGTGGGTTTCAGCAGTCATTCCTTCCACACCTAATCCACTGGTACACACTGAATTCCTAATTATAATTACCCATTATCTTTTTTTCACAAGCAGATGGAACTAGAGCTCCACAATGGGACATTTCTAATGCTAATCATTACACTTACTGGGTCGAATTTGCAGTCTTTACTTCCAATTGGGACTCATTTAAAACCAAAGTAGATTACTAAGAAAGTTAAATGGAAAGTTCCAGATAGCTACTGATGTATTTTCAAAAGTGAGTCTGGGTCTTCTATACCCAGTAGTGTTGATAAATGCTTTCTGCTAATAACCCCCATGTTTGATACATCAATATCGGTGCATTAATCCTGAAACAATCTTATTAACATTATGTTCATTTTACTTAATGGTACTTTAAAGGAAGGTGACATGAGAAAGACTATCTTCAAGTCATTTCAGGAAATGAAACCAACCACTATCTTATAACAATAAATTCAACTTGAAAAAAAAATAGCAGTGCAAAGGTAGAAAGCTCTGATCAGGGGCGCCTGAGTGGCTCAGTCGTTAAGTGTCTGCCTTCGGGTCATAATCCCAGGGTCCTGGGATTGAGGCCCGCATCAGGCTCCCTGCTCGGCGGGAAGCCTGCTTCTCCTTCTCCCACCCCTACCCTCCACTTGTGTTCCTGTTCTCGCTATCTCTCTCTCTGTCAAATAAATAAATAAAATCTTAAAAAAAAAAAAAGCTCTGATCAATTCAACCTAATTTATTTATTTTCAAAACATAATTTAAAATGTATTAATCAAAAAGTTCTATAGGAAAGTTTGGGGGTGAGGAGGAAGAAAAGGATGGACTCCATCAAGATTTCAAAAGCATGTATATGTTTATGCATTCCTATAAGCCGTCTCCCTGGACAAACTGACAGCATGATAGTGAACTGTAGGACTGAGGTGTTCCAACTCACCCACAGCTGCTGTTGTAGCTCAGCGGGAAAATACATCTAAGACCAACTCAACAAGCAGCTCATTTGAGTGGGAGTGTTTAACATTACAATATTCTGCAGTCTCCAGACTCAGGAGTTTCTATGTCTACGCTGAATTTAACATCTGTAGTGATTTACCCAGAAACAACTTCAACTCACTAACCCATGCATCTTTATCAAAATTAGATAATGAATTTTCTGCTGAATATTGGACTTGAAACCATAACACTTAGCTAGTTGCTTAAAGTTAATACATTTTTCTGTTGTGAAGAGGGCAGGAAATGAACTGACAGACCATGAAAGGCTTTACTTCTGTGCATTTTAAGTGGAACGGTAGTCTCCGATTTCTTCATTTTTTAAAAAGCTTTTATTTATTTGAGAGAGAGAGAAAGAGCACACAAGAGATGGGGGGCAGGAAGGGGGAGGCAGAGGGAGAGGCAGGAGCAGACTCTGAGCAGGAAGCCCCACATGGGGCTGGTGGGGGGTAGACAGGTCCTGGAATCATGACCCAAGTCAAAGGCAGACGCTTAACTGCCTAACTGACTAAACCACCCAGGGGTCCCTGATTTCTTCATTTTTAAGGAAACAGAGGTGAGAAAAGCTGACTAGTGGTCTTATTAAAATGACTCAAATCCAGTAGGATATCAGAGGCTTGTGAGCTGTCTGTGGACATCACTCCTGCATGTGTACATTGGGAGGGTACATCCCTGCGTGTAACATCACGAGCACACACCTTTGCCCAGCTCTGCAAAACTGACAGCCTCAGAAATGGGGTTGAGCATGGCCTGAATTCATTTCTACAGCCCATGACAGCCCAAACTTCTCCTGACCACACGCATTTCTGGAGTTCCTACAACATGAATGCCCTAAGGCTGCCTTCTGTCTGCTACCTCTGTTTGCCTGGGTTACCTCTATTCTAGAAAATCTCTGCATGCAAAACAGAGAATTCAGAACCTTTCCCAAATTCCTCCAAAATCCACACATAAATAAATTTCATGATTTGACTGAAGATTCTGAGTGTATGTGTCCTGGCCAGAGGAGGCAGAAGCATTAACTGACAGCAGTTTCATTGGCTCCAACCCCACCCTCCCCGGCCTCTCTCAAATTTCTCCTCCCTCAAAGTTAAAGCTACTTTTTTCCAACTACATACACAAACTGCTCAGGGTTTCTTCTTTCTCTGGTAAGCAAAATACTCATTTCTCTCCAAACAAAATGCCTTGTTTAGGCAAAAGAGATGTATACAATTATATCTAAGGACATTTTCCCACCTCATGATATGTAAAAGATACAATATAAAAATCAATTTTACTGGTACCACACAGAAACCAAACAACTAGATTTTCAAAAAGAATAAAAAGACAAGAAATTACAAGTGTTGGCAAGGATGTGGAGTAAAGGGAACCCTTGTGTACTGTTGGTGGGAATGTAAATTGGTGCAGCCAATTTGGAAAACCGTGTTGAGATTCCTCAAAGAATTAAAAGTGGAATTACCATATGATCCAGTAATTCTACTACTGGGTATTTATTCAAAGGAAAACACTAATTCAAAAAGATGTATGCACCCCTATGTTTACTGCAACATTATTTACAATAGCCAAGATACAGAAGTAACCCAAGTGTCCATAGATAAATGAATGGATAAAGAAGATGTGGTGTGTGTGTGTGTATAAGGAAAATTTACATATACGTATAATTATAATATATATAATATATAATAATGGAACACATTATAATGGAATATTAGCCATAAAAAAGAATGAAATCTTGCCATTTGTGACAACATGGATGGACCTAGAGGGTATTTTGCTACGTGAAATAAGTCAGGCAGAGAAAGACAAATATCAAATGATTTCACTTGTATGTGGAATATAAAAAACAAAACAAATAAACAAACAAGAAACCAAACAGACTCTCAAATACAGAAGACAAACTGGTGATTGCCAGAAAGGAGATGGGTGGGGGGATGAGTGAAATAGGTGAAGGGGACTAAGAAGCACAAACCTCCAGTTCAAAACAAATAAATCACGGAGATGAAAAGGACAGCATAGGGAATATAATCAATAATGTTTAATGACACTGTATGACAGATGTTGACTATACTTATTGTAGTAAGCACTGAGTAATGCATAGAATTGTCAAATCACTACGTTGTACACCTGAAGCTAATATAAAATTATATGCCAACTATACTTCAATAATAACTTTTTTAAGAATGCCAAAAAAAAAAGTCAATTTTACTGGCACTATGCAGAAACCAAACTGCTAGATTTTCTAGGGAAAAAAAATCTTAATTCTTCATACATTCTTTTTAGTAAGTGAGATTTATTAAATATAAAACTTTGGTTTTCTTTTTACACATTCTAAGTCTTTTCATGCATATCAATTCACAAACAGAATTTTGTTAGACCATGTTGTCCATTTTCATAGTTATATGTGTTCAAAAGAGAGAGCTTGCTGTGGCCCAAAAGGCTTGAGCTGGTATCTGATCAATAAGTTCAGGTAAGTGTGAGGGAGAGTATTCCAGTTTGGGGGCCCTACTTACCCAAAAGTAGAGAATATTGTCAAGACTGCTAATTGTTCAGATGGTAGTAATTATCTGAATTTGGCCGGATCTCACAATTTGTGGTGGTGCTTATAGGTAATGAATTTCCACATATTAATGACACTCACATGGAGATGTATTCAGGATTCTCTTTTGCTAGTTTCTTGAAAATCTTTAACAAAAAGACAAAAAAGGAAGTCCTATCTTGTTCTATTATCTGTTTTTGCATGAATATGTAATCTTTATGATTTTGATTCTGTCTTTAGTTAGCCTCATTGAAGGAAGAAAATCACTAGAATGAAATAAGATGAAATAAAACAAAATAAAGCAATCATATGTCTTGACCATGACACTAAAACCTAAAGAGAATGGAGAATTTTAAAAACTGAGCCACACAAGACATATATTTGGGTAGGTAAAACAACTATTTTTCAAGATTGTTATAATATCTGGTAGAAGAAGGTAGAACATCCTGCCTACATAGAATATAATTAAAATATTTTATTATTTTTAATATTTTTAAAAGCTTAAACAAGCCAAGCTTTTTTAAGTACCAATTACTCTGGTAATTGCATGTATTTGATCTTATAAAATGGCTCTTTTTACTCCTGGAAATGCTCTTCCCTGGTTTGACCATAAAGTAACATAATATTGCTTTAATGTGTCAGAACTCATACAGTAAACTGAGCGTTTCCTCCTTCACCATAGACAACTTGAGAAGGGATATACTTAATTCAGGATGCAGCCTTTGCTTAAAGTATTATTTTATTAAAAATTAAAACAAAATTTCTGTTTATAGAATTGTAGGAAAACAATATAGAAAGACATAAAAAAGAAAGCAAAATTCAACCAATACTACAAAATGCAGAGATACCAGTATTGGTATTTTAGCAAACAACTTTCCAGACACTTATTTATGCAAACATATATATATATATATATATATATATAAACAAAAAGTTTACAAAAAGGCCATCCTAATATATAGGCAGTCCCATGACCCTTTTTAACTCCACCACACACCACTAGTGTCATTCAAAATAAGCAGTTTCTAAAAGCACATAGTATTTATTTATTTAATTCCTGTTTGATGGATATTTCAGGGATTTTCCCCTGATTTTTCACTATTATGAACGACTCTGCAACAAGCTCAGTGCATTTTCAGAACATCATTCGAAACTCTAACACATACACATCCTCAATTTTAGGAAACTGCACTCCTCTGAGTGTATCTTTCCTTGGAAATATCCAAGCCTTTCAAAGCCAGTTCTAGTTAATAAGGGCAGCACTATTTCTGGCCACAACCAGCTGTAACTGATGGAGGAAATTCCTTGGGGTTCCATCCATCATATGCTTCTTTGGAAACAGCACAACAGAGAGAAAGGGACATAGACTTTGCACCAGGCAGAAACTATTTGTTTTGATCCGTAACTTTTTATTGAAACATATGTGACATATACACAAAAAAGTGCAAAAATTACAAATACACATCTTCATAGGTTTTCACAGAATACACTGTGCAACCAGAACTTGTATTTTCTTCTTTTAATACTGCTTTTCTATTCATTATGTAATCTTGGACAAATCATTTTTCTGAGCCTATGAAATGGACGGAATACATGCCTTAAAGAGCACTGGGAAGACTAAAAGAAACAATGTAGGCAAAGCTTCTAATACACAGTATAAATGACAGTTTCCTCCCTACCTGGACCACACTGGGGAGCACATCCTGGCCATATCCCAACCAGCTCATCCCCTCCTTCAACTCAATGCCACCAAAAGCCTGGAATGCCTTGTTCCCCTGGCTGCTTCAATTACAAGCCTTTCCATTGTAAATGATTTCTTAATAATGTTTGAGAGGAATACAATCACATCAAGGACCCTAATTTAGAACCACAAAGTATTAACTACTAAGAGATAAAGAGGCTCATCTCCATTAAGAAAAGTAGTTGTTAAAATGATTCACAAGTTTAATTCTGCTACTTGCTAAGTTTTATTAAAAATATAATGAAAGGCAAAGGCCCCCTGGATTTTCACCACAGCACCCACACAAGCCAGGTGCAGTCTTACTCAGCAGCTCAAAGGGTGTTATATCCTCGGGCATAAAATCCTATTTTTATTCAAAAAGCCCAAATCAAGGATTGTGAGTAGCACTGATTAAAATGGAATTTATTTTTTTGCCATTGCTGCCAGAGCTACTGAGGTGCCCAATGTGATATCCAAGGGTCCAAATGAGAGTCAGCAACGCCCAACACTTGCACAATTCTATCTACTCTGTCAGATATCAACCATCACTCAGGGACGGCTCTACAAAGACAAAATTTAGTAACACAGTAAGCAGACTGTCAAATGCTAATAGTTACAAAAGCAAATAGCATAATTTTTAAAAAACAAACAAACAAAAAAAAAACAGCTACTATGGTTTGAATCTTACTATGTGCCAGGCTCTTTACATGCATTTCCTTATTTTTCCTTCACGACAGCTCTTCATGGTAGCTTCATTATCCCTATTTTGCAGATTGAGAAATTGAGGTTTAGTGAGATGATTTAACCTGCCCAAGATCACACAGCAAAGATGACTTGAGATTCAAGTGTAGATCAAAGAAGAGATTATTGAACAGTTAAGCCTGAGTCTGTTGGACTGCAGAGTGTTTGTTTCTAAAGACCAGATGGCCAGAAAAGTTGCCTTTGTCCGCACCAGAGTTTCAAACAAAGCATTATGCTTTTCCCCTGATGTCTACAGCAGTTTAAAAAACTAATCAATTCCTTTTGGTGGGAGAACAACTTGATATTATAAGGATAGGAAAAAATTCTTTAGCCGAAAAACTTCCCTGAGGAAAAACTTTGTTACTAGAATTTTTCTATTTTGTTTTTAATTAGCAGGTCATTAATAATGGGGCAAATGACATGAAGACAAGGAAATGTTATTGAAGTGGTTGTTGTTGTCTGTAATAATTTTCTCCATTTCTTTGAATGCTTTTAATTTCAAAATTGAAACAGAGGCATCTTAGTATAACTCCTATTCCATCGGAAGCCAAGAGGTGGTAGAAATTTCATATGGAAATTTGAATAATCCCTTTATCTCCAAAGCCAATTATTTTCCTTTCTTACTTGGAACCTGCCCACCCTATTTGACTTCCAGCCACGAGCTTGGAGGTTGGTTGGAAAGCTGTTAATGAGCAGAGGGCTGCCAGCATGTCAGGTTCCATTGTGTTTGTGTGACCGCTGATCAGAGTGATGAAACAGGGATTAGCTTCGTCCTTATCACTATAAATAAATGTGATTTTATGACAACACTGGAGCTTTCATCATTTATTAAAAAGGACAGGAAGAAATGTAAAGGTGGCTATACAATCCTTATTGAAAAAATCGGCTTGCTCCCTGAGATCAGCAGTTGGTTTTAATTTTATATTATTTAAGTTGTTGTGAATAAAAGCCTTTATTAATGTGAACATCAATCCAAGGAGAGCCATGCTTCACCTCATCATATTTTAAAGGATGTAACATAAATGGTTTTCTTCAGCCAAACCAAATTCACTCAGAAATGAAGAGAGACCATAGAAAATAAAAGGTTAGTTTGGGAAACTATAAAATATTGATGCATTTAATATTTAATTAAATCAATTATTCAATTAACTGGAGACTATCTGGAATTTAGATATAATGTGATACTCCAAGGACATCTGGAATCCCTTTCCTCCTCTCTCTGTCTCTCTGTCTCTCTGTCCCTCTCTCTCTCTCTCTCTCTCTCTCTCTCTCTCACACACACACACACACACACACACACACAGATTTCAACCAGTAGTCCTTGAGGTTTGTGCATATTATGAGTTTAGGAGTTTAAATCAATTGGTTTGTGCATTTTTCAGCCCCAAGTTCCTACAAAACAGGAAACATTATATTTGCAGAAGGCAGGTCAGAGTATTAGCTGTTTCTTCCCAGAACCTTCGACCTGCGCAACGTGACTGAAAAGTATCTGGGAAGAGAGTTTGGGAAAGGCTTCCTGTTTGTCTTCATTTATTAGACTCTTCTCTTTCCCAATGCACATATAAAACACATCATGAATGCTACATAATGTGCTCTTTCTGATTTGCCAGAATGATTTTCTGTTTGTTTTTTTATCTGAGGTCATTTCTTAATATATCTAGACGTTGTTCCTGAGGATGCGAACTCAATTCTCTCCCTCAGAGATCATTTTCCATAATGCCCTAGCACACTGAGGAAGTGGATTCCAGCCCGCTGCAGCAATGTTGACTGTCCCCACTATGAACTATCTTAACCCATGGGGAAATCACAACTCAAGTATCTGCTGTTTAGATTATCAAGTTTGGACCTAAAAACTGGTCCCAAAAATGTCTCCTGATTTCTGCAGGCCATTTGGAAGTCAATTTTTATCTCCTCCCACAGCACTCCTCTTGCAAATGCTGCACTGGCAAGAGGAACAGCCTGCCATCTCAGGTCCCTCTGGGGAAGAGCTGCTGCCCTACTAGCAAAGGATGGGTTCTGAGCAGCCAACCTCCTGTTCTACTCCCTGAAAAGGTTATGGTGGTGGGGCTGGAGTCATGATGTTGCAGAGATACAATCCAGGCTCAGCAAGGTTCCAGAGGGCATTCCCTTCTGGGCCACACACTACTCTCCTCTCCTCCCTCTGAACTTCTCCTCTTACCCTTTCCCAAGAGAGAAAGACAAGTTCATAAATCCTCCTGCAGCTGCAGCACACTTAAGTATGAAAGGCAGAGTGCAGAGACAGTGACATCATGAAGTTTCTTCTCTAATGTGCTCTACACCAAACCCACAGCTTCTACCCACAAGGAGCTCCCTCTCCAATGGCCTATCTCCATCAGTGGCAGTCACCATTACCTGAACTGCCTGATTTCTCCTGATCCTCTTTTATGCAATCGGTCACTGCTTTGTCCTTCCTCCTTTGGCACATCTCTCCTTCTCTTCTATTCGTATCACATCCAGCCGAAGCTCCCCTCAGTTCACAGATTACTGCAATTGGCTGTATCAATAAGGGTCCAACTATGAAGAATATAGAAACCATTCCAAGTGTTTAAAAAGAGGGAATTAGGGGCATCTGGGTGGCTCAGTTGGTTAAGCGTCTGCCTTCGGCTCAGGTCATGATTTCAGGGTCCTGGGATCGAGCCTGGATTCAGATTTGGGCTCCCTGCTCAGCGTGGAGCCTGCTTGTCCCTCTCCCTCTGCCTGCCACTCCTCCGGCTCATGCGCGTGTCCGCGCACTCACACTCTCTCTCTCTCAAATAAATAATCTTTAAAAAAAAGAGAGAGAGAAAGAGAGAATTAAATACAGAGAATTGGACACACAAGTGCTGGAAGAGCTGAGAAGTCGAGAGTGAACAATGAGGCGACCCAGAGAGAGATCAGCAACACTCCTGGCTGGAGGGACAAAAGCAGGAAGTGGTGTTCCTAGCACCAAGGGCCTAAGTCATGGAAGAAGCTGGAAACACAGTGGGGCCACGAAGCAAACACAGCTGCAGCACTCTGATCTCTCACCAGTGCCTCCCCCGACTGGAATCAGAGTTGGGAAGTCAGCCTGCTAGGATTGAACCCTCTGCCACAGTGGGAGTCAAGGAATAACTCTGATAGCAAAAAGGCCAAGACCAGCTCATGAGCTAAATACACTCTGTTTAGTTCTCACAATGGATAACATACTCTTCATTTTCCATACTAGGAAATTAAGTCTCATGAGGATAAGTATCACACCAAGGGTAAAATGGTGCAGCCAAGTTCTGAGCCTTGATCTCTCCAACTCTAAGCTCCTTCTTCTTCCCCACCCTTTGCTGCCTTCTCTTGCTGGCTGTTCTTCCACTGTAACATTTATATCATAATGGGATATAGTATTTGATTATTTCTAAATAATAAATAGACACAACAATTGTAATCTCAAGGTACCCATCTTCCCCCAAGCTAGGAATGAAGAGTGAGGTACCACATCTTACTGAGAGGCCCCCAACACCTTAGGTCATTTTGTGCACTGGTCAGTCCCTTGTCCTCTGCCAGGCCAAGGCCCAGAACGTGAGGGATTGATTAGCAGTGCCTGGCTTTCCTGGAATAAGTGAATGCTTCCAGGGTGGGATTTCAGGAGACAAAAGAAAGGCCCCATATTGCAAAATAATACTCCAACTTTTCATTCATTTATTTAAAAATGTTTATCAAATGCAGAAATATACACATTCAATGATATCCAATAAGAGAGGGTTAATCAGAATCTGGGTGTATATACATCTTTTTTAAGTGTTCATCAAAAGGGAAGATAACTTATAAGAGCCTGGGGAATCTATACTGGTTGGTGCTAAAATTTCACTTCCAAAGTTTAGATCAGTTAGTGTAAAGCAGTAGCTTTTCAATTTTTCTTTTCAACCTAATAGACATAATTCAAGGCAGAGTGAATTACCTCTGGGGTCTGCACACTCTCAGAAACCACCAGAGTCCCACTTTAGGACAAATTTTACTTTAAAAACTGCATGAATGTTATATTCTATTATACTCTACCATAATTTCATGTGCATTTTAATATAGAAATGAGATTTTCCCCCAAAAAAGTTCTAGTAGAAGCAACTTCCCAGGACACTATGTCATGGTAACATACTAAAATTTGGGTAGCTTGGGCATAAAACTTTGCATCCCTGCTAAAATGTAAATAACCCTGAAGGACAGTCTTTTTTAGCTATTACCACATTTTATTGTGTGGTTTTTTTTAATTGTCTTGATATGAATGCAGTTGGGAGTCTTGCCTAAGGACAGGTTTTGACAGTGGAGAAAGAAGAGATGTTGAGAGCCTCAGTTTAATTATGGAACTGAGGAGAAGCTACCATTAACAAATGGAAAAGGTACAAAAAAGAGGGATGAGGACCCCAGAACAAACCTTACCACTTCACTCTTGTGGAAAGTCTGGAGCAGAAGAATTGTCATGGAGTGAAAAAGACAATTCTCCCTCTCCAAAACTCACAGATCACACCCATGAGCTCTAGGAGACTCCGAAGCTCAGTCTTAAAGTATAAACAAGAATATGAAGTTTTGAGTAGAAAATTCAGTATTTCTAATTTTTTTCTAATAATATAAGAAAATAGTGACATCCGTAAAGCATAGATTCATGTTTTCATAACCATTAAAAATACAGAACTATAAGATGTTAACATTAGGGAAGGCTGGGTAAAGGGTATACAGCAACTATCTGTACTATCTTTGCAACTTTTCTATTAATCTAAAATTGCAAAAAAACGGGGCACCTGGGTGGCTCATTCGGTTAAGCATCTGCCTTCAGCCCAACTCATGAATCCAGGGTCCTGGGATCGTGTCCTGTTCAGGACTTCCTGCTCAGTGGGGAGTCTCTTCTCCCTCTGCCTCTGCCACTCCCCTCCGCTCCTGCTCTCTCTCTCTCTCTCAGGCTCTCTCTCTCTCTCTCAAACAAATAAATAAAATTAAATTAAAATAAAATAATAAATAATAGAAAACAATAAAATAAAATTATTGTGAAAACACAAAATAAAAAATAAAATTGTTGCAAAATAAAATTTTTTATTTTAAAAAATCCGCTGTATGTTTAAGGTCTCCATATTATATATGGAATGTTTTTCCATCAATGTGAAGATCCCTCTGTTTTTTCATCTTGTTACCCATTTCTCAGTGCTCTTCCCAATGACTTTGTTCTCCTCATAGCTTTCTTATCATCCCTGATCCTTCAATTTGATTTCATTTTGTGTTCAAGCCAGAAAAATCTAGCAATTTGAACTTGAAAGGGATAGAACTCATTCAGCTTAATCTCCACTCTCTACATTGTGGTTGTATCATGTTAAAACTTCCCCTTCAACTAATTATATTGCATAGTGCTTTCAAATAAAACTATTTGAAGAAAGCCAATTTCAGAAAATCAAAAATAGCTCACAAAGGTGTTGACTGGGTAACAAGCTGCATAATCTAGAATCACAGAAGCCTCTAAAAAGAGAGTTTCCAGATGTTGTTAGCATATGACAGAAAATAAAGGAAGAATTAGGGAAGAAGAGGCAAATGAGAGCAAAATGGTGTAAGAAGACAGACTCTTTAGAGGAAAAGCTAGAGAGAGGAATTTTTAGTTCCAGATCATTTTGTAGCAGTCAAAGTGGGCAAGTGAATAATACTTGGTATGGTAGTCTTAAATACCACCACTGAAGTCGAAGGAATGCTATGAGACTTATATTTCTCCTCATGGCACACATTAGACAAAACAATCTTTTAAAATCCAGCTTTAAACTGAAAGAGTTCTATTAGGTGTTTTCTTCTCTTCTTTTTATCACTCCTAAGGTTTCCAAAATGATACCTTCATTAGATCTTAATTTTATACATTCAAATAGAGAACACCTTTCCTTCCCTTCCCTTCCCTTCCCTTTCCTTTCTTTTTCTTTCCTTTCTTTTCCTTTCCTTTTCTTTTTTTATTTCCCCCTTGGCTCCCCACAACCCACCACCTCCAGGGATGCAGGAGGGATAAAAGGTCTTTAATATTAGACATGTTATTGGAACTGAAAAGAGTTACTTTTTCTTTTTTTGGTAAAGTCTATTTCCCTAAGTCTCAAATCTCATCTACCATTGTCTACATACAATAACAACCATGAAGAAAAAAGAAGGAAAACAAACAGGCATTGGCAGACAGAGGCCCCGAATATTAAGCGGAAGTAATTCCCATGGCTCAAGCAGGCCAGTGTGAGCCAGAACCTTTTCCACATCAGACTGAACACGACAGGAGGCCAGCTTGCGAGCCACAAACCTCAGTCCTCGCCCTCCCCAACCAGCCCAGCCCGCAAAGCCCAGGCTCGTCCAGGCTTTCACACAAGCTCTTCTAGGATACAGTGACACGTGGGTGACAGATGTGCCCATCAACTCTTTCTATTTAATGGTCTTTAGTTACAAAAAGACAGCTTCCTTGGCGTCCTCTTACTCTCCTCTCTGTAGAATCTTTCAGGCTCCCAATCCATCATTACTGATGCAAGCATGCCCAGTTCCATTGTTCAGGGGAAGGTGCCATCTATTAATATTTTTGCAGTCAGGGACAGTGTGACCACCACATAGTAGTAAACTGGAGGTGCCAAGTTTCACTCAAAAGGCGTGAAACATGCTGTGATTTACAGCAGTCGTAATGAGCGGGGCATTTCAGGACCTGTAAGCACCTGCTGCTTCTGTAGCCTTAGCCAACTCCACCACCATGCCCTCGGGTATTGGATAGCACCCCTCCCTGTTAGGAGAATTTATGGTTAAACTACACTGAAGAGTTTGCTCTGCCATCTACCTTCATTAAAAAAGGCAATACTCATCAGGGAAGTCCATCTGAGAAAATGAGAGAAAGGGTCCCATCTTTGCTTTGTTTTCTTTGTCTCTGTGACTGCTCTCAAAAGGAGAGAGATTCCCAACTAGGTGTACAGTGAAATAAAATCAGGAAGTAATTTTATGTATTTATTATTTATACCCTATATTCTTCCATAAAAGGTTTAGAGCAGAGGACCATGAGCTACAGGTGCTGCCTATTAAGAGTGAGGATTTATGCTGTTGTATTTTAGTCTGTTGGATGTTCCTCATCTCTAGGAAGGTGATTTGCCATTAATTACAGACAAAACAATGCCAGTGATTCCCAAACCAGGTAGACCTGCTTGCACCACCTGACCTCTCTTGCTCTACTTGTTCTACTCTCTTGCTGCTTCTGAGCATTAAACACTCAACCCCATATTGCAGTGGAATCACAGAAAATAGGCTGAGCAAAATGGCACCTTAGCTCCTGTATGATCTGCCCCGCACCTACCCCCACCTTTTCCCACCCTTCTTGCTACTCAACTAATCTACTAACTCTAGGCATAAACCATTCACTCCATCTAAGCTCTTCTTCCACACAAACCAAGCTCATTCAAATCCCAGAGTTACCATCCTGTTTCTCTGTCAAACCAAATTCATACTTCTCTCCAAAACTGATATCAATTCCAATATTTTCCACCACATTTTTCCTAGCTAGTCAGGCTATCACCTTGACCTCTCCTTTCCTTTGATTTCTATGGCATTTTATAGATGGTACAGTGTGACAAAATGGTTCTACTATGAAAGGTTCTCAACCTGCCAACATTCACATGGAAGAGTTATGCAATGTGAGTGGGTATCTACTCTCTGATTTTAACCTCTATAACAGCCATTTCAATATAGAGCACAAACACTTCACTGTTTAAAGCTGGGGCCTGCTTTGTTTTGATGCGAGAGAGTCAAGGTACAAAACTAAAAGTAAATGAAACAAATTATAAATATATCATCTTGTGTTGCTCATGCATGCATGTGAGTTCACACCAATTATAATTGCTTCTGGTGCCTTAACTTGTGTTTATTTGTGGGCCAGGTTATTTCTCTCAGCTCCATTTAATCCTTGAAGATACAAATCTGCTATGTTTTGATCCCTAGATCCTTATTAAAACGATGTTCTGCCCCTTGTGAGGGCATCCCTAAACACTGATCACAGAACTATTCTGAAGTAACTACCTCTTTCCTAGTCCATACTGAAGAAAGCCTAGTACATCATCCTTCCAGACCCTGCAATTTCTAGAAAAGCCACAGACTCCTTTAGAAATCTGACTAAACTACATTCAACCATATAACTGTGTGGCAAAAAGTTAGTGCTCCCATTTCTAAGTCATAAAGTCAAAAAAAACTCTGATATATTAGAATTTATGGTTAAACTACACTGAATCACATTGTAATTTTGAGAACTCTGGCTCTGACCAGATTGAAATGACTTTAATTCACATATATTTAGGATATAGAATGGAGGAGGGGTTTTTCTGCTACTATCACACGATTTAGTCCTTGACTATAAAGTGTCATGTTTTTCTCTGGTTATTTCTTATGTGTCTTATCTGAAAAGTTCTCCAAGGCAGAGAAGAGGGTTTTTTACTTCTTTTCTAATTTCCCTTAGCATCTTGGTAATCTGGTCCATGTCGACATGTAAACAATAGTATGCTATCAGGTATGAAGAATACTGGAAGGGAAAAGTTGGACTTAAACTAGGAGTTGGCAAATTTTTTCAGTAAAAAACTAGAAAGTCAATATTTTAAGCTTTGTGGTCCATAGAGCTTCTGTTGAAACTACTTAACTCTGCCATTGCAGTGTAAATAATACATAAACAAATGGATGTGGCTGTGTTCCAATAAAACTTTATTTACAAAAACAGGTGGCAGGCTGGAGTAGGCCTGCAGGCCATAGTTTGATGACCTCAAACCTAAACTATGACAACATCAAAAGAAACATATGGTATACTAACACTCCATCAATCACCACTGTAATTCAAATTCAACACAAGAAGTTTTTGACTGGTCACTAAATTGAAATTAAAAATGGTAAGATATATATACCTCAGTGAAGATCCCTGGGAAATTAAGTGGTACATTTGTGCCCTGGTAGGGCTCACTTCCAAGATTTTTGTGCCCTCTTGTATCCCACCTTATTCCTGAGTATTTTATTAATAGAGATAATAATAGCTAAACTCAAATAGGTGATTATGTACTATTATTAACATCTTTCAATTGTTTTTATGTTTCATCTAATTCCAAGGAAACAGATTCCTATATAAATGTCTATTTATTAAAGAGCAACATTTGAGTCTTTGGTTGACCAAAGATGTCTGGTAATTAAAATTCATTACTCCAAAATGCATATCCATATCCCTTCTCTCCTACTTTTGGTTACTTCTCAAGTGCTTATATTAAATATAAATTAATGCAAAATAATTATTCCTTTTCATTGTCCATTTCAAAATGGAAATTCTATAAAGCAAGATGAACTGACACACCAAATATTTCCACAGTTAAAGTAACAGTAAAAATATCCTATGTAGTAAAAATTAAGATAGTATATCCAAATTACAAACAGTTTAACTTTCTAAAAGAAGGAGGTATACTATGTTTCATATTATCTACATTCCTATGATTTATAATCCTCATAAAACAATAATATTAAATAAAACTGAATACACACTGGAAGATTAAGGCAAATCTGACTTGAATAAGTCAGTTAATTCACTCAAATGAACATCTGATTTCCATTGGAAAACATAATACAAAAACTACATAATGTTAAAAGGAAAATAACCTGACAACATAAAAGGACTTATCACCCAAAATTAATTCATCTATTTTGAGCTGTAAGTAAATAATTATAATCAAGGTATAAAACTAAGATTTTTTGATACTTAGTGTTAATCCTGAAAAGGATATAGTATAAAACATAATAGGGTTAAATCATTATCTTCTAAAGATTAGGGGCAATGAAGACTTTACTCACTGCAACCACATTTTTCTGAGCAGAAAATTGGTGGAGTCACAAATCAGTCAGC
Organism: Halichoerus grypus; assembly: GCF_964656455.1. Lineage (NCBI taxonomy): Eukaryota > Metazoa > Chordata > Mammalia > Carnivora > Phocidae > Halichoerus > Halichoerus grypus. Next base: position 157,381,798 of record NC_135715.1, on the reverse strand, counting down.
TTCTCTGTCTCCCACGGAAACTATGCCCTCCGCTAACTCTTCCGTTGCGCGCTACTTCCTTCTAACACCTTTTCTTGCTGACCTGAGTTTTCAGAAAATGAAACTAAAATTAGAAGTTAATTGGCCTACTGGAGTAGGAAACAGAAGCATGTTTCATATGATCCCACTTTCAGGGGGGAAAAGAAAAGTGTGCCTCCCCCCACCGAAAAATAAGCTAATAGTGGTTGCCTCCAGGAAGTTGGAGCAATTTTTACTTCCTTTTGCCTTTTCTCTATTTTTAAAATTTTCTACCATGATAATGCCCCACTTTTAAAAATCAGAAGAAAATAAGCATGTAAAGACCTACTATAGTCCTCACAATTTGTATCTATCACTTTGATCCCTTATGATTTATGTGCAGTTTCTATATAATAAAACTAGTGCTAGAACACACATATATGAAAATCAATCCCAACATACAGAAGTGATCTGTTTATAAGTTAACAAAAGCTCAAGTTTCACAGAATTCCTCCTGAGTTGAGAGCAAAGTTCTTTATATAGCTCCATTACTGTGTGGAAGTAACACCAGTTAGGAAATCATGCAACAAGCCATCTGCCATTTCATTAAAGCAGTATGCTTTTTTTAAGGATATTTAAAAATTGTGCTTCATAGAGATTACTAGGAGAAGCTGCTGTGAATGGATGGCAGGTTTCAACAAACACTGTTGGAAATCCAGTGCTGAGCCCAGCAAGACTACAGTTGAATATGTGGATGGGTAAAATATTGCCAGAATTAGGCCACAGATAGCTTTTTATTTCATATTTAGGAAGTCTCACCAAAGTGAGATAAAGCCCATAAGATTTGTGCCTAACCTATACTCAGCATAAATTGTATTTCTAAGTAAATATTACACCAGCATATTTTTTAACAAATGCCATACAATTTTGCTTAAGTCTTTTCTCAAAAAAAAAAAAAAAAATAGAACAAGAATTAAATCTCTACTTGCAACAAGTCACAGGTGTTACAAGTGTGACACATGTCTGAGTACGAACAGGCAATGCCTGGGCCTCACCATCTCACGGTCCTGCTCTAAGCCTGAGCTCTGCGTTTACTCTTCTCAGGCCACCACCCCTCACTCTGCCACTTTCCCCCAGATCTGCTCTCTGTCCTCTGGAGATCCTCTTCCTGGCACACTAGACTCCTCCCCCTCCTCCCTCCCCGGGAACACTGTTCTAGATTCCCTTGCTTTCACTACTCCCTCCACCTGATGCTGGGCCTACTCCTGGGCTCCTGGTTCTCTGCTGTGACCCTGCCTAAGGCAGATACAGACCCAAAATGATACAGCCTTGCCCCTGCCAGACTGTTGCCATCTCTCTTAGGCTAGGCCTGTTGATCTTTGCGCAGATGCCTCTTTAACACACATCCTCATAATAGGTACTCCAGAGTTAGCCCCTCCCAGGACCCCCCTCCACTTCTTCCCTCCACCAGCCCAGCTCCTAACACCTGACTTCACCTACCCTGTGGAGACAGACACACCCAAGTGTATTTGTTTCCACTTACTAGTTTCCACAGCATCTTTGTTGTCCCTGCCTCCAACTCCAGAGGAGCGTGTGAACCTCCCTAAAATTAAAGTCTCTCTCCAGTACCAACTATGGCCTTTACCTTTGCTGTGTGTTTGGATCTTCCCACTAACTTCTTCCCTCTTGGTTTTCAATCCCTTTAAAACCATATTCTGCTAAGTCTACTACCCCTACAAGAATCAGCCCTTCTTCTCAATTCCCAAATCCTTCATGAGTGATTTTTCTCTATCACCTTCAGCTTCTACTCCCTTCCCCCCACTTACTGCCTCATCCCCTTTACAGACTGGGCAGCTGATACATGGCTCTTAAGTCTGTAGAAACCCCTCTCTTGGAAATCACTGGTGTCCTACTTTAACTAGATTCACTTCTCTCCTCAGACTTCATCTTCCTTGATATCCCTAGGGCACTGGATACTGATGACAACTTCATTCATCCTTGCACTATGCATTTACTGGTGTCCACTATGTACCCTCTGGTATGATGACACTGTGCCCTGCTCAATCTTCTAACCCTGTGTTATCTCCTCTCTCCGTCTCCATGTTTATACAGCTAAACTCTTTTCTTCCTCTCAACTCATAATTGGAGGCATCATTTAATGCTTTGGCCTCTGTCCATGTCTGAGGTCACAGGCACCCTATAGACTCACCTGAATTCAAATGCTATATATCTAAATATTTATAGAACACTTCCACTTGGATGCTCCATCATTATCTAAAACTCAACATTACTTACAAGTTGAGTAATTTATCTTTATCATCATTTGCCTATCCCTAAAGCTGTATGGCCATCCCACTTATCTTCCTGTTTAGAAACTTCAAAGTTATGTGGCTTCTTATCTCCTTCATTGAATCTGTACTGAATCTTTTTGCTTCTTCTCTGAGATGTCTGCCTCTCCTCTACCCGCCCCCCTTGCCATAAGTCTTGTCCAAAACCTCTTTACCTCAGGCCTATAGTGCTATGATAACAACCTCAATTCTTACCCTCTTCCAATTCACCTTACACACTATTACAGATTAACCTTCTTAAGAGTAATATTAAAACACTGCAAATAACTTTAAAACCCATGACTTAGAGTTTTTACATAAACAGAGGTTAGTTTTTCTCACATAACAGGAAGTCCAGAAGGAGAGCTGTTGGTAAGGGTATAGCAGTTCGGCGGTGTCAGAGACAACACCTCAGACTTTTCCTCATGGTACCAAGAGTTGCTGCATGACTCTGGGCTCTGCATCTTCATTCAAGGGCAGGAGGAGGGGAAAAGAGAGTTCCAACATTTTATCAAGAGAGCAAAAACATTTCCAGAAATACCATCAGCATTCTTCAGCTTGGCCAGAATAAGGTCACAGAACTGTCTTATCTGTAAAGGAGGCTGGGAAAGTAGGGAATAGAGTTGTCCTGAATGGATTAGACCAATCATGATTCATTGCTTGAGAGTAGACATAAAATTCAGGTTCACTTATCAAGAAAGAAGGGGAGACACCCAATTTTATTTTTTTATTCCTCCTGCATACTAATGTAGCTCTCTGGTCAGCCGGGTCTTTTCTCTCATTGTCCCAAACATATGCCATGTTCACCTCTACCTTTTGACCTTTGCTCTCTTTACCTGGAACATCTTTCCTTCACTTCTACTTGACAAATCCCATTCATTATTTGTGGCTCTGCTCATATCCCATCTACTCCATGACACACTGCAGTCCACAATGATTTCTTCCTTGAATGAACACTTTTATTCAATTCATTCATTCATCTATATTCATTTTTTACTTACATGTGGTTCCTATAGAGAGCACTACACAGTTGAACATTTAATTGTTCTTTGTTTCCTCTGGCTTGGTTTCATTTCTCTACAAATACTATAACCTACATGAAGATACAAACTGTGCCTCAGATTTCTTTTGTATGCCCCAGTTCCTTGCACAGTGCTGAAAATATATGTGCTTAGTAAATTACTCAGTGACTAAAAAAAAAAAAAAAAAACTATAATTGCCTAGAAAGAGCAATGCATGAATTACTTAATGTTTAAAAAAAAAAAAAACTGTGGTTGGCACTTTGAAAACAGTACATTGTCTACTTATTTCAGTCAAAATATACTCCACAAGACAAGAAAATAACAATGATTATATTTGCACTTCAGTAGCAAAATATAATCCATTTCCTTTGAGAAAACTAAAAAGACCAGCACAGCTAAGTAAAATTCAAAATTGTCAAGTAGGAAAAAAAAAAAATTGTCAAGTAGAGAAGCAGTCCGCAGACATTTCAAATCTGAGGGTTAGTCTTCTAAGCCATCCCCTGCAATGTTAGGCAGAAAAAAGTGAAGTGATTTATTTTAGAGAGATGCTGATCTGTATGGGGATTAAAAGATCTCCACCTAACACTGCAGCCAGCCACACAGCAGCTTCGGGAGTGTACTAAGAAGATCTCAAACCAGGCACAACTTATGCAAGAGACACAAATCCCCCACCTCCCTACTGACCGGGTTTTTAAATAGTCCTTATGATTTGCTTGTTGCCCTCTCCTTATCCTGTTTACTGAGTAGATCACCTAAAATGTTCTCTCCAAATAGAAAACCAGCAGCTTCACCATGAGTTTCACTCACCATGGAGCCTGCGGAATAGAAAGATGTGCAACATTTGCCTCATTCCTCTTGGCCTGAATGAGGACATCCTTTCAGAAGTTGGGAAAAGAAAGCAATTCATAGGAAGGCTCATAAACCTTCTCCAGTCCTCGCCAGAAAGTGAAATTCCACCCCTTCACCCCCACGCTCCCCCGCCCCACACTTCCAGGCAGCAGTAGTCTGGACGTTTCTCTCTGTTTCCTCTCTGTCTCCAACAGGCCAAGGAAGACCCAGTCATAGACTTAGGAGCAAAGCTGAAAAGAGGCTTCCTTTCCCTACCTTCATTGCTCTCAACACCATGTGAGAGTATTACTATGGTTGCATTCTCAAAGAGAGCAAAAGCTGCATATACTACTTCCTGTGAAATAATCACTGAAAAGGACTACTGTGCTGATTGTGCAAAACATGAAGCCCAAAAGCCAGTTTTTCAAACAAGTGAATGCTTACCCAATAAAAATCCTATCCTGTTTTGCCTATATTTTCCCCAACATTCCTCAAGTAGCCCTCTAGGCTGGTAACATCAGCATGTTTTGTGACTTCTATTACAAGGTAAGATTCAAAAAAAAAAAAAAAAAGTACACCTAAAAGAAATATTACTCTTGGAGCACTCTTTAGGATACCAGGTCTATTTCCTGTCCCTAACTCCAATCTCAGTGTCACTCCTATGTTTTTCATGTAGATCAAGAGATATGTTTGCCCATTCTAGCAAACAATCTTCATTCTCCATTTCCATTATATGTTTATAGAGTACTTACTATACATTTTCTAGGAAGTAGCAACTGAAAAAGGAATATTGAGCAAATTTTCAGAAAATTCTCTCATTTATCTTAGTATCTCTAGTTTTTAGCAGTTATTTGACTCGTAAATGTTTACTGAACGAGTGAATAAGTGAGGTGATTTAACATAAAATGTCTACCTTCCTAACATAATAAAAGCTCCTCAAGTTTCTGAAAGTACTATTGTGATCCTATAAATTGACCCCAAAGAAGGGAAAAAAAAAAAATCAAAGAACCATGACAAAATGATCAGAAACATGAAAACCCCCCAAGAAGGAGGTTCAAGAGTTCAATTACAATAGCACAAAAATAGAAGTCATCTCTCCTTCGTGGGACTTACAAAATAAAGAAGACAGTAGATGGAGGTAGATGGAGGAATAAGAAAAGATTCAATAGCTGTAATAATAAACAAATCCAGAGAAGTCATTATGTATCAATTCCACTAAGGGTTTAATAGAAAATTATATCACTAACTACAAGATTTCAACATAACATCAAAAAGGTTCCTAAAATGTCCATAGGCATTGATAGCAAATAATCCACCCTGCTTAGCATAAAGTATGGGCAGGTAGATCACTAGAGATTAGAACAACTTTTTCATGTTGAATCTAAAACAACTACATTCATGCCAACTACTACTCTTCTTCAGAGTGAAAAGCTATGGCTCCACACCTCTATTCGGTCCCTCTACATCCTGACATGGTTACCTCCTAAAAAAATGTACACGAAATGTAACATAATGAAGCACACAGGGGTTTTGGGGTGTTTTTTTGCGGTGTTTTTTTTTTTTTGAAGCATTCATTCAATTACCACCCTAACATAAGGGCTTTTAATGTTTCAAAAAAGCAGTATTATACTGGGTGGAAATATCCCTTTCATATTCAAATACCAGGTTAACAGGTAGTTTGACAGATTACTATTTTACGGTTCTGTGTGTGGTGTTTGTAAAAAAAAAAAGTACGATAAAAAATTGAGTGAATACCAAATGTGTCTGAATCCCCCCCTTTTTGTACTTTAATGAAAGAATCAGGCAACATTTTCTTTTTTTTTCCCCCCATTTCGTCTTTGCTTCACTGGTTTTATAAACTACAGATCTTTATACAAACGCAGTCGTAATTGAACCTGAAAAATTATTTTTTTTTTAATTTTATTTATTTATTTGACAGAGAGAGACACAGCTAGAGAGGGAACACAAGCACGGGGAGTGGGAGAGGGAGAAGCAGGCTTCCCGCGGAGCAGGGAGCCCGATGCGGGGCTCGATCCCAGGACCCTGGGATCATGACCTGAGCCGAAGGCAGACGCTTAACGACTGAGCCACCCAGGCGCCCCTAAACCTGAAAAATTATTGTTGTGTTATGCTTTTCAAAAGAAAAAATTGCTCCAAAATAGAATAACTGGTTTGTTTACATAGCACATATGAGTACAGATCGTAAAAATTCTTAGATAGCAACATAACTTTAACCTTAAATTATAGGCTGCCATGGGACCAAGCCTAAGAGAATCCAGATAGAAATCAAATGTCATTTACTGCACATTCTTTCAAGAACTTTTACTATAAAATCATACTGAAAAATATACTAGGAATAAATAAAATTTGTTCCCAGGCACAAAACCAAAAGCCAGAAGACAGAACTCAAAAGGATGCATATGTGTATATGTATGGGTAATTCCCAGAGAGAAATTAAAATTTTAACCCTCATTTTTAAACAGCATTATGGGTACTAAGCAATCCCATGGACTTAAAATAAGGCCAAAACAAAAACAAAAACAAAAAACAAAGACAGCAAGTAAAGAGTGGCAAAAGTTCTAAAGACAACTGAGCCTGGCTTGAAAGACATGGACAAAATCTGTGTTAAATATTTAAAAACATACCACAGAGTATATACACACTTTTTTAAAAAAAAGATTTTACTCATTTATTTGACAGAGAGAGAAAGAGCACAAGCAGGAGGAAGGGCAGAGGGGGAGGAAGAAGCAGGCTCCCCACCCAGGAAGCTTGATGGGGGGGAGGGGGGCTCCATGCCGGGCTCCATCCTAGGACCTTGGGATCATGACCTGAGCCAAAGGCAGACGCTTAACCAACTGAGCCACCCAGGAGCCCCTATATATATATATATATATACTTTCTTTGTGAAGTCTCCTCTTCAGTTCTCTCTCGCTAGAACACAGCCTTTTTATCTGACAGCTAGAAGGCCTGTAATTAGCCACTTAATCAAAAAAAATTCATTAAAAGCAGGAAATAATAAAAATCAGTATATATGTACCTCAGATATTTAAGTGTAAGGCTTTGAGTATGGTTCCACTAATTTGGGTTCTCCCCTTAATCTTTTTTGAATAATGATACATTTCAATGTCTTTAAAATGCATCAGTAACTCAATAGATACTTGCAAAGCAATCTAAAAAATCCTTTTTTTATTATTTTCCCCAAATCTGATAGTTGCCCTCCTATCATGTAATTTAACAACACTTTCAGCAATTCCCCCTTACTGTGTCTTTCTGAAGTATTCAATTTATTTTTCAAAGAAACAATAACTCTTTATATTTACACTCACAAGTCACAAGATTATGTAATATTTAATTAAGTTATGTAATTGTAATTACAAGTACAAATGGAATAAACAGGTTTTGGAAAAAACTCAATTGACTCTTTGTAAGCATACAACTCCAGTGATGGGGGAATATGTTAGAGAGGAGACTGTTAGTACCAAGTTTTAGGAAGGGAATGTCAGTTGAGTGGATGCTGGTTAAGAAAGTTTCTTCTATAATCTCTAGAGCAGTGTCTTCTAAAGTATGTCCCAAGGAAAACTAATTTCAGGGGAGCAGTGAACAAAAGGACTCTTGTCAACTAAGTTTGTCAACTAAGTTTGGGAAATGCAGGGTCAAAGCTAAGCAGGTTCTTTTATTGCAGGATATCAACCTCTGAATAGCTATTGTGCATTTTTAAGTTCCAAGATGGTGCTACAGAATGTAAGTTTTTCCCAATGCATTTGATCAATTTGACCAAGGACTTTGTTTTCATCAAGAACCTCTTGGGACTAGGATTCCTAGGTACATCCTGGTGTTTAGACCATCTCCTCCTCCCCCAGTTCTATTATAACTTGGGTAATTTATTTTTAAAACTTCAGCATGGGCACTGTGATATTGTGTGCATGCTAGTTAGTTCAAGTTTTTACTCTGCAGTAATAGGTTGCCCTAAGCAAGATTCTACATTCAGCTCATATCTAATTGGAAAGGCAACACTCCAGAAGCAACTACTATAAGAACTTCTATTATCCATGTTTTTATTACAGTATAAGTACTTCTATTATCTATATTAACAACTAAGAATTTGATCATCAGTATAATGAATGTTAGCAATATATTTTACTTGGTGAAACTAATGGCTTATTAATTTTTAGAATCTAGAAATGGACTCTCATAAATAAAATTAAAGATAGTTAAGAATAGTGGAGTAGCAAAAATATTTTAGACACTCTCTAGTGTGAACAGAATATAAGGACCCAGGGAGGTTCTCCCCATGGGGATGGACCTGAGGCTTGATCTTTAAATGGCCCCGTACCCACTTGTTGGTTTAAAAAGATTTGAGGTTGCCCAATATTTGTGATAAGGGTAACAGGATTCAGCTTCTGATTCTCGCTTATCTGCATGAAGTGAGCTTTATGCAAAGTGGTGGAACTAGGACTTTCTAACAAGTCATAAAACAAGCCCTGTTTTTTGCTCACTTGCTACTAAGTGTTTACTTAATAAATGTTTCTGTGTGTAGCAGTATTTAGTCTGAGACTTTCATTATATATGGTAGCAAAGTTTGCAGTAGTAGGTAATAGTAACATCAAATCTCTTCTGAATTAATGAACGGGGCGGGGGGAGGGAATAAACAAAAAGAAAAACAAAACAAAATTTTAAAAAACCCTAAAGGCTGTACATGACCATCAGCTTAGGTCAATTCTCAACACCTTTCTCCAAGACCAAAGAAATCTATCTGATGATATAAGAGTAGGCCCAAAAAGTTTTATTTGCCCGCAACAGATTCCCTTTTAGCTGCTTTCCAGACAGATAGCCCTCTCTTACCTATCTGGATTTTTACCAATGGTGTGTTTGAAATGCACCTGCATGTTGTCAGGGGAAGATATTTCCAGGGAATTTCTCTGGCTCTCATCTTGACATGGATTGATATAATACAAGCTAAGTGTTTTCTTGGAAAGCCTAAAGAATGGGATAAGGTATTAATCAATAGTGGGAAAACAGGGTATTTCTGGTCTTAGATACTGGGACACATGGCAGGATAGGCAGAGGGAAGGCCAGCTTAAGAACAGATTTGATATAATTGTGTGCTGAACACTGTGGACTGAATGGGTGGGGAGGAGTCAGGAAGAGCATATCTAACATTATTAAAAGTGGGAAGAATCCATTGATGATTCTCACCTCAAATGAGTTACTATAGTAGTTGACAAATGGTGATTTGCATTCAATCATTCCTTCTACATTTACTTGTTGGAATTCTATTGTAAAGAATAACTTTCCCTTCTCATTTATTTGTTTGCTTATGTGTGGACTCATAAATTCTTATTTTATTCTATTTACTATCATTTATTTTTATGTTCAGTGGGAGTTAGCCCTTCAAGCCGGCTCTGTGGCCTTTTGACATGCCTCCATCATTCTTTGCTCACTTCCTTACTTTCTGGTAAAACAAGCTGTTCCAGGCTTATCTTGTTCTTTTTTTGGTCCATTTTTATTGAAGAATGGTATTTGGAAAACAAGATTTAATACTAGTTGTGCCCATTGTTACTGAGTTATTATTGCCTCTTTATCCTCTTAGAGGACAGAGCTAGGAGGATGAATGGATGGATGGATGGACATATTTATATGTTCATACTGTTACCCTTAATTCAATCCAACACCACATGGGTTCTTTCTAGACTTGTACCTTTCCATATTTGTAATTCCCTTTTCCAATAATGAGAACCCTGACCCTCATTATCCATAATATGCATTTATTCTTATAGTCTCAAAGTATCTCTCCACAAGACAGTTATTAATATAAGAGGAACAGAGTAATTTTACAGCACAGAGATATGACAGACACCCCATTAACTAAGTGACCACAAATAATGTCACAAGTAGATATCATGTGCCCCTGAGAGGAGACATTAAAAAGAGCACATCGTTTCTGTGATATTCCTGCCAAAAATATATAATCTAATCTAATCATTAGGAAACATCAGACAAACCCAAAATAACTGGCCTGTACACTTCAAAAATGTCAAGGTCATGAAAAACAAAGAAATACTGAAGAACTGCTCAAATTAAAAAATACTACAAAAAAAGAGAGCAAAACACAACTTGTGATCCTGATTGAATTCCTAGACCACAAAATTTGTTTTTGATTTTGTTTTTTCCTTTTGCTATGAAGGACATTAGTGGGACAATTGACAAATTTTGAATGAAGTCTATAGGTTAGATAGTAGTATTATTAATGTTAATTTTCTGATTCTGATCATTGTTATATAAAAGAATGTCTCTGGTTTTAGACATATACACTGAGGTGTAAAGGGACATTAAGTCTGTAACTTGCAAGCATTTTACAAAAGTATACATGCCCCCCCACACACACACACACAAGTGTTATTGGGGGAGTCGGAGCAGCAGGGGGGCTCCTAGGTGATTCTAATATGTAGACGGAATCTAAAGAAGAAGGCTGGAACAGAATCATAGGAAATAGCCAGCATGAGGGGGTGGGGACTGGGACTCAGAGAAAGAAAGAAGTAGCAATACATCAAGTAAAAGGGGAATCAGCAAAGTTAAGAAGGAAAGTGTCAAACAGGAAAGATGGGTGATTTCCAGTGTTGCACAAAGGAAGCAAGATGAGGCTGGATAGAGTTCTAGGTTCTGCCAGTGTTGGCATAATGGTACGCACTCATTCAACCACAAGTATGTTGTGTGAGAAACGTGGGTGTGCAGGAGGGAAACACAGAAACACAGATGCTGTCCTCAAAGGGCTTACATTGTCATGGCTCCTATGAGAAAAGATTATCAGTAAAATATGTCTCATTTAAGAACACCTGCTATCTCTGAATCTCCATCTTCACAGTGCTCTCATATGGAGAGATCTCCAAGTTATCCAGGCCCTTCTGACTGGGTTCCCTCCAGTGAATGGGGGCAATTCTTCAGAAAATGTGGCGCTCCCTGCAGCAGGGAATGCGAGCCTTTGTGGCATTTGTGGGGAGAACTGGCAGCCACCAAAGTCACCACAGATGACTAGGTTTAATGAAGCTGCTAACGCTGCTCCCGGTAGTTTTATGTGCTAAGTGCACCCAATAGTCTTCAGCGTTTCTCCAATTGCATTTTATCTCTGAGGTTCAGATGCTAGGTTTGTCTTCTCGCTAAAAGTATTCTTCAGCTTTCCATTAACAAGATTCAGATTTTACCCATTCTACGATAGAACACATTTTCAACTTGGTCCAGATGCTGAGAGGAATGATGACACCGCTCTTTGTGTGCTGCCTGATGATCCTATATTTATTTGATTTTGTAAAAATTTGGCCTAAGACTCCTTGAGCAGAAAACTTCAAGTCCCAGTTCTTAGCTTTTAAACAGATACACCAAAGAAAATTCCCAATTTCCTAGCAGAGCAATGTCGGTCAGAAGGAAGGGTTGAATAAACACAGACATCTTACTTTGTTGTCCAGATAATCATAATTAAGATAATAACAAGTAATATTTTACATTTTACAAAGTTCTTTCAAGTATGTTCTTATTTGATCTCACAACCTTGTACTAACCTGAATAAATAAAATTTCAAATCAAAAGCCACTAAAAAAAAGTGATTTCCGTTTCTAGATTCCTTTATCTCCATAAAACAGTCTGTGTTAGCTGAGTCTAGCACATACTAGCCTAAACCCCCAAACCAAGAAATCTACCCATAAATTAGACTAGAAAATGTATAATCTAAAGAAAAGGATGTTAATCTACTAATAATGTGGTTCACCTCATGCTTAGCAAATTATTTTTTTAATGTAATGGCAAATTTATCTGGCTATTTGGTTTCTTACACACTCCTCTTGCCTTCATGAAAGCCAAAGGCAGACACAGTCCTACTTTATCTTTCTGGGGCAATCTCCTGTCACTGATGACACACAGAAGCTTTAATTAAAATGACAATTCACATAGGGATCAAGTTTGGCTTTTTTTTTTAAATCTCATTTATTTTGAGCCTGCTTTAGAAATGTTAATGCCAGTGTGTTTGCCTAGTACAGCCGTATCTCAGAGAAAAACATCCAAATATTTAAAGGCTGGCTTCTTTTGGCTTTTGGTTTAAAAAAATGAAAGGAAAAGAAAAGCAACTGATAGGTTTTCACAGCCTGTTAGCACACAGATTTGTTCTTAGAAAATAATTAGATTTTTGGAGACATATGTGATAAAACTGTCATAGAGATCACAAAGAAATTTTAGTCATTAACTTTTCTTTTTTTTCCAAGGAGGAGAATCAATATTTTGTCTCTCTAAATACACATGCAGAAATAAGCTTCACCTCCAACTAAATTTTATGGATTCATTTACATGCCGAAAGGATGAGAGAGAAACCTAGGTCTATAGGTTCCATCCTTACATAACAATGTCATAGGATTTGGGCTCCCAAATTATTTGTGATACAATAATTATCAGTTTCTGACTGTCACCCAACATATTGAGAGACACAAGTTTAACAGTAACAAGTAAAATATTCAGTCATTTGTGACACAAATATTTATTGAGGGCCCATGAAATGGAAAACAAACAAACAAAAAACCTTAAAGAGCTTCCAGTTCAGTGGGGGAAAATAAAACATGCATATAAATAACAATAATATAAACCAAAAGTGATGTGTAAGAAGAGGTAATAAAAAATACTGTTGAATGGTTAATCCTTATAGTTGATAAATGTAAAACTTCCCCTTCCTTTAACATTGCTGATATTTCTAAATAAAGTAGACATCATAATCAGAAAACAACCAATTATAATACTAAAAATGTTGTTTTAAACTAAATACCCATTTACTCAAAAGACTCTGATAACTGCACCCCAGGAAATGAGCCAATCCTAAAATCACTATATTGATTCATCACGTTAAAAACAAATTATATTTTTTAAAAATTCAACAATGATGCAATCACAAAAAGTGAAAAATATGTATTTAACATTACATTACTAAAGCAACTCAGGTATTATGTACGAACTTTTGTTCAGTCATGTTTTAGGGCACCTTAATAAGGAACTGATACTCCACTTAAATTTGCTAATTTTGAACCTTTGAACAAAATGTAAAATGAAGCAAAAGAGGACATCTTTGGCATTCCCATGTGCCCTATGAACACGGGAAGTCTATGTTCTCCATAACGACACTCACTAGTTCACGTACAGGTGCCTGCCATGCCTCCTGGGTCAGAGCAGAGAAAATGGAGTAGAAAATGCTTTGTTCAGAACTCTGCCTTTGCAGCGCACTAACTGTATAAACGTGGCTAAGTTCCTGAACTAAACTCTCTAAGCTGCAGTAACAGTGCACTTATAGAACATTTAAGGAAGTTAACTACAGTAACAAATTAAGGCAGTTGCTATGTGTATCAGGCATAGAGTAAGTGTCCAGTAAGTGAGAACTACTACTATTACCATCATATTATTGCTAGGATGTTGCCTTTGTACACACACATTCAATAACCACATGGATCCCATACAAAAAGGGGAAGGTATTAAATACTCTGTTACCACCTTCTCTGGTCCCTTCTCAACTTCTTTCATCTTCCTTCCCCCCAGTTTGAGGAAAGCCTTTTAGTTATTAGTAATTCTGGGATCCAAAACTTTGGAGGACAGTGTGAGATGACAGCACCATCAGCAGGCCGTGTTCGCCATTCCTTAGCTCAACAAAAGCAAGAGAGAAAGGGACAGGCTGAAAGAGTGATCAGCCACTCTGGCATGGGCTGCAGAGGGCTTCCACCAGCCTCTCCCTGGCAAAGGGTTCCATCTGGTGATGTCAAGTCACCATCTGGTAATGCCAAGTGAAGCTCCTGGCCCACATGGAATATCCCTAGATCATCTGTCCAAAATACTGCTTGTCCTGGTGCTCTGGCTGTTTCTCGAGGACACAGTAATAATACACAAAAATGCCTGCCACCGGAAGCAATTTAGACCTCAAACAGAATACAATTCTCATCCTCACTACAGGAAAATATAATTTCTAATGATGCCATCTAGTAGAAAAGTTGTTATGTATTTGTGAAAATCTTTCAATTATACTCTAAAACAATTTTCTGAACTTGGTAAGACAGACAAAAATCAATCTTTCTAGTGTTGGAGCTTTACAACTCTCTCTCACTCTCTAAATCATTCAGAACTAGAAAAAGCTTAACTATAAAGTAAGCAATGGGACATGCCAGAAATAATGAAGTTGTGACAATCATCAGAAAGCCAGACAGGAAGAATCATATTCCTCCAGGCTGAAAGTCTTCAGGAAGATGAGTTAGTCTTAGTCTCAGCATCAGAGTTAAACACCAGGTAAATTTCATGACCATGGTGTGAATAATAATGTACAGCTAGTTACTCTTTCATTGCTATGCTGTAAATATACCAAGTTAAAAACTGTCATGCATTTATTTTTCATTTATTTATTCAATTCATCTAAATCTAAGTGTACCCAATTTTGGAATGTTTGAAAATCACTCTATATCTGTTTGCAATCTCTTCTCTTAGGCTCAAAATATATATTCTGTAAAAAGTAAAAGGAAGTTCCAGGATAGAACAATTTGTATGACTAGGTCAGGTAGAAGCCACATTAGAAGCCCATCACTGCAATCAAAGAAAATAATTCCATGAAATTTCAAATTTGCTTTTATAACAACTCTGAACATCAAATGCTAAGGAACTTGGTGAGAAAGCAGGCAATTAATACCTTTCTCCCTGAATAGAAAAAGGTCAACAGTGATATGAGGTAGAGAATGTTTATGTATCAGAAAATGACTGTGACCCCTCTCTTCTAGTGTCACATGAAGGATAACTAGTTTTACTTTAGTCAGAGGGAAAAAAAAAAAAAGGAATTAGAAATACTCAGAGTGAAAAAAAGAAACTGTTTAAATGATAAAAATAACTTCTTCTTTCTGCTAAATTGAAACCAGGATAAATCCTCCTCTCTCAGGGTTTTGATTATAAGGCATCTGAAGCATAGGAACCACCATCTGATGTGTATACATTCATCTAAAATTCCACGTAGAAAAAGGAAGCCCAGTGGCAATCCCAATCCTACTCCTCCTGGAATTATATATGGCCTGGAAAATTTTTCATGCTTAAAATAAAAAGTCCTAGTGAGGTTAGAAAAACTTTACATTAGACACAGCAACTGATATTTTTAAGAAATTACTAAACTCTTTCCAGATATTTAATTTCTTGAAATCTTTACATATGGTGATGATACCAATGTGCAATTGAAGAACTGCCCTCGGGGCACCTGGGTGGGGTGAGATGACAGCACCACCAGCTTGGTTAAGTTGGTTAAGCATCTGCCTTCGGCTCAGGTCGTGATCCCAGGGTCCTGGGAGGGAGCCCCGTGTCGGGCTCCCTGCTCGGCGGGGAACCTGCTTCTCCCTCTCCCACTCCCCCTGCTTATGTTCCCTCTCTCTCTGTGTCTCTCTCTGTCAAATAAATAAATAAAATCTTTAAAAAAAAAAAAAAAAAGAACTGCCCTCAATCTATGACAGGATCGTTGCTAACACTTGAGCCTTTGTTTCATCCCCTGTAACACAGGAATGATAACTACCATATTCAATTGATTGTCTCTCCCTCCATCTCACTCTCTAAATCATTCAGAACTACAAAAAGCTTAACTATGACATCCAAGTTTTCTAAAATGGGATCCATGAAAAAAAACAGGCTCCATAAAGAAAACAGCTGGTTAAAAGCAGCATTTTATATCTGTCTTGAGAAGCCACATATACATTAGTTATTAAAGGCCCTGAGAAACCTTGCCATAAAGAACTCTGTTCCCAGGTATATATTTGTTCTCAAGATGACACTGTGACAAATACTGTGTGAGTCCATGAAACCAACATACATGTCACCACCCACACAGTCGCCTCCACCAAGTTCTCAGACACTACCCAGGGAAGTTTTTTGAAAAGACTCTAGGGGCACCTGGGTAGCTCAGTTGGCTAAGCATCTGACTCTTGATTTTGGCTCAGGTCATGATCTCAGGGTCGTGGGATCAAGCCCCCCATCAGGCTCCACGCTGGGTAAAGAGCCTGTGTAAGATTCTCTCTCTCCCTCTCCCTCTGCCCCCCCTCTTTCCCTCGAAAAAAGAAAAAAAAGGACTAATGCTAGTCTTGTAAACAAAACCAAACAACAAATGACCTCATCACAAATTTGATAAACTCTATTTTCAATTTGAACAAAACTTTTGGTCCAACGGCTCCAGAACAAGTCACCTAAACAGGTTATTAAACACTATTTTAAAAATTCATAATCTAACATTTTTCTGATTTTCAGAAAAGAGAAGTCCTAAGTGATAATCGTGAACCCCCAGACACTCTTTCTTCTGGGTTCTTAACACTTAACACAGGATCTTCCCAAACTATCCAGGGTAAGTCCTCTGTAGGGCATTGTGTTTTGGTAACTAGTTGCACTGAGTGCAAAAGTCTGGGGCTCCAGTGTTTTCCTCAGGGTTCTGCCAACACTGAAAAGATGATATTCCAACTCACACAAAAACTGATTTATATTAAGTATAATGTCTGCAATGAGAAATATAAGCACCTACCGGATAGACATTCTGATCGGCTGATCAGCCTATTTCCTTTCCTGCTTGGGAAATATTATTTAAAGTCTGATATGACAAGCCATATGTCTATCAATAGGCAACCTAATGAATAAAATATTAGGTAACCACATGATGTGGTACTGTGCAGCTGTAAAAAGAAATGGAGTGATGTTCAGGATCTATTGTTAGGTGAAAAAAGCAAGGTCCAAAAGATTGTGTCTAATATGCTATATTTGTGTAACAATGGAATGGGATTTATGAATATATATATTCATATATTTATCTTTTATTTTTATATGTGTATATATTTGCTTTTATTTACAAAAGGAAACACACTAAACAGACAAAATAAAATAAAAATTAATTTTAAAAATAAGTTTTTTAAATAGGTGTAGAGACTAGACAGGAATGATTTTTCTAAATGTACCTTGCGTTATAATTTTGATTATAGAACCATGTACAAGTTTTAGATCATTAAAAAACTAAGTTAAATCAAAAGAAAAAAATAAGGCCATCCCTAGAAATAAGAAACAAACAAACAAATTAATCTAATTGTGTATCAAATTGAATTTAAAATACTGACAATTTTGACTATACACCCTAGTGGGAAATATCCTAAGGATAAAAAGAACCATAAAGAAATCTTGAAAACTGTATTTGGTAGTCCTGTTGTTTATGACACTATCACTAAAACTTATGTTAAAGCCTCTAAGAATAATGGAATTAAGTTAATTAGAGAAATCCATCTATTCGGAATTTGTCATGATGCCACATAACGGAGATATTAGTGTAAAAATATTTACCACTCATTGTAGTAATTCTTAACCATCAATTGCCTCAAGATAAGAAATTATAGTGTCTATATAATAATTGTAATGTCTTAAGTGGCAACAATATAACCTCATTGATCCTTGAAACTCCCACACAACCTAGAACAGTGTATGTGTACACTCAAATAAATGTCTCCTGTTGAATGAATGAATGTTGCTCAGGGAATACGTATAAACTTTAAAATCTGTTTTGGGTTATAACTCTCCAGAATAAAGTTTAGCATTTTGGACAACCATGTTATCCCTAAAGCATTAAAGAGAAGAACACTATTATCTGTCCCTATTGCCAGAAGCAAATATTTCCTTAGAGCTGAGAAACCAACAAGCCAATATCACACAGTTATCACCACATACTCCAGGGGTCTGTCCATATCTTTACACTGTGCTAGTATAAAGCCAAAAAAAAAAAAAAAAACCTTAGGGTTACAAAGAGATATACAAAGAGAACATCTCCCCACCACCACCCCTTTCATTCTTTAAAAAAAGGTATGGGGGCACTTGGGTGGCTCTGTCGTTAAGCGGCTGCCTTCGGCTCAGGTCATGATCCCAGGGTCCTGGGATTGAGCCCCACATCGGGCTCCCTGCTCAGCGGGAAGCCTGCTTCTCCCTCTCCCTCTCCCCCTGCTTGTGTTCCCTCACTCGCTGTGTCTCTCTCTGTCAAATAAATATATACAATCTTTAAAAAATAAATAAATAAAAATAAATAAATAAAATAAAAAAAGGTATCGAGGGTCCACTATGTGGAAGTATTTCCTTAGAGTCCCTTATGGTAAATAACTACAGTGCTGTCTAGAGAGCCTGGAAAAACTCCATCTTACGACACAGTCCAGCTTCTGCAGACTCAGTGGAACAAGGGCATTGTCATCCTACATGTTCAGCCAACCTGGGTTTCCTCAGACAGCACTGAAACCAAGCCCTTTGCTCCCCAGCCCAGGTTTAAGGCTGAATCCCATAAGATAATTCCAGACAGTCTAAGGAGGAAGCAGATGTTTAAAATTGGCCAGAATCCAAGGTCTTGGCCCCATGACTATTGTTCTTTATGAAGGTGAATTCCTATTGTGTTTTGGAGCATGCTAAATAGATAACACCCACTTCATTGTGGTTTTAACTCATAATAAAATACATTACGCAATTTGGGCTGCACATAGAGATTCTCAAACAATGCGGCGCTGTTTTCTTTTCCTACTCCCCATCATGATTTTAAGAGCTGATTTCAAGTGGTGCCATTCATTGGCTTTCCCCCATCACCAGCCCCCACCAAAATCTGTAAGCACACTGTGAAAAGCACCCCTCTCCATGCCCTTCAGGGTCCCTAATTTTAAGTGACTTTTCAAAAGACAGCCCAGAAGTGGCAATATAAACATCAATTAAGTGCTGGCTTGGTGCTGAGGACTCTGCAAGATGCAATGGAAGGTAGAAAGGAAGCATGAAATATGTTTCCTGCCCTCAAGATTCTCACCACACGATGGGGGAAATGAGACCTACAGATGAAACAACATGAAATAACCTCACCATGAAGCTTTGTAACCTCAAGTGCTTTTGGAGTTAAGCGTCAAGAATGAAGCAGAACCAACTAAGTGCCAGACATAGTACCTTACCTATGGCCACCCCATTACACTTCACACAGTCCTAGAAGGGAGGTTTTCTTCTCCCCTATTTTAGAGTCCAGGCAGCCGTCGATCAAGGAAGTGAAACAACTTGTTCAAGTCACACAGCTAGAAAGAGTCACAACTGGGATTTAAATTCAGAACTACCTAGGACCCCAAAACATTTCCACTAGGCCACGGCCTCCGGTGCTCACAGGGGCATAGAGCGTTGCAGTTCATAAAAGGCTTTCTTAGAAAAGAGAGGGCCATGTGGGACTTGAAGGGAGGAGTATCCAAGAAAGCTCCAGGGGGAGCAAATTTTTAGCACTTTCAAGTCGGAGGAGAACAATTTTCTCACACGAAACCAGTTTGCTTTTTGCGAGCAGCAAGAGTAACATTAGCATGTAGATCTTTTATTCTTTTCCCAGCCTGCTCTCCTATTAATTGGCTGTTACCACCTTGACCCCAGAAGTGACCCCATTGATCAAGCAGAACTTCAAATGTGCTGCTACCAACTAGAACTATTCATCTGTTCCTCCCCAGCAGCATCTGCCTCCCCACTGAGCAAGGCATTTCTGTCAGTATTTTACTGGATATCATACAGGATAGTAGCAATTTCAAAAGTAAAAAAAAAAAAAATTAATCTACATGTCAGACTCATTTGTACATTCCACACAAATGTTTTCCAACACATAAGATCCATCATAATCTTGGAATGATCATGTCAGGTAAAGTTGTAAGTCAAATCTCCCTTCAAAGAGAGAATATATATATATATATATATATATATATATATATATATATTCGTTAACTTAGAACGCTCTGTTTACCCCATTGGACTACACATTGTTCTCTTCGCCATTAAAACAGTATCTAGCCCACTTAATAAATATTTGTTGAATAAATAAATTATTTCCACACCAAGAAACACAGTCCCCATATCTCTTACCTAGTTTTTTCTTAACAGCTGTTAACTGATTGCTCACCATAGCCAACAAGATTTACTATAAACTAACTAGATTTAGGCCAAATAAATCTTGCTTTGTTTTTTGTTTTTTTTTTTTAAGATTTTATTTATTTATTGGGGGGGAGGGGCAGAGAGAGAAGGAGAGAGAAAATCTTAAGCAGGCTCCATGCCCAGCGTGGAGCTGGACAAGGGGGATGATCTTACAACCCTGAGATCATGACCCGAGCCAAAATCAAGAGTTAAAAGCTTAACCAACTGAGCCACCCAGGTGCCCTTACTTTATGATTTTTCAAGTGATTATTTAAATTGTGAAGAATTTGTGAAAAATTAAGCTATATGACATAATGTTTTATATTTCTTTTACTAAGTAGTTATCATTTCCCTCTCTTGTAAATATATCTTCCAAAGACACTTTTTACTCTGCTTTTGTCCTATTTAACACCTCTTTGTGCACCTAAAACAAATGATACAGATTAGATAAGTAGATAGATAAAGAGAGAGAGAGAGGCACGCAAGAGCAGTAAGATGCCCAACATGAGCCATAATCTCCCCGAGGTTTATTTGATGAAGGAAAACAAGATATACATCTTGTCACTTTTGGTGGGGAGGGGGGTGCCCTGTTTCTAGTGGGGTGGGAATCAGAGAATTCCTTCATTTTATTTTCTTCTGAACCTCTGAACATGTAAGTGCCAAGGGTAAAGCAGACAATACGTTCTGAAACACTGAGACGAAACGACTCAGTGACTATCCCAGGAAAAGCAATAAGGGTACCTTCACTGGCTACAGCTATACAAAATTGCATAACGGTCAAAAATCTTTGGGGGAAAGAAATTCCTTTAATCACCCTATGTTTTCAGAATTGATGAAATAAAAAGGAAAGCAATTTGCATAGGTAGACCCCCACTCGGTATACTTCCCAGATATCAAGATTAAGTCAATTGCCACATACAGGAGCTGGTATTAAGTGAATTATATGCAAAGACTAATCTGCTTGTACATTTTAACTAAGTCATGAATCTTTCATTTAAATGAATTAAGCACTTGGAGAAATGTAAGCACTACAGATGCTATCACACCTTCTCTAAAAAAATCTAAAAAAATCCAGTATCATTTACTATTCAGCACAAAATTTCCCACATGATAATAATGAAGATAAATCAAAAACAAAAATAACAAAGAGAGCTAACACCTTTGAGAGTTTCTCATATGCCAGACACTGCTCATCATTGCTTTACACAGAGTAGCATATATTCTAAGAAGAACCCTGTATATTGTGGTCCGATCACTGTTCCCATTTTTAGATGAGTACACTGATAGAGAACTAACTTGCCCATGGTTACACAGATGGTAAATTGAGCAACTTGAATTTGAACTCAAGCAGTCTCACACTTGAGCCAGAGCTGAGCTCTTAATTAATAAACTATAGTTAAACCCTAAGAACCTCCATTCCTTTGAAACAAATACAACTTTCCTTTCAAACCCAAACTTTTCTAAGACAGCCAACGAATCTTGAAGCCAGAACACGTCCTCATATGTAGCACACTAGTTCATTATATTAAACTGTGCTGCTTCCTAGAAAATTAAAAAGCCTACTTTGTTAACCAATTGTTGATATGAAATATGCTCTGAGATGCTTTTCTAGATGTGATGATCCATCAACATTCTTTCACCTAGTTCAGCCTGGGAGCAGTGATACACAGGTTGAAACAGGCCAGAGGAATTATGGCCACAAAGAAAAGCAGAGTTCACTGCTTCACAGTCTCACATGTTCAACTGGCCACAAGTAACAGTAAGATCTCAATAGAGCTGTGAACTACTGGTCTGAAAATTAGTAATTCCATTATGCCAAATCCTCAGGATATCCAGCCCTAAGAGAGAAAAGTTTAATGCTCACACAAAGCATTGTTTTAATTTGGTTCAGCTATATAAAATGATAAATGCAGCCCACATAGATGTCTAATCCTCAGTTGAGCTGGTTTACTGGTATTCAATCATGATTCATCTCCTATACATTCTCACATCTTCCTTACCCATTTATCTATAATTTGTCTAATCGGTGCCCATATTTGCCTTCAGTTCAGACCACCTATGGAATGCTTTCTCAGATCTTCTTAGTGAAAGTCAACAGATTTGCAGTTAAGCTATGCTATAAAACAGCAAGTGACTTCCCAGATAATATTTTAAACATGGTAGTAGCCATGAGTTGAGTCTCTGGGTACTCGAGTCAATTCATGGAATTCAACTGGAAACAAAGAAAGACCTTAAGGGAAAAGCACCAATCCTAATAAAATGTTCACAGTTAAAGGATGATGATGACAGTGTCATTTAGGCATAGCACTCACTATCACATATTGGTTTTTTAATATCACTATACACAATCTAAAACCAGGCCCAAATAATTATTCAAGCAAACATAACATAGTATGTAAAAGTTGGAAGAGCTCACTGTGATTGTAAATCAAAATATAACTTTGCTTCTGGAGATAATAACTAAGACTGGAGGTGATCACTAACATTTCTATAATAGTCTCAGCTTGGGATGGGAAGAAGCAGTAAAAGTAAACACAAATAACAAGTATTAAGTTATATTATTGGAGATCCCTTTTGTCTTGGCTGCCAGGAAGCTTAGAAATAAGTATCAGCACTTATTCTCAATGAATACATTAGCTGGGATTTGGGAGGCATATTTATTTCCCTTTTCCTCTATAACTGTTTGAAATTTTATTTCCAATTACATATATCTTTCATGAGAAGCCACTTTATATGGTTCTTGGAGGTAAGAAGGGTGTAATTATAAATAAATGAGGAACTATCGATGGCTGTGGAGAATGAGGAGTGCAATCTGAACCTTAAACTGCCTGATGAAAACAGTTATACAAATCTTTAGTACATTCAGGTGCTAAACATATTTTTTAAGGTTTTTGACGAAATTGGTATAACTGAGGGCTAACATTCCACTAATACAACGGTTTTCTTTACTTTGAGAAATAGTGATACTTAATTAACATCTTTTCTTTACACCATTTCAGTGAAATTCATATCAATGGGCTCCTTTTTGCCTGTAATATTTTAAGTTTAGTATTTTTAATGCAGGTATTGAATTCCATACATGTATATTAGTTGTCACTGTGACTGGTAATTCCAGCTATTCTTCATGGGTTCTTGACCTCCAAAACCACTTTGTAATATACCTAAACAGTAAGTAAACTATCAGAAGGGAATACAGGTGAATGAGAGGGATTTAGGATATTTTTTGGTTTAATTTCTAGGTTTCCAAGGACCTTTATTTACTTACTGTGTAGAGTGGTCTGAATGATGACCCCCAAAAGATGTCAGTCCTCTGGAACCTGTGAATATTACCTTGTACAGTAGTTTTTGCAGATATGAATAGATTAAGGTTTTTCAGATGAGGAGATCATCCTGGATTATCTCGCTGGGCCCCAAATGCTATCACAAGTATCCTTGCAAGAGAGAGGCAGAAGGGGATAAGACACACACAGAGAAGGCAATGTGAAGACAGAGGCAGAGCTTGGAGTGATGAAGCCACAAGTCAAGGAAGGCCAACAGCCACCAGAAGCTTGGGAGAAGCAAGGAACAGATTCTCCCCCAAGAACCTCTGGAGGGAGTACAGCCCCACTGACACCTTGATTTCAGAATTCTGGCTTCTAGAGTTTTGGGAAAATAAATTTTTATTGTTTTAAGTCACCAGGTTTGTGATAATTTGTTACAACAGCCACAGGAGACTAATATACCATGTAATCCCTTGGGACTATAATCTGTGCTGTATGTGAAATATGCTAAGTAACCAGTTCCTTGTATGAAAGTTTCAACAACACAGATTTGAGGCCCATAGTGGAAACTTCAAAACGGATGTAGCCAAGTGAAGTAGGAAGAGAACTAGAGAGCTTATCTGGAAATCTGGATTCTATACCAGGTTCTTATCAGCCAGGTGACCTTAAAACAAATCATTTCCCTTCTTGTAACCTCATCAAAATAATAGTCCAGCTGATCTTAAATGCCACTTGCTGGCTTTGATGGTTTACCAATTTCATTCAAAATGTCCTAACATTTAAAGCAAAAAATCTCACTCACTTTAGGGCATTTATTAATTCTAATAATGTGCTATCTTTAAAATTGTAGGGGTATAAATATGTCATGGCTTATAAAAGATTTTTATAGACAGTGTTTCATCTGACACATCAATCCTCATAGCAACATCCCAGCTTTTAAATTTTTTACTTTCCTCTTTAGAAAAACAGACTGTTATGCATAGTATAACTGCTTCTAAGTGTCCTAATCTATTTTTTCCATTTATCAACATCATCATCATCAATATTGAGGAACATTTTAAAATCCTGCCATCCAAAGCAACAACTGTTTTCTTTTGTGTAGATTACATTCTAATCTTTACCTTCATGGATCTGTTTCTCTTTCATGGTATCTACACACGTGAACTGTCTGCTTGATATTACAGAGCTATAAGGGTTCCCACTGCTCACCTAAGATCTTCCTAAGAAGCAGCAGCAGATGTCTTTCGAAAGTGGTAAGAGTCTTTGGGGTCACAGTTCAGTTTCTAAAAGGCAGATTAACGATCATTCTGTGGGGCTTTTGCAGCAAAGGCAGCCCTCAGTTTCAATGTTCCAAAGGGCACCACACTCAGCAAAATGTTGCAGCCTCATTCTTGCAATATTAACACTGGAGAGACAGAAGCCTAGAACAAGGAGGCAGAGTCTTGGCTATAGGACAGCAGGCTTCCCAGGAAAGGGATCCTTCATTAAGTTACTACACCCTCACCAAAGGTTCCAGACTACTGGGAAAAATTCAGATTCTAAAAATATATGTGGTGGGAATGAACTGAGAAAAACATAAATATAAACATTGTATATGCAATGGTTTAAAATATGAAGAAATGAACAACTCACCCCCAAAGTTTGTAGAAGAAAAGGCCCGCCTTTGTAGGGTAATTGGGATATACGTATACTAAAAGTGATTCTTTGTTCACCTGAAATCCAAATTTACAGGCATCTTATATTTCATGTACTGAATCTAGCAACCCTACCCTCTTTTACCAAAATTTAATTTGGCCTCAAGTATGCATGTACACACATGCATGTGCGTGCACACACACAGACACACACACCCCCCTTTGTATTTAATGGGAGAAAAGAACTGCCCATCTTCATAAAATCAATGCCATTATCACTGTTAACAATAACACTAATAACTTACTTCTGAATCATATCATCACTAACTTTATTTTCTCATGTTTTCTGTCATGAGACATCTCACTCCCACTATTAGCAACCCCAGTCCTTTTATGTTACTTGTTTTGAAAGAGAGAAACTGTTAAACTGTTTCTCTCTTCTCTTTATTTAAAGGATTCTTTTCTAGACAGCCAGGAATCATCTCTGAATGTGTTCAACTGTTGGCCTAAGTGCCTTAATCAGCTCCCCTATTTCAATAAATATTTATTAAGCAGCTATTATATACACACATGGGCTGTGTTACACAAATGTGGGTATTCCCATCTAAATAGAAAAGGAACAGCCTGAGTTGAAGAAATCTACAATGTCTGCCCAGCTGAAAACAGGCCCTCAGTCCCCCACATCTTCTGGCATAGCTGTGTGCGACAGTCCACTTTCCTGGCCACCAGTCTGGACTCCCCCTCCTTGGGGGGATATGCCGGAGGCCTTTCTCTCTGCCTCCTTTGCCCAGTTAACCAGTCTCAGGCTTCCCTGACCACCTCCCACCCCTGTTACACACTCTCAGGACACCACATACCTCCCATCACATTGGTATTTGTAGGAGTCTTTAATTACTGTCTTCCTCTGCCTCCCCTTCAACATTTTAATCTTTTGGATAGGACCCCAGGACCTAGCTTAGTGTCTAACATAAGTTAGGCGGTCCGGTCAATAAATTGTTCTGGAATGAAGAAAAAAAGAATGAAGGAAATAAAGATCTTTCTTGAGCACTCACCTAGAGGGACTCTCATGGTGTAAACAAAGCGTGGACTCCCTTTCAGTCTCTCAGACTTCCCTGTCAATAGAGTGGACACCTGCTGCTGCAGGTCACATCAAACCCTCGTACAAGAAGCGTATTTTTACCTTTGAAATCTGGTGGTGGATTTGATATAATTTCCCATCATTTTCATCCATTGCATATGCAGGGATAAAGTGTGTTCTTCACTGCTCTCGTCACTTAGCTCTAAGAAGAGCTTGAATGTGAAGTCGGAGGAAAAGGAAAAATAAAGAAGTGGCAGAAGTGAAGGTGGGAAGGAAGGAAAGTTTTAAAAGAAAATAATTTAAAACTCACCTCCCTACCCTATCTTAACTGAATGTTTTATTTTCACTAAGCTATCTTAGGAATCAAAAGCTAGAAAGGGACTATTTCTAGATGTGTTAATGGCCTCATGATCTCCTTTTATGTTCTGCAGCTAATTGAGCAGTAAGTACTTTTATGTGCACTGGCTAAACTGGACCTTTCTATGAATCTGAAATTGGAAACAGAACTTAGATTTTTTTTTTTAAGATTTTATTTATTTATTTGAGATAGAGAGAGAGCAAGAGAGCAGGAGCAGGGGGAGCAGAGGGAGAGGAAGAAGCAGGCTCCCCGCTGAGCAGGGAGCCCAACACAGGGCCTGATCCCAGGGCCCTGGGATCATGACCTGAGCTGAAAGCAGACACTTAACCGACTGAGCCACTCAGCACCCCCGAAACAGATTTTAAAGAATCAGTCTAACATGGCAAATCTACTCTTTCAAGAAACCCCTTATATAAAAAGATGCAGGAGATGCTTATGCCAGTAAACAACGCTGTAAGTTTAGTTGTTTGTATATGAAACTGATATATGTTTAAATACTTGGATTTTAAGTATTAGGTGTTTTTTTCAAAGAATCTATTCTCTCCAATATTTAAGGTCTAATGTCAGAAGAAGTTGTAAATTTAATCATCTCATTCTTAAATTTATCATTTAAACATGACCACCCTAGATTTTAAAAACAATACTGACTATTAAATTTCTGCAATTCTTTCAAGAGCTATAAAAGTTCTTTAACAAAATACATAATGCACTTGACTTGGACATATACTTCTATGGTTAAGTCAGCCAGAGCCTCTTATGAATATTGGAAACAAGCCTAAATAATATCAGTAGGATACATTCAATATAATAAAGACATCATTCAAAGAGTACTCTCAAATGACAAATTCATTCAGAACATTTTAATCAGTTAAATGTTCCCTGGCATTGGTACATGTGAATGATCCATCAAGGAATTGAATGACTAATCCACTAAATTTCCCTGTAACTTTTCTCAATCTTTCTTGAAAGCAAAAAGAAGAGTAATTTAAATGAACCAAATGTTTAAAATCTACTGTTTCTACAAAAGGCTACTGTGCAGAACATTTATAGAAATAGGCCCAGCTTCCAGACTTGCTTTTTAAAAAAAATGCTAAATATATTATACTGAAGCCTTAAATAATGCTTAAAGTTTAATTTAACTTATAGGAACACAGCAGTGAAATGACACTTTAGTTCTAATTTTTAATTACCCGGTCAGTTTAATAACTTATTAGAATAAGACTTTCTGGTCCTATGCATGCACTCACTAATACTAATCACTTCACTTTCAGAAAAGTATCACACATATAAATTAAGCCACAGACTAGGTCAAGTTCCTTTTAATGGATTCTCCAAGGAGGATCTTCAGTTGTGTGCCTATGGTGGAAAGAGGTCTTGAAGGGCAACTTGAACTCATCAGAAGCCCAACCTTTTCCAACGGCAACACTTCTGTAACGGTTTCACCTCCAGTTCAAAAGCACTATGGAAATACTTGTACAGGTCTGTATAAAGAGTGTAAAGTAAGAAGTTATTTGCATAGGCCATATGTTCTTCCCCAAACCACCTAGAGGATGACAGAGTGGGCATTAGCTAAAAATATTAAGCATAAGTTGGGCCAAGAAAATACCCAGGGGAAATTACCTATAATATTAGAATGTAGATGAGGTAAAATAGATCAGTCTTCTATCATGTGTAGAGAGTCTAAAAGCTAGAAGCTAGAGTCTAAGTTTGCTTCTAGCTTACAACTAAACCCACTGAACCAATAAAGGATTCCAGAAAGTAACTCCAAGAGGTGGCAGTTTCAAGGATGGTTTTCATGCCTGGGTCCCATAAGGAACATCACTGTTATTCATTCATTTACCCATTAAGAGCAGAACTGTTTAGACCTATCTTCCCTGCACCCCCATTATAGATCCCTTCCTTCATGAAGACTAGTTGAACCAACAGAGACAAAGTTAGCACAAAATGGTAAGCCCTACCCCTTGTTTTTGAAGCTATAAAGATCCATAAAAATATTAGTAAGTCTTAGTAGAGGTCTGCATTAAGATGTTTATTGTAGGGGCACCTGGCTGGCTCAGCTGCTAGAGTATGCAACTCTTGATCTCAGGGTTGTAAGTTTGAGCCCCACGTTGGGTGTAGAAATTACTTAAAAAAAATAAAAATTTTTTTAAAAAGATGCTTATTGAAAAAAAGATCTTGTGTTGTTAGTTCAAAATAATGGTTGCTAAAATCTTCTTAATGACTTTCTTATGATGCTGTGTAATTCAAGATTATCCTGTCAATCCCTGAATCTAGAAGGCTGGCTGGTATATACATCTGTTCCTTGGGATTCGGTGGGAGCAGGTAGCTACCAGAGGCTGATTGGCTTAGGAACCATACATAGTTCAGATAGAAGCCTGGAAACCGCTTGCAAAGAATACCTCCCCTTAAGTAGGGGGGATAATCCAATGTTTAACAAAGCACATGGCAGGGGACAGAACAGATGCTGGTTCACAGTAGTACTTTTGGTAACTGCCTGCTGAACCCAGGCCCAGGGAGAATGGACTGCCCCTCAGGAAACCAGCAACCTTACAGAAAGGAGCAAGTCCAAAGAGCCAAACATTCAAAATCCCACAGCCTGGCCATTGTTCATTCTTATGATCTTTCTAAAGCTACCCAGTTCAGATTCTTCTAATTCTACATGCATATGAAGATTTCCAGTAACAATCCCCTCCCCATGAGCTAAGCTAATGGAAACAAGGCCCTATTCCACATAAGCTAAGAACATAGAATAGGATGTCAACAGAAGAGAAATATTTATATCCATTTTTCACATGAGTCAAACTGTATTTTTGTAAAATCTTACTATGGATTTAACAGAATTTTACTGATGTTAAAAATACTCTATTTGCAGGACACCTGGGTGGCTCAGTCAGTGAAGCGGCTGCCTTTTGCTCAGGTCATGATCCCAGAGTCCTGGGATTGAGTCCTGCATTGGGCTCTTTGCTCAGCAGGGAGCCTGCTTCTCCCTCTGCCTGCCACTCCCTCTGCTCGTGTTCTCTGGCACTCTCTGACAAATAAATAAAATCCTAAAAAAAAAAAAAATACTCTATTTGTGGAAGTGTAAACTGGTCCAATCACTTTGGAAAATTATTTGCCAGTAACCATTAAAACCAAACATATGTATGCCTTTTCACCCACCAATTTCACTCCAAGAAATATATGCAACAAAATGCACATATTTGTTCTCAAAAGACATGTATAAGAATGATCATGCAGCAGTTCTCATAAAAGCCCCAAATTAGAAACAACTCTCATGTCCATTGACTAAAGAATGTATACACAAATTGTGGTATATTCATAAAACAGAATACTCTAAAGCCATGAACTACAGCTACATGGAACAAAATGGATCAACCTCTCAAACACAATGGGAGCAAAAGAAGCCAGAAATGAAAGAGAACATTCTGTATGATTCCATTTATTTAAAAAAATTCCAAAATAGGAAAAACTAACCTATGGCATTAGAAGTCAGGAAGAGGTAGTGAGGGGGCCACAGGGCCTTCTAGGATGTCCTATTTTATCATCCGGGTTCTGGTTACATGGGTATGTCTACTTTGTAAAAATTCATTGAGTTGTACAATAATAATATGTATACTTTTCTGTATGTGCGTTAAGTTTCAAAGAAAGCTTATGTTAAAATATGTGCGTTAAGTTTCAAAGAAAGCTTATAGTAAAATAACTACATAAACTTCAAAAATACTCCTCAATAAGTGGTGTAACATCGATGCTTCACTGTTTACGGTGTCCTTTCTCATCCGCTGTCTCCATGCCAATCACAATCCTATGTGGTGGACAGGTGCAGTAGGAAGGGAATAAACATCACATACGTTAGTAGGTTACTTCATTTTTATCCTTTCAACAACCCTGTAAGGAGGCTTTTATTCCTCTATGAGTTGGTTACACAGCTAGTAAACAGAAAAACCAGAATTCAAACCACAACTTTCTACCTTCAAAGCCCAAGTTTTGCTAATAAAGTTTGCTGGGTCTGTAGGAAACCTAAGGCTCTGAAAAGTTAATTAGCTTAACTAAGTTAATAATTGGCTTAAGTCGCTCAATTATTATTACCCCAGTCTTCTAACTCTCAGTTCATGGTCTTTGCAGAGCAAAAGTGACTCAGCCTCACGTACCACCCATCGTGCCTGTGGAGTCTGATCGCACTGACCCTTGTGGTCAGTGCTTGAGGCATCCCTATCGCAGAGTTCTAGAGTTAAATAAATAAGAGGAGGTATATAGCGCCCAGCTCCTGCTCAGTGCCTGGCATATAGTAAGCTATCAGTAAATAACTTACTATGATGACTTATAGTCTAACAGGGTAAATATCCATAAGTCAACTGTAGCCACTAGGAGAGCGGAAACCATGTATATTTTCTCACCCCTGTACACAGATTCTGTACCTAGCTCAGTGCCCAGCACATAATAGAAGAGTAACAAAAATTTTCAAATGAACAACCAAATTAGAATACTAAGACCTCATAAATATGGGCCTAAAAGAAAATCTGAATGGTTCTTTTTAATCAAATCTCCAAAATAAAAACTGAAAGTAAATAAAGTGATATAGCTGGTTGTTCTCTAGCTCACCAGTACTGTGGCCTTGAAAAAGTCACTTAGTACCTGTGGGCATCGGTTTCCTCATTCAAAAAGTGAGGGTTTAAACCCTAGGACTCCTCCGATCTCTTCCAAGTGTAATATATGAGGCCTCCAGGACCGCACAAGACCCCACAAATGGATACTAAATGTCAAAGTACTTCTGATAAGTACATACTGCTATTACAGCATTACATTTTCAACTTGGGGCTCACTCAGTTGGCCTGGGGGAGAAGGGAATATTTTTAATGCTTTTAAATTTTAAACACTGAATCTCATTAGTTTTTTCTTCTGAAACTCCAAACTAAGCAGACATCTTTGCACTCACAAGAATCTGTGGAGTGCAAAGCATTGCAATTATAATGTACTGAACTGGGACAAAAATCAAAGCCTGACTACTTCACTACTCTGGTACCACCTTTCTTATAGGTAATTTAAGAAACCCTATAGGTGCACAGAAAGCTTCTACTTGCAGCATAAAATTGTCATCAATTTAATGACAGGTCCAAAGTTATTGGGAATTATACTTTCAGTATTTGAGGTAAAAAGTGAGAAAGAAACAGACTGGGTATTTCTTTGTTATGGATACCATTAGGGCAGCAATGCCCTATGCATCTAATCTTTAGAATTCTGTACAATTGATATTACAATTCTGTACATTTCCATCTGTCCAGATTAAAGAGGCATGTAGCTATAAATTCACACCTACAAGTATGACTGTGACAAAACAGTCTCACTTAAGTCTATTCCATAACAAAGCTGCGAGTTCCTATCCCAACCTTCCCACCCTACCCTTAACACATCACCTCTCTCTCCCTCTCTCATTCGCTCTCTCTCTCTCACACACACACACACATACAATCTCTCATAGAATATGCACAAACGCTGCTCAATTTCTCTCAAGAAAACTCCCAGGGAAAACTGAATAAACTAAACAAGCACTGTTTCTCCCCTGGCCACAATTTTCATTTTCGGTGTCCCTCCGTGTCACTCTCCACCACTCCCACCCAATTCAGGCCATCAAACCCTCATACTTTCTCCTTCATTTGCCTTATCAATATCTGAGCTCTTAGAAGCCCGTTCACTATAAAGACTGTGACTGATAAGAGTAATACACATGAAATATTTATATTTTAACACAGGGCCATCCTTCATCTAATGTTACTAAATGCATTATTAATTATAAAATTAAAGGAACCAGCCTTCAGTGTACTTTTGGGGGAGCAAAGGGACCCTTCTTGCAGCTCCTGAAATTTCACCCCATGGGGCACAACCTCATCAGACTAATGCAAGGCTTTCTTTCTTCCGGCTCTTTTTTTCTTTTTTTTTTTTCCCCTTCTCTGATGGCTCCACTCTGAAGGCTCATGAAATGGGAAATGAGGATCAGGAATGGCATGCTTCCTCAAACCTATAATGTACCAGATTCAATCCAACTTAGTTAGATTCAAGAAACCAGGTAGCCCCTTCACACATAAAACTGGAGAGTCCCTAGCCTACTGGAGTGGCCTATCTGAAACAGCATATGCAGAGCCAAGGAAAGGCCTCTCTTGGGTGTGAATCAAGAAGATCATCCAGGGCCGAGAGCAAGCTCCATTAACAAATGACCATTTCTATTACACATTGTTTCAGAACTGGGAGCGTGTGACACCTCAAAGGACACAGCTCAACTGCAGGCTAAGAAGGGAAAGTCATCACCTATCTCTTCTGATAATTAGAGGCTGAGCTCAGCAGACCACAAGAAACCACTCAGCTGCCTTATCCAGACCAGAAAAGAGAGGAAGTGGGAATGGCCTGGCATAAAGGGGCTACTTGGTCTTCAGTGAGCCTAACTACACTAAGAGAATTTTACAACTGAGTCTCCTGCAGGTAATAGAATAAGCAATAAAACAGCCTCCCTCCCCATCTCTCTCTCTTTCTCTCTCCCTCCTTCCCTCTCTCAGTGCTAGAATTTGGTATAGGTACTAAAGACTTTCCTCCAGTGTTCTAATGGGACCCTAACAGCATTAATATAGCCTTAAAAGCAAGCATCGTCCTCCCTTCCTCCATGCAATTTGGGTTGCTTTGCTAGGAAACTGGAGGAGTTAGAAAAACAGGATGTACTACAGCCTGCATTCTGATAACTACCGATTTGTTCAACTGATTATTTCTCTTTGAGAGGAGTGTCATTTTTTTTCTTTTAACTATATTATGTAAGCCTGAAAAGAGTATGCTCACCAAAGAGATTCTGCAAAAGTAAAGTGCTATGCACATAACTGATCTTCAAAGGCAATTTTTTTTAATTAACAGACTTTTTGGGGAGCAGTTTTAGATTTACAGAAAAATTGTGCAGAAAGTAGAGTTCCCATATACTGTCTTCCCTACACACAGTTTCCCCTATTATTAGCA
The DNA here is from genome assembly GCF_964656455.1 of Halichoerus grypus. NCBI lineage: Eukaryota > Metazoa > Chordata > Mammalia > Carnivora > Phocidae > Halichoerus > Halichoerus grypus. The sequence continues at coordinate 157,348,344 of NC_135715.1, read as the reverse complement.
TCAGTGTAGTACATTTACCAGTGTGTGGTACACGAACCCATATTTATATATTATTACTAACTACAGGCCATAGTTTACATTAGGGTTCACTCTTTGTGTTGTATCGTTCTACAGATTTCAGCAAATGCATAACGTCATATATCCACCATTAGAGTATCATACAGAATGGTTTCACAGCCCTAAAAATGCCCTATGCTCCACCTATCCATCTATGTCCCCTGCCCCTTGCATCCCCTGGAACCACTGGGTCCATTCTTAGAAGATTCACAAGAGAGAACAGGAGAGCCTTTACCTAAAATGATAGCACATGAAACTATGCCAATACCATAAAGAAGGCTGAAATTACGAGTGCAAACAGAGCACAATGACAACACATTTGCACCAGAAGACAAAACTTAATATTTGTAACTTATTAAAGTCATAGATATATGTCACAAGTGAAGTTTTCAGATTTCCAATGAACTCACTTAAAACCTGAAAACTATGGGGGCAGTATTAAGAGAATGTTTTGAGAAATGACAGCATAATACCTTGTTTCTGAGTGCAGATGATGAATACTCTTCTCCACTAGTACTCTGCCTGGGTGAGGAAACGAGTTCCCAGCACACATCTGCTCTGAGTGACCATATACATAAAAGAGAAAATGGCTTAAACCTCACTCTAAAATAAATTAAAATATTAGGCCTTCACAATTAGAACAAATTAAAAGTATAAACAAATCAGATGGGAAATTATTTATTCCAAGGAAGATACTTTATCGAACTTACAAGGAACTGAACAAGACTATTTCTAGTATGAACTTTATCTTCAATTTAGGCATACCTTACTAAATTTGAAATATTTTTTGATATACTTAATTTAGGTTTTAGCTATTTGAAGCTAAATAATACTTGGGTAAATTTCATGGAAATTATGAGCTATCCTAATTGATCTGTTTCTCCATCAGAAAAGCTTCCAAAGAGAGCCTATCATATATCCCCAAGTATAAAGTGATTCCAAATATAAAGCAATCTTCAGTTAAGCCTTCAACTCCTGATTTCAGCTCAGGTCATGATCTCGGGGTCATGAGATTGAGCCCCGCATTGGGGTCCGCGCTCAACCGGGAGTCTGCTTGAGGTGCTCTCTCTCTCCCTCTGCCCCTCCTCCCCCAGCTCGCACATGCATATGTGTGCTCTCTCTCTCTCTTAGAACTAATTCAGTCCCAGTTTCTGAAGTCCCTAAACCATAGTTAATATATTCCAGAAAGAGGTGTGAGATCACTGTGCAATACCTGGAGTTTCATGGCTTTTACCTCCTTTTCACAGCCACATGGAGGGCACAAAAGGGCAGGTGATTGGAAAGGAAAGAATATATGGAGAAAATTGTTGGTGTGCTGAGAGCCTCATCCTCCCCACGAGAGGGAGGGGTCAGGGAGGAACTTGCCCCTCAGCTCAAGTTGAGGGTGAGCAGTCTCAATAGAATTACTTAGAGCAACATATGTTTCTTGGATGTGGTGGAATGACAATTGACACACACCTGAGAATTCGGAGGTCAATCGGCTGGCTGAAGCAGCCGGGGGCAGCAAAGGAGGGGCTGTAGTCTGAGAAGTAACTGCATTCCAAAGATAGGGAGAAGGTCCTGTGGACCAAATGGGAATGCCACACAGGTGCTGGATAACTTGTTTACCAATTCAGATCCAGTCTCCACCCTTAAGCATCCTGCTCTGTGCCCTGAGGGCTGACCTCTGTAGCCCGCATCAACCAGGCTTCGAGATAGGGCTGGCCAATTAAAGGTACCAGCAAGAAAGCAGAACAAGGGAAGGAGGAAAGGATGGGCTATTTATTTCTGCATTTCCCTCCCTACTGTCTGAAAGTTAATGGGGGCTCAAGTGAAACCCATAACTCCTGCTGAGCAGTCCTCTCCTGTGGATATAGCTCTCTCCAGGCTGTCACCACTCCAACCCCTTGTTCCCCAGGCCCAGGGGCAATAATGGCTCTACATTGTTAACAAGGGGTGTTTCACATTCTTCACTGGTGTGCCATGAACCTGCCCATCCCTCACCAAGCTTTCCCGAGGCCCTCCACTGGAGTGTGCCATCTAGGTCCTTCCCAGACCTTGATGATACAGCACCCAGGGGCCAGCATGAGGTCACCTTCAATCCTATCCAAGGACGTTTATGCTAAACAACAAAAACACAAACAACCCAATCCGAAAATGGGCAAAGAACTTGAATAGACATTTTTCAAGGAGGATATACAAATGGCCATTAAAAGATGTTCAACATCGCTAGTCACTAGGGAAATGCAAATCAAAAATCAAAACCACCATGTGATACCACTTCATATCCATTAGGATGGCTATTATCAAACAACAGAAACAATAACAACAGAAAAGAGCAAGTGCTGGTGAGGACCCCTTGTGCATTACTGGTGCACAATGTCAGATGTGGAAGACAGCATGGCAGTTCCTCAAAAAACTAAACACAGAATTACCACATGTCCCAGCAATTCTACATATGGACATGTACTCAAAAAAGTGAAAGCAGAGAGTTGAACAGATATTTGTATACCCATATTCATAGCAGTATTATTCATAACACACAAAAAGTGGAAGCAACCAAAGTGTCCATCAACATATGAATGGATAAACAAAATGTGGTATATACATACAATACAATATTATTCAGCCTTAAAAAGGAAGAAAATTCTGTCACATTCTACAACATGAATAAACCTTGAGGACGTTATGCTAAGTGAAATAAGCCAGTCGAAAAAGGCCAAATACTGTATGGTTTTTCTTATATGAGGCACCTACAGTCATCAAATTCATAGAGACAGAAACTAAAATGGGAGGGGGTTGGCGATAGGGAGTTCATATTTAATAGGTACACAGTTTCAGTTTGGAAAGATGAAAAAGTTCTGGGGAGGGATGGTGGTAATAGGCACACCACAGTATGAATGTATTTAAAGCCATAGAACTGTATACTTAAAAATTATCTAAATGACAAGCAGGTGAGGGGCCTCAACAAAAGGAACTAGAGGTGAATGGCCAGAAGCCTAGGAGATGACCAAAACAGCTCGAAGGACCAGCCTGAAGAAATACTTTTACCATGTAAGAAAATTACACAGGAGTGATCCCCAGTGATGGAGAGATTTCCAGAACCCACAGAAGATAATGAATACTTTCCTGCTCCAACCTTTTCTCTCTGATTACACACCCCACTGTGCTTCAAGGTTAGCAAGCTGGGAGAAGAGAAGAAATAGAAGCGCTGAGTGAGAAAGAGAGAAGCTTCTCAGCACATCTCCCACTACAGTGGATGGTATGCAGCAGCCCTGCACTGGGAAAAAGGAGAAGCTTTAACTTCACTAAAATTTGAGGTCTGGGATAAACTCCTGGATTGGACATACTAGTTACTAAACAAAGACTGTGTTCCATAAACTTCCAGAGGAAGTCAAAATGACTGGAAGAGTCCTAAGGCTATCTCTAAACTTCAAACAAGAACAAGAAGAATAAATTTAAAAGAACGGTGAGTGACAAAATTCGGTTGCTTTATGATGACCCTCCATGATTAATACTTGTTCAAGCCTAATGGTTACATGATTAATTTAATTGTTCATATTTTAAAATACACATCCTATAAAATTAAATGTTAATTTTGGAATATTGCAAATTTCATGAAACCATTTTATCCAGACTCTCCATTTCTACCCAAACTTTAAGTCATCAAAGTTTTCCAAAAAGCACATCTTCACATCTGCCTCAATGCTAAAGAAACAACATTTTCTGAATCTACCCTTACTGGAAAGTTTACTACAAGCCATGAGTTCGCAGTCATATTAAGTTAGGGAGCTGTTTTCCTCTTGCCCTGAGGGTGTATATTCATGATGTCCACAACATAAATATCTACTACATGGCTTTAAAAGGCACATTTAAAATTATATCCAGCACCTGCCATTGCAAACTCATGCCTCCAGGAATAATAACAGAAAGTGTATTAAATTTCCTTGCCTCCTTTTTTACCCATCATGTCAGCTCACCTCTATGAGCAAATAAAAATAGCACTGATTGAGGTCATTGCAGTGTAATGTGTCATCCCCAAATAGTACTTTGCTGTTCCAAATAAGATAATTGAGTGAGTGCCCTGTAACATGAGAGGCTTTATAGGGACTCCAATATAAGGTGACTCCCATAGGCATATACAGAAACTAAAAATAAAATAACATTCCAGACTCAATACTGTCTTTAGCAAAATAAGATTCTCCAACTGTAATCTGCTCCTGATAGGCATTCCCCTGTACATTTGCCCCAGGTTTGGTACACTGGTCTCTGCACATCCTCTGTTACACCTTGGAGAGCCTCCAAGTGAACTCCAAATGAGAGTCTGGGGAGTTATTTCTCCTTAGGAAGGTTTGGATTCTCTCCCGAGCAAACTGTCTTCCAAACTGCAACTATTAACAAAGGCATTTTACAAACTCTACCGAGAGTTATCCATTTCCAAACACTGTGTAATGTATACCATAATCTTGGCACTGAGCTCCCTTGGTCAACTATGGAAACCATATCTTCAAAATGCAAGTTTCTAGCCTGGGAGTCAAGGCCCTTCTACCCTGTCCGGCTCTCTTCCACTCTGCCAGGAAGTTCATTTACTTCTGTCACATTTGTCTCCTTACAGCTCTCTGCCACCAGGCCTATGTTCTGCCGCCACCCCTCTCTAAAGAAGCTTCTACTGGGTGCCTGCGTGGCACAGTTGGTTAAACATCCCACTCTTGGTTTCAGAGTCTTGAGATGGAGCCGCGCATCAGGCTTGAGGCTCTGCACTCAGTGCGGAGTCTGCTTAAGATTCTCTACTCCCTCTGCCCCTTTGCCCCTCCCCGCATCTCTCACTCTCTCTCTCTCTCTCAAATAAATAAATAAATCTAAAAAAAAAAAAAAAGCTTCTACCATTTCTTTGGTATTTCAAATCCTACTCATCCTTCAAGGTCTAGTTCAAATCCCTAGTCCTCATCCCTTAAAAGGCTCCAGATCAAGCCAGAAGAAGTGGTGTCTCTTTCCCTAAATGGTCAAAACATGGACTCACGTGTGCTTGCCTTATATAAAATTTTTCCTGTCTTCCTATCTTAACTCCCCAACTAGGTTGAGAGCAACCCAAAGACAGGGACTAATGATTCCAACTTTGGATATTCCCCACTACTTAGTGTGGTTCCCTACACATCGAAAGTTGTCATAAACAATTATTGAATGAATGAATAACAACAAGAACAGCAATCATAACTATCTGGAAATATATTCATCTAACATTTGTTTTATAGATTATAAAGGTCCATTCAAAACAAGAATGTCAACTATTCATTGTTTATTATAGTTATTTTTGGCAAGTCCCCCAGTTAGTTGCTTCACTCAATAGAATATAATTTATCCCTTTTGATTTAAACCATACAATCCATCCTAGAAATTACACTTCAGAAAAAATAAATGATAAACACTGTGCTTCACTCAACCCATTTGTATACCTGACACCCTTTCTTATCACCGGGTAGCTCTCACCATCAATTCCTTTAAAGCGCCTATACTCACTCAGCCTCTGCAGATTCCTCCTGTGATACTGTGCCAGTCTCCCCAGCCTGCACTTCTCTTTCTAGAGTCTCAGTATTTACCCACAATTACTATCACCTTTAGTTGCATCTCTTCCCTGTTTCTCTTTAACACACACTATTGCCTAGCATGAGGCCTTCCGCAAAGGAGGTATTTATCACATGCCTGATGATGCTTCCATCACACTCAAGGAAAAAAACATACTTCTGTTTCTAAAACTGAAACTCAGTCTCTACCAAATCCATTCAAAATGCACCCTCCACAGATGGTAACTAGACTTATTGTGATGATTATTTCACAACCTATACAAATATCCCACCAATATGTTATACATCTGAAACTAATATAACGTTATATGTCAATTATACCTCAACTAAAAAAATGCACCCTCTAACCAACTTCTCCAATATAAAAAAATAAACTTCATTCATTCAATTTGCATGACCTTGTTTTTTGAACTGAAAGCTACAAACCACAGTCTGATAAAATATTTGAAATCTGGCTCACATGGCATAAATCTAAATATAGTAGACCCTCACTAAACACTATCAATTTATTAAAAAGTATGCATCATTTCTTGATTAATTACTAACCCTTTGCCATTCCATTATTCTTCAGTAAAATGAATAATACAAACATGATGCCAAAGAGCTCAAGGGCTCTATCTGAGAAAAACAAGGTCTAATCTTGGGACCGCCAAATTACCTTACTACTTCAAATTTAATTTCCTCATTCACTATTCACGAAGTGAGTATTCTAGTCTAGACCAGTGGTCACACATTCAAATGCCTACATGAGCCAGATAAGTACTATAAATGACTGAGGCAGAGTATGGCTAGGAAGACAAGAGAGCATAAGAGACTGAGGGAAACTGGAAAGCAGATGCCCACTCCAAAGGAGGCAGGTGTTTCAGCATTTAAATCCAGCCTATTGCCATGTAGGAGTGTGGGCCCAATATGGCCAAATCTTCTGACTTGTCTAAAGAAGCCGGAAATCAGGACTTATTTATGTTGCTAATCAATAGTTAATTCCATGTATTTTTTTTTTGATAAAACCATGTATAGGCCCATATCATATAGGCTAAGTCAAATATATCTGCAGGCCAAATGAGACCTATGGGCCAACAGTTCACAACTTTGGGTTCAGATGATCTTTCTTTCTTTCTAATATGAAATTCTCTATGTTCTCTTCTTTAGATGTCTCTTTTGTAAACTAACGGGATTTTATACTTTACCTATTTTTCAATAAGCTTGGCTAGGAGGGAACATCAGACAAAATAACATGGTAGAGCAAACACAGGATATGAAGTCAGAAGACAAATTCAAGGCCCTCCTTCACCCTTCAGAGCTGTATGACTTTGGGCAAGTGGCTTAACTTCCTGGGACCTGAAGTTTTCATCATCTGTAAGAGAGGGATCATTCCAGCCCTTCTAACATGAATGGTGATGAATGGTGATGGTGATATTTGAGTAAAATGGAAGCACTTTGTAAACTCTAAAGCACTAAACAGCTTTCAGGAGTGATTATTGTATTGTCTAACTTCCCAAAGATCAATTCAGGAGAAAAAACAGATTTTGAGAGTAGCCAAGTATAACTTATTGTGATAAATGAGACATACTTCTCAGAACTTCTAGTAGAGGCCAACAATTGTTCTGATGTTAAATCTATCAAAATTACTAAATTAAGTGGAATGTGGTTTCAAACCTTCAGGTAATAAGTTAGCACACACAGACTTACTGATTTTGGCTCACTCCAGCACTTGGAGAATCCACTCCAATAACCAGGTAAAATCCACTCAATTCAGGGTCTCAGATACCTGATGGCAATCTTGTAATTCAGGTCGTAGAATGATACGCAAGGATCTGTTGAGAATGACTGAATCCACACTGTGTAATCAGAGCTCTGAACAATTTCCAAAGAAATGGGCAGATAAAGGATACTATATGGTGAGATCTGATATCAGTCTCTAGTTCCTCCCCACTCTGAAACTCAATCATGAGAAGAGTTTCAGTTCCACCCAAATCCCCATCTGTAGGGTTTGGATTTGTTATTCCCAACTGTTCCAGGAGACCTCACCACTAATCACAGATAATCCTTAGACTTCTCTGGTTAACTCTGGGAATAGCCAAGCAATACTATAGTCTACTCCCCATGGCACCTCACTTAAAGTGGATCCTCCCACTTGCCTAAACCATAACACTTCATAATATCAATTAAGTAATCCCCTGACAACAGCTTAGACCAGGGGTTGGCAAACTTTCTGCAAAAGATCAGACATTAAAAACTGAAGACTTTATGGGTCACAGGGTCTCTGTTGAAACTATATTGCTTTGGTAGTGCAAAAGCAGCCGTGGACTACACCTAAATGAATGAATCAATGTGGCTATGCTGCAATGAAACTACAGTTACCAAAATGGCAGAAGGCCATGGTTGGCCAACCACTGGCTTAGAATATTCTCTTCATTCTGTGAGTTATATTCAATATCAGATAATATCAAACTTTTTTTTTTATTTGATAGAGAGTATGAGTGGGGCAGGGAGGAGCAGAGGGAAAGGGAGAAGACTCCCTGCGAGCAGGGAGCCGGACACAGGGCCTGATCCCAGGACCCTGGGATTATAACCTGAGCCAAAGGCAGATGCTGGTGCCCTTATAATATCAAACTTTTGAAGGAGAACTTTTTATGAAAAAGGATGCCAAGTAAAACTAACAAAACACTGCAAGATGCTCTACAAAATGGATTTCACTTTCTTCTCAAAGCAACCATAGGAGGTGGTTATTTTGCTCCCCATTTTATAAGCGAGAAAATGGAGATATAGCAAGCTTAATCAATTGGTTCAAAGTTATACAGCTAGTAAGTGATAGAGCCAGGATTTCATCCTAGGTTTCTCAGACCCTACCTTGCCCTTCCACCAAAGCACTCAGCTGCCCGTGGGGTATACTCAGGAATTTCTGAATGCCTCCAAAAATTCCTGAGCTAATCTGAGATATGGATACTCATTCAACTTTCATTAATGAAGGTGAGTATGTTAAAAATTTTAGCTGAAATGAGCCATGCTTTAATAAAACAGGAATTCTAAGGCTGAATTCCATTCACTATCCTTTTATTTCCAATTAGGCCTATAAAATTTTATTTACAAACACTTTTGTGGAAGAAGCCAATGAAGTAATAACAGGACCATTTCTAATTTTTCTAGATAAGATAAATCATTTTTCTGGTATTTTCACTGGGCCTTCTCACTCTCTTCCTATAAATAGTGTCACTAGAAACATGTTTTGCCTTTTTTTTTGCACTTAAGTTTGAAATACAAATCATTTTGCAAATCTAACAAAGTCAGTATTATGGACCACCCAGAAGACAACCATTAAAAGGAAAGAAACCCTTTATTAAAAAATCCAAATATTTAGCAGGAAGAAAGCATGAACATGATACTCTTTCTATTGAGGATCTGGTAAAATATATTTAAATAGATTTTTTAAATCTCTTTTCTTAATATTGAAAATGTTTTCAGTAGATTTTAGTTCATCATTTGTAAAATCCAACCTACTGGCTTTGATTTCTAAGGAAATAATGTACCCTAACTTCCTTGAAAATCAGACCCAGTTATTGTTGAAAGTTTTGTAACACAACTGAACATCACCATTTTAGGTGCTAAGAAAAATTAGTTTCAAATGTTTTTAAGATAACCACATTTTTCTAACTATAAATTACCATAAGTGGTAAATGTAAAATTAATAAAGTAATTTGAAAGAGTTTCTTTGTCTTCTAATCAGTAATATGCCTTAAGCTACTGAAACATAGAAAGTAAAACATGTTGAAACAAACCATTAAAACATGTTTAGACTTTCAAGAAATTGGAAAGTACCCATTTTCCACAGATCCGCTTAATCACTACACTAATAAAAACAAATCCAAAAAGTCTTCAGCAAAGCAAGATTTGTGCTTTGATAACCAACTAGATGAAGCTTAACATAAATACCACTGGTAGTTGTGTTTCAGTTATGCTTCCCTTGAAGGGACAGGGAAGATGCAACTGATAACATAAAATCAAAACCCTGGGAAACATAGTCGAACTTTTAAACTAGAGAATGCTGATGCTTAATGCTGTGTCATGGTGAAAATACTACACTTTATTCATCCTCTGTAATCCTTTGTGCATTTTGCAGATCTGCATATTATTTAAAGAGGAGATGCATAGAGACCTGGAGTGTAAGCAGGCAGAAGGCTCTGGATCCAACCTACAAAATAGCCAAAATTCTATTTTCAGAGAACAATGGTAATTCCAGCTCAATCCCTACAGGCCTCATACCAGGCTTTGATCCCTTTGAAATAGTGTCCTTTTACCTTCTTTCTATCTTCGGTGCCTAACACTGAGTCTGGCAATAATAATAGCAAAAACAGTAACTAACTTTGATTCTATCCTTTCCATATACCAGGTTCTATGCCAATAAGTCTTTATAGAAAATGCTTATTTCAGCCTCAAACAACCTGATATTGCTAGCAAATTTTAAATTAATGAAAAAATATATTAACCTATATATTTGTAATTGTACTTTAAATGAAATGAGTTCACTCTTGCAAGGAACCCCTCAGCAAGCCAATTTATAAACCTGAGAGATGATTTATATTGCAAATAATCACTTCCCTCCTTACCTCCTCATTTGAACAGAAGCGTAATGGAGAAGGAAAATATTTTTTAAATTATTAACTAAAATCCATTCTATCAAAAATGGTTAATTTGTGGGGCATCTGGGTGACTCTGTCGGTTGAGCGTCTGACTCCTGATTTCAGCTCAAGTCATGATCTCAGGGTCGTGAGATTGAGCCCGGCGTTGGGCTCCGTGCTCAGCCCAGAGTCTGCTTGGGATTCTTTCTCTCCTTCTCCCTCTGCCCCTTACTCCATATGCTCTCTCTCAATAAAATCTTTTTTAAGAAATTGCTAATTTGTAAACCAATTTTTTATATTTCCTCCTTAAAATTAAGCAGCCACTTCACTAAAAGAAAGACCACACCTTAAAGTTTAGACAAATAAAACAATTATTAGAGAAATATTGATATTTAAAAGGCTTGGATCAACAAATTGTTGAGGCTCTTCTTTTCTTAAGAGAAGCCAGTTGATTTGTAGCTAAGGATGGAAGCAAGATCATGCAAGGCTCCCATCCTGGCTTGTACTATCCTGTAATATATACTGTAGTATCCAGTCATCTGGATCATAGCTACTCTCTCAACAGCTCAGGCTACCTCGTGTTTATATCACAAAAGGAAGCAAAACAATGGTAAGGCCCACTTAATATATGAAGTGGTATATGAAAGTTTATACATGTAAGAGTCCTATAACTAATTATTACCCAGAAAGGTCAGTAGTTTCCAAATTTTAAATACCTATAAACTATAGATTATATACTATAGACTATAAACTATAAACTGTATCTATATTTGTAGACCTGTAAAATTTTAGAAACAAAATTTGGACTAAACTGCAGGAGAATTCCAAGAGTTGGCCAAGTACCCCAAAGAAACAAAAAGAATGAAATAAAAAAGTAGGAAACGTTTAATTTCTTAGAAAGCACGGGGGAGAGTTTTTTTATTATTATTGTGGTAAGAACAGTTAACATAAGATCTACCTTCTTAACAAAGTTTTAAGTGCATAATACAGTATTGTTAACTATAGGCATAGTGTTATACAACAGATCTCTAGAACTTACTTATTTTGTATAACTGAAACTTTATACCCATTGAATAGCAACTCCCCATTGCTCCTTCCCCCTTCTTTAAGACAAAATAATATAATTAAATTTAAAATTTATGACAATATTACAAAGCCTCTTATTTAAGTTAAAATGATCAAAATCTACAGATAAGATTATAAATGCAAAATGCTAGGTAAACTCAAAAGTCTACCAGGAAATGCTACCCAGAATCCCATTACTTCAAGGCTGTGACTTTGAAAAGATGTTGGCCTTTCCCCATTTGTAAACTGAGGCCACTGGATTGGAATATCTCTTCTCAGCTTCTTTCCCATAGTATGGTACTAATTTTCATCATGCCCCTCATCTGAGGTCTTTCCACATTGATTTATTTTACTGATTATTACAGATAAATTCATTTTGGAAAGTGGAATCTCCTTTCTGGAATAGACAGACATTTCAGGCCCTTAACGAACTTCCTCTCTACTTTTAGCCATCATGTTCTCATCAAAAACTCTATTTAGGGCGCCTGGGTGGCTCAGTTGGTTAAGCGACTGCCTTCGGCTCAGGTCATGATCCTGGAGTCCCTGGATCGAGTCCCGCATCGGGCTCCCTGCTCGGCAGGGAGTCTGCTTCTGCCTCTGACCCTCCCCCCTCTCATGTGTTCTCTCTCATTCTCTCTCTCTCAAATAAATAAATAAAATCTTTAAAAAAAAAAAAAAAAAAAAAAAAAAAAAAACTCTATTTAAGGAGTGCCTGGGTGGCTCAGTCATTTAAGCATCAGACTCTTGATTCTGGCTCAGGACCCTGAGATGGAGCCCCAAGTCGGGCTCCGCACTCAGCACGGAGTCTGCTTGTCCCTCTCCCTCCCCTCTCCCTCCCCATCTACCCCTCCTCTCTCTCTTTCTCATTCTCTCAAAAGTAAATAAATAATTTTTTTTTTTTAAAAAGAAACTCTATCTGAGAACAGGAAGGAAAATAAAAGGTATTTCCAACAACTAGTCTTCAGAGTTGCCCTAAATGGTTGAAAAGGAGTAAATGTTATGTGTCAATATGATTTCTTTGCAAAATACCTATATAGCTGAGGGAAAAGATGAATAAAAAAGGGATGGCTTATCACTGCTTGTTCTTGAGAACTTTCTCATTAAGAATGTAATCTGAGCAGATAAAGCGGACATAACCTCTATGATTTAGTGTTGCCAAACTTCGTTTAGTCAGAATCATTTCTTTACATCTGTTTTCATATAATTTCCCAGAGGATCTTTGTCATACATTAGTGCTTAGAAAGGTAGGTGTAATTCCCCAATCCCCACCCACAGGAGCTAAGTGGGTGATTTAATGTACATTGGAAGATCATTTGACCTAACCTCACATTGTACAGGAAGAACTACTGCTGGTTTGATTGATTGTAGGTGGATGGAAATGTGGTGTATTTTAAGGCTAGTGAATGTAACTTCAATGCTTAAGAAAAGTTTTTGTTCTTTTAGCACTAAAAAAAAAAAAGAAGGTTTTTAATTTACTTGAACTGTGCATACAACATCCCTCCTCCAGATCTCCTGATGGCTAGCTCCTTCACAGCTCAGCTCAAATGTAACCTCTGAGAGCCTTCTCTGACCATTCCAACCAAAGTACTGAACTACCACCTCTGGCGGAGTCACTTGTTTCTGTATTACCCTATTTAATTTCCCTCATTGAACTTATTACCACCTACTTTATAGGATTTTGTGAGGATTAACATTTTAAATTCATGTTAAACAGGGCCTGACACATAATAAAAACTCTGTAGTACTAGCTATTATCAGTTATTATCTTGTTTATTTATTTTCTTATTGTCCCCCCCACTGTCATTTTCATTGCTGTATTTCCAGTGTCAAGGACACTGCCAAGTACATAGAAGGTGCTCAATAAATTATTTACTAAATGACTTAATTACATTTTTCAATCACTCATGATTAAGGCACAGCTAAGTGAACTCACACATTCATTCTCTCATGTTAAATATTTATGTACAAAAGAACGTGATAGGATACCAGATGGAATAATGAGTCTGTGCCTTTATGAAGGAACCAAGGCATATCAACAGATAATTATGTTACAATTTGGTATGGAAACAAAAGAAAGGTATACATCAACTGCCTTTTGCTTATTGGAACCCCCTAGAAATTTATTTCACCTGAGCTCAGGTGAAATCCACAAATCCCACTGTGCGCTGAACATGTCCACTCAGATATCTTAGAGGTACATCAAAACTAAGCTCATACTACCCACCTGGCCTCCTCTTTCCTTTTATTTCCTATCTCTGTGGATGTTCATATACCTACTGTGTCACTCAAGACAGAAATTTGGGGATTATTCTATTTTCTTCCACTTTCTGCATTCCACGACATCTAATCAGGCACTAAGTATTTCTAATGCTTCCGGGGTTTTCAAATTTGATCCCAACCAATCCTTCTATATTGTCATTTTCTTGTATTTTTCCCTGTACAGCCTCATACAGTCCATATTTAAAGACTGAGTATTATATCTAAGTGATGAATCACTAAATTCTACTCCTGGAACTAATATTACACTATATGTTACTTACTAGAATTTAAATAAAAACTTGAAATTTTTTTAAAAAAATACAATAAAATAAAGACTTATGTGTTATATACCAGCATTTTTCACCACCTGGATTTCAACACAAGAAGGAAGGAAGGAAGGAAGGAAGGGTACAGAAAAGGAGCCACTCTCTGAGGATGGCAGGAAGAGTCTCACAGACAAGGTAATATCTGAGCTTGTCTTAAATGATCAATGGGAATTTGCAGGGGTAAGAAACGAGGATATTTCAGGCCTCAGAAGATCATGAGGAAGGCAACTGGAAATTTAAAGAGAATTTAAAGTCCCACAAGTGAATTTGGACTTACTTCTAGAAGCAACAGAGAATCAGAAAATGTGTATAAGCAGAGAAGTGGCATCACAAGATTTGTTTGGGGTTGAGACAACTCTGCTGTGGACAGATAGCAGTAGGAAGAAACTAGTGGCAGAGAGAGGTGGTGAGCATCAGAAATGAGGTACCAGCAGTATGAATGGAGAGAAGGAGACAGATTTAAAGATAAGATCAATATAGTTAAGTAATGTTTAAAAAAAACTGGGTACCTCAATGTTAACTTGATAATACTTGTTTAAATATTCTTTGCTATGTTTTTTAATTAAAACACTGTATTAAAACTGAAAAGACAGGGGCACCCGGGTGGTTCAGTCAGTTGAGCATCCAACTCTCGGTTTCAGCTCTGGTTGTGATCTCAGGGTCATGATCTCAGGGTCATGGGATCAAGCCCTGCATTGGGCTCCATGCTCAGCATGGAGTCTACTTGTCCTTCTCCCTCTGCTCCTCCCCCTGCCCAAACTCTCTCTCTCTCAAATAAATAAAATCATAAATAAATAAATACATAAATAAATAAATACATAAATAAATAAATAAAACTGAAAAGACACAAACAACCTCATATCAATAGAACTAAATACCCAGGGGAACAATTTTTGTTATAGTGTTTGGGCTTTTTCCAGGCAAAATTATGTACAGTCCCAGAGGGCCCCAAAGCCGGATGTCCTCTAAGCATATAGCAGATACTAGGATCAGAGGCCAAAAAAAAAAGTCTAAACAACAACTAAAACAACCAAACACTTGAAGAACTGTTCAAATAATATTAGTGGGAAATATTAAAAACTGGGGCTACAGACCAATTGACATGGAGGTATATAAAAATAATCATACAAAATAAAGAATGCCAAAAATAGTTAACTTCAAAATTCCGAAAAGACTGTAATTTCTTGCTGGGAATTAGGGAAATCAGGAAAGCTTTTATAGTAAGTAACACTGGAGTTAAACCTTAAAGTGTGTAGTAATTTCATTTGCAGAGTTGAGGGGATGTCCTCTTCAGAAAAATGGAACAAAAATAGAGGTGGAAAAAAACTGGGAGCATTGAAGGAATGATCAGGAATTTTCAGTCTGATTGGCTCATTGGGTACATGAATAGGAGTAATGGAAGTTAAGATTGAAAATGTAGTATAGGGCCAGGTCATGATGGATCTTGAATGTCACACAAAGGAGTCTGAACTTGAGGGATCCACTGCAAGTGTGTTGAAAAAGGTAGCATACTCAACACCATGCTTCAGGAAGAGTCACTTATCAGGGGTAGGTAAAATGGAGTGAATGGATAGGACCAAAGGGTATTGGCTATAGGAACAGATAAGGGAGAAAATGTTGAGTCTTAATAAGATTGGGATTGGAAAAAACTCAGGCTAGTCCCATTGGGGAACACATGTGGGAGCTAATTAGCAGTGAGATTGCAATAGAGTCAGAAGTCTAATTGTGGGTTGATAATTGTGGCAAGATCAATCAGACCAACTTTTCTGCTGAGTGTTATTTCTCTATGGCCCCCAGAACTGCAGCTGCTGTCCTGTAATCATAAAGATAACTAGTTAGACTGAAGCTAACCTAGTAGGAACAACAGGTGGGGGGAGAATGGAAAGATCCCAGGTTTTTGATGATGTTATGAGTCACTGATTTAACTACCCATGGGACTTTTGACTATGTGCAAAAGTGTTATAATAAATTTTCCTTATTGTAAAAAAAAAACAGGTTTATGACTTTTTTTTTTTTTAGCTCAGTAATGTGAGAACAGGAGTAGAGAAATCATATGGTGGAGTCTATTCAGAATTATAGATTTGCAGAGCGAGTAAAGTAAGACATGGGAACCAGAACCTGAAGGCCATGAAACTAGCAAGCCCTGAGTTTAAATGGTGGACCAAAATGTCCATATGGACAGGAAGGCAGGTGAGGCCAATGTGGCATGTAAGGGCAATAGATGAGGCAAGCAGCTGTTACAATGAGAGAAGACTGAGAAGAGGTAGACCCATAACCAAAATCATCTGAGAAGACCGTTTCAGATGAGAAGTGTGGCAGTGCCTGTAAGGGGCAAGAGCATCACAGAGATAAAGTTGCTTAAGATCGAGGGGCCAGAGATCTGTGAAGCCAGGGGCAGGAACAGCAGACAAGGGTTTAAGTTCCTGAGATGCTAGAAGAGAGGAAGTCTACAAAAACAGGCTCTCAATGGGGCAAAAAGCAAGCAGAAGGTGTGAGTTGAATATAAGATAGAAAAAGTGCGGTATACAACAATAGAGGACAGTTCAAAACACAAGTTCTTGAGAGACAACGAGCAAACAATAGTCTGGTTGTAATGGGAAGCAGGAAATTTGCTGACCCCTGCTCCTCAATCTGAGAGCCAGAGAAAGTGAAAGAAGTGACCACTAGGGATGGATTTGGCTCAGGAACTTATAACTTAGAATGAGGCCAAGACTGAGTTTTGGCAAGAGTATAGGGAAACGTTGAAGGGAAAGACTAAAGAACATGAGGTTTGCTTAACTAATAGAATCCTAGAATGTAGAAGAAGGGCATGGTTGAGGAGAAGGCAGGTATGGCAGGGGCTGAAATCTATAGATAGAAAGCAGAAGTATCACAGGGTGGGCATGTGCATCTCCGGTGACCATTTTTAAAAAGAGAAATGTGGGTGGTAGCTAATTGAGTAGTTGGCTAGAAAGATATAAAAGGGTTGATAGGGGAAAACAGGGCTGGGAGAATAAACTAAGGGGAATTTTGGTAGTTTAACAACCTGGCAGAATAAATTGTAAATAAGTTTGGGACCAGACAGACCTAGAGGTGAATCCAGACTCTGCCATTTACTAGCCACGTGACCTTAAGCTTTTGTTTACTCACCGTTAAAAGGGAAATAAAAATGCCAACATTGCAGGGGGGTTAGTAAAATTTCAAGATAACCTACGCAAAACACCCAGCATCGTGACAGACATTTAGCGGACACTCAATAAGGTGAAGCATCTCTATTACCACAGCTGGCTTCCAAGTTTCTAGGTCAGCCAGTGCAAACAGCTTTCAAAGGTACAGCTCAGATGAGGGTGAGTGGGAGGCGGGGATAAGAATTTCCCCCAAAGTGTTTCTCCTGAAGTACACAATATTATTAGAGAATAAAGCCATTGGCTTACCAATGAAAATTCTGAATTAAACTCTCAAGAATTCAGCAACCCTGAGCCTACAAAGACATGAAGAGAAATTTCACCCACATGATTGTGGAGACAAACTTTGTGCTCTGTATTTTGTTTATTCAGTGAGTCAGCCTATTATCAGTACTTGCAAATTAACTCTAATTATCAGATAAAAGCAATGTGGTTATTCTGTCTGATAATCAATGATTACAAAAAGCCTAAGCAATAAGTAATAATTACCATATCATTCTATAAAAGATCTTTTTTTTTTTTTCCTGACTGAAAGTAGCACACACTCAAGAGAAAATTATAAGCCAGTCCCGTAATTTATCTCGCTTTTCAAAATTCATAGTAGGTCAGTGCAAATGATTCCCAAATTTAAATCTCCAGTCTGGGCCTTTCCAATGAGGTCCAAGCGACCTCTCTGACATCACCCCTTCAATATCTAATGGGCAGCGCAAACTTAACAGCAAAAACAGAATTCCTCGTGTGCTTCCAAACCAGTCCCTCTCCAGGTCTTCCATCCTCAGTAAATGGAACCACCATCCACCCAGTTATTCAAGCCCAAATCAAAGGAATCATCCTTGATTTGTGCTTTTTCTTATTCTCCTATAAGCATCCATTAAAAGCCTCATGGACTCTCCCCTAAAATATGTCCCAAACCCATGACATCTCTCTCCTTCTCAGTCGCCACTAATCTTGTCTGAGTCACCATCATCTCTTACCTGGATTACTGGATTATTAACTCCCTAATCCTCCTCCATACTCTTCCAATCATCCATTCTCCACCAAATAGCCAGAGGAACCATGAGAAACAGAAATCAGATGGTGTCCTTCTCCTGCTTAAACCCTCACAATGCTCTTACAATGAAATCCAAACTTTTCCCTACAAGGTTCACCTGCCCTCACACCAGCCCACCTCTGTGACCTCAACTCCTGTCATTCTCTCCAGCACACACTGTACTCTGGCCACATTGGCCTTCTTTCTGTTCTTTGAACATATGAAGCTCATCCTATCTTTCCAGAGGCTAGTCCCTCGGCCTGAAATATCCTAACACCAGACCTTTTTATGGCTGGCTCTTTCTTTTTACCAGGGAGAAAATGCTATCTCCTTAATGAAGCTATCCCAATCTTAATTAGTTCCTTAATTAGTATCTCCTAGTCTTTATTGCGTTATCCTGTTTTGTTTTTTCATATTTGTCACCAAGATGGCATTTGGTAGGCACTCAATAAATGCAGTATTAATGAAAAAGCCATTCACAAGTTTTCTTCAATTGGAGTACGGTAAACACATCAAGCAGGCTTAAAATACCCTCTTTCAGAGAGTCAAGTCTCAAGGTCACCTGGAATTTACCTTCAAAAGTTGTTCAAAAATCTCCTGGACTGACTCCTACCAGCTCCAAAGCTGATGAAGAGGAATGGAGAGAAATGGTCCCAGAGCAAAATGCATGTGTTGTCTTCTGTGGCTCCAGAGTGCACACCTGTTGTATGCACTGTTCTGGCCAGGAGCCTCTCAGAGCAGCTGGGACTTGCCTGATAAAGGCCCCGACTGTGTTTCTTCAAGAACCTGAGCAGATGTCCCACCAAAGGCAGGCAGAGTCACCATCAGCAGGGTGTTTCCAAGAAGACTTGAGGGCAAGGGATACTTACCTGGAGATGGAGTGAGTATTTCTGAGTCTCCAAGTCCGGACAGCCATATTGTAGATACAGACATGAACCCGTATCGGTTGGATTCTTCCTGTCAATCACCACGACCCTTCTGGCAACCAAGCAGAGGCTTTCAAAGTGTGTGGAAAACTCAAAGGGACGTTGGGGGATGTCATAGTTCTAGGCAACACTATAAACTCACCCACAGGGCTTTTCACATCATAGAAGAACCAAACCTTAATAAAAAAAATCTTTTTTTACTGATACACATCAAACAGTTTATGTCAAAAATCATAAAAAGTTTCATTTTGTTTTAAAAAATAAAACCTAGGAGAAAACATAGCAGGTTTTACAATCCAAATCCTCCATATTAGACAAATGAGAAAAATGGGACCCAGAAAGTTTCAATGACTTGCTCAGGAACCCCCAGAGATTCAGAATGCTTTTGAATACATAACACCTCATCTTTTGCACACTTTTAAAGATGAAGAAAAGTGAACTGATGGTGAAAGATAATTTTTTTACTTTGCCCTTACTCAGGAGTTAGCAAAATTAACCTTACAAGGATGTTTTCTATGAGGTTGTCAGGCTCGAAACTGAATTCAACAAGGTTACAATCTCTTTGGGAGGAGAAAAACCTCCTTTTCTCATCTAACATCTTGTTGCACTTTGTTTTTACTTTCCTCTTGCTATATGTAATTTTTTGAAGTAGAATGTCTTCACACTAAATTTATCTTGGAAAGATTTTCCAAGAAATTGGAGTTCCAAATTTTCCAGATATTGCAAAACAAACCCCATATTTGCCTTTCTTTGACAAAACTTGGCACCCTGCCTCAAAAACTTACATTGCTCAGCATGTGCCCTCATGGCGTAATTCCCAAATCCTTTATAATCTTACAAAAGCATTTTCTTTCTCTCTGAAGAAATGTTCACTTTCAGATAAGATGCTTCCATAATCTGAACCAGCTATTTCGCTTTGTCAGTTAGAAAGGAAATTCAGGGCTAACTCATGGAAGAGGCTACCACACCTATTAATAGGTGCATTTAAAATAGTCCCTGGTAACTGGAATGAACACATTTATTTAATACATTTCTAATTACTTCTCTTTTTTTATGTATAATAACTTGACAGTCATTTCAATGGAATACAACTAATAGAGACAACTTCTGATTGGATCCTTAAACTTTGTCCTAAACTTTAAACTTTGTCATAAATGCAAAAATGCCAGATCAGATTATTTACTGATTAAACAAAATGCCCATTTGGGAAAAGAAGTCAAATGTATAACAAAGAAAGTAAAATTATCCAAAATTCAGCCACCACCCAGAAAGAGAATTATCACTAATATTTTGGTAACCACCGTGTCATATGTATTTCTATGCATGTACTCATAACATAGGATTTTGTGCAAATTATATATAAGTTGGTTTGTAGACAAGTCCTTGCTTCTTTTGATGGAGGTATCTATCTCCTTCCCCTGTGCCTCCTGAGCCAATAGAATAGCCTAGTATATGTCCTTCCATAACTCCCTCCAGGTTCATACAATCCTATGCCAATAGCTATAATTTATTAAGTGCTTATAATTTTTTCTAGCATCTTTGTTACTTCGTGTTTCCTCCACCCATTTTTTTTTCCTAAAAGTCTCAGCTTACTCTTTTGTTTGTTGGTTGAAGTATAGTTGACACACAATTTATATTAGTTTCAGGTGTACAACATAGTGATTCAACAAGTCTACGTTTAAGCCTAAATCTAAGTTTGCTAGCTCACCACAAGCGTAGCTACCATCTGTCACCATACAACGTTATTACAATACCATTGACTATATTCCCTATGCTCCACTCTTTATTTTTTAAAGACGTGCTACTTTTTTTATATAAAGACTTTATTTATTTGAAAGAGAGAGTGAGAGAGAGAGAGAGAGAGAATGAGCTGGGGGGAGGGGCAGAGGGAGAGTGAGAAGCAGACTCCCAGCTGAGTAGGGAGCCCCAATGCAGGGTTCCATCCCAGGACCCTGAGATCATGACTTAAGCTGGAGGCAGATGCTTAACTGACTGAGCCACCCAGGTGCCCCAAGACATGTTACTTTCAAGGGCTCCTTTCACCACCTATTTTGCTTTCTGTCTCATTCATCTAGAACCTGAAAGCCCTGCTTCCTCATATAAGGAGTCATCCACATTTGTTGTTGCAGAAGGTTCTCAGGGTGCTCTGTTTCTCCCTGTTTCCTTTTGATTTGTAGCATAAGGCCTCATACAAAGGGCAAAACAATAATATAAATAACAAAAATGGATGACATTGGCAAATAAATAAAGGTCACAATATGACTAAACAAATAGGGACTTCTTGGTTATTTTTACAATGATATAAAAATGCTGGCCATTGGGATTAACCATGCTAAAATTTTGATTAGGTCACATATTTAATAACCATAATCCCAGCATTTTTGCAGTGTGCAACATTTTAAAACATTAACATAACACAAACAACATAAAAGCATAGCATTCAATTTTCTGATGGTTTAAAAAGATTGAGCATTTTTATTCTTTAGCTAAAGGAACTAAAAGAGGAAATTATTAAACACAAAGATACAAATAAGCTTCATGGTGAATACTGCATTAATGTTAAACTAAATATAAATGGAGACATAGTTCACTCATTAAACTTATATTTATTTACCATATCCCATATCCCAGATACTGTGGGATGTTGTAGGAGAACAAGAGTGAAAGATAGAGCTCTTGTCTTCAATAAGTTTATGGTTCAGTGCAGCACTGTCCAACAGAAAGATAATACAATCACATGTATAATTTTTAAAAAAGTAAAGGGGGGAATGAATTTTAATAATATACTTTATTTAACCCACTATACCTAAAATATCATTTCAACATGTAAACCACATTTAAAAATTACTAATGGGATCTTTTACATACTTTTTTCATACTAAGTCTTCAAAATCCAGTATGTGTTTCATACATATGGCACATCTCCAGCTGGACAGCCATACTTCAAGGGTTTGATAGCCACATATGGCTGGTGGCTACTGTACTGGAAGTACAGATCTAGTGCATCTGTCAGAATGGGCTAGTTATGATGTGTACAAACAACCCCAACATCTCAACTATTTAAAGCACTAAAAATATTTTTTTACTCAAACTACACATCTTTTGCTGGTCAACAGGGGGCTCTGGTTTTGGAAGCCATTCGGAGACTCAGATTTCATCCCATCACACAATCACAGTTAAGAGGAAGGGAAAGTAGAGTTGAACACTGGCTATTAAATGCAGTGACATGCATTACTTCTATGCCAAAGCGAGTCATGTAGCCAAAGGCGGTGCGAAGTATGATCCTATCACCTGCCCAGAAAGCTGAGAACTGGAATATTTGATGTCCAACACCAGTGATTACCACATCTATTAAGTGAACATCATGAGTCAAACTATGTGAAAAGGAAACAGGGAGATAAAGTAGATAGCTAGAGCTAAGCTACAACAGGGGGTGGAAGGTGATGAGAGCAGCAAGACAGATAAAATGCTGAGGGAATTCGGGGGAGAGCAAAGTTACTTCTGGCACCAATGGAGAAGCAACTATAAATAGTTACTACTTGCCTGGAACTATCTGACACATCTGGAAGACAGTTCCACCTAATTAACTCAGAGGCTAGCCTTGAGAAACCAGATAGCTCATCTGTATTATAGAGTACAAATTCCACTGCATACATCCTGTAAAAATGCAGAGTACAATATATACTAAATGCACACACACACTTTGAGGGTAATTCTGTGTAAACTGTCTTTTTAAACCACTCACTCTGAGATAATAAAACAACCATCTCTGAACCAGTCTTCAGATCACCCAGACCATTCTAATATCTCAGAAAGGGGTAAGGAAGGAAGTAGCCTGCAGTTACTAACATTGCACTGTTCTGGAAACCACCAGAACAAGAAATGCAATGAAAAAACATAGTAACAAAAAGACAATTTCAATTTCCTAAGCAAAATCTTGTGACATTATTGAGAGTCTGGTTGGTTGAGAGACCTCTTTTGCTCTTCTAGGCTCCCATGGCCATTTGGAAAGGAGCTAGTTATATCTGGGAATATTTTATATATTACAGAATTGTGAGATTATTGGATTTTAAAGTATCAAGGAATGTAGAACTTGTGGATGCCACCTTCCCAAGAATACCTCATGGAAGACCTGTCCTCATATGTCTGCATAGGTGGGTGGTTCAGTATTATAAACCTCAGAAAAAGACAAGTGCACCTTGTAGAATATCTACTGATCTGCCATATGTGCATAAGACATATCCCATTCTATCGATCAGTAAAGGGAACAAAACAACCTACAGAATTTCTCATGAAATACAACCTTATTCCCTAAACCACATCCTCACTGAGAAACCAAATGGCAGACAATTCTCTATTAAACCAGGAAATGGCAGGGTTACCAATGTATAATTCAGGAAAAAAACACCCATACCAATTTGCAGAATATTCACTAATCTACAGTGTTACAAAAACTGTCTCATTCTGTCAATCATTGAAGGTAAAAGCATATTAGACATTCATAATAAGAATATCTAATATGAATATTAGAATATCTAATAAGAATATCTAATATGAATATGAATAACATAGAATTTTTCATATGAGACCTTATTCCCAAATTCTCTTCACACAAAAAGCAAATATTAGAAATTATTTACCAAATCCTGAAAGCTTTATATAAATATCAATATTATTATTCTTTAAAATTCAGTATAGGGGCACCTGGGTGGCTCAGTCAGTTAAGTGTCTGCCATAGGCTCAGGTCATGATCCTGAGTCCTGGGATTGAGCCCCACATCGGGCTCCTTGCTCAGCGGGGAGTCTGCTTCTCCCCTGCCTGCCATTCCCCCTGCTTGTGCTTGCTCTCTCTCTCTCACTCACTCGCTCGCTCTCTCTGTGTCAAATAAATAAAAAACTTTTAAAAAATTTTAAAAAAATAAATAAAATGCAGTATAAACTAGAATTGTTAATGTACTTAACATAATTGTCAATAAGCTCATAAGAATCTACAGGATATCAACATGAAAGAGCTGTAACACCTCTGATAACCTCCTGCAACTCAAACATAGTCACACATGAAACTATTAAGAACATCAGAATTATAGGACCAAAGCCCATTACTCTTCCAGTCTTCCACTGACTTTGATAGTGCATTAAGGGACACTGATCAGTTGATACTTCACAGGTCACAGAGGGTATAAGGTATAGTTTTGGGCTCTAGTTATGCAGAGAGAAAAGGTACATACCCATGAAAAGATAAGTTAAAAGGAGAGAAATCACTTTAACTTAAGGTGGTCAAAAGACTTATAGGAAGCAAAAGGTGAGGTGACTCAAAGGATTTCAACAGCCAAAAAGAAGACAGAAGAGCATTCTGGGAATAAATAAAAGTTCAAAAATGCAACATTGTGGAGAAACAACTGGATATCCATATGCAAAAGAATGACATTGGACCCCTAACTCACACCATACACAAAATTTAGTGGGGTGCCTAGGTGGCTCAGTTGGTTAAGCATCCGACTCTTAATTTCGGCTCAGGTCATGATCTCAGGGTTGTGAGATCAAGCCCCATGTCGGGCTCTGTGCTGAGTGTGAAGCCTGCTTAGGATTCTCTCTCTCTGTCTCCCTCTGCCCCTCCCCACTCACTCTCTCTCTGTCACTCCCTCCCTCCCAAAAAAATATTTCAAAATGAGTAAAAGACATAACTGCAAGAGATAAAACTATAAAATTCTTAGAAGAAAATTGAGGGGTAAATCTTCATGACCCCGGATTAGACAATGGCTTTTTAATTATGACAATAGAGGCACATGTAAAAAAAGAAAAAATAGACATATTGGATTTCATTAAAAATTAAAAACCTTTGTGTTTCATCATTAAGAAACTAAAATGACAACCCATAGAAGGAGAGAAAATATTGAAGCTCATATAACTGATTAGGGACTTTTATCTAGAATACATAAATAACTCTTATAACCCAATAATATAAACACAAATCCATTTTGAAGATGGGCAAAGGCTATGAATAGATATTTCTCCAAAGAAGATATACAAATGATCAATAAGCCCATGGAAAGATGCTTAACATCATTAGTCACCAGGGAAATTCAAATCAAAACCGCCATGTGATACCACTTCACACCCATTAGCATGGATATAATCAAAAAAACAGATAATAACAAGGTGAGATAATAATAACGGCAAGAGTGTGGAGGAATTAGAATCCTCAGGAACTGCTGATGAGAATGTAAAGTGGTGTAGCTGCTGTGGAAAACAGTCTAGTACTTCCTCAAAAGGTTAACCACAGAGTTACCATATGACCCTGGATTTACACTCTTAGGTATATACCCAAGAAAAATAAAAACATGTATTCACACAAAAACTTGAACATGAATATTCATAGCAGCACACTCATAATACCCAAAAAGTAGAAACAAACTATATGTTCATCAACTGATGACTGGGAAAAAAAATATGGTATATTCATACAATAAAATATTATTTGGCAATAAAAAGGAATGAAGTATTGACACATGCTACAACATGGATGAACTCTGAAAACATCATGCTAAGTTAAAGAAGCCAGTCTTTCTGGCCACAGACCAGACCACAGATGGTATGGTTCCATTTACTCAAAATGATCAGAATAGGCAAATCTATAGAGACTGATAGTAGATTAGTAGTTTATACAAGGGTGGGTAGAGAGGAGAAAGGGAATGGCTGCTAATGAGCATGGGGTTTTTTTGGGAGGAGGTAATGAGAATATTCTAAAATTGTGCTGATGGTTGTACAACTTTATAAATATACTAAAAAACACTGAGCTATATACTTTAAATAGGTAAATTGCATGGTTATGTGAATTATATGTGAATAAAACCACTTTTTAAAAAAAAATGCAAGGTATGTTTGTAGGGAACCATAAATAGACCATTCTGACCAGATACGATAATTGATAGTAGAGGAATGGAAATGAAAACTAGAAAACTAAGTTGCTGCTATGATATGCTGAAAGCCCTTCAATGCAAAGAATAGGAGTCTGAACTGTATCCTACCTTCCCAACTGATTACCTTAGGATAATAGATATAAAGAGTCCAAAACCTAGTAAGTACCCCCAAATGACAGCTGTTTCTCATTATTATCATTATTAGGAGGTCTCTGATAATTTTATACTATGTAATCACCTTGTTTGAACCTCTACATTAGCCTCTTGGGGCCTCCATAGTCTGAATTTTACGTGACCGCTTGGGCTTAGCTCTCCCAAGACCAGAGGTCCATCCAACTTAATCCAATTTCCTTGTGAAAATTGAAGAAGGTAACAGAAAACAGCTTGATTTTTGGACCTCTAAAAAGCAGAAAATAATTTCAGAGCCTTGAAATTCTAGAGCACAATGTAATGAACAAAAGCAATATCCACATAGGTAAATTAGACTTGTAAGTTATCTTGATGTAATAGAATGCCACTGGAATAAGTGAAAGACAATTAAGCTCAATAATGGCTACATTCACTAGAAGTTACTTAGCCAGACACACATCACCAGTAGGAACTGTTAGAGAATATTAGTGTGTGGAAGAGAGTGAGCCTTACAAGAACAAGGGAGAAACTGAAAGTCACCCAAGACGACTATAATTTTTCTAGCTCTGATGGATCAGGCCTTTGAGCTACATGAGGAAGCATATAATTTTTTTCCACGCTTCTCTCTATTGAACAAAATAATTCAAAGTACACATGCATTACAAAGTTCAGCATTTAAAGAGCACCGACATTGTATTAATATTAAAGATAAGCCAAGAGAGAAGACATAATTTTTCCTTTGGGTTTCTTACCTTTTCATTTAGGATCATGAGGGAGAGAGAACTTTTCTGACCAACTTTTTAATTGTCAAGTAGATAATGAATATGTATGCAAATCATCAGAGAGTCACTAAAGAAATCCCCCAAATAAATTAACAAAGGAAATGGAAAAAAGAGCAGACTATTTCAGTTCTAACTATTCAGTTTAGAATTTATTCCAGTTGTCATTTTGTATCTAATGATACCTAAGTTACTTTTTTTTTTTTTTTTGATGTGTTCATTTACTTTACTAACACTACATTTACCATGTTATCACCATGGAATGTAAATTCAGGTTAGACAAGAAAATTTCACAAGTGTAATAAAGCATTCTAGAGTATACCAAAGTTTGTGTATAATGTCTGACCAAAACTCCTTGCTGATAAATCATTAATCACTTCAACTATAGGTAATTTGTTAACATTAATGATTCTTACAGAGAAAATAAACAAACTTCATACATTTAAAAAGCATTTTTCATTTACCTTTGCATTAGTACTTAAAATACACATTTCTATTTCAAGATGCCATTTAAAAATTATTCTAATACAACAGCAGCATAAATATAACTCTGCAATTACAGAAAAACCTAACTGGGATTTGGTTTAAATACACATATTTTCAGTTGTGGGGAAGCTTATAATATTATATTCCATGCACTGTTCTTGAAAGGGTTAAGAGCCAACCAGCCCTAAAAACTGAAGTACTCAGTCTGCAAAACAGGCAGAAAAAAAGTTAAATTAAACAAGATTTCTACATAACATCAAAAGCAACTGGGAGTACTTCAGGATTGGCATATTGTCCTCTTTATAACTAATTGTATCAGAAGAGTTTAAGAAGGAGCATATTTTACCACTATCAAGTACATTTAAAAGTGACATCTTTCTTTTGTGCTAATTTGACTCCCCTGAATGACCTAACTAGTTAACTAGTCAGTAGTAATTTGGTTCCCAGGCAAATCAAACCTGCAAGAAAGGAAGCCAATATTTAAATTACCATGTTGTTGTCTGACCCATTCAGATGATTTATTTCCAACATAAACATATAAACTCAATATGAGATGCCTAACTAAAGCAAGCACCACCAATGAAACCAAGACAGCTTTTCTTCTTCTAAGGTTTAGGTCTTGCCCAGGATTCCTTATACATGGAATAGCCCATACCAAGGGTCATTGCTCCCACAACAAAACCTTGGGCTGCCACACACATGTGGATCAGGTGAGCAGACATATGCAACGATTGCTGCAAACCCCGTGCTTCTTTAGCTTTCTGGATAAGTTTAGATCCCTGATCTTCATCATAGGAAGAAAGAGAAACATCTGTGCTGGTAGGCACAGTGACTGAAGAATCCTCCTTCCTAGAATGATACCACCCAAGTTACTTCGAAGCTTAGGACAGTTATCAACAAGTGAACAGAAAGTGAACAAAACCTCTAACACAAAGGGAGATTCTCCCACATAGTAGTAAAGCAGCTTTTGCCAAGGCTGCAAGGACCAGTCCTCCCTGGGATTCCACAATGTCAGAACCTGCTCGACTTTCTGCCCTTCTCGTTTCCAAGCTGGAGAAGCAACCTCCTCTTCCAAGTTTGGTTCTGCCCCAAACTGACACTAGCCTGGTATAAGAAATTAGTTGGCATTAGTCAGCACACAATGACATGTGGTTCAGAAGAACTCTGAATTGAAGAAAAAAACTAACCAGAGATTTGAAAACCACTGGGGATAACCCACCTGTGATTAATCAAGTGGTTAAACACAGACAAACCATATGTATATTACTTCTCTTTAAATGCCCCGAACTGCATGTGGTGACCTGAGCTTCAGCAGTCTGCTCATGGGGCCACTGGGTGGTTTTTCCACTGACATCCTACCTGTCATTTGTGTTTATGTATCTTTAAAAGGAGGAGGACAAGAATGAAGATAAAGGCATTATCTGCAAGCTATTCTGAGAACATGGAGTCTTTTACAATTTCTTTTTCTCTCATTTAAAAAGAAAACTTAACTATATACAAAGCCATATAAATTCCAAGGACAGTTTAATCACTTCTATTATTCAAATACAAGTTATTCATGTTTCCAATTATAATAGAATGGCTACTTTTAACAAATACAGTCTTCCTCCAAGTCCATCTATTTATTTTTTCAAAATACAATATATTTCTTCCTACTTTCCAACCTTTACCTGAATTGAAAAGGCAGGAAGTATCCCAGCCTTTGAGCCAAGAGAAAGCACTATTATCACCTATCCTTGTAGATCAGAAAAAAAACCCTGAGGTCTGAAGTTTCATTTCTAAACCACCTCTCATATAGAGACTATTATCTGGTTGGAGGGAAAAAACTGCCCTAGCCTTAGGACCTAAGCTTATTTTGTCTCTGAGCCAAACAAGACTACAGTTCCTAACAGAATGGCATAATAAGCAAACTTCTAAGAGCTATAGTCAGTAATTTGCTAAAATTACTCCAAAAGACAGTATAGGAAGCATAAAACTTCTGCTAAGTATAGTATTTCTCTTTCTGTGACTTAAGGAAAAGGGACTTAGAAATAAACTACTAGGTGGATTTAAAAATAAGAAAACTACAAATCTATTCAAGATGAAAATAAGCAACTGGCTAGAGTAAATGATGGCCTTAATATGTTCAAAATTAATAGAAAGGAAAAGAAAAAGTAATAGGAAATTCTAAGAATGGAAAATCTAGAGGCAAGCGTATGTCTCCCAAGTGGAAAATCTAACATTAGACATTAAAACCTAGGCATTCTCTCTCTGGATGATCTTCTTACAAATTATCCACAGGAATCCAAATATCAGAGAAAAAAACCCCGGCACATGAAAGTCAATATCTGAATATATACTCTGCGAAAAGGAACAGCAAGAACACTCTTGCTGAATGGAATACAGCAGCGATTTACAGCTAACACATTTAGGACTATTATAAACTATTATTGATTAGGATTAATAAAGATAGCCAAATGCTGAGTTCCAAAATAAAATTTGGAAACACTCCAGAATAATTCTAAAATTGTGCATCCTATAGAGGAGCATGAATATATAATTGAATACTGTTTGCCAAGAAACTGACAAAGATTCTAACATTCCTGAATTACTTTTATGAAGGACGACTTCTAGAGAAACCATAATAATGCTATACATCTGAAATACATTTTTTTTTAAACACAGAAAAGGAGGGCATGTTTGCAAACCATATGCCTGATGGAATTAATTTTCAAGGTCCTGAAGGCAATTTATATATATTTTGTCAAAAAAAAAAAAGTGGCCATAAGCATGTTTACTTGGGAAAGGAAAAAAAAAAAAAAAAGATGTGGCTGGGCCAGCCATACTAAGTAGTCGGTAAAGTAAATTCTTTACTGAACTCTTTTTCCCTCAACTATTTTCAGACCTACGAGGCCCCTGGGTTTCATCTTTTCCCTAGTCCCCCATCAAAATGTATTTGCAATATGGATCTAATATCACCACTTTGTTCCTTAGGCCCTGTGTTGCTATTCTCAAAGGTCTCTGCTTTCTTTCCCATTATTAAATAAAAGGCTTTGTCCTGGTTGAAGTAATTTCAGCATTCAGAGAGCAACTGGGGAAGTTATAAGGTTATTTTACCTTTGAAATCTTACTATTAAACAACTGCCTGTTCTATTTTCCTATAAAGCCAGTCTTGCTATGGGAAAGATAACCCACACATTTGAAACTCCTTCTTAAACTATTTCAACTCCATATAAAAGTAGCAGGTTCTCTTTTTACATCAATGTTCCTCCATCTTTTTAATCTGGTCGACCCCATTCAGTGACTGAAGAACCCATTTCACAATTTCTATCATCTCCTACCAAGAAGGTGTACAAGAATATAAAAGCATCCCTGTTGTTAATTCAAAAGAAGTTAGTGATCTGAGGAGCCCAGAGAAGGTGACCCTGGGAGAGGTGATAAACCATACTGCACACATTGAAGAAATAGTGATTTCCTGGCATAAGCTTTCAATTGTTTCAGAAATCTTACTTCTCCCTTTTTCATTTTTAATCAGGGCGGTGGAGCTGCCACAAATGTTTAGTAGCTAGGAAGGCAATGGTCAAAAACTCAAATGCTTATCCGGGCTCAGCAGCTCACAGAAATACAAGCTGTGGGCTGAGCGAGTGAGACACAGGGAGTGAGATACAAAGAGGTAGCAAATTCCCCTACAAGTTACATCTGTGACTCAGCTACATTGTGGCCATACAATGTTGCCAAATCATTTTTTTTAAGAAACCAGAAATACAGATTTTCTTGTAAAATTTGTTAGCAACTACCAATAATTCAAATTTTAAAAAACACTGGCTGAGACAACTCTGGGTGACACAAACTAAAGCCATCAGCTGTCAGGGTGTGTCTCATTTGTCACCCATTTGGTGCCTCTTTTACATAGTTATGATCACCTGGTTCAATTCCCTGATGATTTTACAGAAGACATTTTACCTATGGAACCCAGAGAAATTGAGTAATATGATGGTTAATTTTATGTGTCAACTTGGAGGATGTTTTGGGATGAGATTAACATTTAAATCCGTGCATTTGGGGTAAAGCAGGTTGCCCTCCATAACGTGGGTGGGACTTACGCAATCATTTGAGGGCCTGAAAAGAACAGAGTGGTCTCCCTGAGCCGGAAGACTCCAGATCTCTGGAAGGTTCTCTAGAAGATTGCTTTGGGACTTTATCTGTTCTATCAGCTCTCCTGGGTCCCAAGCCCACTGGTCCATACTACAGATTTTGAACTCACCAGCCTCCATAATCACATAAACCAATTCTTTATAATAAATATATGTATATATGTGTGTGTGTATATATATATATATATATATATATATATATATATATATATATATATACATACACATCCTACTGGTTCTGTTTCTTGAAAGAACCCTGACTAACATGAATGATTTGGCCAAAGTCACATTGCTACTTTGGGGGCAGGTGGGGGGAAGAATTGTTCTAACTCTGCCTAGAATATGTTCCAGTATATGTACTAGACCAGTAATCCTGGTGGAGTGAGAGAAGACATTACAGATATGCCTATGTGTATGTATATAAACAATAAAAACCTGAGACAGTATTTCTCAAAGTGTAATTGCAGCACTACAGAATCATGTAGACGCTTGCTTATATGCAGATTCCTAGGCCTAGCTCCAGATCTATTGAATCCAGGTCTCTAGGATTTGGTCCAGGAATCTGCATCTTGAAAGTTCCCTAAGATTATTCCAATTCCTACTAAAATTTGAAAACACTGAAGTAATTAAGAGGCAATGCAGATTAGTGGTTAAGGGCATGGATTCCGAAGGTAAATTCCCTGGGTTTGAAGCCCAACCCCACCACTTACTAGCTATGTGAGTGACCTTGGGCCAGTGATAGAGATGATGTGAGGATTGAACAACAAAAGGTTATAAACACTTACACGTAATTAGCATTTAATTAATGGCAGGAATTACTACTAAACTCTCTCATCACAGGTGTTTTGGCACAATTTCAGTATCATGCTAATCAATATTTATAGTGATGATCACAGTGGCACTTTAAGATCTTGAATTACTTTCTGAAGCAAAGATCAGTGTGGTTAGATGCTGAGTGTTTCATTTTATGCAAATTCTTTGTAACTTGGTGATTTGTGTGTAATATTTACAATAACTTTCTGGAGATTAAAATATTTTATTAGCATGAATACCACATTTGGCTATAACACATAACAGAGAGTCTGCTGTATATGTGCACCAGGTAGTGTGAGGACAGAAATATTCTTAGGTAGTATGGTCTTTCTGCAATCCACTGATCTCTTCTCTATTTCTGTAAGGGTTGATGCTTATTTTATCTATGTTTTAGCTCTCCAGCCCCTAGGTCAGACAGCCTCCATTATACTGATTCAAAATAAATTATTTCTTGAATTAAATTTTAACACTAATATAACGGCTTTGATCCAACCTTCTTCCACTAACAAATTGTCATGATACTATCTAAAGAAAAATATACATACAGTAGTTTAAAAAGTAAGCTAGAAATAATATGGACTCAAGGAATATTTAAATGATCCCCATGCCTCTCCCCCAAAAAAGTCCAATTCACTTGTATTTTAATCTTTTACCCCACCAAACTCTTAACCAGAGAGCAGTTATCAGCTAACAAACTGAACTTACCCAAATACAGGAGCTAGCACACAAGTAAAGGGAAGCCATATGAGAGAAAATTGAGAGAGGCCAGAAATATGGAAGTCTTTTTGATCATTGAGAACTGGATATAAAAACTTGGGTCTCTTTGTGTTTGAATTTGAGAAGGTCAAAAATCATCTTTTAACAGAGCAGATCTGCTTTAGGACAACTTAAAACATGGGAAATATTTTGCAGAACTATGTGGCAAAATTAAGGAATTGATTGAAGGTGAAAAATAAAAATAAGGGAAACCAACAATTACAACAGGCAGGATTTGACTTAGAAAAGAGGGAATATGCCCAAGAAAATAAGGATGTGGGCAAAATAAGGCTTTGGGTATAAAAACTGTTATTCTTCCATTTAGCACTTAAATCAGGAGGAAGGGTTCTCCAGAAGGGTGACTCCTGGTTGAGCAGAGGCCAGATGGGCCAAGAGTGAAGTGGCTGTTCCTGTAGAGGAGATGATCTGAGAACAGGAGAACAGCAGCAATATGAGGACTAGATTCAGGACTAGAATACCAGTGTTTACAATTTATCAGCCTAAGGGTAGACTAACACATCTACATGTACCCAGTATCACACAAAACTCACCAACTTCACATTAGTGAAAGATTTCTAAATCAAAGAAAGAAGCAAGAATAAAGAAGCAGCAAGGGAAGGGGTTTTGCCAGGACCAGTTGTCCACTGGCCCATTCAACGAGCAGTTAACAAGGCCAACCCTGCACAACGTACTGTTCAAGGAAAAAACAAAACAAAAGACATGGTCTCTGCCCCCAGAAGTTAGAATCTAGTCAAAGGACATAACATAAAGAATATGTGTGTAAGAAACAACAGTAACACAAAGGAATAATCATAATGTTTGAGTTTCAATATTCTAGCAGAGTTAAAGGAAAGAAAGGTTACTTTAATGGAAGTGAATTAGAAAGAATGAATGAATTTAAGGGTTTTTGAGAAGGCCTGGACAGTCAAGCTTGACTTGATTATAAGATGGAAGGAAGCCAATATATAAAGAAGCAGCACAAGCAAATGTCTGTGGAAGAAAAACAGAAGAACAACCAAGTAAAGCAAGTAGTCAAATCCACTAGGACACAGAGTACTGGCTGGAGAGTTATGGCGGACAAGGCTGGAATCCCACCTGACTATCAAGGATCTTCATTGCTAAGCTACAGTGTTTGGGTTTTATTTGCTAGACAGTAGGAAGCCACTTAAGGCTTTAATCTGATTGTAGCTGGTTTGCTCTATCTCATACAAAGTAGTATTTAGAAAAGGGTGAGAGCCAGAAGAAAAGCAAAGTGACTCCTACAATAATCCAGAAGAGTGAATGATATATACCTAAATTAAAGTAATGGGTGTAGGCATGGGAAGGAAAAGATTAATGGAAGTAATATCTGTTCCTAAAATGTAGAATGTTCTGATTTTAATTAACATATACACCTAGAAAATGAACATATATGTATATGAAAATGATATGGGAATATATATATATATATATATATATATATATATATTCCCATAGGAATTAGAAACTGTTCCCAATTTTAGTATAGTAATTCTTGACATACCATTCCCAAATCCTTAAGAGATTTCTCAAATGTTTCTTCTCAAAGAGAAAATTTCTTTCAATACTTTTTTAGCCTCTAAATTAAAATAAATCACCATTATCACCTGTCAAAAGCTCTCCCATTATTGCCATATAGAAGGACAAAGGAACAGTGCACATTGCAGACTACCAAAAACAGTTCCTGCCATTAATGAACTTAAACATGAAATTCACAGAAGTCTGGAGGTGCTATCACTTACAAAGCTCCTCCTTTCTGAATGTAATCA
The DNA here is from genome assembly GCF_964656455.1 of Halichoerus grypus. NCBI lineage: Eukaryota > Metazoa > Chordata > Mammalia > Carnivora > Phocidae > Halichoerus > Halichoerus grypus. The sequence goes on along the minus strand of NC_135715.1, from coordinate 157,313,538 downwards.
TACTTTAGCCAAAAAATTTCTCTAAAGCTTTTATTCCCAAGATGCATACATATTACATGATGCCGCAGAATAATTGTAAATTACCACATAGTTCTTGACACCCACTATGATGATTGTTCATTAAAGAAACCACAGATGTCAAAATGATAAAGATTAAAAATCTCTCCCCATCATTTTGAAGGAAAGAGGGGGCAAGCCATCTGAGAAACTAAGTTGAGACTCTCTGCAGGCCTTCCTGCCTTCAATTTCTATCCCAACACAGTGAACAACATAATCTGTGGTGTTTTATTCTACCTCCAAAAAGCTTTGTGATCAGACACCAGAAAACAAATCTCCAGTTCTCCAGCATTAGAAAATTCCAGCTTTTCAGTTGGAATGAAACCTGCAGATCATTTCTCTCAGTCACCTCATTCTAAGGTCTAAAAATGAGGATCAAGGTCCTACAGCTGGTGTGGCAAAGCTCTCTCACAGGCCTTCAGTTCTAACTATTCGTACCCAAATGATGGGGTACCAGCCCCAGTGCATATACTGGGACACAAGGCAGAAAAAGAAAAGACCAGCCACATACACACAGAGCAAGATAGCTTTTTTGTCCCCTCATGGAGTTGTGTACTACTTCTAGGTTGTGGACCAGTCAAGATTCACGCAGATATATCCTACTATGACATTGGTGTCTACTTAGGAAATTAGCAAAAATGGGACAACATTTAAAAAAAAAACAAACCGACTCTGGAATACACAAAGTACTATTAAAAACACTTAGAAAATATAATAAAACACTTAGAAAAGACTTTGATCCTTATAGATCTAATTGAATTTAGTAGGAGAATATCAGTACATCAATCCAGGTGCCTCTAAAATGGAGTTAGTGGTGGGGCACCTGGGTGGCTCAGTTGGTTAAGCATCTGCCTTCAGCTCAGGTCATGATTCCAGAGTCCTGGGATAGAGTCCTGCATCAGGCTCCCTGCTAGCAGGAAGTCTGCTTCTCCCTCTCCTTCTGCCCATCCCCCTGCTTATGCTCTGTCTCTCCCTCTCTCTCAAATAAATAAAGTCTTTTTAAAAAATAAAATAAAATGGAGTTAGTGGTGAGATGCTGATCATTGATATATTAACATATTAAGCAAGTGTATAATTCTGGTCCATTTATAACTTTCAGGTATGAAATACCTCTAGGAATTAGAATCAAAAGAAATTATTAAGAAACCCATAAATTCTGTCAGTAACTCAATCACCATAAGGTACTACCTAATAATTCTCAATAACCCCAAGGAATTAACCTCTGATCAAAATAGGAGATAATCAACCTGCACTCAGTCTGTGTGTAGGATTTAGTGATTTTTACTTGATATCAAGACTCTTCCAGGGGCATCTGGGTGGCTCAGATGGTTGAGCGTCTGCTTTCAGCTCAGGTCATGATCTCAGGGTCCTGGGATCGAGCTTCACGTCGGGCTCCCCCCTCAGCGGGGAGTCTGCTTCTCCCTCTCCCTGCCTCTCGTGCTCTCTCTCTCTCAAATGAATAAATAAAATCTTAAAAAAAAAAAGACTCTTTCATAGCTGGTTTAGATCATGATCAATGCAAGCGGCCAGAGGCCTTCTTCTCCCTTGGGATTACCATGGCAACCACTGCCCACTCCCCACCTAAAAAGGCAGGTAAGGAGGTCACTCTACAGACAAGGAGCCCAATATGAAAACACAACATTGGTGGGTGTCTTCTGAGTTATGCCCTCTTATTAAATGTACGACCTTAGCTAAGCTGCTTAACTTCTCTGTGCTTAGTTTTCCTCTCCTATAAAATAACACTGTTCCGAAGATTGCATTCAATGAGATAAAGTGTGCGAAAGCACCAGCAGTATCTAGCACATGGCAGTTCTCTACAAATGGTACATATTATTACACTATGTGGAAATATGACTCATTCCCATAAAAGCAATAATGTAGGATCCACATCAGAATACATATAAGATATAAAATACTATTTACCAAGAGGGGTCATGCTCTATGAGAGGCTCATCACTAGGAAGAATTTCAGCATTGATAAATTTAATGGCTTCTCCTACTGATAATTGGGTGCTGCTTCCACAAAAAAAGTCATTTCTCCCCTTCTCTTACTATCATACCTTAAATCCACAAGTAGCTTGCTCCAGTGAATTAAAAGGTAAGCACTAACTGGAAGCGGAAACAAAATAAGCCATTATGAATGAATTTCACTTCAGCAGAGAGTAGTTTATCACATTCTTTGGCTCATCAGCAAGAAAGTATGGACTTAGAGCTGGGAAGGTTTAAGACAGGACATAAACTTTCACTACTTGACTATATTGCCAATAAAGAGCCTCAAGGGTATACTCCAAGGCTGTCCTGACTCATGCTTCAGAAAGGACCTATTTGCTCAGGCAGGGAACACAGTGATAGGGTCCAATCAGTCCCAGTAAACTGATCATGAACACTCACCACACAGAATGAGTTCGGACAACTGTCCTAACCAACCAAAAGAGACTGATTAGTCTTTAGGTCTCTTGATTGGCCTTATGGACCATTAAATATTTATCAGAAAACAATCAATCACTTAATCAATGGGACTTCTACCAACCCAAGTCCATGTTCCTCAGTCATATCCAACAACCAACCAGTTCAGAGGGTTAAAAACCTCAGTTACTTTGATGCCAACCTGCCAGCCTTTAATAAAACATCTTTCCTACATACAGTGTCCGTATGTTCATCAGGATTCTTTTTGCTAAGTGACAAAAACCAAGGTTAGATCAGCTTAAGCAGAGTAAAAATATATAGGAAGCATACTAAAGTATCTACGTTATTAAGGGACTGAACACTCAAACTGCAAGAAGTACACTTCTCTCCACAGTCTGACCCTTTCACTGTAGATTGGTTTCCTTTTGGGGGCAGCAAACCTAGTTATCAGAAGCTCCCGGGTTTCACACATTATAAATTCCCCCAGCCCAAAGGAAATTTTTCCTAATTCATTTGAAAATCTCAGGGGAAGGACCAGCTTGAGTCAGATGCTCACTACTGACCAGTCCACTGTGGCCCACTGTGGTGATAAGAGAAATGATGGAGTAGGAAAGAGTCATATAAAGAATGAAGCAGTGCCCACTGGAAGCTTGAGCCATTCCCAAAGGTAAGGAGGCACTGTTCCCAAAAGAAAGCAAAGGATAGTGCTGGATAGACAACAAAGGCAATCCACTATAGGTATTTATATGCAATTTTTATTTTAAAATCAGCATGGTGTGAAAACATATATGTTTGTTCATTTTGTAACTAAACCTTCACCAAATTTAACCACAAATTGTATAGCCTTTCAAGTCGGGTACCCTATTGTATCCCTGATCTTCTCAGGCCACTATTTCCACTATTGCCACCTCCAGACTCTTAGCTGAAACACAATGAACCTCCTAAGTAGCAAATTCTACAGGAAGAAATGCATTTACAATGATTTCACAACCATGCTTCTCTTGTCTAAAGCAGTCCTTAGGCAAGAATTATTTTCTTGTTATTCTAGGTGTCTAATTTTGGCCTCAGATAACCTAAGAAGTTTTTGCAAGGCAATTTTATTACTGGAAACAATTTCATTATAGGAGAATATTAAGCAACTGGTAGAGTGAAGTCAAAAGGTCAGTATGCACATATAAACCACTTTCCTAGCTTACAATTCTGCCTGCTTATATTTAGCAAATTCTGAAGTAGCAAAATAGACTCAGTAGAAATATTAAAATATTTTTAAATTATCTTATGTTAAAAAAAATTATCTTATGTTAGCATTTTTAATTATTTCCTCCAGAAACATATGCGCTGACTTTGATATTTGCAGTACACAAAATATTTTCAAGGCACTGGTTCTGGGGTTTACAAGATGGCTAATAATGAATCATTTGTTGTCTTCTTCCTCTCTTAAGTGAAATGATCTCTTAATATCATTTGATATGCCATAAATCCTTACCTGTTTAAATCCATGTGATCGTGGTATACATGATCTTTGGAAAACAAATGTCTACCCATAGTCACATTCAGGTAAACAATTTCCAGAACATTAATCATGTCTGATCTCCCTTCCTGAGTGATCAGAGGTCTTCCAGGTTCAGGTGCTGGACAGGGTACAATAGTTCCCTACCCAGGTATAGAACTGAAGAATTGATCTCCCACAAAGCCACAGGAGCAAGGGAAGGAGAACCAGATCCAAAACAAAGGGAGATCAGACAAAGGAGACTGCACTAGTTGGAGAAGCAGATAGTGAAAAAACTCATGAGTCAGGAGCATGGGTTTAATGCAACATCTAGTAAAGCTGAAGAAGAGCCACTGGGGCCCAAATTACTCTAAAAGGGCAAGAACCCTAGATTTTTCAAGAGAAATCATCTTTGCTATCCAAAATTTTACAACTCAATAGTCACCTGGGGTCTGGGTCTCCCACCAAAGCCCTGCCCAAAATTTCTGAGGATTCCTTAGGTGTGTAGAGGATAAGCATGGGGCAGAATTTGCATTCTCAAGGTCAGTTCAACTCCTACTTCCACAGCTTTGTCTGTCCTCCACCATTTGACCCAATGCCAAACTCAAGCTTTATTGAGGTCCCCATCTATTACCCCACTCACATAAAGCTTCCATGAAGATGAGAGACTTTGTCAATTATTTAAAGAGAGATATAAAAGGAGTATATACAAGAGCAAAGCAAACAATTTCAAATCAAACACTGAGCATCTCTTCTTAACTTATCTTTTGGCCATCCTACCACTGGATTATTTCCACAGGTCCCTTCACCCAGCTTTGCAGCATCTGCAAGCTTCTCTCTCCTCTCTTTCTCTGTTTACCTCTTTGGAAAGAGCACAACAAACTCCCCTCCTTATGGCAGGATGTCAACTTACCCCTTCTCCCCTGCGACCTTGGGTCTAGCCTCCAACATGTTCCTCTGTTTCACTTTGTGCCCCTAAGTGAATTATCAAGCTATTTTTACAAATAGAGCTTTTCCCTCCCTTCAGAACTTGGATGATAGTTGTTAAGATTTGGATTTAACTTCTAATTCCCATTTCACAAGACTGAAGTGGAATCATTTGTCCCTAAATGGAGCTAATAAGGAGAAATGAGTTTGGGTATCTCTTCACTCCATGATTTAGGGACAGTGCAGCCTGAACTAAGGAGTGACTCCACATGATCATTCATAAGTTTGGGCATCTGAGTACAGTCTGGCAACCATTCTCAGCTTCTTCTCTGATCTCTCTAGTTATGGGAACTGACTCTCCTTTTCAGAAACAAATTCTGACTTTTGGATCATCAGAAAAGGTACATATAGGCAAATATTGATCATCTTTGAAATCTCAGGTAAGTCCCCTATGATCCCACATTCCACACTGCACCAAGCTGGCTTATAAGAACTCTGGCCCCTGAAACCTCTCCTCACCCTGGCATATAGAGAAGCAGGAGAACTTTCTATGAAGGCAGGTTCCAAATCTGGTCTGATTCTGCTAAAACCACAGATGACACTGGCTCATGAGAAAAAGCAAAAGGCAAAGAGACATGGAACTAGAAATCCAGACAGGTCTTGGGAGATCCAATTTACTATCCCTCTGCCTTGGGTATTACAAGGAATTCAACACAAGTTACACCAAAAACCTTCTACCCTTTTGGATTCATTTGACCAGTTAAATATTTTATGATAATCTAATTGGGACATAATCTTTAGCCACCGGATATTTGTTATTCCCTACATAATGTAATCTGAATACAAATCACCCAAGAAAATGATAAATAGGCTTGATATATAGAAGTCCCCAGTTCACTCATCGTTCATTGATTAACTCAACAAATGTTTATTGAGGGCCTACCATACGCCCACCAGCTCAAGCTCACAGGTTTTCTAGAAAGCTCTTGCCATGATTGTGTTCACCCATTTAAAAAGCCACACACTTACAGGAGAGGTTACCGTTTCCAAGATGCATGTGAAATCTACATGAACAATACTCCTTTCCTAGCCAGCTATCATAACAGGCCTGTCAAAGGAGCAAGGCATGGGTTTATCCTCATTCCCACTTTCTTTCCCTAAAACACATATGGTTCTTCACTGTTCTTAAAGGCATCTTTGAGTTAACAAAACCAAAATAAAAGCTTTTTTATTTCTCCCCAAAACTGTTTCTATCCCAATGTTCACAGTTAATGGTGTCACCTTTCACCCAGTTGAAAGGTAGCCTTAGAATCACAGTTGATGCTCCCTCTCTCTCACTTCTCATATCCAATCCACCAGCAAGTCTCTTTTGTTCTACCCAAAATCCCATCCACCATCCTGCAACCCATTTTTCACCATACCCACCACTACTGCCTAAACAAAGCCAACATCACTTTTAACCTAGACAATTGTAACATATTCTAACTGGTGTCCCCATTCACTCGTAACCCCTTACAAAATCCATTCTAGCATCTAGAAACTAAACCCACATATGTCCTCTACTTCTCAATGGCTTCCCATCACACTTGAAATAAAATCTTTACGCAGTTACAAAGGGCCTGTATCCATCATTCTCAGTTTTGGCTGCTCATCAGAAACACATAAAGAGCTTTTAAAAATACCTAAGTGCCATCCAGATTAATTAAATCAAAGTCTCTGGAGGTGGACTCCAGCACTGGTTTGTTGTTGTGCTATTGTTGTGGTTATTTTAAAGTGTGCTTTCAGAGTAGAGGACCCCTGCTCTCCATGTCTTCCTCTCTGAGTTCATCTCTTGCCCCCATCCCCTCCATTCATTACTAGCCTCACTAGCCTCTCTGAAGGCTTTCTTCAAACCACAGTTTCTCTGCTTTACCTGTAAAGCTCTTCATTCCCACCCTCCACCCCCCACCCCCCACCACTGACCATCTTCATCTCACTGGTTCCTTCTCATCATTCAGGTCTCTACCCAAATACATTACCTCTTTGGAGGCGTTCTGGGGTCACCTAATAATCTACACCAGTGGTTCTCAAGGTGTAGTCTCTACAGCAGCAGCAACACCCGACAACTTCTTAAAAATGTACATTTGCAGGACCCACATCAGGCCCTTATTAAATCAGGGGCCCTGAGGGAGAGAGCACAGGAATCTTAATGTTTTAATGAGTCCTACAGGTGATTCTGATGCACACTAAAGTTTGAGAAGCACTATTGTGTGTGTGTATGTAATGCGTGTACATATGTATATATTTATCTGACTACCTCTACCATTCTACTCTTTTTTTTTTAAGATTTATTTATCTGACAGAGAGAGAGCACAAGAAGGGAGAGGCAGAGGGAGAGTGAGAAGCAGGCTCCCCACTGAGCAAGAAGCCCGATGCGGGGCTAGATTCCAGGACCCTGGGATCATGACCTGAGCCCAAGGCAGATGCTTAATGACTGAGCCACCCAGGTGCCCCCACCCTTCTACTCTTTATTACCTGACTTTACCTTCTTCACAGCAGCCATCTGAAATTTTTATTTAATTTTTTAAATTGTCTGTCCCTCCCCCCACCCAGAATAAGCTCCCTGGAAACCTATGTTCACTCTTACATGCCCAATGATTAGAGTAGTATCTGACACATAGTAAGTACTCAATAAATATTTATGAATAAGTGAACCCACAAACAAACCAATCTAGTCCCTTTCTCCCCCAGAAGCTCTAAGGGTTTGGTTTGGTTTGTTTTCCTCTAGAGTCAGGGCCCCTGAGGAAGATGTATACAGGGATCTACAGCAGAAGGTCTCAGAAAACAATATCAAAATCAAACCAAATGGCCATACACCAGGCAACTCTAGCTCTTCAGAAGGGAGTTTTTTAAAAATGTTGAACATGCTTGGCTCATATGAATGTGAAGTAATTGCTATGTGTGACTAATGCACAGCTGGAAGGCCTCATTAAATCTCAGGTAGCCTGCCAAGGTATTTTTCCAAGGAAACAAAAAGGCAAGGAAAGAGCACTCAAGAAGGGATACTGAAAGCAGAGATAAGGAGGGGGTTGGGCACTCAGGTCAGAAGCCAAAATAATCCCACCCCCAAAGGATATTCTCTCTTGACTCAGGACCCTGGAAATGGTGGTTTTCTGTTCATACGTGTGTCTCCTCCCACTCTACCCATACCACCGTTCCCAATAAATGAAAAGTATCTTTTGTTTGATTTAAATTTCTTTAAATTTTAGTGACGAACTTTGCAGATCTTTACATTTGTAACGTCTTTTTCTGTGAATGGCCTGTTCGTGTAGTGTTCTTTTAGGCTGTTTGCCATTTTCCAATTAATTGGCAATTAAATTTACTCTTATGTATCATATGTGCTGTCATTATTTTCTCTACTTTGCATTTCACTCTTGACTTTGTTTTGATGATTCCTCCCTCAGTCACAACTTAAATTTTTATTTAGTAAAATGTACCCATCTTTTGTGTTAATGTTTCTGATTTTATGTCAATAAATAGAAAAGCTTCCTCTACATCTAATACACTGAAATATTCACCCATACCTCCTATCCGTACTTCTGTGGCTCTATTTTTTTTTTTTTTTTTTTAGGTTTAACTCTTTGATCCATTTGGAGTTTATTTTGGTGTGAAGAATGAGGAAAGGTTCTGGGGCACCTGGGGGGCTCAGTCAGTTAAGCATCTGCCTTTGGCTCTGGTCATGATCTCAGGGTCCTGGAATCGAGCCATAAGTCTGCTTCTCCTTCTCCCTTTGTTCCTCCCTACTGCTCATGCTCTCACTCTCTCTCTCTCAAATAAATAAATAAAATCTTTTAAAGAATTTAAAAATTTGGGGCGCCTGGGTGGCTCAGTCGTTAAGCGTCTGCCTTCGGCTCAGGTCACGATCCCAGCGTCCTGGGATCGAGCCCCACATCGGGCTCCCTGCTCCGCGGGAAGCCTGCTTCTCCCTCTCCCACTCCCCCTGCTTGTGTTCCCTCTCTCGCTGTGTCTCTCTCTGTCAAATAAATAAATAAAATCTTTAAAAAAAAATTTAAAAAAAAAGAATTTAAAAATTTAAAAAAAGAATGAGGAAAGGTTCTAATATTATTTTTTTTCCAAATAATAAGTCCATTTAGGAAACTCTATAACCTCAGCATTTAGCACAGTAAAACTGTACATAGTTGGTGCTGAATTTCTATCTACCAAATTATTGGAAGGGTGATGAAGCTACAAAAGAACTATGGATCACATACAAAAACAGATTCCAATAAAACATGTGGGTATTATGACTTTAATGTGACATTAATACATATTGATGTATATTTTAATAAGTAAGTAGACAAGTATTAATCAATGCAAATTTGGTTATTACTAATGCCAATTGCAACAGTAACAATAACTACTGTTTATCAAGTACTTACTATGCTTCACACACTATAAGTGCCTTAAATATGTTAACTTACTCAATCCTCAAAATAAGCCAATGAGGAGTTTCTATTCCTATCTTAATTTTACAGATGAGAATACTGAGACATCAAGAGATGAAAAAACTTGCTCAAAGTCCCATGACTAGCATCTGGCAGATTAACACCCTGAGATAGAAGCACTGAGAATTCTATGCTTTAACCACTGTTATCCTGTCTTGTAGATCATTGTTGACCAAAAATAGAAAAAAACAACAGGATGTTTTTGCTATTAACATCTAAAAGGTGTACACATTTTATTAGGACATTCTATGTTTCTAATTCTGTATTTCTAATCTGAAAATTGAAATGATATGCCCCCATCCCCACCCTCACCCAACCTCCCTCCAAAATTACCTTCCTCAGAACTCAATATTACCTTTGGCTACAATATCTGATAAAGGACCTATGAGGGTCCAACACAAGGTAACTCAACACTTGAACTATATCTCCCCTAACCCATATTCCTTCACATCTTTCAAGTTCAAAATCCCACCACAAATTGCTGCAATTTCCAAGCACACCCTGATCTGAAATGTCCGTACTACAGAGCTGCACTGAATAATCTGGTCTATGTAGCAAAGTCAAAAATTCCTTTTCAGAATCTTATGCTATAAGTTAGGTTTTTAAAGATTTGGACAAGATTATTCAAAATACTATTAAGAACAACAGGTGTCATTTTGTAACTCTAGCTTTTATTTAGAAAAATGAGTAGAACCTTTGGTATCATGATGGCAACATAAAGGCATTTTTGCTCCCTTCTGCTCTCAAAATTCTGAAACCACAAAGATGACAGGAAACAAAAACACAAACTCCAACTTCAGTGAAATGAAGAAGTGACTATAATCCAACATTTGAAGATGGAAAGCAGATGGAGGGAACATTTTAGCAGAGAGGAGAAAAATCAAGCCAATGACTACAAGAAGCAAGCCAATTTGCCCCTGGAAATGCTTACGAAATGGAGATGCTGGGTACTTTGGAAGATGAAAGTAAGGGCAGTTGCTAAAATGAAGGGATTTTTAGACTCTTTCAATCACTGGTGGGCTGCAGCTGGTTTGTACCAGCTTGCAAGGGTAAACTCTGCAGTGACCTCACATTGGTAGCTTGAAATCAACTATAAGATGAATATTTGGAGAAGGTGGCAAATGCTACAAATCAGAGTATTGTTTTGTTTTGAATTTTTTAGAGAGCTAGTTGTTAAACATTTACCAGCACACCACAGCTCCCAAGTCCTAACCTTCAGCACCCACTAGAAATCTAAGGTTTATTTTCCAGAGAAAGTAAATGACAGAGGTTTCAGACTCAGGCACAGCAGTCACGAAAGAGGGCAAGTGAAAGGTACAATGCTGAAAACGAGTGCAATATGTGAAAATCTGTACAATGATCACAGAAATTGCCTTCAGGTTGCATTCCCCTTGTCAAGAGATTGGGGATCCTTCTCTGGTGAAACTAAACTGCCCAAGAGAAAAGGCTTAGGTATAACGATATTTTGTGGGTGGGTAGGCCCCTCAAAAAAAGATCTAGCTAACTTCTCTGATCAACTTGCGGTGAATTAGTCCATTTAGACATGCAAAGTCTACAAAATTCATTTCCCAAACACACTTTTTCAAGAAGCCACTACAAGTTATGCCTTAACCAAAACCAAAAAATAAACTAAAAAGGAAGAGGACATGGATTTAGAAAACAAGGAGAGAGGCAGTGGGCCCTCCCAGAGTAACAGCTGTGCCTCAGGCCCTGTGAACACAGTGCACACAGGGGCAGGAGGCAGAGGACTCTAAGAAGCAGGAAAAAAGGGGAGTTGGTAAATTATCTGGCTGCTTGAGCATGCAGAATACTGTACTGGAGATATTTTGCAGAACTGTTAGAGGACATGGGAAGACATAGCATTCCAAAAACATTAAAGGGAAAAAATGAGGCAATTATTAACTCCAGCTAAAAATAACAACAAAAATAAGAAAAGAAATGCAGTCACACAAGAGATCACTCAACTGTGGAGAGCACTGACATAGTCATAAGAAGATACTGGGAAAAGATGTAACTAAAAATTTAGACATAATAAATTATATAAGGAAGAAGTAAAGTTTTTAACTTTACTACATAAACCAAATTATTTAGTGCAGTTTTGTTTCATTTCAAATCATTTCAAATCAGAGCATGCTTGGAAATAACAGCAATTTATGTGGGATTTTGAACTTAAAGATGAGGTATAAGTAAGTAAAGATCCTCATATAGCCTAATAGAAAGTAAAAATGATTAATCAAGAGGCATATTATTTTCAAATAAGGAAGTAAATTCCAGAACAAGTAGCTAAAAACATTGAAGTGGTCCTTCTAGTAAGTGAAACAAGGCAGTAAGAGAAGAGAAAAAAGAATAGTGTTTTTTGTCATATGCTCTATAAAAATATTTGATTTAATAATTTTCATATAATACTGTCACCATAATTGTTTAATTTAAATAATTAAGAAATAAAGGAATAAAGAAAAATAAAAGTTTATAAATTACGGGCAACTCCAGAGAATGTGGCAGTTATTCTGATATTCTAGTAATAATGGGATTCCTGCATTGTAACAAGAAAAATTTCCAAATCAGGAGAGATCTGTTTAAAACATCTTGCAGTAAACCATCCGAGTATCCATCATCAGGTACTGTAGTCAAAGCCTTAGTTATGGATCATTAGACAAGAGTACTTGTGATGACGATGTCAAGGATAAATGAGGACAGATTTATCTTCCAATCTTATCTTTTGGGGGAAGCCACAATCTTTTTTGGGACAACCATACTTACTCATCAAATGTTCATAATAGATAAAATTTATGTATCCTTTTTGTATTTCCAATTTCATTTTCTAAAGAAGATAGAAAAATTTTTTCTCTTTATAGTTTTCTTCATACTTTTTATTTCCTGCTTTGAAATGCCAATCTAACTTCTAGAAAAGAAAATTGATTTCATAATTACTGAGGGGGGGAGGTTTAGAGTGGTAAAAACAAGAGGCCCAAAGCTTAGTGGTAAGGAAGAAATACATCGTTCTTTCTGGAATTTTGGTAGGGAAAAGACTGAGAAACTCAATGAATGGTATCAGGGGTTATGCGGGGAAGAATTTTCCAGATAGGGAAAATCTGTGTTGTACAAAGACAAAGAGAAATGATGCAATTAGAAAGAAAGAAAGAAAGAAAGAAAGAAAGAAAGAAAGAAAGAAAGAAAGAAAGAAAGAAAGAAAGAAAGAAAGAGAAAGAGAGAGAGAAAGAGAAAGAAAGAAAAAGAAAAGGGAAGGGAAAGAAAGGAAAGGAAAGAAGGAAAGGAAAGGAAAGGAAAGGAAAGGAAAGGAAAGGAAAGGAAAGGAAAGGAAAGGAAAGGAAAGGAAAAAAAGACGTTAGATGGTGGTATGAAGGGAAATTAAAGATGAAAATGGATAGGGGCACCTGGGTGGCTCAGTCGGTTAAGCGTTTGACTTCAGCTTAGGTCATGATTTCAGGCTCCTGGGATCAAGCCTGGCTTCTGGCTCCCTGCTCAGCAAGGCGTCTGCTTGTCCCTCTCCCTCTGCCTCTCCCCCTCCTCCTGCTCTTGCGCTCCCTCTCTCTCTCTCTCAAAAAAATAAATAAAATCTTTAAAAAAAGGATGAAAATGGATAAACTGAAAAGCAAAAGTAGAGGTATCTACGCTTATTGATATACTTAGATCTAATTTAATCTCAGCCCTTGGAATTCTTGTAGTTCCAGCAAGACATGGGTACCCCACAACTTTAGAAAGTGACTATGTACTGCACATTTGTAATAATAATTGAAGTTTTTTCTTGTTTGTTTTGTTTTACTTAAAAGCTCACTTCCTGAGATGCCTAGGTGGCTCAGTTGTTTAAGCGTCTGCCTTCGGCTCCAGTCATGATCCCAGGGTCCTGGGATGGAGCCCTGAGTCAGGATCCCTGCCCAGTGAGGAGTCTGCTTCTCCCTCTCCCTCTGCCCCCACCCCCCTGCTCGTGCTTGCTCTCTCTCACTCTCTCTTTCTCTCAAATAAATAAATAAAATCTTAAAAAAAAAAAAAAAAAAGCTCACTTCCTCAGATCTCTGTCAGAAATCAACAGAGAAAGGACAAATAAAAATCAACTACGCTCCTGGAACAGTATACTTATATAGTTCAAATGATGTTTTTGTGATCTTAAATACTGCTTCTAAAGCTACATAATTCAGTCAAAATAGAAATTATAGTATTTAAAAACAACTGTCAAAAAAGCCTGAAACCAAAAATATTATTAAGGCACAATGGGAAAGACAGTGTAACATAGCATGAAAGAAATGGTCTTTTATCAATGAAACAATAATATTGTTTCCTCACCTAAGTGCAGCCTTCTTTTAAGCCCAGAGAGTGAAGTAACATACACATAATCAATTAAAGCAAGTTACAAAGGCAGCTGATCCATGACTTCATAAAATAATCTCTGTCACAGTACTGCATTCTGGGAAGGAGCCAGCTGTCGTCAAGCTGTAATGAAAAATGCCAGTTAAGTGGCTTCACTTCAAAACACAGAAATTGGCCTGATGAAATCAATGAATTTCCATCAGATTTTGATATCATCTGGAAAGGAAAATCCAGCCTCCTCCCGAAAGCCAAAAAACATCATTTCTTTAATCAAGAAATTTCCTCCCTAGGAATAGGCAAAAGGGATTAAGAGGTACAAGCTTCTGGTTATAAAATGAATAAGTCGCAGAGATGAAAATACAGCATTGGGAATATAGTCAATAATATTTTAATAACATTGTATGGTGACAGTGGGGACTACACTTATCATGGCGAGCCTGAGCAATGTACAGAATTGTCAAATCACTATGTTGTACACCTGAAACTAATATAACACTGTATGTCAACTATACTTCAATAAAAAAATTGTTTTAATAAACTTTGTATTTGCTGAAAAGGAAATTCTGTGATCTAAAAAAGAATAAAGTAAAAAAGTTACATTTAAAAAAATTCCTCACTAAAAGTTACCACATTTTAGTCAACTTAATCATTATAGTGTCCGTTACCTAACTTGGTTGGCTTTCTAAGTGATATACCCAAGTTGCTTTGATTTATTTTCATTAAGCAGAAAAACACAGTAAGCCTAATGCAAAATTATATTGCAAAACTTATGCTTGACATTTGAAACTATACCACCTTGGAAGTATTTAGCTCTTTTTTAGACCTGAATACTACTTTGTTGAATATACATCTTTCATAAAAAAGGAGGTGTGTTTCGTATGAATTTTCAAAGAAAAAATTTAGAGAAAGATAAGAAATATGCTTTCATTTATAGTTAAGAAATACAACCATTAGGACAGTGGTGTCCAAAGCCTGGCCACATATTTAAGTTACCAAGGAGCTTTTAGAAACTAACAATAGCCCATCCCACACAGATCAAATCAAACCTCTGAGGGTGATGCCTAAGTATTGGTGTTTTTTACTTTTTTTAAGATACTCAAATGATTCTAATGGAGCCAGGTTAGAGAATCCTACAAAGGACACTGACTGTCAAATTTGGCTGCATATTGGAACCACTTGGGGGCAGGGGTTAAAAACAATGATTCTTTGGTCTTGTTATGAGCTGAATTGTGTCCCTTCAAAATTCATATGTTGAAGTCCTATACCTAGTACCTCAGAATCTGACTGTACTTGGAGATGGGTTCTTTAAAGAGGTAAAATGACATCATGGGGGTGAGCTCTAATCCTTATAAAAATAGGGAAGGAAGTGAAGAAGAGGAGATTAGGATACAGACAGGTACAGAGGGAAGACCTGTGAAGGAACAGGAAGGAAAGGACTACCATCTACAAGCCAAGAAGAGAGGCCTCAGAAGAAACCAACCCTCAGACACCTTGATCTCTGACTTCTGATCTCCAGAATCATGAGAAGATAAATCATAGAAAATAAACAAATAATTGTGAGCCACCTAGACGGTGATGCTTTGTTATGGCAGTCCTAGTGAACTCATACAGGGCCCATCCCCAGAATTCTGATTTCATAGGCATGGATATAGCCAGGGATCAGCGCCCAGGGTTAAGGCCATAGCTTTAGGTATCCTGAAGTCTGACTCACCTGTTCTCTACTTGATAGTAACTTGAGAGAGCAGCCACTTACACTTTGTAACACTTCTCTACTAGAGCTATTTAGTGACTACAACCAAGAAATGGAATTGAAAATTAAGTTTTTAATTTTATTGAGGACTTTGCTCCACGCAGTTAAGAACTCCCACAAGAGAGACTCTCTTTCTCACCTCTGTTTCCAACACCATCAGCAGAAGGTGAATACTTTTTCCTTATGGTGATATATTTGCTTCCTATCATCCACAGATATACTTTTCAAATATTCTTATTTCTATTTATCTTTTCACTCTTAATACTGCCATACTCTAAATAATTGAAAACATTACATAATTATTTCAAAATACGAATTTTTTATAGGTGCAATGTTAATTTGGAGTGCAATAGTTATACGTTTTCTTTCCCCTAAGAGTGGTCTCACAGCTTCTGAGTCACACAAACCTCAGATCCAATCAGCTCAGCCATCAAATAGCTGTGTAACCTTCAGGAAGTTATATAAATGCTCCAAGCTCCTGGGCAGTCTCCCTAAAAGAACAAGGTATGTGCTCCCCTGGCCCTCTCCCTCCTACCTGCTGCTGGAAGATAGTAACAAGTGGAGTCTGGGGCCCAAAATAGAAACCATATTTTGACAATAGTAGAACAGACCATTAGCTGAAAACTCCCACCTAGATTAAATATTACTTGAGAGAGAATTAAATGTCTACCTTGGTTGAAACACTCTTTTGGGGATACCATATTACAGTGGTGTGGTTTATCCCAGTTCTAACCATTGTGTGGAGAAGAGTTTGAAGAAAGAAAAACATGGAAGTTAGCTTTCTTTTTGTCTGACATCTTAGTGAGGTTGCAGGGGTGCCCACTGCTCTCTGAGCTTCACAATGCCACCCAAGGACAACAACAAGAAGAAAGATGCCAGAAAGTCAGCCAAAAAAGACAAAGACCCAGTGAATAAATATGGGGGCAAGACCAAAAAGAAGAAGTCCAAAGATAAAGTTCGGGACAAGCTCAATAACCTGGTCTTGTTTAACAAACCAACATATGACAAACTCTATAAGGAGACTCCCAACGATAAGCTTATAATCGCAGCTGTTGTTTCTGAGAGACTAAAGATTCAAGGTCCCCTGGCCAGGGCAGCCCTTCAGGTGCTCCTTAGTAAAGGACTTATTAAACTGGTTTTAAAGCACAGAGCTTAAGTAATTTATACCAGAAACACCAAGGGTGGAGATGCCCCATCTGCCGATGAAGAGGCACCAAATGTACATTTTGAAAAATAAAACTTCATTAAACTAAAAAAAAATAAGTAAAACATGGAAGTTATAAAATCAGTTAGGAGGTTACTACAGAAGCCCAGGCTCAGGAGTTGTTGGCTTGGAGGTGGGGTTAGGAAGTTGGTGGAGTAAAGGTACACTTGGGGTGATGGGTTAAATAGGTGATGGGATTCAGGAGTGCACTTGTGATGAGCACCAGATGTTGTACAGAAATGTTGAATCACTATATTGTACACCTGAAACTAATATTACACTGCATGTTAACTAACTGGAATTTAAATAAAAACTTTTTTTTAAAAAGGTACACTTTGGAAGTGCAATCAAGGTGAATTGATAATGCACTAAATATGGAGGGAGTCATCAAAAATGGCTCCCAAGGTTCTAAGAAGATAGAGGCATTATTTACTTATGAAGAAGAGAAGAGAAGCATAGTTCTAGGGGAAGATCAAGAAATTTAAACATGTAAAATTTGAGATACCTGTGAGACATAAACATGGAGCTGTCACATCAGAGTTGAAGGGATGAGTTTGAAATTCAGACAAGTTTGTTCCAGAGGTAATTTGAAAGTAACTTCTCTATTCATCATCAGCCTTGGAATCATTGCCCAACTCATCCCCAGTACAAAGTGCAAAACAAGCACAGTCATCCAAATACCATCCTAAATTCTTAGGGAACAGCATGGGGCACTACATCAATCATTCCTCCACAAGGAAAATCATAATTCTTTTGACCTTTCTATTGGTTTTAGTTTATTGCCTTTTCCCTTTGGAGTTAATTGACTTTAATAAATTCTTTAATCCTTATATCAAACATTGATTTCTATTTAATCTTTCGTTGTAACTGTGTATATTTTATGTGTGTTTTCAAAATTCTATGTCTAAAGTTTATTTCTAACATGTCTTTATCCAAACAACCTCTGCAATATTTAGATGCCAAAATGGCAGAGAACATCATAGGGTGTTTGGTGACCGCAATCTATAAAAGGAGCTAGTAAAGGAGGTAAGACAAGGAGAGAAAAGGGCTTTATAAAATTTTATCCAAAGGTCAGAATTTTAACTTATACCTCTCTTATAAACTACTCTTTCAAAATATATCAATCATTTCAATAGTGTTTTTGAATATAAGAAAGAGAGAGAGAAACTTCTGACTTGATCTCTGTGGTTATGGAAAAGGCGTTGTGGATGCGCTGCCTTCACAAAGTCAGAAGCATGAACAGTAATCTTCTTGGCTCTAAAGAACACTCCCCAGCTGCACATTTATAGACTTCCATGAACTCACTGAAAGTGGGTTCAGGGATCCATTAGGCATTTTATCTTATTATCCCTTGCTAACACTACTTTTAAAAGAGCCAAAGAAAGAAATCTTTTGGAAGACCACGTCCTGTCCATTTATATCCTGGAAGGGATCCTAACAAAAAACCACCTGCTGGCAAGCCAAACCACTTATCTTGAGATAAGAGAAGGAACCATAAACACATCCATTTTAAAGTATTCATCTTTTAACTATAGGCCACTAATATTGAATGACAGCTGCCATAAACTCTAATTGGCTAAGGAGCATTAGAGCCAAAATACTCTCATATTTGCCTTACAGATTTCTGGAAGCATGTCACAGCAAGTATCCTTGCAGCTATAACCATTTTAACCCAGCTTACTCTTCCAGGAAGTTTATTTTAGACTCTGAAATTTAAATACTGTACTCAAAAAAAAAAAAAGCATAAAGACTTTACAAAATCATTATATAATGCAGGTTATGGGACAATGTATAAAATAAAGAAAAACTGAACCTTCCTCCTACACCTAGATTTTAAGCCATTCAGCAGGCCCAGTTCCATTGGTTTCCATCAATCATTATCCATGACGATAACGAACCAGAACAAATAGGCAATCCACCAACTACCCTCATTTTGCCCAAACATCAGAGTCTTTTCCTAACCAATCTACCTAAAGGTTTGCAATTAATCTTTTTATTCTCCTTCCTACCAGCTATGGAGGAATTAATATATAAAGGGACACAGAGATCACATGAGAGGCAAAAATAAAAGGAGGAGAAAAAGAGGGCAACTTAGATAATTCTCCAACTGGATAATGAGCTCCTGAATAATTGAGAATCAGCTAAGAAATGGTGCCCACCCCATTCACTGAATTTTTTAAAAGTTCTCTTTTAAGTCAAGGGCAAGCACTTTAAAGAGCTAGTAACTGTTCCACTCATAAGTGCTTTGTTCCTAGGAGCAGGTACTTTAAAATATTTTCTTTATTAATTTTTCTCTTTTTAGAGATTGATCCTAAGCCTCACCAAAGGAGAAGGAGAAAACAAAACAAAACTAGCAGATCTGAGCAAATCAGGATAGCTTCCCTAGTAGTTGGGATTTTCCTTTCTTTTAATACAGCAAAATGCTTAAAATGCTGTCTTCTATCTCTTCACCATTCCGAACCCCATCTCCTCACCCCACTTTTAATATTAACTCAAGGCCACAGTCTCTATGCTTCACTCCAAATCCCTGCAGTGCCTGGAACAGTGTCTTTTTTTTTTTTTTTCGTGGAACAGTGTCTTAATCGTAGTAGGTGACTAAGGAATAGTTCTTGAATTAAACTATATTAGAAACACCTTTCTGTTACACACACACACACACACACACACTAGTGAGTTATCAAGAAAGCCAAAGTATCTAGAAAGGGAGAATAACTGTGCCTGGTGTGGCAGAGAGATGTCTCAACATAACAATTCCTAAACCATCACAGGCTAAAGAAAATACCCAAGTTCTCAGCACAACCCCCTTCCACAGGACCAGAGCACTGAAACTAGCCACATCTCATCAGATTGTGACTCTGTGTAATGAGTTACTGTTGAAGGGCCCTGCAGTCAATATGAGTAGCAATGGTCAGAGAGAGAAAGTATGGGGAGGCTCCTAGAAGCCTAAAACAAAGAAATTTGGAAATATTTTGGATCCTTTAGTCAGACATGTCTTACTCATTCACCATTCAAGAGAATTTATTCTAAAATAGCCCAGTTTTGCTCCATGAAGGGTGTTTAACAGTCTAGCCCTAAACAAAATTGGGAATATACATGTCAAGTGACCTGAGCCCTGTAGTTTCAGTAACTTCTCCGAACATCTTTAACTTCTCCATTTCCCCTGCCTTGTTAAACTGACCTTGTAGTAATAGAAACATTCAACAAAGAATTTTACCATAGTCGTTTATACTTCACAGTGGCTTTAAACATGGGAATAAAGGGCTCTGTCCCATGGTAAAAAGATCGGTTGGTGAGTTGGTTGGTTTGTTAGTTGGTAGGTAGGTTAGTTGGAGAAGGGCAAGAAGTCCATTCTAATACTCCTGAAATCATACTCTATAAGGCCATCTCTAAACAGCAAGACAAACTTCACCAGGACCATTTGTGTAAAGGTACTGGTAGCTTCTGACATGAAAGGAAAAAAAAAATGGGTGGAATTTGGGTGGAGAGATTAGTAACGTCATTTGGGACTAGCCTTATAAGCTGCTGAGCCTTATAAGCAACAGCTGAGCCCCCTGTAATTCTAGTCCAGGTTAATGACTTTATCCTCTTTTAAAAAATAAAATATCCTCTGAGTAGTATAAATTACAGCAACTATTCCAGAATGCTGCTCTGCAGTGAGTGGGGCAACAGGGAAGAATAGAATGAAAATGACTTCCACAGGCCTGATCTAAACACTGTTATAGGGACAATGAGAGCCTGGGCTTGGCTGCCGGCAATAGACACTGCCTAGTCTATAACTTTCCTTCTGAGACACCACCCACTTTCATTTACCTGTCAAGGTGGCTCTTATTTTCAATACAGTCAGAATCTATCCATGTGAAATTTCAGAGAGCAAGCACAGAATGTGACTTAGCCCTAACCCCTCACTTACCTTCCCTGCCAATCTCCAGCCAACCTGTCCCTCATAACCCTGATGTCCATAACATCTGCTCTCTCAGACCTTTGATACGGAATAAAGAGTGAATATCATAAAGAGTAATTTTCTACATTATTCAGCAGACTATCTCTATAGAAAAGGAGATAATAGAAAATAAAATAAACGAAATAAACCCTTTCCAGATAGAATAAAAAAACTTTGAAAAACTTTGAAGGACTTCACCCATCCTTCTCCTTATGTAAGAATTTCTGTGAGTTACAAATGCAATTAATAAAACTGCAAACGCCCCTCAAGATGTGTCCGGGTAGTGCAAAAATGGTTCTCTAAAAATTATGGAGGCAGATGACCTACTAGATTACAGAATTCAGAAATTTCAATGTCCGTACTTTGTAGCTCGGCAGGCCTGGCTACTGATACAAACAGCTGTTTGATACAAATTGATAAACTACAGATCTAGAACATTCATCACTTTTCTTAAGCTCGCAAGGAGATGAAAAGTATCAAAGCATAAAGCATAGTAGGAAAAGAAAGTCTCTTTACACAATAAACTATTAGGAAGGAAAATAAAAGACTCAGTTATTTCATTTTATTTTTAACCCCTTAATTTTTCACACAAAGTCATTAAATGTAAAAGAATCCAAACACATCTTTTTCTCAAGATACTGTACTAAATGGCTCAACTGCGGTTTAGTTTATTTTTTTTTTTTTAAAGATTTTATTTATTTATTTGAGAGAGAGAGAGAGACAGCGAGAGAGGGAACACAAGCAGGGGGGAGAGGGAGAAGCAGGCTTCCCGCGGAGCAGGGAGCCCGATGCGGGGCTCGATCCCAGGACCCTGAGATCATGACCTGAGCCGAAGGCAGACGCTTAACGACTGAGCCACCCAGGCGCCCCTACGGTTTAGTTTAGTCACAGAGTTTTCATGTGTTCGATTTTGTGAAGAACACATCTGTTGGAGTCGTGTTTCTAACAACCAAAATTGTATGGTTTTTTGAACAAAGTAGTAATTGAAGATTCTCCTTGACTGATTATTTTCAAAATCATCTCTTTAAAATGGGAGGTTGGGATATGTGGTAAGTCTTATATGCTAAAAGGCCACTATCTTCTCTTTATAAAGGCGTGATCTAGTTATAAGAACCCAAGTGGCACATACTCCTTTTCAGACTACTTTCAATTACTTTTACTGCTTTTACCTAAAGCAGCAGTAATGAATTTTTCTTTATTCTAGAAGTTCTATGACTAGTAGTCATTTGCACAAATTACTGCACACTCTTCCATGCAGATTCACCCCCTGGGGATGACTTCCTCTTCTCTCTTACTCAATGAGACATGTTTATTACAGGACAAAAATAGCAACAAAATAACTTCAGGCAATAAGTTTGATTCAGTAAATGGACTGGCATTAGGTATATTGTTTTCTCTTTTCTCCATTATTCTGTAGCCTCACATGATCGACTAGAGAAAGGATGAAAGATGATACAAATCAAAGAATGAGAAACAAAGATGGAAAAAGCACACAGAAAAAGTACTCTGTACCATTTATTTTGCTAGTTACCTAGGCACTGTTTTTACCTTTTCCATAGTTTTTTGTGAGAATTTCCATCTGCCCAGAATCCAAATGCATAGCTTTCCCATCCTCTACTCCAGAATCAAAATGTATAAAATGCGCAGCCTTTGATTATTCCTATAAAATATCCTTCAATCACTCACATCCCTTCTACCTAAACTTCTGAAGCTCCTGAAAGCTGACAAGATTAAGAGAAGGAATTTTTGCTGAAGATCCCAATGAGTCACTGTGAGTCACAGAAATGGCCCAGGCCACTCCTGCTAGTCTGCTAATAACAGAGGTGCATCATTTCCAAGTGAAAAACGGGGGCCTTCCTGGCCACAGAACCAAGAGTGAAAGAGGGACATCTCCATCCACTGTAGAGGAACATACTGCCTCATCACCTGGAAGTGGGGCTGTGTCCCCTTGGAGTGCTCATAAGACCACTAATACAAATGTATAAAACTAAAAGGAGGGAAGTGTGTATAATAAATGTCACTCTGGCACAAATGAAGCCAGAAAATGACTGACCTAGAAACTTTTCCTTTGTTTATTCATGAATCTAATTTTAAAACTAACAATTAAGATGAAAAATAAACATTAGCGATTACAGTATCTCATTTAGTTACTTGACACATGCCCATGCTACAATGTTCTCATTCCAGAAAAGTTAAAATTAAAGAAAAGCATTAAGAAAAAACATCACCAAAGGGAAAAGATATCATCTAAATATATTAAGACAGGGGCACCTGGGTGGCTCAGTTGTTAGGCGTCTGCCTTTGGCTCAGGTCATGATCCCAGGGTCCTGGGATCGAGCCATGCATCGGGCTCCCTGCTCCGCGGGAAGCCTGCTTCTCCCTCTCCCACTTCCCCTGCTTGTGTTCCCTCTCTCGCTGTGTCTCTCTCTGTCATATAAATAAATAAATAAAATCTTTAAATATATTAAGACATGACTACGGACATGCTGGTATATTTTTCTCCAGATATTTTTCTAGGTATATTTATTTTTATGTTATTGTGCCCAGATGTGTACATAATTGTGGATCCTTTATTTCATTTACTGTTGTAACATCTAAGCTATTAACAACTCTTTATAAATATTATGTTCATGAATGAATTTAATCTTGAAATTAAGCAAAAGTAGAGACAGTGACTCATCAGTGATTTAACACACATGCAAAAAAGAAAGTTCAAAGATACATTTCCATCATTAACACTTCATCGTATTGTGTCCATAAACAGTTTTCAAACTGTAGGATCTAGTGTAATTTAAGAGAGAAAAAGAGAGTTCCCTATCAGTGCTTAACAACTTTCAAAAAATAATCCATTTCAGAAATCTTCAGAGCTAAAAACCATACCAGTGACAACAATGTTAGCCTGGATCCACTCAGAACATCTTAAGTATTTATCCAAAACATATCTCAAGCATCAGCTAGTATCTATCTCGCTTCTTTAAAAATCTAATGGGGTCAAGAGAATTTTGTATCAGAAACTGCCTGGAAACTCCTAACACCTCTTTACAGTTAAGGCTTAATACCAAATAAACAACATTTACTTGCTTAATGTCATTGAGTACAGAGCCAGGGAGATTTAACCTTGACAGTTAAGCCATTTGTGCTGAATGATAATGTAAATTAGAAAAAATCGCTTGTTCAAAATGAACTAATATATCATTCAGCATATTTACTGAACACTGCTAAAGGAAAAACTGACACTTGTATGAAAGAAAGGTTCTGAATCTGTATATCTTTAGCTGAAATATATGCACATAATAACTAGATGCAGATATAGACCAATACACCAATTCAAAAAAATCTCATACCATCAATTGGTATGAATGACCTTTGGTTCCAAATTTAAGCTTAATAGTCTGTGCATTTCTCAAAAAAATAGGTCCTTTTATGTGCTTTTCCTAAAAGAGAAAAAAACTACACCTTATTTGTTTATTAATTTTCATAATAGCTTGCCATAACTTCACTAATGCTGATTATAAGTATTGGTTTGGGTTACTATTCCCGACAAACTGCACAACCTTAAAATTTTCCATAATACACACAGATGTTGGTACTCAAATTATTTTGTCTTAGAAACAGAACTATACGACCTATGCCCTGGGAAAAACATTAATATTTCACCCACACACATTTGAATCAGAAGTCTGACACATGAAGAAAGATGTCTACTGAGAATCCTCCCCTCAAATAGTCCTTCCAAATGAGCCAGAGAAGTTTCTAAATCTAGAAACAGTGTAGCTGTTTCTCCAGAATTTTTGTAAAGACGCTCTCCAAGTTGACTTACATACTATTTGGATGTTTGCCTTAAAAAAGCTAATTTTGTTCATTACAATGCTCCTTTTGGCCTTCTACCTTTCTTCTTTGTCTTATCAGCATTAGCAAAAGGCAGAAGGTTACCCTCAGAATGAGAGTGCCAGGACATACCAGCAAATTAATATTGAAATCTCAAAGACAAGAGACACACAGGAGAAGATGAATACCCTGGGGAGGGGCTAACTGCCGCTGGAGCACCAAGGTGAGCTTAGGTGATAAATGGAGTCAGAATTAAATAACATTGAATTATACACACAGAAAGCCATTCCCCTTTCGGTTCATTGTCAATCCTGATTACATCATGGAGAACATCTAAGTTTGGTGCCAGTTTTTAACACCACTCTAACAGTAGCTGTGATAGATTAAAGATGATTTGCCATTTTTTGCCTTGAATCTGGACTGGCCTTAGTGACTCCTTAACCAACAGAAAGTGACGAAGGTGTTATGGGACTTCAGAGACTAGGTCATAAGAAGCCCCAGAGTGTTCACCTAGACCTCTTTGGACACTTACTCTTGGAACCCAGCTGCCATGTGTGAGAAGGACACACCACATAAAGAAGCAATGGGTAAGTGTTGCAGTAAACAGTCCCAGAAGAAGTCTCAGGAAACAGGTGACATCTATCGCCCAGCTGAATGAGAGAGCCATTATGACATCCAGCCCAATCAGCTGCTGATTGAAACTGCATGAGAGACCACTAAATGAGAACAATCAGATGACCCAAGTCAACCCACAAAACCATGAGTGGTAGTAATAAAATGTTACTTTAAGCCATTAAATTTGGGGTGGTTTGTTTTGCAGTAACTGATACCCAGAATACTTCCTGTTCTTCTTTTTCAATGAAAAGAGAATAAACTCAGGTTTAGCAACTGCCACAGGCCAATAGTAGAAAATATAAAAAGACCGTTTTCTTTTAATCTCATTTACATTTATGGTAATTGATAGTGAGGTTTTTTTTATGGTAATGATTAGAAAGAGAAACTTCATATGAATATATTTAGGTTAGACAAATTTTTAAGATATCAAGTTAATTATAATTTGAGTTTGAAAGCTTATAACAAAATATGTGATTGTGAATGGCTGACATTTGGCAAACATTACACAGAGATGAAGAATGTTAACATGGGAAGGTCCTAAAAGAAGAAACTAGGATCAGAAAACAGAAATCTGTTATTTTGTTTAGGAAAGGTAAAATAGCAGTGCAAGTTCCAGAAGTGGGTTCAGCCTGTGCCTGACATGTTCTGAATCTCCCTATTCAGACGCCACCACTTATTCCTGAGTTTTTATTGCAGGATCGAGGGCAACTCTGACCTCTCCCACACGGGTTGTTTGGGGGCTCCATAGCATTGCTGCCCTGATACTGTTTAGTCTATGTAAGGTTTTAGAAGTTAAAAAAAAAATCACAAAATGCCCATGGAAGTTTGACAAGTTATTTGCTGACATGTTGTGAACAGGAAGTTCACACATGTTGTAAAGCAGCAAAAAAGGATCCATAAAGATGAAAGAGAAAACAGGATTCATGAAGATGAGAGAGAAAGCAAAGGCAAACCAAAAGCTGTAACAGGCAGACAACACAGTTTGAATACAATGAAAGACGACCTTCAAAATAAGATTGACTTTGATTCAGAACATGTTTGGAATACAGAAGGAAAGAAGATGGATGTGCTATGAAAGAAACAACTTTAAATATTATACTTAAGAGCCTTTGAGACTGAGCAGAAAAATCAGGTCATTGGTTAGAAGATAAATCAAAATGAGGAGAGACTAATGGCAAAGGTGTGGGAAAGGTTCGGCAGGAGGTTTTGCAGGCACAGAGGAGGTCTCAGAGAGTGGGTGAGTGAGAGAATGAATGACAGAGTGAATGAGTGAATGGAAAAAATTGTAACTTCAGTAGAACTAGTAGACCATTACCATTAGTGATGGATGTCCTTGGGCTTTTGTAGTTACCAAAAGAGCCAATGATTTCCTCTATAAAAAATACACACTTGAGGAGTGCCTGGGTGGCTCAGTCAGTTAAGGGTCTGCCTTTGGCTCAAGTCATCGTCTCAGGGTCCTGGGATGGAGCCCTGAGTCAGACTCCCTGCTCAACGGGAAATCTGCTTCTCCCTCTCCCTCTCCTCCACCTCCACCCCCGCTCATGCGTGCTCTCTCTCTCTCTCTCAAATAAATAAATAAAATCTTTAAAAAAATACATACTTGAAAGATGTGGGTACAGACTCTCCTTGGCTGTGAGCGGCTACAACACATCAGCCTTGCATTCTCAATGTCATATTTACAATTTGACAGAATTATAAATCAACCCACTGTAGAACTTAAGGTCCATTCCCAAATACTGGAAACTGAAAATTTAAATCTGGGAAAGCCAAGAGTCTACTGTATTCACTTGGGAAGAAGTTTCCTCCCAGAAGCTATACACTGATGACTGATTAAGCAATCCACTGGCTAGAACTTAGCTACCCCACCCGAAATTCAAGCTAACTAATTTTTTTTATCCAACTGATTTTTAAAACTTCCCCCAACATACTTGTATAGCATATAAACAAATCCTTCACAACTCTGAAAATTTTATTTTATATTTTTTACTTTATCATTCAAATATTTGCAGATTTTTTTCTAAATGCTTAAATGTTTTCAGTGTGAGAAACTGCATGTGTTGTTCATAATTTCCTAGCCAGTACATTCATAAATTCATTTTTTATGAATTATTCAGATTATTAAGAATTACATCACTATTCACAAAAGTCTATCAAGAAAAATCAAGAGGGATTCTTAATCTTTTTATTTATAAGCCGCTTTTCCACCTTAAAAATAGCTGTTTTATGCTACGTCTCAGGATGGCCTACAGCTGTAATTTATTCAACAAATTGGTAGGAAAACCAGAGCTAGAAATTTATATTCCCTTCACTTTATTCTATGTTCAATTCTAGATCGTCCCCAATTATTATGGAAACCCTAAATGTTTAATCTGTAAGTGCTCAGAATTTTCAGTCAACCACTTAGGTCCTCAGAATATGAATATTTTTCTACTTATGACCCACAAAATGAGAAGCGTATTTGACTGAGCTGCCGCCTACCCCGTGGTGACAGTCAGATCGGCATAGTACTTGACAGTGTGGCTCTGGAATCAGTCTCAGCTCTCTGGGTCCTGCAGTAAACAGCGCAAGCCCTCTGTGCTTCAGTTTCCTTGTCTGTAAAGTGTTGACAATGCTCATGGGTTTGTTGGGAGAACTAAAGTGACATGTGTCACATATTTCATATAATGCATGGCCAAGTAAGTACTGTATACATTTTAGCTGCTACTCTTATTGTTGTTGTTATTAGAATTTACCAAGACCAAAATCAAATCTATAAGGTGAATTTTTCAGAGCTCCCTTCACTGTCAATACCAATGAAGATTCACCTGAAAAGATCTTTGTAATATAACTGCTTTCAATTCCCAGCAATTAAGAATTTATCCATCATCTTGCACTTGATATCTCTATCAGTGCCCAGAATTCTGTATAGAGGGTGCTTTCCTTAAACAACACAGCCCAAATGCAAAGAGAAAAAATTACAGAAACATAAAATATAGAGATAATAATGCAAGATTGCATAACTCTTAAATTATAAAATAACAACTTCAACATCTGTAGAAATTCTAAGATCAGTGTTGACCAGAGAAGTCAGTTGATATTTTGGAAAAGATACACAATTTCTATTAGACCTTAACTTCCAAGAAGTGCATTTCATGTGGAGAAACAGTATTATCAAAAAGTGGGAACAAGAGTGGAGCATGCATAAAAATTAAGTGACAAAAATGGAGAGATCTTGGTTGGTAAGTACAGGTATGTTTCTCCAAGCATAAGCTAAAGGAATATTTGTTTGTTTATTTATTAAAATTCTACTTATATTTTTCTTTTCAACTTCTACCTGTTTAAATTGCGTTTATCAGAAGCTTACATCTGTAAGAATTAAATATGAGTACCTTTTCTCCATGCCAATATTGATAATCAAGGCCATTCTTAACACATCTAAAAGCTTTTTGCCCCCCCAAATTTTGAAAAGGACCCCAATTACTAAAGGTGCCTCTTATTTTTTGTATTTCATAGGTTCCATGCTATTATAACACTCAACAAAAGTTAGATGCCTAACATAATCTGAGTGTCCCCCTAAAATTCATATGTGGAAACCTAACACCCAATGTGATGGTATTTGTAGGGTGTGCCTTCAGGATTCATTTAAGTCATGAGGGCAAAGTCCTCATGAATGGGATTATTGCCCTTATAAAAAGGGGCCCCAAAGAGCTCCCTCACCCCTTTGCCCTGTGACATTATAGTAAGAAGACAGCTTTCTATGAACCAGGAAGCTGCCTTTCACCAGGCATCAAATCTACCCACACCTTGATCTTGGATTTCCTAGCTTCCAGAACTGTGAGAAGTAAACTACTGTTGTTTGTAAGCCACCTAGTTTATGGTATTCTCTTATAGCCACCCAAATGGACTAAGACACTTGCTATTGTTCAATATAAACCAACTTTTCAGAAGAAATATAATCACTAGATACCAAAAACATATATATACCTTCAATTTCATTTCTATATCCTTTTTCATTAGGCTGGGAAATTAAACTGCTCATAAATCAAAACACAAAGGGCTTACACGCTTTAGTTTGCAATGAACATTAAATTGGCTTGCAAATAATGTTGGATATTCTTCCATTTTTGGAAAATGGCTGCAAGAAATTTATAGAAAATATGCCAACTCATTCCACTCTTAGAGATATATATTCTTCTAGAGAGCACAAGACAATAGCAGGCGTATCTTTTTATACCATATTTTGTCCATAATAACTGCAATAATTTGAATATGCATGACCTATGTGAGCAGCCTTAGATACTTTATCATGTTTTATTGTATATTTATTCTATTTTATAATCATTTCATTAATTTCAATTACTTCACTTAGCAGAAATGTTACAATAAAGTGTAGCAGTCATTTGGTTGATAATTTTTCAAAAGATAAGGATACTACTTCAGGAGCTAGAAAAAGAATAATAATTTCCAATTCCAAGAAAGAAATCTCAGTCTTCCTCAGGTGCTCTGTCCTGTCTGTAACTGATGTAGCACCTCATACTAAAGTGTGGTATCCAATTCCCTCATGTTTCACAAACCACTCAACATAAAAAGCACTAGCAGGAAAGATGACACCAGTGAGCCTCCCAGGGAGCATTCTGAGACAGTCAGTGGAAAAGTTGTCTCTACAACACTACCCCATAGGAATAGCTGTACTATTCTCAACAACATTGTACTTAATATATTACATTCAGTGGTATAATTTGAGAGACCAATAACAAATTTTGAGTTACAGAACCAAAAATACCAAAGGATAAACAAGAACCCAGTTGTTATTAACTTTGTGTCAAAGGATAGCATATATTAAATTAATCATCACAATGATCTTACATCATAGACATTATTATCCTCATTTTACACATGAAAAATTAAAACAGAGAGAGGTTAAGCTAGTAAATGGTGTGGCCAAGATTCAAACCTAAGCAATCTAACTTAAAAACTTGTAATTTTCTTCTAGTGACTTAACATAATGACAGTTCTTTTCTCATTCATGCTGTAGTCTAATACAGGTCATCAAGGAGGCTCTGCTCTTCACAATCACTCAGAGAATTAGGCATACAGAAGGTATAAAGAGGGGCGCCTGAGTGGCTCAGTTGATTAAGTGTCTGACTCTTGATTTTCGGCTCACGTCATAATCTCATTGTTCATGAGATAGAGCCCTAAGTCAGGCTCAGCACTGGGTGTAGAGCCTGCTTAAGATTCTCTCTCTCCTTCTCCCTCTGCCCCTCCCACCCCCGTATGCACTCTCTCTCTTAAAAAAAAAAAAAAAGAATACAGAAAATGACACA
Organism: Halichoerus grypus; assembly: GCF_964656455.1. NCBI lineage: Eukaryota > Metazoa > Chordata > Mammalia > Carnivora > Phocidae > Halichoerus > Halichoerus grypus. Next base: position 157,283,209 of record NC_135715.1, on the reverse strand, counting down.
TATTTCCTCACTAATGAAAGCAGGAAAAGGAAATGTACAAATCTTACACCAGCTCTTAAAACTTCCTCCAGGAAGGAACATAAATCATTTCCTTTCTCATTTCATTGGTCATCACAAGTCACGTGGCTATGCCAAACTTCAAAAGAGATGGGAAATTTAATCTGACCATGTGCCAAAAAGGCAGAGAGCCAAAATATTTTGGAACAGAACTAATGACAACCATAAAGGGAGTCAATGAACAAAGGTCTCAAAGACAAAGGGAACAACATTAGAATTGGCAAGAAGGTGGAACCTCCAAGAATAACCTCAATATTTTTGAGTTATGTTGAAATACCATTATGGCAAATGGTATATAGGATAAATGCACCATAGGGGGAAAAAACTGTGTTTCAGTAGAAAACTATGTATTGTCTAGAAAATACCCCTCTGGGTTATCTGATGCTGATTTTATGGGTGTTATTTTACAGTTCTGTAAATTGCAGATAACTGCAATGCAAAATAATTCTTGTCTATAGACTTGTAAATTCTGTGTTTCCAGTAGAGGTTAAATTGACTTATCTCGGAGTGCCTGGGTGGCTCAGTAGGTTAAGTGCTGGGCTCAGATTTCGGCTCAGGTCATGATCCCATGGGTGGTGGGACTGAGCCCCCCGTGGGGCTCTGCACTCAGTGGGGAGTCTGCCTGGGATTTTCTCTGTTCCTCTCCCTTTGCCCCTCCCCCCACTTGCTCTCTTTCTCTTTCTCTCTCTCTAAAAATAAACAAATAAATCTTTTTTTTTTTTTTAATTGACTCATCTATCTCATGGTAAAAAAAAGCTAGTTTTGCCTCTATTTGCACACTTGTTTCAATATTCTTGATCTATAAATGTGTCTGATGTTTAGATTCTTCTGTAAATTGTTATAGCATCTTCCTGGTTCCTTCATAATCAGTTAAACAAAATTTTCAACACTCTCATTTTTATTTCTGCATAAAAGTCATGATTTTACCTTTTAAAATTCTTTTAACTAAACCAATTATTTTTATAATAAACTTTAATTTTCAAAACTATTTTATAGAAAAATTATGAAGATAGTACAGAGTTCCCATATACCCCACACTCAATTTCCCCTATTAACATCTTACATTAGAATGGTACATTTTTTTATAGTTAATGACTCATTAATGATACATTATTATTATTAACTAAAGTCCATACTTCATTCATACTTCTTTGTTTTTACTTAATGCCTCTTTTCTGTTCCAGGATCCCATCTAGAATACTACATTACATTTAATATCATGTCTCCCTAGGTTCTTCTTGGCCATGATACTTTCTCAGACATCCTTGTTTATGATGGTATTGATAGTTTTGAGGAGTATTAGTCAAGTGTTTTGTAAATTGTCCTTTGATTGGGATTTGTCTAATGCTTTTCTCATGATCAGACTAGAGTTATAGGTATTGAGGAGGAAGATTACAGAGGTAAAGTACCATTTTTATCACATCATATAAAAAATGCATACATACTATCAAATGACTTATCACTTTGATGTTGACCTTGATCACTTGGCTAATATTCTCCAGGTCTCTCCACTGTAAAGTCACTTTTACCCTCCTTTCCATACTGTTCTCTTAATATCAGTATGAACTCATAGACATTGAAATTATGGATTATAACCCTATACTACTTTATTTTATTTTGTTACTCAAATAGTTCCAGTTAGGCACTTGGGAGCCTTTCAGTTGGCTCCTGTGTCCCTTTGATACAACCCATCATTGTGGGCTTGTTTTTGTTGTTGTTTTGGGATTTTTTTTTTTTTTTTTTTTTGCCATTTGTTTTTGTTACTGTCATTTTGTTTTGTTTTGTTTTGTTTTTGAGCACTTCCTTACTTTCTGGCACTACAAGATGCTTACAGGCCCCATTTGTATACATCCTGCCCAGTTCTGGAATCAGCCATCTCTCTAAGGAAACCTGGTTCCTTTTATTAGAGAATGGTATTAGAAACCAATATCTGGCACTAGGTATGCTTGTTCCTACCAGAGTGTCATTGTTTCTAGGTACTCTCAGCTCTCAGAGTAAGGAGATACATGTGCAAAAACTAGCCCACATGAATATATACATATCTATAAATATTACTATATGTATCCTCTTTATCTACACTAAGCTAAGCATGAGGTCATACTGATGTCTCCAACTTTCATCCATTAGCACATGAATAATTCTAGCCTCCTTTCCTGGCTTATTTGTAAACTCCCACTCCAACAATGAGAAACCTGGCTCCCACCATCTACAACTCATTTACTTAATTGTTCAATTCCAGTATACATACATAACAGTATCAGAATTGTTCTCCCATATCCCCATGAAAAACAACTTTTTTCAACTCTAGTCCAGTGCTTATGCACAGTTTCTTTTGTCTTACACACACATTTCCGAAGTTACTTAGGTCAGCACCCTTTTCCATCACTCCCTTCAGTGAAGCTGTTTTATACATTTTTAATACAGTTAGACTGTTTTGTCACAATCTGCATTCAATCCTGGGATCCCCTGACCTCCTAAATGAATTTTTTTTCACATATTAAGATTCACTCTTTGTGCTATAAAGTTCTAGAGGTTTTAACAAATGCATAGTATCATGTATCCACAATTACAGTACCACACAAAATAGTTTCACCAGCCTAAAAAAATCCCCTGTGCTTCACCTATTCAATCCTGAGCCCCTCCCTGCTAGAAACCACTGATAGTTTTACTGTCACTATAGTGTTACCTTTTCCAGAATGTTGGAAATATACAGTATGTATATTGGAATCATACAGTATGTAGCCTTTTACCTAGCAATATGTATTAAGGATTAATCTATGTCTTTTTGTGGCTTGATGGCTCATTTTTTTTATCATTGAATAATATTTCATTGTATAGATATATCACAGTTTATCCATTCACCAACTGGAGGATGTCTTGGTTGACTCCAGTTTTTGGTGATTATTATTAAAACTACCATAAACATGTGAATGTTACCATAAACATTCACATGCAGGTTTTTACATAGATGTAAGTTTTCAAATCAGTTTGGTAAATGCCCAGGAGTGCAGTTGCTGGATTAGATGATAAGACTATTTTCGAAGACACCGCCATACTGTCTCCCATCAATGATGAATGAGAGTTAGTGTTGTTCCACATCCTTGCCAGCAATTAGTATTGTCAGGTTTTTTTGGGGATTTTTGCCATTCTAAAAATGTGTAGTGGTATCATACTATTGTTTTAACTTGCAATTCCCTTATGACAAATGATTTTGAGCATCTTCTCATATGCTAATTTGTCATCTGTATAACTTCTTTAGTGAAGTATCTGTTCAGCGATAACTTTTTAGCATAAATTAATTTCCTAGGCACTGGGTATCAGAGTCCACCCTCAATTTTCCCTTCACTCTAGTTGTGGGCAGTATCTAATATGCAATTTGAATTGGACTTCACTCCTACATTGTTAACTATTACTTCATCCTGTTTAAGCTGCTTCAGCTGGTGATGATGATAATGATGATGTTAATATGTTTTGAATGCTAGTTCTGTGCCAGATACTCTGAGTACAGTGCATGGATTATTTCATTGATTCTTCACAACAACCCTAAAAGGTAGGTAATGCCAGTATCCCTGTCCCATAAATTAGGAAACTGGAGCTTAAGGAACATTAAAAAACTTGCCCACATTTATAGTTCATAAGCAACTGAGCCACTATTTGAATCCAGGGAGGTTGGGTCCAAAGCCTGTGATCTTAACCACTATGGAATATTCACGCTGCCTAGAAACTAAAGGCTAAAAAGCTAGAAATAATTTCTATTTGTTCCCAGTTCTTAAAATATTTCATTAGAGACACTAAATCAGTTACTTTTGAAAACTATTTTTAAAATCATCACTACCTGTGAAACAGGAATGAAACAACCATTCATCTCCACAAACAGCTGATGAATAATCAAAATAATGTATCTTAATGCTGGAAATATACTGCTACTAAGTGAGGTACAGAGAGGCACAGTCCATGCCTCAAAGATGTCGTGCTTAGCACACACAAAAGCAGGTTTCAGCATTTCCAAATCACAGCACTTATATAACCACAAGCAGCACAGACCTATGCCTCAAGGTTCCTCAGCTACAGCAACTCAAGTTGCTATATTGTTTGATACTAATTTAGCCATTTCTCCATTGTCCTCTGAAAAATCGTATGCCGATTCTAAAAATTACAGCAACTAAGATACCTCAGGAACTGTCAACTGGTAAAAGAATGACCCCTCAATACCTCCCAGCCTCCCCACCATCAAGCCCCTCTAGCCATGTGAGTTGGAGCTTTGAGCTAAAGGGGAAATCACCCCCTTATCAGACACAAGGAGGGTGTCTGCACCTCATGGCAGTGAATGCCGTTGGGCTGGAAATCAATACTAGGCTGTCTGAAATCCTCACCGGGGATTAGCCAGCCACTTCTATGAAAGTAGCCCATGCTGGTAAGAAGAAAGATGCTCTACCCACCTCTACTTAGCTCTTCAGCACCACTCAACTGGGCACTTCATATCCTGCCATCACCAAGACTTTTTTTTTCTTTTTAATCTCCTTCTAGAAAGTAAAATTTTGAGTTTAGGCAAAAACTTCCCTGTATCCACAGAGTTCCTGGAAAGAGCGTCTTCTGGCTATTTCTCCTCTTTATTTCACACTTGACACTTAAAATCCCTCCTGAACTCATTTTCCATTAAAATATGGTCAGGAAGTAAGATTCAGACATCTTGGCTTTCTGTAAAATGGGACCATATACATACAAATCCTGCTACTTTATATTGCATTGTTGAAGCTGCCGTGACTTTTTTTACTGGATGGTCCTTAAGATCAGCTTTAATCATGTGAATCATTATTGTTTCCAAACATTTAAAAAAAAAAAAAAAGTTAGCAGATTAGTTAGAGATTAAACCCCTTCTGAGCTCCAAGTTTATTAATCACTTCAATCTCATTAAGAAGATGGGATTGTTCCTACCTGAGCTACAAGCTAAGGAGTGCAGCCAAAACAAGAATCTCTGGAACTCTAAATGGTATTTTGGTTCCTTGGGAAGAGTTCCATGTCCCAACAATGTTTTAAACAAATGCTCCTTTATCCAACTCTTACTTCCAACAAGATGAGTCATGTTCCAGGTTACTTTAAGAGGAAACAACAAGCTCTGCTCAGCCACTGTGTTGCTCCTCCCAGATACTACATTAGGGCCTATTGTTCATTTATGACAAGTGGTGTCTCCCTGGGACGCCTGAGTGACTCAGTCAGTTGAGCGTCTGACTTAGGCTCAGGTCATGATCTCGGGGTCCTGGGATCGAGCCCCCATCAGGCTCCCGGCTCAGCGGGGAGTCTGCTTGTCCCTCTCCCTCTCCCTCTGCCCCTCCCCTCACTCAAGCTCTCTCTGCCTCTCTCTCTCTCTCAAATAAATAAATAAAATCTTTAAAAATAAATAAATAACAAGTGGTGCCTCCTGGAAATGTGCAGCAACTGCCTTACATCATGACCTTATCTATACCAGTAAAAATGGGCTGAAAGCAAGAACTGCCCCTTTCATCTCTATCCCCTGCACAGAGTAGGTACTCAATAAATATTTATTGAACTAAGTGACTTAATAAGTCACCCTGACACATACAGGGTTCTTATTTGATAAATCTGTTTCACAATATCTCTTTCATGTGCTGAGGACCTGTCAACATAAAAATACAATACAACCACAAATAGGACCTATGAATTTGCACAAAAATATAAGCCAGATATTTATTTTATTCACTTTTCCCTTTTTCTTTATACCTCATTTCACAAGGGTTGTAAATTACTCTCAAATGCTTCAACATTATGAATGTACAAACTAAAGCTAAAGTGTTTCAGTTACCTTAATCAGGGACACATACTCCTGGGAATGTTAGCTAACATTTAATCAGAAAGGCCACACAATCAATGGCTACCACAAATACTTCCAATCTCGGGGCACCTGGGTGGCTCAGTCGTTAAGCGTCTGCCTTTGGCTCAGGTCATGATCCCAGGGTTCTGGGATCAAGCCCCGCATCGGGCTCCCTGCTCAGCAGAAAGCCTGCTTCTCCCTCTCCCACTCCCCCTGCTTGTGTTCCCTCTCTTGCTATGTCTCTGTCTGTCAAATAGATAAATAAAACCTTCTAAAAAATAAAAAAATAAAAATAAAAAAACAAATTAAAAAAAAACTTCCAATCTCTTTATATCTTCCAATCTCTTTATATCTAGGCATAACTAGAGGGTTTACTAATTAGCATAATGAATGTTAGAAATGAGTGTTCATAAGTAAAAAAAAAAAAAGGCTTATTATTTAGTGTAATGGGTGTTAAAAATGGAATGTCATTGGCAAAATTCATGACATTCAAGTTATATGAGTGGGTTAAAAAAAATTAAGAGACACTCTGCACCCCTGCATGGAAAGGGCATAGGAACCTGGAACTCTTCACCTCCACCCTCCAAGGTGGCACTGAAGACTGATCCCTAAACAATCCTGTGTCCAGCCATAAGTTTGGAGGATTCTGGGAAGGAGTTACCTGAATCCTGCCCCTAGAATATTGTCTTTTTTGCCTTAGGTAAAGCTGTCATGCAATATGTGGACAAAGCATTTCTTCCCTGATTACTTGCAACTCCATCAATAAGTTGAACAAATTGCGTAATAAATGTTTATCTAAAACTTGTCTCTGTGTATGATGGAATTTGGTCAAGTCTTACTTTCATTGTAACCTGGTAAGGGAGTGTTGCGGAGAAGTTAACCTGTGCCTGTCCCTAACTACTGTAGCTGCTATCTCTCAAAAAGAACCTGGTAGTCCTCCATAACACCCTGACTTAGGTCAGTTTGCAACACCCCTCTAAACCGGTTGCTGTTCGTTGCTGCTTTTATTTCATTTGCATTTTATGCTAAGAAAGCTTTAACTATGAAGCAGTCTTTCCTACAGCTGAGTATCATTGATGGAGAACATAATTAGCAACCACATTAGGGAATGGGACTCCAACATGGCAAAGTGGCACTGGGGGTACCAAATATGATTGACAGATACGTGAAAACCTTCCCAGTCTTCACATAGGCATTTTCTGCCTAGTAACCAAAAGTTACCTTTGCCTCCAGAAGGAAAGAGTGAGGAAGACCCGTAAAGTCACACCACAGGGAAAGCTGTTCACTTCCTATCCTTTATGCTAAAGTACATTGTTTTAGCTTTGCTCCCAACATTCCACTTCAATGTATTTAAGCTTACATTGTTGAAGTCAAAGGACCTTTCCCAAACCAAAATCTGAAGGTCCAGGGAAAAAGAGAAAGGTTTTAATATTCCTTGTCTAGTCAGAAAACCAAATTGATTGTTCACAGACAGTAGCTTCTTCAGTACCACTTCACGTGATAGCAAGGGAATGAATATAGCTTCAACATTCCCTGTAGCAGTGTCCGATAGTGCGACTCACATTTATTTCCAGTGAGGCCCCTGAAGGCTCTTGTAGTAGGAAATAACCCTGGAGCTGTTAGGATGTATAAAGTCGTAACACCTCCCTCCATTTTCTTCAAAAGCATAACTTTCCAGAGATTGCTATGCATGCAAGGAATGCATTCTAGGGGAGTCTGGAATGCTTCTCTGTGTATCCTGGCAGGGACTCAGGGGCAGCAGATACTGGAGCCTGAGACAAAGGCACAGGCAGGGTTACAGGTCATTGAGCAAGGTTTTACTGAAAATTATTCTTGTTCCAATCAATATTATATTCTAAAAGTGTTCAAATACCAGACTCAGGATATTTGGCATTCCACACAAATTAAGTAGAATGCTAGAGAAAGAAGAAGGGGGAAAGGGGCATGATTAACAGTATCAGGAACTCCCAGATTTCGCCTACCTAATACTCGATACCTGCAAGCACCGGATGATCTTCAAATGGCAAATAAAATATATTGCGTCATACAGTTCCAAATTGTATGTAAGTTTGAGTAAGCTTAAGAAAACTTACTCTAAGAAAACCTGATTTTTTTCCATTCTTGACAAAAATTTGATTTTTGTATATTCTCTCAGAAGTTTTTCTTTTCCAAATTGCTAAACTATTATTAATAAGATCAGTGAATCAATATCACAAATATGTGTTCTCGGGACTTTCAAATAAGGTGCATTGTACCCAAGACACCAACATCTTGGATTATGACTTATTTTACAATGTGTGCAAGCTTAGTTTGTTTTAAATGAACACCATGTCCATTAATTTTACATCAAAATGTAGAGCTTTTATTTCTTGACAGTCTTTATTCTAACCTCTCTCTTACAAGTTTGCAGACCAACAATGAAGACACAAAGTTGCTGGACATAGAAGTAAATACCAAATGTAATACATATTACATTGAACACAAAGCTATTTACTTTCCTAGTAATTTATTACAGGATATTTGACTTGGCAGAAAAGATTTAGAAATTAACTCTGAATTAAGCTGGAATTCAAGTTTAAGAGAATTTAAGGGGATTTTTCCAGGTTGCTGGGAAGAAAGAAATGTGGTTCAATATCTAAGGCCTATTGAAAAAAAGAGATGAAGACTCACTCCATTTCCAAGTAATTGCCACCAAGTAGAGAAGAGACAGACTTCCAGTGAGAAACAGAATAAAAGAAGTTATGAAGTAAGATTATTAACAAAAACAAAAGAATGAAAGGGCAAGACAAGGAATAGTGGTGGGTGGTGGAGTAGAGGGAGGGCTTGGGAAAAGCCTTTGGAGGAGGGAATAAGAAACGGAGGTGACATCTGTTGAGAGCCTTCTAAGTGCTGGCTGCCCAAGTAAGATGGGCAAGATGGTCCGCTTAAATCTTGAAACAGCCCTCTGAGTATGATACAGTTTTACACAGAATGAAGTGGGGATTACAGAATCTAAATGCTTGGATGCCTTTGGTTAGAGATCACACAGCTAGGGAAGAACACAACAGGGCAGAACCTGAATGTGAATGGTTCCAAGGTTCATATGCTTTTGACTAGAAACACTTGCTTTCCTGAGAAGATTTACTAACCACTTTATATATATTAACCCACCTAACCTCATTTAATCCTCACCTAAAACCCTGTGCAATAAGCATTGTTAAGCCTCTTTTACAGAGGAGGAAAACAAGTCCAAGGAAGCAAATTAACTTGACCAAAGCCCTATACTTTGAGTAAGGACCAAGATTCAAACACAGGTCTGTTTCACTTTGACTTGAAGATGAGCCTGAAGGCTGGTAGAACAACAGTAGGTGGAGCTGGAAGGAAAGGTGTAAAGAGAGCCCCCTTCTCATTGCCCCGTCCTGATGCCTGGAGGTCACAGGATGTGCAAAGCCAGAACTGAAGATCTACTGGATTTCTCATTTTCCCAAAGAACATTTACTACATCATATGACCCTTATCAAAGGGCAGACAGTATAAACGGTATAAGCTGACTGCTACCAGCACAACTTTTCCCTAGAGAACTGCACTCTCCAAAATTCCAGGCCACCATCCAAAATTCCAAATATCCTCTCAGAGAGGCAACTCTGAGGTAAACAGATCCCATCCTCAGAGAGTAAGTGAGGAGCCTCTGGCCATGACTCAGGAGATTAGGCACTGCCTTGATTCATCTCTGTAAGCCTGTTCATGGGGCTTCCCCTAAGCCATGAGTAGGAGGTGGGCCAGGAAAGAACCAACAACTGCCACCCACAGATGTGCATGTAAGTGCTTTGAGGAGAGTGACCGAGGACACCTAGGGAACGTTCTCAGAACACACAGCAAGGCCTCTATGTTGGAGCAAACCTTAGTTCTTCCAGGCACAAAATTTTCAGTGCCCACTGCTGTTCCTTGGCAAAAAAGCTCTCAGGAATGAACTTTTAATAACATTCTCTCAAGCCAGAATGGGCGACAAAGGTTTTTTTCAGCTATATATGGAAACATGTCCTGGCTCTGCCAAGTACCTAAAGGAGACTCTCTAATTCTTCTCTGACGTATGAATCATGATCTGAACAGCAAATTCCAGGCTCAAAACAGTTTCCAAGGGAAGAAAAGGGAGATCACTTATCCAAATGTGTGCATACCTTCTGGAATAGAAGCAGTGGGAAACTGAATGCCACATTAATCCTTGAAGATTAAATCTTCTACAAGAGGAATAGCAAAAGTCTCATGTTTGCCCTTTTTTTTTAAGTGATTATACTTTTCTATAAATTTACAGGCTTTTAAATGACCACTACCTTCACTCTTGAAACAAAGAGGTCAAGTATTTTTCCACACTAAGATAAATTCTTAAGATAGTTATAAGTGATCTTTTATTCAACAAAGTGTAACATATTTTACATAAATTTTCTATCTTTAAATCTAATTATTTTTCTAAATGTAATGGGGTATAGAAAGAAAAACATGTACTTCAGAGAAGATTACCACCTCTTCTACACTACAAGCATATATAGAGTTTTTTTGGGTTTTTTTTTAAGATTTTTATTTATTTATTTGACAGAGAGAGAGACAGCGAGAGAGGGAATACAAGCAGGGGGAGTGGGAAAGGGAGAAGCAGACTCCCCCCCCACCCCCACCCAAGCAGGGAGCCCGACATGGGGCTCAATCTCAGGACCCTGGGATCATGAGCTGAGCCGAAGACAGATGCTTAACGACTGAGCCACCCAGGCGCCCTATGGAGTTTTTTTTTAAAGAGTTATGATATTTAATGCCACTAGAGGAAGACTGATCGAGAAATGTTTATTCCCTTTACTAATCAAGTTTAAGGTATTTAACATTCATGCTTTAGCTGGCTTGGTAAGAGGATATGCTAGACAGTGTGACTATTTCAAGCATGTTAACTGAGGAACTGGTAACCTGGAGCCCAAGGAAAAGAACATTTGAGAATAAATTTCTTCCGAGGCATGGAAGAGAAAGTGGACTTGTTATGAATAGCTCCAAAGGAAAGAGAGGATTACTGGATAGAGGTTAAGAAGCAAGGCAGATTTGGGGTCAGTATAAGGAAGGACTTCCAAATTACTTTAGGTGTTCAAAGACAGAATTGGTAATTCATTCTCTATTGCTAGAAATATTTGAGCAAAAGTTGATAAGCATCTGGCAGGGAGTCTTTAATATATTTAGCAATAAAGAATAAACCCCTATTCCAATTTTGGTCAGCTCTAATATTTTATATGTTCTTTCTTATCTCCAAATGGATGTCCCATGGGTTGCTCAAATTCTCAATCCAAAACTGAATCATTTTCTCTCCTAAGCACCATGCCTATTTTTGCTATCTCAGTAAATGGTACCATCATTCAACCATTGAACTAGCCCAAAACCTAAACAATATCCTATGCACATCCCACTTCCTAATCCCAAACATGTTATCACTCCCCAGGTTCTATCCATTCTCCCTCCCAAACATCTCTCACATCAGATGATAGGTTAAAACAGATGACCTTCTTATACTAGAGCAGTGACTCTCATCCTTAGCTGCTCATTAGACTCATCTAGAGACCTTTTAAAAATGTCATATGATTTTTTTTAATGTAATATGATTTTAATTTGCCCAGACGGTACCCCAGACCAATTAAATCAAAATCACTGTGGGATGGACAAGGCATTAGTATTTTTTTTAAACTTCAGGTGATTCCAATATGCAGCCAGAACTGAGAACCACTGATAAAGAAGCAAGCAGGCCAGAGAGGAAGGTATTAGAGTAATTGAAATATGAAATGATAGTCTAGGGAAGTAGCAACTGGGATGGCAATCTGAAAAAATATTTTGAGGTAACTGAGAGAGACATTGGAGAATGGTGCCAACCTCTCACAGCAAAAACCCAGCTCTTTTCATCCCATGCCATGGTCAGAGGTATAACCCACAAACCAGTCATCTTGTACGGGGGACCAGGCAAAGGTCTGTGGATGGATTAGCTCAAATTTTCACTATCCTTGAGAATAACCTATAGTAAGCCAGATAAATTATCTACAGATGTACAAGAAAGAAAGAAAGAAGAAAGGAAGGAAAAAATGGATGGAGCATTTGTATAAGTAGATCACAAAATGCTTTCATAGAGTCAGCAAAGGCATGCCCTGAAAAAATTAGATTCTAGAAAAGTTTTGGGTACTTAGAAAGCAAGGAAATGTATCCATCTAAATCATATTCTAATAGCTAATATTCACATATCTAATATGCATAAATAGCACTAGTTATGTTTTTGATTGTTGACCGAATATTATGCTTGAGATTGACCTTTTTTATTACATGCCACAAAAACAAAATTTTTCACAAAAAATTTCTCCATGTCCTATAATTTGGAAAAGTTATGGTACTATCGTACGCATTTAGTTCAAAGATAAAATCACTGTCAGACTAAAGAGACCTTGCCATTCCTAGAAACAGCTCTGATTTACCACAGCAATTTCCTCAGGAAGGGGGGTGAGAGTAGACAGCCACTAAACTCCCACACTTGTCTGTCAGCCCATGATGTTCTCCGCTCTGGCACAAGAAACCCAAGATTTGGCCATGAAGTGAATTAAAATCAAATAATGTAGATACTCTACTCTGGCTTCCTGGACCTTCTCAGCATATTGTCAAGAATAAACCAAACAGAAATATGCAACTATTCACTAAGAAAGATTTGGCTATCTTTTTCTAAACTTCAGAACACAAGAGAAATGAAATAAAACCACCTAAGAATGACTTTTAAACACTACAAGAAGGATATAAATACATGGGTAGTAAAACCATGAAGGAAAACAAGTGAACAAAAACACCAAATTCAGGCAGGTGAACACCTCCAGGGTGGAGAGAAAAAGGGAAGGGACTGGGGAGGGGCACACACAGAGCTTCAAAGGAAGTGGTAAACTCCTCTTTTTTTAAATGGACTTTGTGACAGTAACACAGATGTTCATTTTATTGTTATTCTTTACATCTTCTATATAGCCAGTGAATATTCTTTTGTAATTATTTAAAATTAAAACCAATTTTTAAATTTTTAATGGAGTAGAAAAGAAGATGTCTAGATTTCTGCCCCGATTCTGCCATTGTATAACCTTTGGCCAGACACTTCTGGGATTTAGTAAAATACAGTCATTGGACTAGAGCAACCAGTAACCAAACTATGGCCCACCATCTGCTCTGATAAATAAATATTTATTGGAACATAACTAAGCCCATTTGTTTGCATATTTTGTATTAAAATAGCAGCTAGCATTAAGTACTTGCAATAGGGACCATAAGGCTTATAAATCATAAAATATCTGTGATCTGGTCCTTTAAGAAAAGACTCCTAAGCATGAGTTAGAGAATTAGTATGACTTCTCCTAACTAATAAAGACTGATCTTAAGGGAGAAAAATGGTATCAAAACATGCTAACATCAGCTGGTCCACTAATCAACCAAAATTTCTTTGGGGTATTTTCCATAAATGGTTTGTTTAGATTAACTGTCCCACAGCCTTTAAAATCTCATGAACCATATCAATAGATTTTAGACACAAATTCTGTGCAAAATATAGTATCCTCTAGATCAATAGTAACACGATGGCAGAGTCAGCAATCTCCTGCCCTGGATGCTAAGGTCTGTCTCTGAAACTAAATCTCGTAACTGAAATCCTGGTTGGGAAATCCCAGAACCTAAAACACCACTCTTGCAGAGTCTTGGCTCACTTAGAATCAAAACGGTTCATTCCCAGGACTCAGTCAAATGTTTCCCCATTTGCTGGCCCAAGGAATATCTTAAGGAGACTTTCAGTCTCTTAGCACACACATGCATGCACATGGAAGCTTAGCATTTGCCATTTTTAAATGACAAGGGTGGTAAGTCCATCCTGCTCTTCATCCCAGTAAGTTCATTTTTATATCTGTGCAAATAATCCTTCAGCCTACAAAACCATTGCAAAGCTGTCTCTGCCAGAGATAAAGAAGAGGGATATATTGTCTACTGAAACTTGTTCCTCTATAACCTTAACTCCTTTTTCTCTTCTAAGCCCTCCTGTGTTGCCAGTAACGCAATGTTGCATTCACACTTGAAAATGACAGCTATCAGGGCACCTAGGTGGCTCAGTCAGTTAAGCGTCTGACTCTTGATTTCAGCTCAGGTCATGATCTCAGGGTCATGAGATCGAGCCTGAGTCAGGCTCTGCACTTGACGCAGAATCTGCTTGAGATTCTCTCTCCCTCTCCCTCTGCACCCCCCGCCTGACACCCGTGTACATACACGCACACATGCACTCTCTCTCAAATAAATAAATAAAACTTTTTTTTAATTATTTAAAAAAAGAAACCAACAGCCATCAACCTCAAACTTGCCAAGCTGCCTAAAGTCCAAGAACTATTGATGTTATCACCTCATCCTTGGATTATCAAGTGGCATGAATGACCAGAAACCGTTTTGCCCCTCTAACTTCCAACTATGTAAAACCATTGAAAGTAATCAAAACTAAGACTTTGTTTGGAACTATCCATTTCAGGATCCACAGATCCACAAGAATAACAGACTCAGAGTTCTCTTTCTTGGTTGTACCAGGATAGCTAGATACCAGGCCTACAAAAACAGTGTGATAATAAAGAAAATGGGGCTACTTAGTGGACCCCATTGGTCTCCTGAGCCATAGCCAGAGGCTGTCTTTATTTAGCACACAGTGCTTCTGTTGTGGTCTTTCAGTTGAAAGCAATAAATCTCCTTTGTTTTCCTCTAAAAAGAGATATTTATAAGGGTTCATCTGATTTCTTTTATAGCCTGAATTATCACGTTCTCAGATCAAAGTTACTTATTTGATGAGAAATGCTTAACTTAGAAAATTATTTTTGGTCTATAGGTCTTTGGGGGATTTTGACCTTTACCAAGAAAGAACACTTGGAGTTGAACTCATAAAACCTGGATTCTAGTCTCCTGTATAAACGGTCTCCTTGGACAAGGCCATAACCTCTCAAGACATGTCTCTGAAGTAAAGTTCTTGGAATAAATGGATCTGAAGATAACTTCCATCCCTCTCCTCAACAGATGACCTTACCCCCTAATCTGATGAGGTAGAAGCTATGAAAAGATCTCCTCTACTCCTCTACTTCAAATTGCTCTTAAGATTTACCCAGTAGGTCTTTGCTTCTCTCTCTAAATTGGAAGTATCCTTCTTTCTTATTACAGATAAATTTTCCACCCTGGCTCTCGACTGCATCACCTTCTGCCTCTTCTGGAACATTGCTGTTGCCTAACATGACCCATAATTTTCCACTTCCATGCCTATATCGATTGCCAATCCATTCATCAGAAAATCTTATTCAAGATCCAGCACAACATCACTTCCTGCCTCTTGCCTTTTCTAAATCTTGACTAGGAGGAATCCCTTTGTCTTATGTACCTCATCAACTTCTATTTTATTCATTCATTTTAGTATGAATGAATTGTATATTTGCTTTATCTCTTCTGCTAGATTATAAACTTATTTCTTACTCAACTTTGTATACCTTATTAACGTCTCACACATAATGAATATTCAATCTGTACTGACTGAGTAATGATGAATTATATAGATTGAAAGTCTCCTCATGTACCATTTCTAGATTCTGATTAGTAAAAGCTTAATTACTACTGTCTGTAGTCCCTACCATGGAAGGAGTATACTTTAGAAACAGTATCTTTATTGGGTAAATTACCTGTCAGTCACAGATTCAATGCCCAAAGACATCACATCTGAATGTGTATACACCTAATCCATTTTTCTGTTTCTCTAGTTCAGAGAATTTTTTTCAAAATCCCAGCTGATAAAGTACAGTAAAAGAGAGGTTGGCAATGGAGGGCTAAAAAAAGAATGTTTATAATCTTTGGAGAAAAATCACTGTAGATGTGGAAACTTTGAGTGCAGGGACGGGATACTCACTTCAATCAACTTTCTCTTACACCTTCAAAAGCATCCTTCAGCCCTTAGGTTTTACTGGTTGTTGGAAATTAAGCATTTTTCTTGTTTTGAAAAAAGTTATCTATGACAATGCTTTTACTTTGTAAGCAACCAATACATATTAGTTGGGTGAGAAATAAAAACTTACCAATAAGAGCACAGGAGACTAATAGGTAGCAATAAACACTGAAATGAGACACCAATTGTTCAATTTATCTTGCCCAGATTCTTCAGAGATTTCGTATCAGGGCTAAGTTTTGACAATGATCCCAAGATCCAAGGACTGTTTGTTCTTTCATGTACTCATGAGAACCATAGCATCTTCGGCACTAAAATGTTTCTGAATATTTGTACGCTTGGACAACATATTCAAATGAATAACACTAAATTGCCCGCTCCATTCCTTTTTCTCATTCTTTTCTTAATTTCCCCAAATAAGATTTACTTTATTTCCTCCAACAGTCCACTCCATTTCATGTTAATCAGTATTTGCCTTACTCCTCTTATGAAAGCAATCATGATCTTTCTCTCCATTTCACTTAAGCTTAGAATTTAATCTGTCATACTTAATACATTCTAAAACATTTCCTCTGCAAAGTCAGAAAACTCTTTTGCATTGATTTACTCACATAGTGCATATTTATTGACCACTTACTATATGCCATTCACTACTCTAGGTGCTAGGAATATAGCAATGATCAAAACACAGTTCTTGATCCCAGTGAGCTTACATTTTAGTGGGGGAGACAGATAACAGACATATGTATATCAGGAGTGTTTGGTGCTATAAAGAAAAATGAAGCAGGGTAAGAACCTAGAAAGTGCTATTTTTGGTAGCCTGATGCAGAGTAAAGTGAGGAAGCAAAACTTACAAAAACCTAGAAGAACATTCCTGGGAGAAAGTACTTAAGTGCCAAGACCCTGAGGCAGAAGCCTGCTTGGTCTGTCAAGGAATAGCAATAGATAACCAGGAAACTCTATAGCTCATCAGATTACACCAGCTGAAGATTTCACTTAATTAAAGCTCATAAGCTTTCTACTATTTTTTTAAATGACTTTCTCAGTAGAAATGGTTATACAACATGAAAAATAATCTAAACTACACTAAGCTCTTAAATTAACTATTGCTGAGTACTAGCAGTCATTCAGATAGTTCCAGATGGACAAAACCAGATCCTGGATTTAGAACATCCTATATGCGACATATGACTTTGTGAGATAGTAATTCAGTTCTCCCAAAGTCTCGTTCTTATTCTTGGCCTTAGTCTGTCTAAGTAAATAAAATGACAACTTAAATGTATATAAATTACTAGACAGATATCTAAGAATTCTTAATTATACTTATCACTACTAACATTATACTTACTTATGTATTGTCTTTCTCCTCCACGAGAATGTAAGCTCCATGAAAGCAGAGGATCTGTTTTGTTCAATACTCTATCCCTAGTGCTAGAAAAAGCACCTGACTTGTTTATTAGGCATTCAATAAATTTTGTTGAGATAATAAATGATTCTTAAAGGAATCAAATACAGGCTAAAATTACTAATGTGATAAACAAACCACCTACATTGTAATTAAAATAAGAAGCATGTCAGGGAACTAGAGATCTGTCTACCAGGGTGAATCCCATGGTGCAAGATAGGGCATGGAGGTAATGAGAACACCCTGGGAGCCATGGACAGCAAGGGGTAGTGAGAAGGTCATCCAAGTTCACTAAGGTAGGTCCTACTATAGACTTCTCACTCATCAGGTCCTAGCTTGAATGCCTCAGTAAATAGCACTCTATCAACCAGATCAAAAAAGACAAAAAAATATATATAACGAGCTCAATTTTGAACAGATTGAGTCTGTGATGTCTACAGAACATCAGATGTAAGGAAAAATACATTGGTGTCATAACATGTAAATAGTAGTAGGAGCTATTGGGAGGGGATGAGCTGTGCTTTCTTCAAACGCAAGTGAATTTAAATTTTTCAAAATTCAAATTGTTATATGAAATTTCTCAATTTTTGTAAGTTAACAACTCATTAAAATTTTTTTTGAAATTTTGTTCAGGCCAAAAAAGCACAAAAGCATACCAGATTTGTGAACAGGACACCAGTTTATAATCTCTGAGAATAGAAAGGGAGAAGAAAATAAATCAGGAACAGAAACCTAGGGAATAATTTAAAGAGCAGGTGAAGAAATTAGATCCAGGGTCAAAGAGAAGAGTCAGAAAGTTAGAAAGAGAATCAAAAGAAAGTAGGGTATAGGGGTGCCTGGGTGGCTCAGTCGGTTAAGTGTCTGCCTTCGGCTCAGGTCATGATCTCCGGGTCCTGGAATCAAGCCCCACGTCACGCTTCCCGCTCAGCAGGGAGCCTGCTTCTCTCTCTCTCTCTCTCTCTCTCTCCCTCTGCCCCTCCCCACTGCTCGTTCTCTCTCTCTCTCTCAAATAAATAAAATCTTTAAAAAAAAAGAAAGTAGGGTATTAAAGCATTCAGGGAAGAGAGAATTTAAAGAAGGGAATAATAAACAGTTTCAAATATTAGAACACATAAAATAAAAGCAGGATCAAAGAATCCTGCAGATTTGGCAAAAAAGCTCACTGGAGATGTTAGTTGATGCAATTTTACCAAAGTAGTGGAAGCAAAAGTTTGACTTCAGTGGAGACTCTGTTTTGCTCAACATTATTCTCAGTGCCTAGACCCTGAGCTGTCCTCTAGACACTCAATAAATATTGAAGAACAAATAGGAACATAACAAAAAGGAGATAGAAATGTGCTGTTATTTTGGTCAAAGAGAGGCTATGTTGGTATGGTGATGACTATAACAAAACTTATAATATTTTTGTGAATCCATAAGGGATGGCAGGCACTGTGCTGAACACTTTGCAGTGCAGTGTGCAATATGTACAATTTCATGAAGTAGGAACTCTTATTATATTTATGTTATGGTTGAGGAAACAGAAGGTGAGAGAGGTAAATGTGACCAATTTTAAGTGCCAGAGCTCAGATTTAAACCCAGGATGTTTGAATCAAAGCTCAAGGAAACACACCCACACACAAATCTTATTTTAATAAATTATAGATATATGGAAAGAGTTCTATCAGGAACATGAAACAGGAACATAGCACAATGTTCGGGATGAACAGGTACTTCTCAGATAGAAGAAGGGCAAAACACGAGGGTTCTCGGAGTGATGCCAAGACCAGCCTCGCTGTACATTTTATAAACGGACTAGAGGAGACTGAGTAATCTGATGTTTCAAATTTTGCAAATGACACAGTAAGCATCTCTGGGGTGTGAAATGCCAACCTGACAAAAATAAAACAAAGTATACTTAGAGAGTGACGAACTATAAGTTCACAAGGACCCAAGAATGGGATCTCGCAACTCCATGAAACAGGTAGGTATCTCTCCCATTTCTATTTCAGTATTGCTTCCCTGTTTCAGAATGTTCAATTCTCTGACCTATTGAAGCCCTTGGGCCTGGTAACCCAGCCTCAAAGCTAAGGCTAAAGGTCCCAAGGACCCACAAGCCAGCCAAGAACTGAAATTCTACTTAATCAAAGGCTTGGGGTTCAGAGAAGGATATCAAGCCCTATTCCCAAGGGAGCAAATGCCAGAACACTGCAGCTAAGCTGTACCTCCCTGAAGTGGACAGAAACCTTTTCAGCTGAAGAGCCTGGCTGTTCTGCAGACAGATGGCAAACCTGTTGAACTCATTACTAGAACACATGGCACAAACCGAAAATACAAACATGTTTAAGAGCTTCTTAAATGAATTTAAATGAGATTTAAGGCAAACTAGGGCCACTTCTAAGATGACAAAGATCAGCTTCAACTCCTATGACACGTTTCTGAAGACAACATTGTATATGCAGTACCAGAGCTGAAAATATCACAGATGTGAAGTATACAGAACTTCTCATATAAAACAGTCAGTAGCTAGCAGACCTCAGAATAACAAATTTGCCTCTTACTACTTTT
This sequence comes from Halichoerus grypus, assembly GCF_964656455.1. Taxonomy (NCBI): domain Eukaryota; kingdom Metazoa; phylum Chordata; class Mammalia; order Carnivora; family Phocidae; genus Halichoerus; species Halichoerus grypus. The sequence continues at coordinate 157,263,403 of NC_135715.1, read as the reverse complement.
TTTTTATTTATTTAGAGAGAGAGAGTGAGCGGGGGGAGGGCAGTGGGAGAGGGAGAGAGAGGAGAATCCCAAGCAGACTCCAAGCTGAGCCAAGCTAGAGCTTGCCTCAAGGCTCCGTCCCAGGACCCTGAGATCATGACCTGAGCCAAAACCAAGAATCAGATGCTCAACTGACAGAGCCACCCAGGTACTCCTGCCTCTTACTACTTTTAAATTTATAATGCACATTCACCTGACATCTAGAAACCAATAATCCTTATGTTTTATATAAGTCTTTATGTCTTAGGTCTTTCAACAAATAATTACAGCATTTAAAAAGTTCAGTAACAAACAAATATCTCTATTGAATTTAAGCCAAATTAATTATATTTTTAGTTTATTTTTATCTCATTCAACCCATATGCAAAAAAAAGTATAGGAGGTAAATATTTTTATTATCTCAATATTACAGATTAGGAAACTGAGATTTTGAGAAGTCATGTGACTGAGGCAAGTCCACATGGCTATTAGCTGGTGAAGCAGATACTCAAACTCTGGGCAGTTTGACCCCAGAAACCACAATCTGAAACACAAACACATAATAGTGGCTCCATTCTTCTCTACAAAAATAAAACTTCATTATAATGTGTGTCCTTACATAATAATCTGCAAATCTATCCATGTCAAATCAAATCCTCTAAGCCAACACAACTACATACTGCACATAACAGAATTAACCAAAAAAATAAAAGAGGGTCTTAGTCCTGTCCCCAAAAGTGTTATTATGAAAATGTCCAACTACTCTTTGTAGTTTGATTAGAAAATACTGAAAGCAATATACAGTTTTCCAAATGAAAATAGCATGTCTGTCTTAAATCCCAAACCCTAAATTTAGGGGTTTTTATCTCCTTTCCATCTGCTCTCAAACGCAGGAGGTGGTTTCAAGACAGAAGAGCACTGTTGGAGAGTAATCAGAGGTCATGTGGAACCATTCTCGGAGATAATATTTCCATATAAAACAAGATCAACTACTCAGCAGAGACAAAAATTTCCATCTGGAAAAAAGTCACCAATGAAACGGAAAAAACTGAAAGCTGTTTTAACATTTTAACTAAATGATATCTACACAAAGACCACCAAACATTAAGCAGCGAAAATGGTAGTTTGTAGAAAATAAGCTTGGACACAGATGCACAAAAACCATATGGATGTGAAATTTAATAGGCTTGATGTTGAGTGTCATTCTCATGTTTTACACTTCTACTATATGAAAAAGCCATTTTAAAGTGTTTAATATTGGGAATAGTCTTTATCTGTCAGAGCCACATACTGAAATATTTATGGATGAAATGATATGATTTGCTTCAAAATAATCTGGATTGGGAAAAGGGGGGAGTGGAAAGAGGAGTAGATGAAACAAGGTAGGTCATGAGTTGGCTGTAAATTGTAAATGGTTCTCTTTGTGTTGTATTTATACTATTCTACTTATTTATGCGTATATCTAACATGGCCCATAACAAAGGGTTTTTTTAAAGTATATATTACACTTGGGTTAACTTTAGTATGTATTTGAACACCAGATAAAATAATATCTGCCAACAATTTAAAATTCAGAGTGTGAGCAGAATACAAATGCCTCCACTAAACTGTGTACAGTTTCTAATCTGCCTCGTTTCACTCGGTGAAAGCCTGGACAACTAGATCAAAGTCATAGGTTCCATTTTTTTGAGACCTATTTTGATTTCTTCTGCTCCTCAAATTTATCATTCTAATCTCAGCTAGCTATTTCAAAAATACATTTTGGCCTGTAAAACAAAGGGTGATATATAATCCTTGAAAAAGAACAGCAATTACTGAAAAAAATACCTTGTTATTTGTGGAAGTATCACCAAAACATGACCAAGTCAATAGGAATTGCAGGCTATGATTCCAATAAGCTTTAAGCTACCACACCTTATGGCTCACTGACATGTTTCATTTTTCCTTATGCTTTCTCACTCCCCGTCCATATTTCACATGTTGTTCTCATGATCATTCTATGACACTAAACTACAAAATCTCACACTTTGATTCTACTAAATACAAGTGACCTTTGTATGGTGCAATCCAACTTATTACTGAAGTGTTTATTGACTATTTACCAAAGTTGTGTAAAAAAAAATGTTTTCAAAGTACACTGTTCAAATATAATGAAATTTTCCAAAATGCTCATTGGAACTAGCAAACCAAATTGATGGCAGTATTTAATTACATTTTATAACTTACTTTATAAATATCACAAAACCACTGTCTCAGAAAGTAGCCCCTATTGACTTCATTAGGAATTAGATGAATTTCTATATATGAAAATTTGGTTATGTATATATGAAAAATACACAACAAAAAGAAAAATTAAAATGATCTTTGATTTACCTATACTCTTCCTTCAGAGTCACACATCCAAATTACTGGTTTCCTTTTAAAAGGAATGGCACTTTGTACTTTCTCTGACTCAAGATAGCTTATAGGGTAGGGACAGAAGGGTAGGGAAAGACAGCATGGATTCCATTTTGAGGGCACACTTATATCCTGGCTAGAGAGTATCCTTTCTCCAACGTGATAACTTTGTGATAATTTAATTGGGTACTTGCCTTTCTTTCATTAGACAGGATTGCTGCATATTGAATCAGAAGGGAAGTCCACTGGGCCAAAATTTCTAAATTACTTCCCCTTTCTGTAAGAAACAAACACTAAACCTTTTTATCAAGGGAGATAGATAAACTTCTTCCGAGTTTTTTTTATTTATTTATTTTTTTTTTTTTTTTTTAGAAAGGGGGGGAGGGGCAGAGGGAGAGAGAGACCCTTAAGCAGGCTCCATGCCCAGCACAGAGCCCGACTTAGGGCTCCATCTCACAACCCTGAGATCATGACCTGAGCCAAAATCGAGAGTCAGATGCTGAACCAACTGAGCCCCCCGGGCGCCCCAAACTGCTTCCAAGTTTAACAAGCCAGGATGTTGTAAGGAACTAGAAAGAGAAAGGGGGGCGCCTGGGTGGCTCAGTCGTTAAGCATCTGCCTTCTGCTCAGGTTGATCCCAGGGCCCTGGGATCGAGCCCCGCATCGGGCTCCCTGCTCAGCAGGAAGCCTGCTTCTCCCTCTCCCACTCCCCCTGCTTGTGTTCCCTCTCTCGCTGAGTCTCTCACTGTCAAATAAATAAAATCTTAAAAAAAAAAAAAAAGAAAGAGAAAGGGAACTTAAACAGCACAAACACCTGCTGTAACCCAGGGCTGAGGTGCTGCTAGTCACATGTGTCATGCCACGAATCCTCATAGTTCTGCGTGAGCAGCGTTACCCTCGCTTGAAATTGAGGACACTGTGGTTCCAGAAGTGATCGGGATTATAATGCTAGTCCATCTGACTCCAGACTTTCTCCTTCTACTCCATGAGCCGGGAAAAGTAAACCTGCTATCACTTTGCTACAACTTAAGGTAGCTTCATCAACAGGCCTGTGCTTCTTCATAAAAACAGTCTTAGGCAAACAACACAATGCAAGGTCTGCTGATCTTACATAACCATTCTTAGAGATGGCAAACACATTTTAATTCCCATTCTTTATTAATTTACAAGCATGCAGAAAACAAATGTTCACAAAGGATGATAAAGTAGATGGGTAACTATCTCACAAATAATCTCATGAAATACATATGCTAGCAAAGAACCTACTAGGCAGAAACAAACAACACAACCTCCCACGCGCACCCAATGTAATTACACACACACAAAAAAAAAATGAAATGGATGTTATTTAAATTTGACTTTCTTGGGATGCCTGGGTGGCTTAGTCGGTTAAGCATCTGCCTTCAGCTACAGTCATGATTCCAGGGTTCTGGGATCGAGTCCCACATCGGACTCCTTGCTCAGCAGGAGCCTGCTTCTCCCTCTCCCTCTGCCTGCTGCTCCCCCTGCTTGTGCTCTCTCTTTCTCTCTCTCTGACAAATAATAAAATATTTTTAAAAATAAATAAATAAATTTGACTTTCTCAGAAGGTGATCAGGAAAAAGCTGCCTAGCACCCAGAAGCAAACATCACAAAATTCATGCAGTGGCAGGAATGTACAGGGATGTTCACTCAATGCTCTTTGTTCCAAATGGAATTACAGTAAGACTGTAACAGACACTGTAGGCTGACTCACTCAACACCCATTGCCAACTACTTTTCTCCTTTGTTTGTCTCTACTCTTAAAGTTGACAAAGCTGAACATTGACTTTTAGGGGACTCAGGGTCCCTATCCCCTGATAGGGGACTCAGGGTCATGGGCCAACTCTCTGGTCAACTTAAATAGAAGTGAACCGGTAGAATTTCTGGGCAACTTTTTGTTTTCCTGAAAGAGGAATAGATGAAGCTAGCATCCACCCACACCCACTGCACACACTCCAACCCCTTTCTGCCCAAAGCTAGAATAACCATCTTGCAACTATGAGACAAGCATGAGAACGAAAGTCAATGAATACAAGAACAGCAGAGCAAAAAGTCAGAAAAGAGTGAATCACTGAAAAGCAGAACCAGCATGAGTAACTGCCTACCTCCAGGCTTCTTGTTATATGAAAATATTGAACGCCTATTTGGTTAAGCCACCTTAAGTCAAGCTTTCTGTTGCTGCAATTTGAACATTTCTCTAACAGATACAAACAATGTCAGTGGTAAGTACCCACTTAAATCCTAGCTAACCTAGAGTATTTAAGCATCTAACTTAGAGTTTGTGTTTTGCATGCTGAGATGGATAATACGTTGAACTCTAAACCAGGCATTGGCAATGGCTTGCTTTTGACCTTAGGCAGATCATTTCACCTCTCTGAGCCCGTCTTCTCACATTTGTAAAATGGGGATAATGATGCCCGCCCTGCCAATCCCACGTTGACTGTTATGCGGATCAAATGAAGGACTTGACTCTGAATAAACCCTAAAGTGCTATGTAATGTAAAAGTTGTATGATCCCTGTGTATATCTAGTTGCCACCTCCCCCACCCTCAAATCCTACAGGAAATATACTATGGCACTGAGTTTACTGAACACTAAACAAGATACTACTTAATAGGTTTCTTAATTGTTCTTCCCTAGAAGATATTTATGGTACCTCTCTAGCCAACACAGAATCTGTACACCAGAAGGGGTTCAAATCCAATGACAGAGAGGATAAGTGTCAAGGCAAGCAAAAGAGGTATTTTAAAGTTACAGATATTCTAAATCCTACTCTTTAATTCATCTGTTGGTTGAATTTGATTAAGGAACCACTATATCAAGAAATAAGCAACAAAGGCTTTGTGACTCAATACAATTAACCAGCTTCAACCCACCGGCTTTGTGAAAGCTCAATAGTAGTTTCCAGTTATTTTTTTTTTTTTAAGATTTTATTTATTTATTTGACAGAGAGAGACACAGCGAGAGAGGGACCACAAGCAGGGGGAGCGGGAGAGGGAGAAACAGGCTTCCCGCGGAGCAGGGAGCCCAATGTGGGGCTCGATCCCAGCACCCTGGGATCATGACCTGAGCCGAAGGCAGACGCTTAACGACTGAGCCACCCGGGCACCCCAGTTTCTAGTTACTTGAAAGGCTTAAGATTTATCTCAAAAATTGACTGAGTTAAATATATATATTGGAGCTTTCATGCAGTAAATCGTGAGTAAACAGGAAGTTACTTGCATTGATAAAGGGGTTCAATTGAAATATAACTATTGGAGTTATTACCATGACAGACTGCAAAATGAAGTCCTAATATCATAGGGTACATTGACATGTAAAGACTAAAGCGGAAATCCTCACTTGATTAAAAACTCTCTACGAACACATCTCCTATGCTAATGTAGCCCACAAATCATGGCCATCAACATCACCTGGGAGCTTGTTAGAAAAGCAGAATGTCAGTGCACTTCCCCATCCAACCTACTGATTAGGAATCTACATTTTAACAAGATTCCAGGTGACTCACAGGCACATTAAAGTTTAAGAAACTGATCCCTGCCCAGCCAGCATTTAGTTCTGATTTATTATTGATAAAAATAATCAGGAAACCAAGAAGAATTCATTACCTCTACACAAGAAGCTGGGAAAACACTTCCATAATATTCTGTCTGTCAGATTAGTTTACCTAAAACACAGTTCTAATAATGACACTCAAAACTTTCACTGACTTCCCATCACCTACCAAATAGTCTGAAGCCCTTAGTTCTATAGTCAAGGCCCTCTGTCATCTGACAGCAACCCCTTTCCAACTCCGTGTTCCCCCTTACCCCCTTCACATATTCTATGCCTATTTCACAACATGTAAAGAGACCACTTGCAACAGAACCACCTGGGGCTGCACCCTTGACCTTCCGGATCACATTCTCTAGGGAATAAAACTGGGAAGGAGCAATCGTAACCACGTCTCCAAGGTGATTCTTGGGAAAAAATTGTCCATCCTCTCAGCCTAAGTCTTTCATCCTTAGTCAAGTTTCTCCTGATATACCCAAGCAGAGGAAGTCATTCCATCTTTAGTATCAACACTGGCCCCATACACAGTTCTGTTATTGTCCACCTTACAAAGTATTGTGATTACATGTTTCCATGCCTGTTTCCTCTTTGAGTCCCTGAATGTAAGAAATATGTACCATGTATCCTCGTATCCCCAACTCCCAGCACGTTGCCTGACAGAATAAGTATTCAATATTTGCTGATTTACTGCAGCATTATTTATACTAGGAAAAAAGAAACTGAAAAAACCTTAAGTTCCATCATTTGGAAACTACCTAAATCAATTATAGTACAATCATGCAGTGGAATGCTATATATTCTTTAAAAATGATGACACTGATCATTTATTGATTGCAAGCATAATCAGGATATATATAGCAAAAAAAGGCAAATTGCAAACATCAGTATTAAATGATCCAGAAGAATCTGCACCAAAATATTAACAGTGGTTATCTCTGGGTGGTGGGATTATGAATGACATTATCCTCTTCTTTATATCTATTATTTGGACTTTTTACAATTAGCATGTATAACTTTTTTACATTTCTTAAAGCTATTCCCATTTTAAGTGCTTATGGATTGAATGTTGATATAGTAAATGACAGCTTCACTTATCCAGCTTCCAAGGACAGAGATTTCCAAAGGTTGGCAATGATCCAAAGGTTGGCAACAATCCAAAGGTTGGCAATGATGTTGCTAAGAAGGAGAAAGTAGTAAATGGGTAGTCCTTAGCAACTGGTCTCACCAACATTCCTCCTTTTATCCAGGACTTAGAAAAATATTTAATATCTTATTACATAATGCTTTCTTAATAAAAACCGTGCCTTCCAGTGGAAACAATTTTGACAATATCAATTAGTCTCAGCATAAAGAAACTATCTGTTGTCAATTTTTTCAGTTGTGAAAATCAGCTTCCAACCCCATCTCACTTCTCTGTTGGCTCTTTCTCACTTTTCAGAATGTTCACTGTCCAAGATGAATTTGTTAAATACTATGTTTTACTCTATTTAGCATGATACCAAAACTGGATGTGCTAGCTAATGTCAATTACTTTCAGTTACTATCACCAAATTGCTTCTGCAAGAGAAGAGTGGGTGAGCAGGGTGGAGGGATGCCTTCAGCCTTGTCTCCTCTACTACAAGAAAGCCTGCAAACAAAATTCATTTCAATTAATATTTTACCTGAAATGAAGATGATTTAAAGAAAAATAACTAAAATAGGGGCGCCTGGTTGGCTCAGACAGTTAAGAGTCTGCCTTCAGCTCAGGTCATGATCTCAGGGTCCTGGAATCAAGCCCCAAGTGGGCCTCCCTGCTCAGCTGGGAGTCTGCTTCTCCCCCTCCCTCTGCCTCTCTCCCCACTCCTGCTCTCTCTCTCTCTCTTTCTCTCTCAAATAAATAAAATTTAAAAAAATAACTAAAATAAATTAAAGTCACACCTCCAACAACAGGAAGAACATGTCAATCTGGTGTTTTTTTCATTAATTTCAACACAACCTAAAACAAAAGCAAAGCAAAAATTTGCAAAGAAAAAATAAAATAATTCTATTAGTCATTACTAGGATTTTATTACAGTTTGAATTAATTTTAAATGTTTTAAATATATATTCTGTTTGAATAATATCAACAGAAAAATATGTATTGTTATAGCTTAATAACCTGAACACAGTTCCTATTCGGGTTCTCCTAAAATGTCCTTACTACATGAAAGTAAGAGAAAAAAAATCTTTCAGAGGCTTACTAGAATATTAAAATTCAATGTAAATTGAAATATAAGAATTTTTTAAAGCCAGATTTTTTTAAGAGTAAAATGTATTGCCTCTTTTATTATTTTTTTTAATTTTATTATGTTATGTTAGTCACCATACAATACATCATTAGTTTTTGATGTGGTGATCCATGATCCATTGTTTTCGTATAATACCCAGTGCTCCATGCAGTACGTGCCCTCCTTAATACCCATCACCGGGCTAACCAATCCCCCCTCCCCCCTCCCCTCTAAAACGCTGTTTGTTTCTCAGAGTCCATAGTCTCTCATGGTTCATCTCTCCCTCCAATTCCCCCCCACACTTCATTTTTCCCTTCCTTTTCTTAATGTCCTCCATGCTATTCCTTATGTTCCACAAATAAGTGAAACCATATGATAATTGACTTTCTCTGCTTGACTTATTTCACTTAGCATAATCTCCTCCAGTCCCATCCATGTTGATGTAAAAGTTGGGTATTCATCCTTTCTGATGGCTGAGTAATATTCCATTGTATATATGGACCACGTCTTCTTTATCCATTCATCTGTTGAAGGGCATCTCGGCTCTTTCCACAGTTTGGCTATTGCGGACATTGCTGCTATGAACATTGGGGTGCATATGGCCCTTCTTTTCACTACATCTGTGTCTTTGGGGTAAATACCCAGTAGTGCAATTGCTGGGTCATAGGGTAGCTCTATTTTTAAATTTTTGAGGCACCTCCACACTGTTTTCCAAAGTGGCTGTACCAACTTGGATTCCCACCAACAGTGTAAGAGGGTTCCCCTTTCTCCACAACCTCTCCAACATTTGTTGTTTCTTTCCCTGTCCATTTTTGCCATTCTAACTGGTGTAAGGTGGTATCTCAATGTGGTTTTGATTTGAATTTCCCTGATGAAAAGTCAGATTTTTTTAACCTAGTTCAAAGTGATCTCTCCAAAAAGGCAAAATATGACTATTACTTATTACCCCCTAGGTTCAAGAAACATGGCTGGCTGATCTTTTGACAAGTTTAGAAGTACAGCTATTGTTATAAACCCCAAACATGCAGACATGTAACCAATGGGTCCAAAAAAATCATAAGATAGTGAAAGAGTCTCTAAGTGGGGAGAGAGGAGACAGGATGAGTTCTTCCCTTTTGTTCTGCAGCGACCACATGACTCGTTAGTTAGCTTGCTTCTCGGAATTTCTGACTTCCTCATCTATAAAAACAGGCATTGGCCTAGATGATGTCTGAGTTCTTTCTAGATCAGAACTTTTTAAGCTCTAATTCTATACATTCTCTCCACACGTATCTAATCTGAAAATACTATATTTTTATGGGAAAGCTACAAATAAAAAAACTGCCTTTTCACAGATTTTTTCCACTAAAATTTTAAAAAAGGAAAGAAGATACAATTCTACCATTTTAACATTAATTATTTCACCTTTCGTTGTTAGTACCATTCTTTATTACTCATTAGCATTATTAAACCATAATTTTTTTCTAGTCCCATGACTAGAGAAAAAAATATGCCTTTCCTAACTATCGAATCAACAGGAATCATGAGATGAGCTAAAGGGAGAAAAATACCTGAGATTTAATGATAATTAGTTTTGTTTTCCAAAAAAAAACAGAAGGCAGAAATTCCACTTTCCCAAATATTATATTCCAATGTACAAAATGGTTTAGTTATCAAATCGGTAATAAAAGCTAATATTCTCTTAGTATATTTTTAGAGAACTTTCACATGCATGACCAAGTCTCCATGACTCTGCGATTAAGTATCATAATCATCCCCACTCTATAGTTGAAGAAACTGAGACTCCCTGACATTAATTAATTGTCCAAGGTCTTAAGGCTAGAAAGCACCAGATTCATGACTCAACCTCCTGACCCTTTCTTCTGAATCTCTTGCTCTCTCTGTGACATTCTGCCAGTTCATAAATCTGTAATGGTTCAAATGAAGCACACTTTCACCTAATTTAAAGTAGATGGTTGCTCATAAACACTACAGTTAAAACCTATGACAGAAAAGCATTAATTTCCTATCTGTAATATATGTTGTAGCCTATAAAATTAAAAAAAAAGAAAAAGACCAACAACTCATTAGAAAATTAGAGTAGGAGAGAAAGATAACCAGAGAGTTTACCAAAAAAATCAATGCAAATAACTTTGAAATACATTAAGTAAAAAGGCTCAATCTCATTAAATTAAATAAGGACAAGTAAAATTAAACTTTTTTTCTCACTTTCTTATTAATAAAACTTTAAAAATTAGTCATGTGCTAAAATGATCATGGTGTAGGGAAAAAGTTGTTCTCCTATACCATCAGTGGGGAATGCACTGGTTAAAACCTCTTTGAAGGGCAATTTTACAGTATTCAGCAGAACTAAAAACATACAGTCTTGGACACAACAATTCTACTCCTAGGAATTTACTTATTATTTATTTTATTTATGTGGGCAAAGGAAAAAAAATGTTCATCATGTAAAGGATTCCTGAGAAATTGGCTCTTGCAGCAAAATACTGAAGACAACCCAAATATCCATCCACCAGAAATAAACATTTTGTGTACCTCATACAGTAGAATACTACACTTCAATGTAAAACACTACACTTAAAAAAAAAGCAGAATAGCATTATATACTTCTCATTTGTGTATGAAAAAAGATTGAGAGGAGATCATACCCTAAGACATCGGTGTGAGTGCTTAAAATATTTCTGGAAAGATACCGAAGAAATTCCCTATAGAGAAAGGAAATGAGAATTCAGGAGTCTGATTTGGGAGCAGGACTTATATTTCAGTTATTTTAAAATGTAATACTATTTGAAGTGTTTAATCCTTTGCATGCCTGCTGGTTATTTGTGGGCTACAGGCAGCTTCCATGTTTATACTCAACTTGGCTGAGGTAAAAATCCAATGAGATAAAATAATGTATGTTAAAGCATTTTGCCAACTGAAGGGAAAATACAAATGTACAGTTCAGGAAGACTTTTTATTGCCCAGCACCTACTGCTAGACCCAGTAAGCACAATTCCTCAATAGACACGTCATGATGCATTAAAGTATAATCTATTAAAATGCATATATCTACCCAAGAGCTAACACCCTAAGCAGTGCTTCTTGAACCTCTCCACCAAATTGCCCCTAATATCAAAGATACTGAGCTCAGTCGCCCAGCGAGCTGGAAGGCCCTCAAATTATTAATATGTCTGCACTTTCTTTTGATAGAAAAATATTGTTTTCTCATAATCCTTCAAATAAAATTGATACTCCAGAAAGATGCACTAGGTTAAGCCTGAGGCCTTGTTCTAGAAACTGAAAGACATGAAGAAAAAAGGAGAGGAATAAAAACTGGAATCATATGCTTTGTGATTTAATCCTCAGAACTGATTTGCCCTTGTGAGGCTATAGTTTTTAGTCTAATAGATACTGTAAAACTGCCCTTCAAAAAGGCTTTAACCAATGCACTCTCCACTGGTGGTGTGTGAAAGTGCTTCCTTCCCTACACCATGGCCAATTCAGCACATGACCACATTTTTGTCTAGCTAGCTGAGCAGGGTGAAGGTACATGTCAAGCACTGAATTAAATATAACTAGATAGTGAGACAGAGAATGATCAACATGAGCTAGAAAGAACTGCTTTAGCTGAGTGGTCAGTGAGGGCCTACTTGAGGGAGGGATATTTGAGCTGAGACCCAAACTGTGGGAAGGGGTGGCTGTACAAAAATGGGGAAGAATGTCTTGGGGCAAAAGTCTGAGATAGCACATACTTGGTATGGTGGGGGGGGACAGAAAGGGGGCCACTATGATTGGAGCATGAGAACCTGGGGACAAGGGGTAAACAATGAGCTTAGAGAGGCAGGGGCCAAACCATGTAAGGCCTTGTAGGACAAGGTAAGAAAGTGACATTTATTTTTACTGGGATGGGAAGCTATTAGTTGGCTTTAGGCAGGAGGATGATATAATCTCACTTAGTTTTTGAGAAAATCATTCTGTTTACTATGCAGGCAATGTTCTGTAGAGAGGCAAGACAAGAAGCAGAAAGACAGTCAGGAAGCAACTGAAAGAATCCAGATGAGAGATAATGGTGACTTGAATTGTGGGTTTTATAGTGAAGATTTTATAGTGGAGAAAATTCAGATTTCAGGATATATTTCAGAGCTGTGGGAATTGGTGATAATTAGGATATGGGGAATATATTGAATTAATCTCAGATTCTCAGACTGAGCTATCTGGTGGATGGTGGTACCATTTACAAAGATAGGGAGAGGAGGGGAAGGGTGTTCTATGGTGAACATTGTGGCTGAGACCCCTAAATACCACCCATAATGCACTTTCTACTTCTTTCTGAGTAACCAAACCCCAATTTTATTTCAGCCAAAAAACTACATTCCCATCCTCCTTCTACTGCTAAGTAAGGTTATATAGCTAAATTCTGGCCAATAAAAAATAAGTAGAAGTATTTATAGGACTTCTAGGACAACTACAAGAGAGCTAACTCAGCTGGAAATTGTACCTTTTTTGCCCTATGCTCCATGTTCCTTCTTGCTGCCTATAATCAGGAAAATGGCTGGAGCTCCAGCAGCCATCTGAGCCATGAGGCAACCTTCAGAATGGAACTCACATGTTAAGTATAGCAGAATAAAGAGTTTAGATGGAGCCTAGGTTGCTGGTGACTTCAGGGAGCAGACACACCAGTGCTGGACTGCCTATCTCTGGGCTTCTTTTAAGTGGAATTAAATTCTTGTGTGCTTACAATTATTTTGAGTTTTCTGATCATGCAGCCAAACAAAATCCTAAATGATATAGAGATGTAAAGATGGATATGATATGCCTATTAAATATCCCAGTTAGGTAGAGTCCCCATTTTAAGGATGAGAAAACTAAATGTCAGAGAAGTTATTTACCCAAAGTCAAACAGTTTGAGATAGAGGCGAGATTTAAACCAAAGGCAGTCTCACTTCAAAGTTCATTATTTTAACACTTTACCATCCTCTACTGAAAAAGAAAAGGGGAAGGAAAGCATCAGAGTCAAATGTTTCCAATAGCACAGTCATGTCTAGGATCAGTTGTGCACATGGTACCCCAAAATAGCCCTGCTGGTCTGATATAAGGAAGAATTATCTCCTATATAAAAGCGTTACTATTTATATGATGTCAGTATTATATCATGCTTGCTTTAAGGCAAGGTATTTTTAACTATATTCACCTGATCCACTTAGCTCTAGATTTAAATGTTACTTTATATTTATGCTAGGTGCTACATATATATATAAGCACTGTCTTGCAATTAAATATATGCTGAACTTCATTCTGAATTTCTCTTGCCATACTAAGGTAATTCTGGATTCTAATCCATACTCCAGTACTGAGCCAGGACCTTCCCTTACATGACCCATTAATAATGCCCCTTGTTAGATAACACTGTTAAGGTCTCCAGAGCTCCCAACACCAACAGATCTGACTAGCAGTTCATCTTGACCACAGTTTCAAAGTTTATTGATGATTATCTTGTGAAGCAGAGAAACAAATATTTTGTACAGTAAAAACATTATGCATCTATCACTTCCTCAATCTCAATCTACCAGTTCTGTTCTATAAAAGAGAGAAAATCAGATTAGTGAGGCAAATCTTGTTTCTTATAAGGTCAGGTAGATGATTGGCTTAGACCTTAGGTGTTCCTAAGTCGTCAAAAGAAAAGGTTTTTTCTTTTACTTTTTCACTGAGTATAATATACATGCTGTGAAGTATACAGATCTTCAATGGACAGCTTGATGAAATTTTACAAAGTGAGCACACTTGTGTGATCACCACCTAGACCAGGTTACGAGACATTTCCTATACTCAGAATCTTCCCCATGACCTCCAGTCATCACCCATCCTCTTAGAAAGTTAACCACTATACTGACTTCTGATTCCACAGATTCATTTTGCCTGGTTATAAATGGAACAACACAATACATAATCTTTCCCTTAACTTTGTGTCTGTAAAAAAACATCCACATTGTTCCAGATAGCCAGTTTATTCTTTTTCATTACTGCATAATATTCCATTTATCCATTCTGTCAATGGACATTTGAATTATCTGCAGTTTTAAATATTATAAGTAATGCTGCTATGAACATTCTTGTCAAGTCTTTTAGTGTATAGTAAAGGGAGATTTTTCACTTAGGCTTTTTTATTCTTGCTTTTGTTTTATTCATGGTGTTACACAAACTTCATTGCCTACACATCCAAAGCAAGCACACATACTTTGGCCAAAATGTATTGTGCCTAATGCAGTGCTCTGAGCAAAACTTCCATGGGGACTTGAGCACTGTTAGGAAGATAATGAAAAGAAAGGGGGGGGGGTAGGATACAGAGGCTGCTGTAAAGGAGGTATAGACAGCTTAGGAAACAGGTAATAGAAAATGTAAAATACAGAGAAGTAGCTGGGTCAAGACCTTCCTATGAATTTTCAAGTCCCTGATGAATTAGATAATCACAATCTGGCCTTTAGGTTGTACCATCTACTACTGCCAAGACAGTTCCTCAGGATGCACCCATAAAGTTGGATGGCGTTTGCTGATCTTTGGCATGTATCTTAACTTCTTGGAGCATGGAGGGCTTGCTAGTGAAGGGTAATAGGTAATAGGTAAAGAAACCCTTTAATATTCTAACCACATAAGGATTTCCAAACTGGAAGCCTTGGCTTCTCCTCCTCCTCTACTCTGAGAAATTGAAAGTTAACAAATTTTATTAAATGTTTAAAATATGTATAATTTTGGGTGTGGGTTGGGGAGCCTAACTTCTTCACCTTTCCCAGGACACTCTCATTCATTGATTCAAAACTTATCTTGTTGTCTAATGTATATAAGGTTCTGTATTAGATGCCTGAAAGGCAAAACACACAAATATGAAATATTTACAGATTAAATGACATATATCTAAGACTTGCTTCCAAATAAAGGAGAGTAAGAGGATGGGGCATGATGGGGCAGGATTGGCCATAAACTGATGGATAGATTATTGGAGCTGGGTGATGAATCCTAAGGGGTTCATTAAGCTGATCTGTCTGCTTCTGTGTATGTTCAAAATTCTCTGTAATAAAAAAAATTTTTAAATACACACCAAAAAATGTGTAAGACAGCCTCTGACCTCCAGGAGCATGCAGACTAATAGAAACATGAATTTATGCACTCAAATAATCAACTGGAATTTAAAAGGGCCATCCATAGCAGTTATGAATCTGAAGCCTGGCATTTTAAAATCAAGACTTTACCCAAAGAGGAGTAACTCTGAAGCCTAAAGGTTAAGTGATTTGCCAAGATTACATGGTTGGTGGCAGAGTGATCCTGAAAACAAAGTTTCTCGCACGCACAAGAGGCACTGCTCTTTGTTCTAGTCAGACTGCTGCAATGCAGTGCTAGACAGCAAAAGCCATGGAGCTAGTCCAAACTAGATGCATAAGAATTTAAAAGAGAGAGAGAGAGAGACAACCTAGGGCTGAAAATCATGGGCTATTTCACAAATTGTGCTCTGTTCGCAAACCAAGAGGGCTGTCTTATAAGAGAGAACAAATCTGATGAGGAAGGCAAGAATTTTATGTTGATTTGCATGATTGTTGAGTTAACCTCTGTCTCTCCTAAAGTCACACAGTTCCTCACAGGGTGCTGAGACCTACACATAGGAGCAACAGAAATTCTAGCAGCTGATTACCCAATCACTCGTCAGGCAGAAAAGATACGGCAAGCATTTTCTATACTCCAAGAAATGTGTTAGGAGGTGGAGGTTCTGCAGAGATAAGTACAGTCCCTGCCCTTGGGGAGCTCACAGACCAGCAGAGAATTGTTAATCCAGTAATTCTGGAGGAGAACCACAGGGTTCTCTAGCAATCTAAATTTCCTATTATAGCTCCACATTCAGTTTGACTTACCTCTAAAAGGTACATTTCTGCACATTTAGACATTTTCAGATGTGCATAATTTTAAAGAAATAAACCAGCATAAATAAATAAACCAGATATGGTTCTACTCCAACCAGTAAATCATCAGGCACTAATAATGTTTGCCTTTGACCATGATACCTAGCCTTTGAATATATTCCCAGGTGATGTTCCCATAAGGGAGCAAGCAATATGAGTGACTTTCAAGGAGATTTAAGCTCTCTGAGGACAGAGTCCATGTTTTAGTCCTTGTAGGACAAACTAGAACAAGATTATAAATGTACTTACTTAACATTTCATGAGTGAAGGAACAAAGCAAGACTAAATTGAATATACTATAAATGTTCCGTTTTCCTTCTATACATAAATGTTTTTCATGATAAACCCCAGATGTGCTAGGTAAAAACTTAGCCGGGCACAGTCTCACCTCTAGTTCTTTTGGAGTAGATTGCCTTTCCCCTAATAGCCTAGGAAAGGAAGTCAATGTTTTTCTTCTGTTTCTGACAGTATATTAGAACATCTGAAGACAAGTAAAACAATAACACAAGTTTAAAGAGTGAAAAAGCAGTAAAAATAATTCAACTCTCTTAAGGTAACTTGTTTTTACTTTGCACATAAAAATGGATGTGTCCTCTGGTTAGTGTAAAAAATCACAGAAATAGGGGCGCCTGGGTGGCTCAGTCAGTTAAGTGTCTGCCTTCGGCTCATGTCATGATCCCAGGGTCCTAGGATGGAGCCCCGCATCCGGCTCCCTGCTCACTGGAGAACCTGCTTCTCCTTCTCCTGATCCCCCAGCTTGTGCTCTCTCTCTCTCTGTCAAATAAATAAATAAAATCTTTTTAAAAATCACAGAAACAGTATAAATTGCACTCAGAACATTCTACCACATATCCAAAAATTTCACTAGAGGGAAATTTAGCAAGTTAAAGTGGTTTGCGCAAAGTCCCTTGGCTGCCTGTATGAGAAACAAAAGAAAGAAAGAGGAAAAAACCTCAAGACATCTAATTTCATAATCATTAGATCACTTCTCTCTTCATAAATAAGTATTGCCAAAGTGATTTATAGATCTGAAAAATGTTACTGATTTGGGCATTCATAGTTCTGTGGAGCTTTTATTCCTGAAGTTGGACAATAATTCTTTCTCTCATTATAAAACATTTGCCCATCCCCACATTCAAATCCTGGATATTTATGCTATTATGCTTCTACTGCATTGCTAGTCTAGCAGTCCATGAAAACCAAATTGTTTTGAAGGAGATATAACGGTTCCAAGTTACTACACTTGGAAAGTTTTTAATTTTTCTTTTAAAAATGAAATACTAATTACCTTTACATTCATGACATTACTAAACACTTCATGTTTCAGCCCCTTTATCTTAACTAAACTTCAGAATTTACTGGGATTTTTAAATTTTTTAAATGGTTTGCATAGACCTTTGATAACAAGCTAAAGGCTAGCCTTCCAACAAGCTGAATATGAGTTTTCGCAAGATTTCTCTATCTTCACCAGAAAGGGTTATTTGGAAGAATTGGAAAGAAAAGCTGCCTGAATTCGCCTACCCAAAATAATTGAAAGGTTTAGAAATTAGAAATTTGCAGCCTCATGAATTAAAGAGACAATCCAAAATCTATTAAATTTTCCTCAGGATTTTGTCTATTGTACTTCAAAGCATAAATTATAATGTCCTAGGAATCTACATGCTTCAATGCCTTTTAAATGATTCAACTGTTTTTCTTAATGCCAAAAAAAAAAAAAAAAATCACGATGAAATTCCAAAACCAACGAGCACAATTTTAGTTATAGCACCACTAAAATTACAGCTTCCGATCCATTTTGGTAGACGACAACAGAAATTAGATGTTTGTTAGGGAAGATAATCATTTTAGGCATTTATGTTCTCTTTATCTGCACTTATTGCCCATTGTAGACCCAAATTAGGAACTCTAAATCCTTTGAACCTGAAAATTATTAGATTTGATGGCCAGATGTCAAGGTCATAATAAATAATAAGGCTCCTGAGGATTAAGAAGATAGCTGTTACCTAAAACCTGGTTATTACCAGAAAACTAAGGTGGTCTCTCAAAGGCAGCCTTAGACCAGTATCAAACTCAGATGCTTCCAGCAGTCCAGCAGGCAAATAAATGCCCAAGTGCATTGTCAGGCAGAGTAGGGGCGCTTGAAAGAGCTACAGGAGGAGACTATGGCCCGGGGGGTGGGGCCAGCTGACCCTCAGCTCTAGCCAATTGTTCCCTTATCTTCTGATTTCTCAAGACAAGCCAGAAATGCAGATTAGTATGTGAAACCTTCCTATTAAAATGTTGGCAAAAAATTTTTAAAAGCACTGCATGGGCCAAATAAAACAAGTCTGTGGGCAGATTCAGCCAGCTGGCTGCCAGTTTGAGATCTCAGGGAAACTATGGAGAAGGAAAGAAGTAAAATATTTCCTTACTCTCCCTCCACCAACTTGGTAATGCACAGTCTTGGAGATCACTGTGGGAGTCTAGTCAAAGGAGGATTAAAGATGCTTTGGAGACTTTAATTTGATCCTAAGGGGGACACTACTTTTCTACCATACTTTTTTCAACAAATTTTTTACACACACAAACACACAAATTTTTTTTTTCATAGATCCAGGATTACAAATCATTTCTGAAGTGCCTCCATCACTGAATTAAAAGATATCATGCTTGTATGTACCCAAGAAAATGGAAATCCATTAAAACACATTTATATCCCAAAAGATAAGCTGACCTTAATTACAGTTTTCTTTGCTCTTAACAAAAAGCAAAAGGTACTTAACAGCTGCAAATTGTTCTCAGAGGCATGAAATAAACCATTCAAAATCTAGTAAGCTCATTCTCACTGACAAGTAAAATGCTTGCTGCTACCAGGTCGCCCCTGGTTTATTCATCATTCAGTCTATGATGCAGTACAAGCAAAATGTGGTAACAGGAGAAGAATAAACAAAAAAAAGTCCAAACTTCGATTTACACATAGCTCTGATAATGAACAATGTTATTTCTCACTGTTTACAGAACAAGACAACATGGCACAGACGAAAATAAAATTTTGCATCTCAACCAAGAGAATGAAGTCATCTATGCAAACATTTTAATAACATTATTTTATTGCATTCCCAGAAATCTAAGCACCTTTCATCTTTGTTGCCATATACATGGATGTATTTTACAGGCTTGTTATATTTTCCAACTATTTACCCACTATTTCTCATAAACACACACTGCTCACATTGGTTTAGTCAATGGTTCTTAACTCTTTCAAGAACCTGATAAAAGCAGAGGACTCACCCTGCCCCTGAAAAAAATGCTTTGATTTTCCACATTTTGCACAAAATTTCAAGATATTCAAGGACTCCTTGAAGAAGTCCACCCAAGGGCCCTCATTTAAGAACTCTACCGCAAAACTACTATAATTTCATTTTTGTTTAATTTACACCAGCCCCCCAAGAACATCTGTTTCAGGATATGCTCTAAGTAATTAAGGCAGTATATTTCCATGCATTTTCTCTCTTGTTTTTATATATTTCATGTTTGAGAATTACAATCATTTTTAAACCAGTCAGCCCTGAGCAGATAAATTAGGCTATTGTATTGGCTAAGAATAAGTTATCATTCACTTGCTAAAATGCATGCTTTTTTAAATTTGCAGACTCAGGAATTAAAGAGACAACCCCAAATCTATTAAATCATAAGTGCTTTTCCTTTCCATAATTAGGTTGTTACAAATATATAAGTGATGTGGAAAGGTGCAAAGTGTCAGAGTATCACTCTCCAAAGGTATTTCCCTCAACTACCATGTAAGATGGGCCAATATTTTCCATTTTATTTTTTTTTTAAATGGTATAATCAACTTTCAAAATCCATGAATAAACACAGAGCCCTCAAGAGTCCTGCTTTATCACAAATGCCCTCCTCTCTCCCACCTGAACTTTCAAGGCACTCCTATTAAAAAAGAGACAGGATTTAAGGAGTTACCTGTTTATCACCTAACTACTCTAGCAATAATTATAAAATATTTTAGAAAGCCACCTTAGTTAATGGCATTAGAGATGTAAGGATATGTCTATTGGGAAATGCAAAATAATACTTCTGAATAAAGGTTTTGATGCTATTATATTTTCCTTCTGTAATTGAATCTCATTACTGAGATTTGGTTAGGTTTACAAACAAGAGATCATGTACTGAACCTAATAAAAAGAATAAGATGATGCAGACATCAGATCTGGAAAAAAAAAAAAAAAGTCAACCTTGCCTGTTTTGGCAATATGTTATATACATGAATTTTTTCCCCTGGGAACTTTAAGCTCATTTAAATGCCTATAAATGAAATCCATGGCATAGCCTATTTTTAAAAATTATTACCATCAAAAGGCACTATGCAGCTCAACTGAATTTATTTGCAGTTGAATTTTAATATGTATGATTTGATGGTATTAGAATTTGGCTGAAATAAAACATCTGAATAACATTGAACCTAACAGCTCAGCACTTTAGATTTGCTGACAAATAAAGCAAATATGGTATCAAACTAAAGAAATCATTCCTACCAAAAATAGCCCCCTCACAGAATACAGAGGATTTTTAGGGCAGTGAAAATATATGACACTATAATGATGGATACATGTCATTACTTGTACAAACCCATAGAATTTACAACATCAAGAGTGAACCCTAATGTTAACTATGAACTTTGGGTGATTATGATGTGTCAATATAGGTTCATCAATTGTAACAAATGTACTACTCTGGTGGGGGATTTTGATCACAGGGAAGCTATGTAGGTGTTGGGGAAGGGAAATCTCTGTATCTTCCTCTCAATTGGGCTGTGAACCTAAAACTCCTTTAAAAAATTAAGTCTTGGGGTGCCTGGGTGGCTCAGTCATTAAGCATCTGCCTTTGGCTCAGGTCATGATTTCAGGGTCCTGGGATCGAGCCCCACAGCAGGCTCCCTGCTCGGCAAGAAGCCTGCTTCTCCCTCTCCCACTCCCCCTGCTTGTGCTCCCTCTCTCACTGTGTCTCTCTCTGTCAAATAAATTTTTTTAAAAAATTAAGCCTTTAAGAAACCATCTCTGCAAGGGTCTAATGTTGCTGGATTTTATGAGGAAAACAAAGTGTTAATAAGGAGTTTACCTTCCAGCTGCCATTTTTGAAAATTCAATCTGGTGTTTCAAATTCAGAAATATGTATGCACTCTGAGAATCTAAAGTTTCCTAAAATTGGGAAATGGAAATATCACAAGGGAGAAATGTAGGAAATCTAATTGATCTATCTAGTTTTAAATACAACTTCATATATTTAAGATTAGATTCAAGCACCCTCTCCTTCAGAAGACTTCCCAGATAGTCTTTTCACATGAAGCTGGTTACTGGCCCTTCCTCTGTGGTCCCCAAAGTCCTGTGCAAACCTCCATCATTTCACTTATCACATTGGATTATGGTCATACCCCTGGGTCTGTTCCCCTCAGGGGTGGGCAAAATCCCCTGTGCTCAGAAATGTTTGTTGAATTCATCAGTACCTTCCCCACCCCTGCAGTGTGCGTATACATTATTCTTAGATACAAATGTAAATTTAATCTACAAAAATATTTTTATAGTTTGTGCCTGTACGTGCTCATGGAAATCTTTTTTCCCTGAGAGTCCAAGGTTTTTTGAAATTCTGAGATATCTATGACTGTAGCAGAGCTCTATAATCAGACAGCACAGAGAAATGTCAGAAGAACTGCATTCCAACTCCAGGCTTGTCCAAACATTCATCCTCCCTGTGTCTACTTTCCTTATCTGAACAATGGAGACAGCAATACCAGCCTATCTCACACATCTGCTGTGCACAAGAATTAATAAAATTTATCAACTATCTAGAAAATATTTAAATAACTTGGAAATTTTATCACAATAGAGAAAAAAACAAATGGTAGCAGTTTTACTTTTTTTTTTTTAACCCCAATGCATTCTTGGAAACCATGAATGAATAACAGTAAAGTAGATCAGTTTCCCTGAGGAAATGATATGCAGACTGAATGTTATATAGCCAGCAAAGAGTAGACATCAAATAAATATGACTTCTTTTATAATTATTTACATTTTTATATTGAAGTATATCATACATACAGCAAAGTGCCCAAAATGTAAATGAAGTTCAATGAATTATTTTTAAAAGTGACTATACCTAGGCGGTGCCTGGGTGTCTCAGTTGGTTAAGTGTCTGCCTTCGGCTCAGGTCATGATCTCAGGGTCCTGGGATGGGGCTCCTTGCTTGGCGGGGAGCCTGCTTCTCCCTCTGCCTGCCACTCCCCCTCTTGCTTGTGTGCTAACTCTCTCTCTCAAATAAATAAAATCTTTTAAAATAATTTTTAAAATAAAAAAAGTGAACATACTCATGTAAGCACCATCCAGGTCAACAAATTAATCATTTTGATGTTCCCCTCTGCCCTTCCCAACCACTAACCCCTTCTGTCTCCCCAAAAGTAACAAATATCCTGATTTCCTAACTATACTTGACTTCCTAACTATCCTGACTATCCCAACTTTAGTTTAGTTATACCTTTTTTTTTTTTAACTTTACATAAATATGATCACACAGTACATCTGGCTTCTTTCAGACATTATATTTGTGAGATTTATCCATGTTGTTCTGCATGGCGGTAGTTCACTTATTTTCATTGCTGCTTAGTAGTCCATATAATAACGCAAGCCATTATTTATCTATTCTACTGTTAGAGACTACCGTTTTGACTATTATAAATTTTAATTAATAAAATTATATTCTAAATCTTAGAAAGCAGGCACAAATATACTGTGTACTATAAATGTATAGGAAACCTCAACGTATCATAGGCAAATTGTATCCCAACACAAAATTATGCTACATAACATAAAAATATTATTGAATCATTAACTTTAAATCTAAAACAGTGTAAGAAACATTTAATATTTAATTTGCTTTGCTTTTGCTTTTTAAAATTTCAGATGAGATTTTTTCTTAATTTTTTTAATGATTTGCAGGACTCAGACTTCTTTTGGAAAATTTATCATGGTTAGTCTAAACAGATAATCTCATTTTCTGTTAACATATTTTCTTGTAATAAATAGTAATTTTTAAAAAATCATTTCATTTTAAAAACCAAGTGTAACAATGGTTTTCTCTGGGTGAAGAGAGTACTATTTTATTTTTTTCTTTTGCTTATCTAGATATTCTAAAAATTCTAAACTTTATTATAATTATGTTACTTTTTTCTTTAATGTATTTTCATAAGTTATTTTATTTTATCAGTCTTCAAATTGCAATATTCAGAAACCTAGTTTCCTTTCCCCACTGAATGAAGTAAAAATATTTGGATAAATCAACAAATAAATGGTTTACCCATTTATTTTCACCTTTGAAAGGAGCATAAAAATTTATAAGTAAAATTTCAAAAGTTTGCTTTGAAATTATGCTTACATTTTAGTTAGAGAACCATTCCAGATGCTATTAATCATATCATGTTATTCGTGTCAATGCTAGCAAATACAAAAATTATTTCCCGTAAGAAGAAAGTGTTACCAGTTAACAATTGAGTATGAAAATGAAATGAACTATAACGGGAGATCAACAAGAAACAAACAAACAAGTGAACAACTAGAAATGCTAAGAACTTCAAGGGTTTGTTTTTATTTTTTCAATCTATTGTCCAGAATGTTTTGCATCACAATTTAAGCCCTGATTGTGGTATGCCAAGAATCTGGCAAAGATTGAAACACCAATTTCAGGCCTTTTATTTGTTTTATTTTTTAAGATTTTCCTATTCAAGGAAAGTGGTCTGATACAGTGGTAAGGCACAGAGGTAATGAAGACAGACTGCCTGAATCTGAATGCTCTACTCCCCCATCCCCACCCCTGACTGTGTGACATTGTAGACCATATGGATGCATGAGTTGTGACTCATAAGTCCCAGGGATAGCCACAAATAAGGGTTCCATTATTTGCATATGCGTAAAACTCACAGCCAGATGGGTGGGGGGTAGCAGAGCCCACATGCTTGCTACTTTGCAGAGGCCAATTATAGCCTGGTTGTGAGCAGCAACAGCCCAAAAGAGCCTCTCCAAGCAAAGGAGTTCTCCACCACGGAGTTTAGGAACTTGACCACCACAGCTTGATGACACAGTCTTACTACTGGGTCCATGCTGTACATTGGCCACAGGCACACAAAGTTCATGTTGGTTATGTGCCCTTGGCAGCCACCAGAGAAAAAAGATCACTTTGTGCCTGTAGTTTCCCACCTAGAGGTTAGGACACTAAGGCTTTTTACCTGTACCCGCAAAGGACATGTGTTTATGATGTATGTATTAACAGAAAAGTTTTTTGAATAACTTTGTAGTGAACAATTTTTATTGAATAAACATAAGCTCCACGCTGAACAATTCTATAATAAAAATAAGTAATATGAAACTGCCCCCTCTATTATTCTGTTGAAACCAGTGGAGTTACTGTAACATGGTACATTGTAGAAGTTTTGAACAAGTTATATGATTTCTCTGTGCTTATTTCCTCATCAGGAAAAAGGAGTAATAGTAACAGTTCTTATCATACTACAATGATTAAATGAGCTTATACATGTGAGGTCCACTAGAATGATGCTGCCACCTATTAAGAGCCTATTCATTATTTTCCAAATATTTGTACTCAGTCTATCATACTGTAGTCATTGGCTTCTTTTCTATTATGAGAAATATTTTTTTCAAGTTCATTTTATATATTTTAAACAGAATAGAGAAAGCAGAGTTTGGACAACAGCAAAAATAAAATAATTATTATAATAATAATCATCACAAAAGTACCTAACACTTACTGAGAGCTTATTATTTACCAAGCACTTTATAAGGATTATCTCATCTAACCTTCTCAATCATCCTGTGAGGTGGGTATTAACATTATCACCATCATCATCATTGTCCCCATTTCTCAAATGGGAAAACCGAAGCTTAAAGAAGTTGAATAACCTGCCCAAGGTCACAAGCTAGTAAATGGTAGAGCTAGAATACAAACCTGGATTTGTGCCGAGCCCTTAACCATTAGGATGCAATACCTCCCAACAAGGGATGTCAATCACATGTTTGGTATAAGCGTATGGTTGGCAATGATGTCTACCAATAGTTTAAAAAGGTAAAACAGAGAGAGACAGAGACAGAGAGAGAATATAAATGGGGAGGGAGAGAGGAAACATGCAGGCAAAGAGATTTAAGATCCTAAAAGCCTTCCAAACTTAGCATAAAGGAATTAATTAGATAGGTGATTGGTATTATGTTGATTTTGCTGTATTTAACTCAAAGAACTTCCTCTATTTGCATGGAGCAGGAAATCTGCTACCTAAACTAAACTAAGGTCACCAAAGAACCTGATGAACTAAGCAGAAAGCTCTTGGATTGGGCCAGGGGAAAAAACCTAACAATTTCAGGTCAACTGACATTTTTTTTTTTATTTTATGCCTTCCTGCATTGTAAATATTAGTCAAAGAGTTGTTCACAAAATGTTTTTAACCCACACTGGAATTTAGTACTGACAGCAATAAAGCTGCAGCACAGCTGAGCAAACGAGAAGTCAGAGGAGCTAAGTACCCGTCCCAGCTTGTCACCTACTGAAGGCAAGTGCTTACTTAGAAAGGTCACAGGGTTGATTGGCTAAAGAGCTTCTCAAGGCCTTTGTAGGGTGGTGGATGATGTTGTACAGAGGGGAAAGCATAGATTTCCTCATCAGACTCATCTGCATTGCAGTCCCAGTTGTCTTATCAGCTGAGTGGTTACGACCAAACTGATCAGAGCCTTTGGCAGAACACTGGGGGAGGGGGCCACTAAGAAGATGACATAACTTAATTTACATTGTAGACTTTGTTTTTGTTTTATGTTGTTTGGGGTGGCAGGGTAGAGAGAGTGCAATGGTTTCCTGGGGAGGCTATGCCTAAAATGAATAAAGTGTTTAGAAATTGCATAGCAAAGTGGTTCAGTGTTCTGGCTTAGCTATCAGAAAAAAACTGGGTTCAAATCCCCACACTGTCACTTAAGTGACTGGTGGTTCCTTAACCATTTGAAATGAGACCATAATATCTCTCTCTCAGAGTATGAAATCATGTACATTAAAGCATTTAACAGTGCTCAATAATTGGCAGCTACAGGGTGCCTGGGTGGCTCCTGTTGGTTGAATGGCCAACTCCTGGTTTTGGCTCAGGTCATGATCTCAGGGTCCTGGGATCTAGCCCCACGTCAGGCTCTGCAGTCAGCCAGGAATCTGCTTGTGGATTCTCTCTCTCCCTCTCCCTCTGCCCTTCCCCCAGCCTACCCTCTCTCTCTCCCAAAAAAATAAATAAATAAATCTTTTAACAATAATTGGCAGCTACTATCATAGAAAATTCTAACAACTTTGCTTTTTCAAGTGTTTATGGTGCAAAAGAATCCATCCTGGGCAACCCCAGAGACTGACATGCTCATCTCATTTTTTTCTCAAAATGTTGCCCTCAAACCATCTGTATCAGAATCACTAGGAAATTCGTTTAAATGCAGGTCCGTAGACACCACCTGTAGTGGGTTGAATAATGACCCCCAAAAGATATGTCTACCCAGAAGGTATGAGCGTGACCTTAATTGGGAAAAGGGTTGTTATAAAAATAATTAATTAAGGATCTCAAAATGAGATTATCCTGGATTGGGGGAAGTGGGGGATATAAATCTAAAAACTGTGGTCCTTAGAAGAGAAGGGCAGAAGACACACAGCAGAGAAGGAAATGTGAAGTTGGAGGCAGAGACTGGAATGATGCATCTACAAGTTAAGGAACACGAAGGATTGCCAGGTGCCACCAGAAGCTAGGAGAGAGGCATGGGGTGGATTCTCTCAGAGCCTTCTGAAGGAACCAACCCTGCTAACACCTTGATTTCAGCCTCCAAAACTGTAAAAGAATAAACTTCTGTTTTAAGATACCAAGTTTGTGGTTAATATGTTATGGAAGCCCTGGGAAACTAACACACCACCCTCAGAAGATCCAGGTTGGTGTCTGGGAATCCATTTTACCAAGCTCCCCAGGTGATTCTCTTTTTTTTTTTTAAAGATTTTATTTATTTATTTGACGGAGAGAGACACAGCGAGAGAGGGAACATAAGCAGGGGGAGTGGGAGAGGGAGAAGCAGGCTTCTCGCTGAGCAGGGAGCCTGATGTGGGGCTCGATTCCAGGACCCTGGGATCAAGACCTGAGCCGAAGGCAGACACTTAACAACTGAGCCACCCAAGTGCCCCTCCCCAGGTGATTCTAGTGCCCATAAGCACAGGAGAACCTCTGCCCTATCCTATTCCCTCTAGCCTCAGGAACCTACACTGCCCCCTCTTTTTATGACCATCATCCTGAGAATGGGTACAAGAGACATCTGAAGCCAGGGCTGTGGAGAAGGCCAGGGATTTTTTCCCAGCCTCAACATGAGATCTGTTTGGGGTCAAGCCAGTGAGTTTGCAGCTCCACAGGCCATTCACATCCCTCAACTAAATCTCCAGAATAAGTCTAAATTAGGGTCCAGAAATTTAAATGCATCTCCTCATTTCTACTTGAGGGTAAGTGTCAAGCTTCTTTGTTTCGTGGTAGATCCAGGAAAGTACTCCAACTCTAGCACTAGCCCAAACGTGGATTTTTTTTTAAAGATTTATTTATTTATTTATTTATTTATTTATTTATTTGGGGTGGGAGGGAGTATGCAGAGGAAGAGAATCTCAAGCAGACTCCGGGCTAAACACAGAGCCCCACTTGGGGCACGATCCCATGACCCTGAGATCATGACCTGAGCCAAAATCAAGAGTCAGATGCTTAACCAACTGAGCCACCCAAGTGCCCCCCAAACATGGAACTTTACACAAATACAGTATGTTCACTTTTGGTCACACACTCCAATCTCTAGAAAAATAGCTCTACTAAGGACTGAACATTTGCGCTCCCTACAAATTCATACATTGAAAGCCTACCCACCAATGTGATGGGATTAGAAGATGGGACCTTTGGGATGCAATTAAGACTATATGAGGTCATAAAGGTGAATCCTTCAGGAATGGGATTAGTGCCCTTAGAAAAAGGACCCCAGAGAGTTCTCTTGCTTTCTATCTGCTATGTGAAGGTAGAGAGAGAAGATGGCCACTTGAAAACCAGGAAAAGGGTTTTCCAACCCAGAAAAATGTTTATGGTGCTAGCAACCATAAACAGACCCAGAATCTGCCAGCAACTTGATCTTGGGCTTCTGAGCCTCCAGAACTGTGAGAAATAAATTTCTGTTGTTTATAAGCCACCCAGTCTATGGTACTTTGTTATAGTGGCTCAAACAGACTAAGCCATGTCTTACCCAGGGGCAAGCATTTGAATCAGTTACCAGATAGAATGAATCAGAATGATCAGAATGAGAGAGGGGGAAGGGTATAGGAGCAGCTGGTCTTTTTCTTTTTTTAATATTGTTTAAGAATCTCTGTTCTTGGAAGTGTCATTCCCATCCACCCCACCTCAATCCCATACCTGAGGAGAAAGAATTCTATTACAGCACAAGGAAAATATGAATCTTAAAGAAACACAATTAGGCCAAGGCAATTGGGCTTGAAATATTTGGAAATATTCTATTTGGAAATAAAATAAAAAGGTTCAAAGTGCTCCATGTTTCAGGTTGACACTTTTCTCTCATCCCTTTCTACCAACAAATAGAGTGACATTCTCTGAAGCTTACAAGTGTTACATATTTGGGACATGCTATCATACTTAGGAGGCCTATGCTGCAGTTCTCAAACATTCATGAGACTCACCTGGGAATTATATTTAAAATGGACATTTCTAGACAGTAAACCAAGAGATTCTGATTCAACAGGTCAAGGGTAGGGCTGTAATTCCAGGAAAAGGGAAATACAAGATAAATAACTGAAACAGAACTCTAGCCTACATTTTATGCTAAAATCAAAACACAAGGTCACCCTGGCTCACGATAGAGGTTTGGAGCCTGTGTGTGCTTGACTGCTTCTTGCGTGGAATCTCTCTAGAATCAAATGGACTGATGGTAGTAAGTGACCACATCAGAATCCACAACAGATCAAAGATCCCAGAAACAGGAAGACATCCCCTTAGAGTTTACTCCAATTTCTTCATGCTTTACTGATTCTAATTCTGGCATCAACCAACTGTAATGGCTTTAAAAAAAAAAAAAAAAAAACCTCATTTTTAGCTAAAGTTCACTAGAAGCACCAAAACCAGTTAACTCCAGAAAGAAACAAAACAAAAACTCCATAGCACTTGGAGTGCCACACAGTAATTGTTATTACCTTTCACGTTTGACAAGGTTTCGTTTTTATCACTTATGATTTCTGATAAATAACATCATGAAAAAGATGTATGTTTGCAACCTTTTTACTAAATCAGATAAGAGCTAGAAAATAATGTGGTTTTCTTTCATGTGATCTCTGAATTATGTAAGTCTCCCCGTGAAACTTACTATTGCAGCATACCTTGTACTATAGGTTGTCGCCACTGTTTTCACATGATGGATAAAAATCAGTAGTATTAAGAGCTGGGGAGAGATTAAAACGAACACTAGGGTAACACCAAAACTTCTATCAGTCACGCCTGTCTTGGTTATTTTGCTCTCTGCGTCAGTGATGGCTCAGCAAAGAAATTACGTTTACATCACTATCGGTTCTCTTTAATCACCGTACCACCAGTCGCCATGGCCACAATTATCTTAAAAAGGGTTCTGATGCTTTTCTGGATGCTCCTTCCTTCACATGATCCCTCACTACAAACATTCAAAGAGCAAGTATATGCCTCCATGAGTCAAAAAGCATCAGGTCCCAGCCAGAAACAGTATTATTAAAGTCACTAATTGAATCTACACAAACTAGGAAAGTTGTTTATACAAATATAAACTAAAATAATCAAGATTTCTATATATCCATTCAGAGGCAAAAAAGACAAGATGTAAATTCAGGAGTATCACAGGAGGTTACTATTAAATCCCTCTAGGGAGTGTATTTCTCTTAAAACAATAACACCATTAAATTAATCAGGGAAATGTCTTATATGGAGGCAACTTGGTATGACAGAAACAACTGAGGATTTTAAATCAGACAGTTCTAGGTTTAATTCTGGCTCAGTCAATTACTCCTTGGCTTTGAGCAAATCATTTCACTCATATGAGCCTCAGTTTTCTTATTTTTTTAAACGGCAATAATAATGTCTATCTCAAAGACAAAGAGAAGACATTCATAAAGAGTGCATGGCATTGCTTGGCATGTTAACAGGCATTCAATAAATGGTCAGTTAGAAGCCTTCTAACACAGGGGTGCCTGGATGGCTTAGTCGGTTAAGCAGCTGCCTTTGGCTCAGGTCATGATCCCAGAGTTCTGGGATCGAGTCCTGTGTCGGGCTCCCTGCTTAACCAACTGAGCCATCTCCCTCTGCCTGCTGCTCTGCCTACTTGTGCTCTCTCTCTATCTCTCTGTCAAATAAATAAATAAAACCTTAAAAAAAAAGAAGCCTTCTAACACAATTGTTACCATTTTTATAATTATATTTGACTAAAACCCATTCTTCCACAAAATTTAACAACCTAGTTTAAATATTAACAAAGTATAATCTCTTGGTGTTTTTCTCTGGTAGTCTATTCTCCCTCTTCTCATTTGCTACCAACTGGAAAATCATATAACTAAACCACACCTGTTAAAATCATATGTAAAATACTTATAACACTTTTGTACACCATGCACAAAAAAAAAAACCTCAAAATGGATCTAGGACCTAAATGTGAGACCTGAAACCATAAACATCCTTAAAGACAGCACAGGCAGTAATTTATCTGACATTGGCCGTAACAACATTTTTCTAGATATGTCTCCTGAGGTAGTGAAACAAAAGTAAAAATAAACTAGGGGGACTACATCAAAATAAAAAGCTTCTGCACAGCAAAGGAAACAATCAATAAAACTAAAAGACAGCCAGCTGAATGGGAGAAGATATTTGCAAATGACATATCTGATAAAGGGTTAGTATCCAAAACATATAAAGAATTTATACAACTCGGGGCACCCAGGTGGCTCAGTCATTAAGCACCTTTTAGCTAAAGCACCTTTTAGCTAAAGTCCCCTTTTTTCAACTTATTTGGTATTTTACTTATAGGATCAATCACTGTCATTTTAGAGTATACAGTATACTCATACAGTTGTCACTAAAATGATTAAGAGCAGTTAAAGAGGGTCCTGGGATCGAGCCCCACATCAGGCTCCCTGCTCCACAGGAAGCCTGCTTCTCCCTCTCCCACTCGCCCTGCTTGTGTTCCCTCTCTTTCTGTGTCTCTCTCTGTCAAATAAATAAAATCTTTAAAAAAAAAAAAAAAAAGAATTTATACAACTCAACACCCAAAAAACAAATACTCCAATTTAAAAATGGGCAGAAGACATGAACAGACATTTCTTCAAAGAAGACATACAGAAGACCAACCAACACATGAACAGATGCTCAACATCACTCATCATCGGGGAAATGCAAATCAAAACCACAATGAGCTATCACCTCACACCTATCAGAATGGCTAAAATCAAAAACTCAAGAAACAACAAGTATTGGTGAGGATGTAGAGCAAAAGGAACCCTTGTGCCCTGCTGGTGGGAATGCAAACTGGTGCAGCCACTGTGGAAAACAGTAGGGAGGTTCCTCAAAAAGTTAAAAATAGAACTAACCTATGATCCAGTAATTCTACTACTGGGCATTTACCAAAGAAAATGAAAACACTAATTTGAAAAGATATATGCACCCCTATGTTTATTGCAGCATTATTTACAATA
This sequence comes from Halichoerus grypus, assembly GCF_964656455.1. Classification (NCBI taxonomy): domain Eukaryota; kingdom Metazoa; phylum Chordata; class Mammalia; order Carnivora; family Phocidae; genus Halichoerus; species Halichoerus grypus. Next base: position 157,231,446 of record NC_135715.1, on the reverse strand, counting down.
GCCAAATTATGGAAGCAATCCAAGTGTCCATTGATAGATCAATGGATAAAGACTATGTGGTGTAAACATACAATGGAATATTACTCAGCCATCAAAAAGAATGAAATCTTGCCATTTGCAACAACATGGATGGATCTAGAGGGTATTATGCTAAGTGAAATAAGTCAGTCAGAGAAAGACAAGCACCATATGATTTCATTCATAGGTAGAATTTAAGAAACAAAACAAATGAACAAAGAAAAAAAGAGACAAACCAACTATAGAGAACAAACTAACAGTTACCAAAAGGGAGGTAGGGGAGGGGGATGGGTGTATAGGTGAAGGGGATTAAAAGTACACTTATCTTAATGAGTACTGAGTAATGTATAGAATGAATCACTATATTGTACACCTAAACTAATATAACACTCTATGTTAACTCTACTGGACTTAAAATTTAAAAATTAAAAATAAATATAATTAATAATAATTAATTATTATATCTATTATAAAAAAATAAAATTTAAAAAGAACAGATTTTGCATGAAGTCTTCAAGGGGCTCTTTAGTGAATAAAGTACGCAAGAATAGGTATTGCACAGACACTAGAATATCTCTTAGGTTATCTCACAAGATAAGTTCAGCTTCTTACCTGTTTCTTGGCTAAATTCCACCTAGTTGAGGTTGCCAGATAAGCAACAGATGATAAGAAAGACGCTGCCATAATCTGTTTACTTGCCAGTGAATGCCTAACAATGTATTTAAATGGAAAAATATATATATGAACATTGTTTAGCTTGAGGCAATATTCATAAGCATATGCAGAGTATAGAGTTTTGACTGGACACAAAAGGTTCACAGAACTTCCAGAAGGAGTTTTAATAGGTAAGACTATACCCATTTCTAATGAATAATGCAGTGGTAATGGGGTGGAGAGACCTTTCAATTATAAAATTCCTTGCCCCTTTTTTCAACTTATTTGGTATTTTACTTATAGGATCAATCACTGTCATTTTAGAGTATACAGTATACTCATACAGTTGTCACTAAAATGATTAAGAGCAGTTAAAGAGGTATGACTCCAAACTGAGAAAAGCAATTCATGGCAGATAGCAATTCTCAAATGCTTTATGAGCATTTCTGTGAGATCAGTATGACAGTGACATCTCTAAAGAATTGGTGATAAGGACGTCTGGTTGGGGATGGTGAGCCATGCTAGAAATCCTGAGCAGAGCAGGGGAGAGGAGGATAGCTTTCATGTAACTACTGCCCTGAGCATTCCAGCAAACAACAGCCAGAACAGCAAGGTGCAGACCAGGGTGTGTCAGGAACAGCTGGCCAGGCTTCTGCCACTGAGAGCTGTAAGACTTCCTGAGCATATGTAGGTTCCTGAGCATATATAGGTTCCTGAGCATATATAGGTTCCCACTCAAAAGACTGCGTAGAACTAAGGAGAGTTGAAACAAAAGGTCAGAAGTAGTACTCATTTCACTACTATTTTATCTCTAGTTTTCAAAAATAAATAATCAGAGGTTAATCTTGCCAATATTTGACAACATTCTATAATGTAATAGCAACAAAAACCAGCAGGTTTTGGTGATGGGTATTAAAGAGGGCACGTTCTGCATGGAGCACTGAGTGTCATGCACAAACAATGAATCATGGAACACTACATCTAAAACTGATGATGTAATGTATGGGGATTAACATAACAATAAAAATTTAAAAAATAAATAAATGAAATGAAAGACCAAAAAAAAAAAAAAAAACAGCAGGGTTATGATCCAGAAGAGAACCACAGATGCTAAGAGGAACTGACATAACAAAATGTGACGTAGTTCCTGACAGCACGGTGGTCAGCACATAGCAGCCCATTAATCAACAAGTATTCACTATGTATGTAACACTGGGGAGGATTTAGGAATAAAGAATAAGATGAGATCATCACCAACATCAGTCAGGCAAGGAGGGAAATGCAAGAGTAAAAGAAGTCATTGCAAAAATCCTCCTCCTTGGACTACTAGCTCCACAGCAAATCCAAAGCAATGTTGACGTAGCATAAGGAAGTTTCATCACTTGAACTGGAGTCTTACTCTCCAGGCTCAGGTCAGAGGCTTTTCCAAAGGTCAGATTTCCTGTGTTTGTTAATGCATCTTGGGTCATGCCAGATAACTCCTCCAATCCATTAGTGTGAACTATTGATCCTGCAAGGCCTTCTTTTGCTTAAGAACAATGGCTTTTATGTAAAACACTTGAGATCTCCTGAACCACGCACTCTATAGGGTTAATCTAGAACGTGCTTAGAAGTGTGATCACGAGGGGTGCCTGGGTGGCTCAGTCGTTAAGCGTCTGCCTTCGGCTCAGGTCATGATCCCGGGGTCCTGGGATCGAGCCCCGCATAGGGCTCCCTGCTCTGTGGGAAGCCTGCTTCTCCCTCTCCCACTCCCCCTGCTTGTGTTCCCTCTCTCGCTGTGTCTCTCTCTGTCAAATAAATAAAATCTTTAAAAAAATAATTAATAAATAAATAAATAAATAAAAAAGAAGTGTGATCACGATAATATGTAATGTTGTGATTTAGTTTGGGTTCTCCAGACACAGCCTGCAAGACAAGGATTCAAGGGCAAACCATTTATTTGGCAGGTGAGGGGACAATGATAGGTAAATGGGGAAGAGAGAAAAGGAAAGGCAGGCACTTAATAAAGGGTCAGCTTTCAAATCAGCTACTACGGTGGGTGCCTGGAGGTGAATTCCCTGGGGAAACCTTGAGAACTGGTGCAAAACACAGTCTCAGGGGATTCTCTCATCTGACGGCAAGAGAGCTGGGGAATTTTATATAAGAGCCCTAGAGAGTTACAGGATGAGGCCTGCTGAGGAAGAGGGAATATTAATTCCCCAGAACCAACCTGCTAACCACGGACAAAGTGGCCTTTGGGGGGCAACTCTCAGGAACAGAGAAGCAGATCCTGACAGCTGGAAGCCCACTAGAGCAGAGTGAAAGGTCCCAGAGAAAAGGGTGGGGGCTAGCAGCATCTGCCACAACATTCCCGTAAACTAGATATTTTTGTTTGAACACTAGAATGAGTGACAAATTAATTCAATGTAAAAGTACTGGGAAATATAACTAATTCTCTTTTTTAAAAAAATAAGGAAAACTGAAGCTTTTTTCAGAACATTTTCAGCCAACGCAAATGTTCAAGATATTTTTAGTGTTGAATCTAAGAAAAGCTATCATAAATTTCTGCCTAGCTATTCAATTTTGCTCATGTTAATCTACAATAAATATTTAAAATATTAAAATATATCACTTGAAGCATGACGTTTGGTTCCATCGATATGTTTCATTTATTTTAATGTGCTCATTAGAGTTTTCCCTCTAATGGGAAAAGCTCTTTGGGCTTTTTTTAGTCAAAATTGTTTTTGAAGATTTAAGTAGGGTAAACTCAAGAAGTGTTCACTGATCCTAAGCTTCTATCTAGAATATCAAATGATGGGTCCAATGTATTCCCAACACTATATCAAACATTTAAAGAGGGACACAAAAGAAGTATTAGACTACCTTCTCTACCCTCAAGGAGATCACAATTTATCAGGTGGGGGTGAGGGAAGCAGGGGAAAACAACACATAAAACTATGAGCACAGCCAAAAGAGCAACAGGAACTCAGAGAAAGAGGCCAAATGGGCTATGTTCATTCAAAATGAGAGAAGATGAGACCTAAGCCAGGCTTTTAAGAATGGATAGAATTTGGAAACATAGAAAGGACAAAAGAAAACATTCCAGTTAAAGGGAAAGCAGCATGAGCAAAGGCCTCTAGGGGGCATGACAGGGTACAGGACTGTCAGGAGATGGTCTGAAAGGGGACTGGGATACAGATTGGGAACAAGATCCGGCCCCTGTCTGTCTTTATGAGTCCCACGTCCTATGTTTTGTTTTGTTTTGTTTTGTTTCCGTCACTCTCTCTGCTCCAGCCCCTCTGCACTGATTTCTATTCCTGCCTCAGTCCTTCGTGCCTTCTGTTTGCTCTGCCTGGACTATTCTTCGCTGGATCTTGGCAAGGCTCCTTCCCCCTTCTCTTCATTTGAGATCTTAGCTCAGATGTCAACCACCCCTAGCATAAAATCCTGTTTTGTCTTCCTGTAGTATTTAACCCAACTGGAAATATTCTTAATTTAATCTAACTATACCACTAAAAGATAAGTTCCACAAAAGCAGAGGTCTCCTTTGCCTTCTTTATCACTTATCACTAGTCCCTAGAATGGTGCCTGGCACATGCCTGCCACGTGGTAAGATAACATGTTAAATAAACGATGGAAAGAGTCATAGGCATAGAGAAGGGCCAGATCAATAGGTCCTTATAAGTCAAACAGAGGAGGCAAAAAGGAAACCCCTATAGGTGTCTGAGCAGTGTCTTGAGAAAAGTAGTATAAGAATAATACCTACATATTAAGCATTTACCAAAATCATCCTTGATATTCAAGTATCCTACAAGGTAGACAGATACCTATTATTCCCATTTTACAGATGGGGAACCTTGGGCCTCACTCATCAGAGAGAGTAACTGGAGTTTAACCTTTGATCACTCTAAAACCCTCACTCTCCCCACTAACCATGCTGCAAAAGAAGACCTCCTTTTCAAAATTGAGATAATAGGCAATTTTTAGATAGTAGAAAAGGTGTGAAAATCAATCGAACTAAATGTAATCCTAGCAACAAGTACATTTACTATACATAAAAAATTAACATGATGGATTTCTCTTTCCAAATCAGTAGAGAAGGATGGATTTTTCATTATATAGTCTGTGACTAACATTTAACTATTTGGAGGAAGATTAATTTATATAACTAACTCATATCATACTACAAAGTAAATTCTAGATGGATTCAAGGGATAAATGTAAAAAGTGTGTGTGTGTGTGTGTGTGCATGCACGTGTGTGTGTGTGTGTGTACTTCAAGCTAGAAAAAATATAGGTAGGTATATATTTGCTTTTTGAAAAAAAAAATTCAAAAAGGTCTTTTTCAACACACATTTAAAGGCAGAATTTATCATACAGAAACAGACTGATAGGTCTGACTCCATTAAAATTTAAAACATTTGTTCATTATTCTAAAAAGATATCCTAAAGGAGCACCTGACTGGCTCAGTCAGTAGAGCATGTGACTCTTGATCTCAGGGTTGTAAGTTTAAGTCAAGATCACTTAAAAATGAAATCTTTTCAAAAACTAAATAAAAATTAAAAAATAAAAATAAAGATTCCCTAAAATTAAAGGCAAATGTTAAACAGAGGAAAATATTCACTCACATAAGACAGAAAAAGTTATTTTTCTTAATACGTTAGAAATTATTAAAAATCAATAAGAAGAAGAACTGACCTCCCAAAGTGCAAAGGTTCTATATATGCAAATCAGAAAAGAAGAAATACAAATTGGCAATAAACATGAGAAAGTATCTAACCTCGTTAAAAACCTAATAAATCTAAATTAAAACAATAACATACCACCTTTTACCTAGTAAATTTGGAAGAAGTTTTAAAAATTATGATTACCCATTGTTGTGGAGGATACAGGAAAATTGGTTTCTCATACAGTGCTGGAAATGTATGAGAAAAAAACTTTTGAGAGCAATTTGGCAATACACATCTACAGACTTAAAAAATCATATTTCTGTCAAGGAATGTATAGTATAGAAATAGCCACAGAATTATATAGTGTTTATATCAGTTTTTTTAAAAAGAAGTAAGGTAATCATTACACAAATTATCTCTCTATATCACATTTCAATGCAAAATGTATGTGTGATAATAATTTAAGAATATAATCAAAACAGGCAAAACAGTGCATTAAATTTTAGAAATCAGATTTCAAAACTAGGTGTGATGTGACCCCTGCTTTGTAATGTTTAAGTCCATATATACTCCAAGAAAAGGGAAAAAAACTAAAAATTAGAAGGACAAGTATAAAAACACAAACAAGCTATATCTCTGGGTGGTGGATTGTGGAAGCTTTTATTTTCTTTTACATCTTGATATTTTGATATTTTTCAAACTTTTAACAAGAAGTAAGGTTTACTATCTAATTTTTTTAAGCTTGTCTTGGTGGGGTTTGTGTTTTTTGTTTTTGGGGGGGGGGTTTGATAGTTTAAAAAAGCGAATCAGAATCTAGTTGGAATTTCTCTAGTGCTGAGAAATGCCCCTTAAAATATTCTACTTGTAACTCACCTTTATACACTGTCTGACCTGCCTCCCATGCTAGTTTCCCCAGTTTCACTGAAGACCACAGGCCTGGAGGAGGTCTCCGAGCAAAGCACTGCAATGGGCAACTATAACGTTGGACTTTATTCTGAACTCTACCCTTCAATATGTCACTTTACCTTGTTCTACCCCAGATTCTTCAATTATAAAAAGTTGCACACTTTTTATAATACCTTGATTCTAGCACTGATTGAGCACTAAAGTGCAAGTCATTATACAGAATTAGAGGGTCTCTGTGGAGTGGGCTCAAGATCCAACTAACTTTAAGTAAAATGGCTTAATGTAAAGTGGCTCCGATCAAGGTGCAATTAGTATTAAGAGCACACAAAGGACTTAGAAGATAAGTACTGTGTGCACTGTACTTTCACAAGGAAGATCCCAACTGTTTCTGTAATGGCTAGGTTTTAACATGCTTTTATGGCTTTTAAAAATGTTATTTTTTTTTTTTTTTTTAAAGATTTTTTATTTATTTATTTGAGAGAGAGAGAATGAGAGAGAGCAAGCACATGAGAGGGGGGAGGGTCAGAGGGAGAAGCAGACTCCCTGCCGAGCAGGGAGCCCGATGCGGGACTCGATCCAGGGACTCCAGGATCATGACCTGAGCCGAAGGCAGTCGCTTAACCAACTGAGCCACCCAGGTGCCCCTAAAAATGTTATTGACATATTCACTATATTCACAATATTGACTACTAAATATTACTAAATTGCTATAGTAGAACAGAAATTATACATAAAAAAGGAGACTCTATTCTTTAAAAAAACATAAACAACAGAAATAGAGCAACAAAAAGGGAAGAGTTAATATGAAATTTGTTGTCTTCATTCTTTGGCCCTCTGTTACCAAGATATTCAAAAATCAAATGCCACCCAGAGAGACAAGGACATGGGAAAGACAACTTCTGTGTGATATATTGAAATTGGCAGGGCCAAGAGGGGACAACAGTAGCAGACCTCTCAGTGTTCTTCTAACCGCCACTGCCTTATTGAGAGGTATTATCAATTAGGTTATCAAGAAATCTTTATCAGACATTACACTCATAGTTTAGCTTGTGCACTCCAAGTTAATCTAGTAAGTGATCAGGGACATAGCTGGAAAGCTAAATCTGTCACTCAAAAAACTAATTCTTCATCTTACTAAATACTCCATCAGAAAATGCAGAAAGAAGCAGTGGGACTTCCAACACTATCACAGTCTGTAAGTGTAAGATACCATTATCTCTTAAAGGAAAAACAGTCCATGCCAAAAAGTCACATGACTAACAGCTCACTTATTGGAGAGATTTGCAGAATAAAAAAGTACTGACTGTCCCTCATATAGATAATTTTTTGAGTGCACTATTTTTAAACTTTATTAAGATGTAATTTACAGATCATAAAATTGACCCATTCAGTTAGTTCTCTGTATATTATGGATACAAATCCGTTATTTAAAAAATGTGATTTACCAATATTTTCTCTAAGCCAATGACTTCTCTTTTCATTTTCCTAATGATGTCTTTTGAAGCACAAAAGTTATCCATTTTGATCAAATCCAATTTATCAACTTTTCCTTTTTTTAAACTAAAAAAGAAAAATTAACCCATTTCTCTCACCCACCCCCCAACCCTCAACTCTGGCAGCCATATACATATATGAGATGCCACATGTAAGAGAGATTATATCATATTCATCTTTCTCTGTGTGACTTATTTTACTTAGCATAATGCCCTCAAGGTCCATCGATGTTGTCACAAATGGCCAGATTTCATTTCTTTATCCATTCATCTATCAATGGACAGATTGTTTCCATAACTTAGTTTTAGAAATAATGCTGCAGTGAACATGAGACATATAACAAACAATGAGCATATATCTTTTTGAATTAGTGTTTTCATTTTCCTCAGATAAATACCAGAAGTGGAATTTCCGGATCATACTGTAGTTCAAATTTTAATTTTTTGAGGAACCTACATATTATTTCCCATAGTGGCTGCACCAATTTACATTCCCACCAGCAGCACACAAGGTTTTGCTTTCTCCACATCCTTGCCAACACCTGTCATTTCTTGTCTTTTTTGATACTAGCCATTCTAACAGGTGTGAGGTGATATCTCATGGTGGTCTTGATTTAATTTTTCCTGATGATTAATGATGTAGAACATCTTTTCACATAACTATTGGCCAACTGCCAACTGTATATCTTCTTTGGGAAAATGTCTATTCAGATCTTCTGCCAGTTTTTTAATCAGTTTGTTTGGTATGAGTTCTTTATATATTTTGGTTATTAGCCCCTTACTAGATATATAATTTGCAAATATTTTCTCCCAATCAGTAGGTTGCCTTTTCATTCCATTGATGCTTCCTTTTGCTGTGCTGAAGCTTTTTAGTTTGATGTAGTCCCGCTTGTTTATTTTTGCATTGCTTTTCATATCAGATTCAAAAAGTCCACCAAGACATATGTCAAGGAGTATACCTACATTTTCTTCTAGGAGTTTTTTTTTAAAGATTTTATTTATTTATTTGACAGAGAGAGAGATAGCAAGGGGGAGTGGGAGAGAGAGAAGCAGGTTTCCCACCAAGCAGGGAGCCCAACACGGGGCTCAGTCCCAGGACCCTGGGATCATAACCTGAGCCAAAGGCAGATGCTTAATGACTGAGCCACCCAGGCTCCCCAATCTTCTAGGAGTTTTATGGTTTCAAGTCTTACCTTCAAGTCTTTAATCCATTTTGAGTTCATTTTTGTGTATGGTGTAAGATAGTGGTCTAGTTTCATTCTTTTGCATGTTTCCCAGCATCACTTATTGAAGAGACTGTCCTTTACTCTTTGTATATTCTTGGTTCCTTTGTCATAAATTAACTAACAACATACACTTAGGTTTATTTCTGGGCTTTCTCTTATGTTTCATTGATCTATGGATGTGTTTTTATGGCATATGTGTTTTAATTACCATAGCTTTGTAATACAGTTTGAAATTGGTGAGCATGATGCCTCCAGCTTTGTTCTTTTTTTCAAGATTGCTTTGGCTATTCAAGAACTTTTATGGTTCCAAAAATTTTAGGACTATTTGTCCTATTTCTGTGAAAAATACTATTGGTATTTTGATAGGGATTGCACTGAATCTGTATATAGCTTTGGGTAGAATGGGAATTTTGATAATATTTATTCCTCCAATCCATGAGCACAGAATGTCTTTTCATTTTTTTATGTCTTCTTCAATTTCTTTCTTTTTTTTTTAAGATTTTATTTACTTATTTGAGAGAGAGAGAGGGCATGAGTGGTGGGGAGGGGCAGAGGGAGAAGGAGAGGGAGAAGCAGACTCTCTGCAGAGCAGGGAGCGCCATACAAGGCTCAATCCCAGCACCCCAGGATCATGACCTGAGCCAAAGGCAGACACTTAACCAACTGAGCCACCCAGGTACCCCATCAGTTTCTTTCAATGTCTTGTAGTTTTCAATATACAGATTTTTCACCTCCTTGGTTAAATTTAATCCTAGGTATTTTATTCTTTTTGATGCAATTGTAAAAGCAATTGTTTTCTTAATTTCTCTGTCTGATAGTTCATTATTATTTAATAGAAATGCTACAAATTTTGGAGGTATTAATTTTGTATCCTGCAACTTTACTGAATTTATTAGTTCTACTGGTTTTCTGAAGGAGTTTTTAGGGTTTTCTACATATAATATCATGTCATCTGCAAATAGTGGCACTTTCAACTTTTCCTTTTCAATTTGGATGCCTTTTATTTCTTTTCCTTGCCTAATTGCTCTAGCTAGGACTTCCAAAAATATGTTGGATAAAAGTGGGAAGAGAAGGCATCTTTGTATTGTTCCTGATCATAAAGGAAAAGTTTTCAGCTTTTCATCATTGAGTATGATGCTAGCTTATCATATATAACCTTTATTATGCTGAAGTACATTCCCTCCAAATCCAATTTGTTGAGAGTTTTTATCATAAATGGTGTTGAATTTTAACAAATGCTTTTTTTGTGTCTATTGAAATGATCATATGATTTTTATCCTTCATTTTGTTAATGGGATGTATCATATTGACTAATTTGCAAATGTTGAACCATCCTTGCATCCCTGGAATAAATCCCACTTGATGATGGTATATGATGCTTTTAATGTATTGGCAAATTCAATTGGCTAATATTTTGTTGATTTTTGCATCTATGTTCATCAGGGACATTGGCCTATAATATTCTTGTCTTGTGTCATCCCTGTCTGGTTTTGATATTAGGGTAAAGCTGGCCTTGAAAAATGAGTTTGGAAGAGTTCTCTATTCTTCTAATATTTGGAAGTTTGAGAAGAATTGGTATTAACTTTTCTTTGAATGTTTGGTAGAATTCTCCAGTGAAGTCATCTAGTCCTGGACTTCTATTTGTTGAAAGGTTTTTGATTACTGCTTCAGTCTCCTTATTTAGTAATTAATTTGCTTATTTGGTAATTGACTTAGTAATTGGTCTGTTTAGATTTTATATTTCATTATGATCTGGTCTTGTAAGGTTGTATGTTTCTGGGAATTTATCCATTTTTTCTAGGTTGTCCAATTTATTAGCATATAATTGTTCATAGTAGTCTCATGATCCTTTGTTTCGGTTGTAACATCTCTTTTATTTGATTTTTTTTTTATCTGAGTCCTCTCTCCTTTTTTTCTTGGTAGGTCTACTTAAATGTTTATTTTATTTATATATAATTCTTAAACAAAAAATAATTGTTTATCTTTTTAAAGAACCAGTTCTTACTTTCATTTTCTTTTCTATTGTCTTTTTAGTCTCTCTTTCATTTATTTCTGCTCTAATCTTTGTTATTTCCTTTCTTCTACTAACTTTGAGCATTGTTTATTCTTCTTTTTCTAGTTCCTTGAGGTGTAAGTTTAGGTTGTTTATTTGATACTTTTCTTGTTTCTTGAGGTAGACATATATGCTATGAATTTGCCTCTTAGAACTGCTTTTGCTGCATCCCATTCATTCTAGTACACTACATTTCAATTTTTATTTTCTCAAGATATATTTTTATTTCCCTTTTGATTTCTTCTTTGACTCTTCAGTTGTTCAGTAGCACATTGTTTAATCTCCACATATTTGTGAATTCTCCAGTTTTCTTCATGTAATTAATTTCTAGTTTTACACCAGTGTAGTCAGAAAAGATAATTGATATGATTTCAATCCTTTTAAATTTTATTAAAGTTTGTTTTGTGGCCTACCATATCATCTATCTTGGAAAAGATATGCACTTGAGAAGAAGATTCATGTGCACTTGAGAAGATTCATTCTGTTGCTTTGGGATATAACATTCTGTAAATATCTGTTAAGGCCATCTGGTCTAATGTGTCATTTAAGGCTGATGTTTCCTTATTGATTTTCTGTCTGGATGATCTATCCACTGATGTAAGTGAGATATTAAAGTCCCCTAGTATTCTATTGCTGTCTATTTCTCCCTTCAGATTTGTTAATATTTGTTTTATATATTTAAGTGCTTCTATGATGGGTGCACAAATATTTACAAATGTTGTATATTCTTGTTGGATTGACCCTTTATCATTATGTAACAATCTTCTTTGTCTCTTATTACTGTCTTTGTTTGAAAATCTATTTTGTCCGATATAAATTTAGCTACTTTAATTTTCTTTTTGCTTTCATTTGCATGCTATATCTTTTTCCATCCTTCATTTTCATTCTGTGTGTGTACTTACATCTAAAATTAGTCTCTTGTAGGCAGCATATACATGGGTTTTGTTGTTTAATCCATTCAGCCACTATGCCTTTTGATTGGAGAATTTAGTCCATTTACATTTAAAGTAATTATTGATGTGTATGTACTTATTGCTATTTTGTTAAAATCTTTGGCTGTTTTTGTAGTTACTCTTGGTTTCTTTCTTCTTCACTTGCTTTCTTCCTTTGCAGTTTCATGACTTTCATTAGCAGTATGCTTACATTCCTTTCTCTTTATCTTTTGTATATTTCCTATCAGTTTTTGCTTTGTGGTTACCATGAGGCTTACATATAACTGCTTATATGTATAACAATCTATTTTAAGTTGATCAACTTAAGTTTGATCCCACTGTAAAGTCAACATTATTACTCGCTCCCTTCCATGTTTTATGTTTTTGATGTCACATTTTACATCTTTTTTATCTTGTGTATCCCTTAACTAATTACTATAATCATAGCTACTTTTACTATTTTGTCTTTCAACCTTCATATTAGCTTTATAAGTGATTAATCCACTACATTCACTACATATTTACCTTTCCAGTGAGATTTATTCTTCCATATGTGTTCTTGTCACTAATTACCACCCTTTCTTTTCAGCTTAAAAAAGTCCCTTTAACATTTTTTGTAAGGCTGGTTTAGTGGTGATAAACTCTCTTAGTTTTTGCCTGTCTGAAATACTCTTTGTCTCTCTGTCATTTCTGAATGATAACCTTGCCAGGTAAAATATTCTCAGTTGGTTGTTTTTTTTCTTTCAGCACTTTGAATATATCATGCCACTCCTTTCTGGTGTACAAAGTTGCTGCTGAAAAAGCTGCTGATAGTTTTATGAGGGTTCCCTTGTACATAACAAATTGTTTTCCTCTTGCTGTGCCTCATATATAGAATTTAATATTAAGTTCACAGTTAATAAAAATCATATTGGTTATACATAAGGTAACTATAAGCCTGTTTGTCTAGATTACACTTGGTCTCCCCTTTCATTCACAACAATGTCCTGGTTTAGGTGATTGAATATATGATCATCTGTTTATACATTAATCTGTGACAATATAAAAGGCAAATTCATGATACCTTATGGTATAAAGCCCCTATCTTTAATAAGCTAAGTTGGCAGAAACTAATTCATGTCTGACTTGAATTTTACCAATAGCTAAAATAAATTGGAATATCTATTCTAATCAGTTGTGTCCAAAAATTCTATAAATTGTATCATATGACAAGCTTCCCAGAGGCATGCAATAATATATCCCATATATCCCATATATCTGATATATCCATCAGACCAGACTGCCACAGACTATCTTTAAAAATTTATTTGTGCCAATAAAATAAATATAGTTATCTATTTTGAGGACTTTCTAAACACAATTTACAAAATTTCCTAATGGAGAAAACATTTTCTTCTAAATTTGTCCAATACTGCATTTTATAAATAGTATCAAGCCTCTTTATCATACACAGTGTCTGCCATCCGTAAAATAGGAACACTATCATTGCTAAATAACCAGATGGAAGGAACATAATCATTAATAAGTGCTTTGAAAAAAAGTGCAAATTCTTATCTGTATCTACTTAGCAGAGGTATGAAAGCAAAATAACTACACACAAAAAGTACCTAAAATATCCTTTGCTTACAGCTATCTCTAATTCAAAACATATTATGGAAATTCTACTATTTGCCAGGAATATGCACATAACATTTATAATAGATTTTATAGTGTCTGGCTTGCCATCATAGCTTCATTTTAGTTCTAGCAACAGCCCCCAATCTACTCTTTCTCAACCCCAGTCTGTGCTGTTGGAATGATCTCCAAAAGAAAAGCATGTGAGGCATGAGAGAGGCCTGAGATAATTAATGTATTCCATCCTCCTGGTCATACCAATTTGTCTGGGGATGGACAGAAGTGTGACTCACGTCAAACTTAATCAGAGCTAATCTCAGGGGCTTTTCCTAAACAACCACAGTTTTCCACTGTACTTAAACCTAAGATACAGGGATTTAAACTACTATAGCCAAATTGTTCCCATATCAAGCCTGAGACTGTCACCAATACAGATGAAGGAGACACAAATCATGGAGAGAGAAAAACTGGGTCCTGATTTCCTATGAGGTCCCCTGCATCCAGCTCTACCTAAACATCTTCCTCTTGACTCTCCCTTCACATGAACAAGTAATTTCCCATTTTTCATTTTCTGTCCTTTGCAACTTAAGAAACTAAAGACAATCTACAGCTTGTACTTCCTTTTCCTTTTATCTCTGTATCTCCTTTCACTCATTATTATCTCTTCAATAGTCATAAAGTCAAGTTAGTACTCATAAGAGAAACATTCATTATTTTCAACTATATAAAGAACAAGTGCTTCAAACTCATTCTCCAAATGATTGTTTTTAGTTTTGATGATAATTATTATGATCATACATCATCAGGAGGACCTGGTTAATTCTCATAACCATTTAACAGGCTTTTAAAAGTTATAGATGCTGTTTAATCATTAAACACAGCATGTAACTCATCTATCATTAGACCGATTGATTTAATTACTCAATAAGCAGACAATTAACTATCATTTACAGAGGAAAATCTTAGAATTTGGCTTTATTGGATTGCTCTTTTTTTTTTTAAAGATTTATTTATTTGAGAGAGAGAGCACACATACGTGTGCAAGCAGAAGGGCGGGGAGGGAGAGAGAGAGAGAGAATCTTAAACAGACTTCCTGCTGAGCATGGAGCCCAACTTGGGGCTCCATCTCAGGACCATGAGATCATGACCTGAGCGGAAATCAAGAGTCAGCCACTTAACTGACTTGAGCCAACCGGGTGCCATTTACTGGATTGTTTTAATCCCATGTATACAATTCTACTAAACTAGAAGAGTGTCATGAGTTTTTATTAATAAACTGCTAAATACATCTCTTTTTCTGTATTTTCAATTATTAATACACTTTCATCACAAAACTAAACTTTCTTTAGCAAATTCTTTTATATACACTGAATAAAGGTAAAACATTTAATGTCCCATATGAATGTGTTATTAAAATACCATAAAAATTCTAAGCATTTTATTTTTAAAAAGGCATGAATAGATTTAAAATTCCATTTAATTTAAATAACAGATTACGAATTTACAGGGAGGGGGAATTGAATGAAGATGGTCAAAAAGCACAAATTTCATAAGATAAATAAGTACTAGGGATATAATGTGCAACATGATAACTGTAATTAACACTGCTATATGATACATAGGAAAGTTGTTAAGAAAATAAATTCCAGGGGCGCCTGGGTGGCTCAGTCGGTTGGGCGTCTGCCTTTGGCTCAGGTGGTTATCCCAGAGTTCTGGGATCGAGCCTCACATTGGGCTCCCTGTTCAGCAGGGAGTCTGCTCCTCCCTCTCCCTTTGCCTCTCTTCCCATTTATGCTCTCTATCTCTCTCTCTCTCCAATAAATAAATAAAATCTTTTTTTAAACTTTAATTTAAAAAGAAAGAAAGAAAATAAATTCTAGGGGCACCTGGGTGGCTCGTTCGGTTAAGCATCCAACTCTTGGTTTTGGCTCAGGTCATGATCTCAGGGTCATGAGACTGAGGCCCGCATTGGGCTCTGTACTCAGCGCCCGAGTCTGCTTAGGATTCTTTCCCTCTTCCTCTCCCTCCCCATCTGCCTCTCTCCACAGTCATACTCTCTCTCACATGCACTCTCTCTCTCTGAAATAAATAAATAAATAAAATCTTAAAAAAAGAAAAGAAATTCTAAGAGTTCTCATCACAAGGGAAAAAAAAAAAAATATATATATATATATATATATTTCACCATATATATTTCACCATATATATTTATCTCATATGAGATGATGGATATTAACTAAACTTACTGTGGTATTCATTTCATAATATATATAAGTCAAACCATTATGCTGTATACTCCAAACTTACACAGTGCAGCATATCAATTATATCTCAATAAAACTGGGAGAAAAAGAATTTACAAAATTAAATCTCAGACACATTGGTGGAAGCTTTATTTTTCTCTTCTTCCCTGGAAGCCTGTCTTCAATTCATGTTTATTTACTTTAGCAGAAATAAGAAATGAGGTTGGAAGAGGAAGAAGAAAAGCTAAAATATCAGCACCTTCTATTTCAGGCACAGAGTTTGTGGTAGATTAAAAATGGCCACAAATTCTTTGCAGCTACTTCTATCAAAAAGTGGAGTCTATTTTGCCACCCCTTAAACCTGGGTGACCTTGCGACTTGCTTTCACACGCAGAATGCAGCACAGGTAGCTCTGTGAGAGATATAGGCCTTGTAGGTTTCACTCTCTCCCTCTTGGAATGCTGTGTCCTGTGAACACCTCTGAGCTAGAAAGGCCCCAGGGGAGAAACAAGGTAATTTTACTGACAGCCAGACAATGACCAGTAATTTGAGTGAAGCCATCTTAGACCATCCAGTCCCTACCAAGCCACCAATGACTGCTACCATAGATAGCATTGAGCACAGGAGAGATCAGCAGAAGAACTACCAAGTCGAAACCCAGGCCAAAGCGCTGATCAACAGAATTGTGAGCAAACTGTTGTTGTTCTAAGCCACTACATTTGGAAGGTGGGTTGTTTTTAGCAACAAATAACTGATACGGTGCTTTACATGGTTATTTCACTTAATCATAGTAAGAATCCTATGAAGTGAACCAGGGCAGACCCAGGTTTTGTGAGGCATAAAGTTTATGCAATTTGGAGTGTTCTCCTTAAGAGGAAAAATAGTACACATGATACAAAAATAAGAAAATAATACAAAATTATAAATACAAAGGACATAAACACGTAGCACTAGACCCAAATGGCTACTTCGATGCCACCCCACACAAGAGGAAGTGTGATAGAGGAGAAATCAGAATGGGAAGGTGCTTAATTAAAACATATGGCACGGGAACACATGGCTAGTGCCCTTCCCAGGTGGCTGCATCAACTAAGCTTCACAAATTTCATAGGAGATTCACTTCAATAATTAACATTACTAATCCATTTTACAAAGAGGAACTACGACTCTGAGTGGGCCCATAGATGGTGAGCTGAAGAACCAGGATCTGAGCACAGATTCCTTTGTTTCCAAAACATGAGCTCTTTGTACTACTGCTTTCATTTTTACCTTGTGATCTACTCCACACCAAGTTCTGTATCAACTGGAAACACTTCTACATCAGTACCCCCAAGCGTATCCCCATGGAAATGGAAGTTCTCTGAAAGAGCCCATCTAAGCATTTCTCACCCCATGAAGTACACTCAACAGCCCTATGAAGCAGGGGCAGGAGGACCTGGCTTCGACCCCCTTCTCTGATTAGATAAATCCACCGCAGAATAAATGCCCTAAATCAGGGACACTTTTAGCTTCCTTTTTTTCAGGATCTCTTTTCCTATATGCCAACTTCCTCATAGGCAAGGTTATATAATGCCAAAAACATAGAGTACAACTATCTTGCTCTCCTATCAGGTATATGCCTTTGCCACTGGCACTTCTCTGTTCATTTCCTAGCATGGTCTCCTTGTGCCTGGTCTATGTATATCAAGTGCCTACAAGAACATATCTAAACTTGCCTATGTAGAATAAGCCCTAAGTGAAGCCAGATCTTAATAATTTCTAATCCTTCTTTGTCCAGCTATAGACATCACTGCTCCCTTTCCTTTCAAATGACCTCCACAAGGAAACTGGTGAATCATTACTACATCCTGGAAACCAGATCTCTTCTCATTTAACATTTACATAGGCTGTTTGCACGGAATTCCTAGCTTTTCACCTCACTAAGCTAATCCAATCAGCTGACCATTTGTTTTGCACCTCAGTGTCAAGGTCAAAAGTCCTGATTGCCAGTTATGCAGTAGTTTATTCAATGTACCTATTCCTATCAGAGAACAAACTTTCTGTGTAAGGTTTAACCTTAGGAGAAAAATGAAGTTGCTGAGGAAAATAGCTGAAGCTCTCTGCAGAGGTTGTACTGGTGGTGATTTAAGAGCATGCCAGGCAGCCTGGTGTAGCACAGAGAATGCAGGAAGGGATCAGAGACTTCAACGAGCCACATGCCATCTCTGGGTCTCCACCTGAGACAGTTGGTCCAGAAGACCTTCCTGGTCCCTTCAGCTGTAAAATTCTATGAATCTACTACTGACTTTCTCCTTTATCAAAGTGATCTTTTTAAAGAAATGTTCGATCCTCGATAAATATTTTTCAAGTGTGGGAATTCTAAATATACAATCTTCTCAAAGTTGGACCACTTTGAAAAAAACTTCAAACAGCCTCAACAAAATATATTTCAATAAGTAAAGAACAGAATCATGTAGATAATAAATGCTAAGTCACAAATACTGCAAATAATGGAGAAATAAGAGCTCGTTTTATCTTTATCTATAGGCTGGTTATAGAAACTTGGCAACAAATCAGTGAAATGTCCTTTAAAGAGGCTTTCATATCTTATGCATTATATAAACCCCTGGGCTAGCTATAATTCTTCAACTTTAAATTAAAATATTCCAGATCTAAATTTTAATAAAATTCCAAGTGATTTAAATAAAATATGGTCTCTGGTTCCTAGCCAAAATTCATTTTTATATCATTTGTTACTGCATACATACAATAAATGAAAACTGTTTTGACAATAACATTCTGTTCAAAATAAATGCTTTTCTTATTTTTTCACATTCCTTCCACGCATATGTAGCTTTTGAGATTGTTGTTAAAAAGTAACATTCATAAAACTATCCCTGTAGGGGCACCTGGGTGGCTCAGTCGTTAAGCATCTGCCTTTGGCTCAGGTCACGATCCCAGGGTCCTGGGATCAAGCCCTGCATTGGGCTCCCTGCTCGGCGGGAAACCTGCTTCTCCCTCTCCCTCTCCCTCTCCCCCTGCTTGTGCTCTCTCTCTCAATGTCTCTCTCTCTGTCAAATAAATAAATAAAATCTTTAAAAAAAAAAAAAACTATCACTATAGTAACAACAAGCCAAACAGCATAAATCCAAGAACCCATAATGCTAAAGAAATGTTAGCATCATTCTCCTCTAACTTATTTCAGCTTTCATCTCATTTTTTTCACCCAAAAGAGAACTTTAACCAGGAAAATCCATTTTCATCTCATTTATAGATTGCCCTTTTTTTTTTTTTAAGATTTTATTTATTTGACAGAGAGAGACACAGTGAGAGAGAGAACACAGTGAGAGAGGGAAAAGCAGGCTTCCAGCTGAGCAGGGAGCCAGATGCGGGGCTCGATCCCAAGACCCTGGGATCACGACCTGAGCCGAAGGCAGACGCTTAACGAATGAGCCACCCAGGCACCCCTAGATTGCCTTTACATGGTTTATATGATGACCATGAGCATAAAAGAAAGTTCCATCACACCATAATGCTGTGATGCACCTATTAACCTCTAAGGGGTCCATGAACTCCTAATATATACAAAATGTTGTGCATATGTATATTTTCTCTAGGATCAATACAATGAAAAGTACAACAAGCAAATCAAAATTGCCTGCTGTGCTTTTAAAGGTGAGCTCAGAATCACATTCGAAGGTAAGGCTTATGCAATGGAAAAAATTATTGGTGACCCTTGCTTAGATATGGCTGAATTCTATTTTAGGTCAAAAAGAGGCAGTCAGGCTAAAACAGATACCCTTATTGAGTTAACATTCTGAAATGACATTATTTTATTGTGTTCAAATGCCACATTTGAACAACTGGCTGAGACATAGAGGTTAACCAGGACATTTATAGTTCAGTGATTAAAAGCACAGATGTTGATCATTTTGCCACTGAATGGTTCTCCAAATCAGGACTCAGCTCAAGCAGAATGGGCCATATTAAGGAAGACTAGGACACAAAGACTAAATAAGCTTACCCAGGTAGGAAGATATTTTGTCCTTGGTTGAAGAACATCAAGTGGGCAAATCTACGCAGGCAACCAGTAGAGTTAGATAAAGGTCTGAGTAACGAAAGCTCCTGGCATTAGCAAGATGTGTTGGCAGGTAAATTAAAACTCAGCCAACTAGGCAGTTCCAGAGAAATCAAGTAGGAGCCCAGGCCCAGAATAACTAGGCTACCAGACAAGGTGGAAGGAAGGCAATAATAGAGAAGTTCTGATCACAAGGAACAAGAAAAGGGTCTATTATCAGAATCCGACAAAGGCATAGCAAAGCCCATGGAAGGTTGTTTTCTTGTGAACAAGCAGACTAAGAACAGGATCATTACCCCTAAGAACAGGATCATTACCAAAATATAAAACATGGCAGAACTAACATGTGTAGATTAAGTGGCTTCAGCTCTGAAAAAACAGCAGTGTTGGGGAAGAGGGCAAAACTGACAGGAAGAGTGGGTTTAGTGCGATGAAGAAGAAAGAGTGAGCATTTCAGATGAGAGGAATCTAATGCCAGGCGCCAATCAGAAGCACTGATCCAAGGAAAGAGCTTATTCTCTTAGTCCAAAGCTCAGTTTATCAAAATTCTTTCCACATTTTCCTTAAGCTAAATGAGGAAATCAGTTTACTGACCAGAATAGTTATGAGTCTTTATTAAGTTATTTGCTCCCAGGATATTAGCTGAAAGAGGGCCTCAGCTACCATAGGGATATTTAGCCTAGTGCCTGACCAATTCTGTTATCCAAAAGAATATTGACAATGACCATAAGACTGGCTGCAAAAATTCTGTCTTTATCTTAAACACAAGTAATTTTCAGGATGGTATTTAACTTAAGCTCAAACCAAAAAACCAAAGGAGGAAAGCATAGCATTTTCTTAATACCAAAAAAAGTGTCAAGCCATCCAATTGAGCCACTTCATAATTTACTCAAGCAGATCTTGACTGCTAGTAATTTCAGGCCCTTAAATAATTCATAACTACCCACCTTTTCTCCTTCACACTTATGCTCAAAAATAAACCTGTCTCTTATACACTTCAGCAAAGAAGTGTAGTCTACAAGTCCTAGTACACAAGTGTCATCCCAGTATACAAGTTTTTATATTATGTGCATATAAACTATTTCTGCATATGTAAATGTTAATATAAATTATGTCATCTAGAGAACTTAATTTTAAGTTCTTGCACAACACACCCTTTCAAGCACTGTAACCCTTAATAAAAGCTAATTTGAAAAGATCCCCCCCCCAGCTAAAGAATCATTACTATTTAAAAGACTGGCATGAAACTGAGGTAATTTAAGGTAAACATGGCCCATCTCCTTCCTTGAGAAAATCTCCTAAAGACTAGGCTGAGGCAGAGAGAAGCCCCACTCAGCAAGAAATCAATAAATGTGTAGAACTCCTGGACTGACTTGGTACTTCACTTGTTGGGAAAAGGTAGAGGTCACCCCTACCCCATACTGCGGTTAACCATCCCTAATGAAGACCATGTTGTTCCAACCTCATTTCAGTTCAGAATACCCTATTTCTGCAACAAATATTTTCTGCATATCTATTTGTGCCAAGACTTGTGCTCAGAGCTAAAGATGAGATGCAGAACTGACACAGGGCCCACCCTAATGCAATCTCCCAGCTCACAGGCCAATGTACACAGGAGCCACCAAACATTTCAGATGCCAGGGCCCAGAGTAGGTCACCAAAATTTCCAAGTGATTGGTTACCAAGTGATTCTGATGCAGGTGGTCTATGTATGTGATACATACATAGAATGGAATTCATTCGGCCTTAAGAAAGAAAGAAATTCTGATATATGCTACAACATGGATGGACCCTGAAGACACTTTACTAAGTGAAATGAGCCAGTCACAAAAGGACAAATATTTTATGACTCTACTTGTATGAGGTATGTAGAGTAGTTAAATTCATAAAGAAAGAAAACAGAATGGTGGTTGCCAGGGGCTGGAGGAGGGAGCTACTGTTTAATGGGCACAGAGGTTCAGGTGGGGAAGACAAAAAAGTTCTGGAGATGGATGGTGGTGATGGCTATAACACAATGTGAATGTACTTAATGTCACAGAACTATACACTTAAAAATAGTCAAAATTGTAAATTTTGTTTTACATATTTTACCACATTTTTTTTAAAAAGGTGCAGTTTGGGGGTGGGGGGGTGTTGGTTGGGTTTTTTTTTAGCTTTTGTCCTAGTGGTTGCACTGGAATTCAAGCACAGTTCTGTTTCCTAGAGAGACTAACTAGTTTTATCCTCAAGGCCAAAATAAAAGAGTTGAAAGAGTTTGGGCTAAAGCTACCAACAATCCCACTACCTTAGAATCCTATTATTAATTATCAGTGACTTGCACTTACCAACATCCCTGTATGTATCTGAATATTGAAGAGAAATCAATCAATGCAAAGATGAAATTTTTAAATGAAAAGAAGCAATGGACGCATGAATCCTGAAAGCAAGCTGATTTAAAAGGATAGTTACAGACTTTCATCTCCTCTTTTAATCTACCATCAATGCAGATGAATGAGCACATTAAGGGCCACCTATCTTTTAATCCCTACATGTATGAAGATTTATTCAGAAGGCACAGTAAACAAATAACAGTTACAAAGGTGGTAAAATCATATGTAATCCCATGACGGCCTAGAGCCAGGACTGGTAGTCTCCAGCTGATGTGTCAGTTCGGCAAGCAGGGCAGGCTCTTGCCCTCAGCGATGCCATCTCCCTGTCACCCTCCCTGCTCCCCCCCCACCTTGCCACAGTGCAGCTGTGCGGCAGGGGTTTCCAGGAATGCAGAGGCACTCTGCCTTGAATGACATTGTTGCCTCATTCCGCATGGTGTTATGTCTCTCCTACCTCCAACTATCACCACCCAGTGCATCAGAAACACAGCCAAAGCCATCACTGAATTCATTCACTGCCTTTGCTACAGATTCGAAATACACAGCAAAATCAAATGCCAACCATCCTTATTTACACACAAGAGGAGTGTCATTTGG
Organism: Halichoerus grypus; assembly: GCF_964656455.1. Lineage (NCBI taxonomy): Eukaryota > Metazoa > Chordata > Mammalia > Carnivora > Phocidae > Halichoerus > Halichoerus grypus. The sequence goes on along the minus strand of NC_135715.1, from coordinate 157,208,635 downwards.
AAGTTGTTCTACATTCACCTTTCACTACTAATGGCAAATCCAAATGCCAGCCCACAAACAATTTTTCACGTGGCCTCACACTAGTGCCAAAACTCTCTTAATATATAATCGTCAGAACTTGGGGAAAGGGAGTCAGGTAAAAGGAGCCAAGTGCCAGTTCTCCTTTTTCACCTTGTGTAGATTTAAAAGTCCCTTGAACTTCATCCAAAGCTATACCCTCCTACCCTCCTGGCCTCCCCTGACAGGCCTTTTTCTGCGCCAGGGCCGCCAGGTGAGGGGTGAAAGACACGAGGTTGCTCCCCCTTCAGCCACTGTCTTCTCTCCCCCACTGCCTCTGTTACTTTTCACCACTTTCCCCCATTCTTGTCTCTTCTCCCTCCTCTCAGTTGTACCCACGTTTTAGATATCATTGGAAAAGTCTTTCTTGTTATTACTTGGATCATGGACAACATTTCCCAGAGCAATGACATTAAACATGGTGGTTCAGGCACCACATCTTCTCATAAACACCAATTATTTCACATGTGTCTTCAAATAAATACCCCTGCAGCCAAGCAGAGCATTGTTTTCCTTTGCAACTCATTAAACAATACTTCCATCAGTGTGCAGTAGAAAAAACTCTTCAGGTTGTAGGCTGGTTGCTGCTTGATATGCATATGCCACTTCATTACCAAAAAGGTCTGTACTGAATTCTTTGTTTTATTTCTACATGGAGAACTGCTCCCAAAGTCTGAAGTTTCCAGAAACCCTATCTCCATGTAACAAAAGTTACACTCACATAGAAAGAAGATGAAGACCTTGAGTAGCTAGGTATAGCTGTTGTATAGACATGGACAGTCTGACTTGTCTTCTTCAGGATCAGATGAGAGAGAAAAGTGTAAACAATGAAGTAACTCTCCTGAAGTGTGCATGCCAGCTTATTCTCTTTATGAAACCCATATTCTCATCAAGTACTGCACAGTTCTAATCTTTCTCATTCCAAATATTACTAAAAATTGTAAGCTGGCTCATCAGTTCCCATCTTCCGTACGTGTTTCTCTACCTCACACAAACACACACGTGTGTATTAAGACAATTTGGCAAACACCTGTTCTGGATTCCAGGCCGGATTTACACTTTCTCAAATCATCCCTGCACTTCTTAAATTCATATGTTCGGAAAAGCACTTAGCTCACCATCTGAACTCAGAACAGTTTAATTATGTTAAAGGCAAAGGAAATGATGGGGGTGAAACAGAGACAGAATGAGATCAATGTCTTAGAACGAAAGGGTTAGAGCTGAATGGGACCTTGGAGCAAATCTGGTTCTATGTTGTCATGCTGCTAATGAGGAAACTGCTAAACCTTGGAAAGGTTCAATTACTTGCCCAAGGGAATGCCACTACCTGGTAAGTGGGCCAGGTTTCCTGGCAGCCAATACGTGTACGCACATTTGTGTTTAATGGAAGCAATGAAAATTTGGGTAAGAAGGGGAATGAATGTCAGATCTGTGCTTCAAGAGTCAGTGGCACTTCAGGAGCAGTGAGCGGACTTGAACCAGCCTCTCAAATGATAATCTACTCTCATTTTAATGATCTCCCCAGAGAGATCTTTCTTCCGTACATATGTCTACATTTGGTGGAATTGACTTAAGTCCAGTTCCACACATCCTAAAAGGAGATGTGTCCAATCTCCTTTATTACTCCTTGAACCCTCTTGAATCCCTCAATGTGAAGTTTCTTCCCCTCATCCCACCCCACCCCACCACGGAATTTTTTTTTTTTTTTTTTTTTTTTTTTTTATTTGACAGAGAGAGATACAGCGAGAGAGGGAACACAAGCAGGGGGAGTGGGAGAGGGAGAAGCAGGCCTCCTGCGGAGCAGAGAGCCCAATGCGGGGCCCGATACCAGGACTCCGGGATCATGACCCAAGCCGAAGGCAGACGCCCAACGACTGAGCCACCCAGGCGCCCCACCATGGAATATTTTAAGAAAAGAATATTTCACTTTAAAATACCACTCATCTACTATTATGTTTTCCTAAATCTCTTGCATTAAGCATTAATTACTCTTGTAATTAAAGAGGGAAAAAAACAATACTGATATATTTTTAAATTTCCATTACTCTGTATCAGCTGGACATCTCATAATTAGTTTGATCAAGATCAGTAAATGTTCCTTTAAAATTCAAGGCAGGGGCGCCTGGGTGGCTCAGTCATTAAGCGTCTGCCTTTGGCCCAGGTCATGATCTCAGGGTCCTGGGGTTGAGCCCTGCATCGGGCTCCCCGCTCAGCAGGAAGCCTGCTTCTCCCTCTCCCACTCCCCCTGCTTGTGTTCCCTCTCTCGCTGTGTCTCTCTGTCAAATAAATAAATAAATAATAAATAATAAAATTCAAGGCAAAGTTTAAGAAAGACCCTCCCCCACAAAAAAAAAAAAAAAAAACCTATTTTCTTTTCTATTATTGTTTTGTTGTAGTTTTTAAACCAGGCATTTGGCAGAATGCCAACAGCATTGCAAACCTACCATTCCCTGCATTTGCTACTTTCTTGCCTACTACTATCATCCAGGGATTAAAGGCAGCAGGGAGGAGGGTTATACTCTGTGGACTGTGGCCTTGGGAACAGAGCCCTGCCTACCTTTCAATTCCCTCAATACCAAATCATCAGCATCAACTCAGTCAAGCACCTCGGCATAAAAGATACTTTGTGAAGTATATCAGAACACAGAGACACACAGATCTGCAAGTGTACAGGCTGGGGCTGGGACCATTCCCTCTAGTTAAAGAAAGGAATTTTTCTTCTCTTTATTTCCTGCTCTATGTCCAGAGCAGGCCACATTTCTCCCATCCGCGTGGCCTTATATTTCTCCAGGCTTTCCAAACACCATCACAAGAATCAGGCCCAAACCAATTTCCATGCAGCAACACACCTGCAAGCTGGTTTGACTGTCCTGCTTACCCTGACAAGTCTTGACCTTGTCTGTTTCCGCAGCCATTTGCTCTGATTTATCTCCCTAATCTGCCCTTCTCCAAGGATCTCCCTGGGATAACTTTCCACAAAGTTTTTGTTTATTTTCCTTCTCTGTTTCTTTTGTGAACATTGTTCTTCAATGGCAGTTTATTACAGTCTGTAACAAATGATTATCCCCCTTTACATCAAACATACCTCAGCGTAGTCCTTGTCAAAACAAAAAAAACCCCTCAGAATAGGAAGGCTTCAACAAGCTCTCTTCTTGTCTCCTTCACAAGAACCCATTTCTAAGTTTCAAATCCTAAATTGTTCACATTTTACCAGGTAAGTTGAATTTCTACGTTTTCCCCTACTCTTTCTTTTCAGAAATCTTCGTCTCTCTCCGTGACTCTTCATCATAAACAGCATATTCATGTAGAATTTCATGGTTAATGTATGCCAAACCCTCACCTGGGCCAAGAGGTCTGCACGCTCCCAAACCCGGTGTTTTCCTTTCAATGAAACAGTCCAGAAATTTCAGAAATTCATCTGTTTACACTAAGTCCACCTACCTTGATCCAACTTAAATTCCCCGGTATACTTTAATCTATACGTGCTTTAGTAGAATTCATCCATTTCATTCTATCGTGTGGATTCCAAGTAGTTTGGTCAACTTCAACACTTGAGAAGTCTGATTATAGTTTCATTTCATTTAGCTCTCTTTAGAGGCTGGGATAAGAAAAATCACCTTAAGTTGCACAGCTGCACTCTCTGATTCAAGCTACCTAGCAACTGTCAAAATACAACCCTAACCACAAAGGTGTTTGAAGCTGCATGTGAAAGCTTATTCTAAGACAGACACTGCCAACGTTTCTACTGTCTTAAACGCAGCCTGTCTTTTCAGCACAAGTACAATGGGGAGAGAGGCTTGTGAGTGGGGAGAAGTGTTCTGGTGGTCTAACATGTTTATTTTAAAATGAAAAGTGAAATGAAAAAATATAATTGGAACCAAACCATTAAACGTCCATGTTTTAGCAGGAGGAGAAAAATGACTATTAAGTCTAGTTCTTCCAAATGTTCGTATCAGTGGAGATGTGTCTTCACAGAAATTCAAGCATCTGTTTCTTTGGTCAGAGTGCTTAATCCCACTCCTCAAAACTCATGTTTCAAAGTTGCCTTAGAAAGAAAAGTTAAAGATCATTTACTGACTGCATTGCTGGGGAACTGTTATTACCTTTATGCTGTCCAGAGGTAAAAGAAAAACCATTCCCACTACGAAAATAAAATATCCGCTGTGTGAAAGAGCACTAGAAACTGGTAACTCTGGTTGCCTCTGGGGTGTTGGGGATCTGGAGCTTTCTGTTCCTTATATACTCTATTATATTGTACAACTTTTTTTCATGTTCACTTTTGCTTTTACAATATTAAAACAAGCATTAAGAAATAAACTGACTTGAATGTTGTACAGGTTTAGTAATGAGATTATCCCCCCTGGGCTCAGGAATGGAAACATATTTATGCTGGTGCCTGCAGACAGTCACAGGTTCCTACAGTAAACATTCCTCCCCAAGTGCTTTCTGACCATATTTAAGAAATATAGCTTTTCTCACTGGGACTACTGAGAAAATAAACTGGAGTTCTATTTTGAGAATTCAAAGTACATACCATTCATACAAACCAAAGAACACACATTTGCTCAATGACCCAGCCCTCTCCTTCATAGTTATAAAATGTGGAAAAGAAGCCATAAGTCTCATACCAGCAGCACAACTGCACAATTCCCCAGGTCCTTCCCTAAAGAACAGGACCTATTTTTCAACATCAATATATTAAATTCATAAAACATGTTTGAGGGTCTATCATCTACATATGGGTCTTCTTTTCCAACATTTATCATCAAACCACTACATTTGTACAACTTTTCTTTTTTACCCTAAATATTTACACTACTTTTTTCTTACCAATGTCAAATTAAATTAGGAAATAATGATGTTGTAAATTGTGGGGCACTCATGCATCACAAAATAGCTTTCATCCCAAATATCCTAAGTTCTTTACTGGATTTGTCAGCTTCTTGAGGTCTCGGGGATGGCATCTTATTCATATTTGTCATTCTCCTGACTAAATGATACTCAAAGGCAGGAATTTAGAGCTCCTATGTCATTTTTTCCCCTACATCTTGATTTTTTATCTTAAGAAATTTCTACAAATATTAAATGTTTCAAATCTGAAAACAAAGCCATGAAATTGACTAGCTTTTCAATCTCTTATAGCCTATACATGCAGCACCTAAACACTCATCTATCTGCCTTGAACTCAACAGAGTTATGTATCTGTATGTATATCTACATCTATACCTATATATCTATCTCTATATCCATACAGATCTACAGATCTATACATATAGCTAGCTAGCTACTGAGCTACCTATCTATAGAAGGTCTCTGGGTCCAGATATATATATGGGCCTCTATCCTATCCTTCCTTACTTTGCATACATTTTAGGAGAGTTTCTTCGTCCCATTTCTATAGAAGATGGTGCTGAGAGTGGGACTCTCCCTTTCATCAGGACTTGTTTGAAATAAAACTGAGCAGCTTGAGCTGTGCCAATATCTTACTTACCCACCCTCAGTCTTCCCATAACACACAAAGCAAACTAGCTTGAAAGAGTGGGCTTCAGTTGGCAATCAGAAGTTAATGAATAGGCCTACATAAAAATTCAGATTTGAAAACATATTTTATCTCACCTATGGTGTATGTGGACAGATCTCCAAAGCTGACAAAACTGAAATTATTTTCTCACCAAAAGGTTGCTATTTGCATTTTAATCAACCAATGAGGTTTTGTAAAATCTCTGAAGATGAAGTACCTCACTGATGTGATATGGGGAAAGTAAACTGGATGCAGAAAAACTTCCGAAGAAGGTGAACCGAACTATCTTTAATTCATCCCAAAGTTTCAAGCTCTGTTTTTGAAATGCTGCCAAGTTTCAAGGTGAAATAGGGAAATTTCCCTTCCCCTCTAGCCAACTACTTCATTTACCCTTCGTAAGATATGTTCTTTCCTGGGGCACCTGGGTGGCTCGGTTGGTTAAGCATCAGATTCTTGATTTCTGCTCAGGTCATGATCTCAGGGTTGTGAGATCGGGTCCGGTGTTGGGCTCTGTACTAGGCATGGAATCTGCCTAAGATTCCCTCTCTTCCCTTCACCCCTTCTCTCCCTCTCAAAGAAAAAAAAAATCTTTCCTTAGAAATCTAGAGTCTTTTGTATTTAGAGATAACCTTGCATTTTTACTGTAATACTTTGTAGACAAGAGAACAGTCTTCTGCTGCCAGGCTTTAAACCATTCTTGTAGAGAAGAAAAATAAATTCAGGTTGTGTTCTGTTTACATTTATTTTCCTAGAATTCATCTCTAATAGGTATTTCTAGCGATACTGTACAAAAGTTAAAACCACACCAAAAAAAAAAAAAGGAAAGAAAATGCAGCTTTGGAACATACTAATGCATTTTTAAAAAATAATAGATGGGCAATTTTTCTGAATAGTCTAACTGGCTTAAAAGACTCCCTAAAGATATGAAATATAAAACCTGTTTCTTTAAACAACACTTTACTCCATAATGCACTGTATTCTTGCATATGATATTAAGGTAGCTTGTTAGAATTATTATTTAGAATGTAAGTTTGTTTGACATGAACTCTGAGTCTGGGCTATTTCTCATGGTTGTTTTCAAAATTTTTTTATAAAACTACCCTGTACACTATTGACAGGTAGATAATAAATAATAAGTCTCTGTTAGTGAAATGTTTTTATTTTTATTTTTAAGTATTTAGGGTAGTGTTGAAAAAGACGGTCTTCAAAAATAGATGTAAGAAGAAATAATGTGCTATTCAAGATATCTTTTATAAAAGTTGACATAGCATTAGGGATTCAAACTGAATAGAGTGGATATATAAGGCAATACTTTTAACACTGAATAGTTTTCTACTGAAATGTATATGAACTAAAACAATGGATTGTTCCTTTTTACAGTTTTATTAGTTGTCATATTTCCAAGATAAAGTAGGTTCCTAAGACAATTCTCAAAGTGGCCTCTTTAGATGAATCAGGGAAAAAATTATTCATGGGTTAATTACAACTGAACCATTGGTTCTACTGTGGGTCAGGATGTGACCCACTCTGGATCATGTTACTGACATATCCTTGTAGAACCAAGTCAGTTCCTGTACTGCTAATTCCATCCTCCCCTATAATACAGGAAGGGTACTCAGTAGAAGCCCCACTGCTGCTCACCCATTAAAGTCAAATTTCAATCATTCTGTGATGTACATGTTTCTATTTCCATGAACAGTGTCCCCAGACTTAGGTTCTACCGGTAGAGAAGTACTTAGCATAAACAGAAGGCTTTTCAAGAGTCTTTCAATTCATGAAGGTTTTTTCTGAAAGAAACTGAGAGCATGTTCGTGTTCTTTATGATCCAATACTTCTCAAGTTAGAAAGTCATTCAATTCCTGAAAATTTCAACTTTATCCTTTCCCAAGGCTAAAACTGAAGAAATAACTACGATCTAGATTTTTCTGCCTCTGGGAAGTAAAATTTAAATATTAACAATGAAAAACATTAGGACTCTTATGATTCATTAGTTGCTTAAGTGCTTTTCTTTGGAGAAGTTAAAAGCTCTTCAAATGTGGAATCACATGGGCCCTCCCATCTAAGTGAGGAAAGCAAAAGGCAGTTTATCAAACTGCCTCTTGAGATAGCCAACAGGAAACTAAAATCCTGAAAGATGACTGGCCAGCATTGCAAGTAACAATAGAACTCAAACAAATTCAGGGCTTCTTCAGAAATAAGCTTCCTCCTCTAAGACCAATTTCCATACCAGGTATTATCACCTTTAACTCAACCTACTAGTTTAAGCCACCTTATGCATCACATACAAATTTCAGAATACAAGAATTGCTAATTTTATGGCTGTTTTCAATTTATTAATGACATTTTGTTCTTTGAAAAAGTCACAGATTAGAACAAACTTTGAAAAATGTAATTGGATAAAGAAGCCCTCACTTTCAAACAGTAATATTGCTACTATTTCCCTTCCCTGGTGATGCTAAATTGCATAATATTCTACTTAGGATGAGTTTGCCTGGCTGGCTCAGTCTGTAAAGCACGCAACTCTCGATCTCAGGGTCATGAGTTCAAGCCCCACATTGGGTACAGAGCCTACTTTAAAATTTTTTTAAATAATAAATAAATAGGATGCCTGTTTTCTTCCATTTTCAATATGGACCAAATGATATAAGCTTTTGGGATAAAATCCCCAAAATTTTCCAGCAATCTAATTTTAGCTGACAATGTTACCCTCTAACTTTGTGTATTGAAATTCTGCACTCACTTAGTTGATTCAGTGGCTCATCCCCTGGACACTACTAAAAGCCTTTCCATCCACTGGACTCAATGCTGTCTCTCCACCTCCCATACTTATATTCCCCCTGCCTTAATGCAGCCAAACTGGATTTTTGGCATCCATCTGTCCAGAGGAAGTGAAGAAGATATGTGGCCTGAAGTGGGCTGAGCTTGAGGTGCAATCTTAACATATTCCTGATGCTCTTCAAACACAGATTCTTCTACCTTTAAGATGCCAATGATTTTCAGAAAATGGCTAAGCAAGTGGAGACCACAGAGAGGTAGCAGCTAAAAATTATTAAACTCGATCGATTTGTTGAACACTTAAAATATACTTACTGTTTAGTGAGTGAGATTTACAAATTCTGTCAATGTTGTATTTGTTTCATTAATTTTTTTAAGTTTTGTGTTTTTTTTAAGATTTTATTTATTTCTCAGAGAGAAAGACACAGAGAGAGAGAGCACAAGCAAGGAGAGAGGCAGGCAGAGGGAGAAGCAGGCTCCCCGCTGAGCAAGGAGCCTGATGCAGGACTCCATCCCAGGACCCTGGGATCATGACCTGAGCCGAAGGCAGCCTCTTAACCGACTGAGCCACCCAGGCATCCCTCGTTAAAGTTCAGTAAGGACAGGTGGGGCTAGGTAGGGAGAGATAGGTAGGGGGCTACAGGATCAGGCTCACAAAAATCCCCAAAATGTGGAAGTGTAAGGAAACCAGAGATAAGGGAACAAACCAGAGCATCCTGTACTAGGTGTCAGAGGTGGGGTCTTGTTATAACAACTACTTGTGATCAACAAAGAATTACCAGACCATAAAAAGGAAGTAAACCATTGAAGGTGTTTTCACTAGTCCTTACTCAATGGTGCTATCAATAAAAATGTTTAAGTTCCCTGGTTAGCCTTCAATAAAAGACCAACCCTAAAGGCTCTCAGCGGCAACCCTGTCGGGACCCCTCTCATTCCTGAGAGCTTTTTCTGTATCCTCACTTAATAAAACTCTAAGACTTACTCACTCTCCTTTGTCCACGAGATTCATTCTTCAATTCCATGGGACAAGAACCTCACTCTCCCACTTTAATGTGTATAAACCCTTTATGTAGCTACCTCTCCCATCTTCTGTTATACAGCCCAGGGCCTCATTTAAATTAGAATATCCTATCTTCAATTCAGATACAAAATGGGTACAGCCTAAATTGTCATCTTTCTCTCAAAACCCATGCTCCTGAACTTATTGAACTACAGCCTTAAACTTTAATGCACAGGTGGCCTCCCCTTCCAAGGAGATTGTAAACTCTTTGAGGGAAGAGACCATAATTTAAAGCTTTTTCAAATCCTTCATAGAAACCATTCCCTAAAACATTACCATAAAAAAGGTGCTAAGTAGGGGCACCTGCCCACCCTCAGTTGGTGGGCATCTGACTCTTGATTTTGGCTGGAGTCATGGTGTCAGAGTTGTAGGATCAAGCCCAAGTAAGGCTCCTCCCTTAGGAAGGAGTCCACTGGAGATTCCCCCTCTCCCTCTCCCTCTGCCCCTTCCACCCTCTCTAAAGTAAATAAGTAAGTCTTTTTTTTTTTTTCTAAAAAAGGTGCTAAGTAAATACCTGTTGATGGTCAAATCAAAAATAGTTAAATATGTAACTTTACAATATAGGAATTTGCCTAGTGTGTACAACTTGATTATTTGGGCAGTTTAACATATTCTTTGATTCCTTTAATACAGAAGAACTGTTTTATAAATCTTTATCAGAGCTAATAAAATTTTGGCAAACTTAAGTTAAACCTCTTTTTATTTCCTCTATATACTCTAAGACAGAAATGACAAATGTAAACAGGACAAAAGAGCATGAACTGTGTTCAAACAGGATAACTTGAATAGGAAAAATAGAGAACGATTTAAAAAGAACAAAAACAAAAAGACACTGATGAAAAATTCCTAAGTTAAATCACTATTTACTTCTCTACTAGCAATAGATAAAAATTTTATATCTATAGATATATCAAAACACTGTTTAAAACTTCAATTTGCGATTTCTACTTTACAAGGTAAAAAAAAAAAAAAGTCATTTGTAACATATAGAAACCAGATGGAAATAAGTAGATTTGAATTCATAATATCCTAAAATTAAACTATTTTTTACTAGCTCTCTTGCAGAGAGCTAGTAAATGAAATGAGCTTAATATTTTGAGAGCATTTTATATATGTGATAGTATTATTTATTAAATGCCTATTATGAGCCAAATGCTTTACATACATTATCTCACCTTTGCCTCCCCCAACAGCACAATAAATTACTAGTTCCTTTTTTTAATTTTATTTATTTATTTATTCGTTTATTTATTTATTTGAGAGAGAGCATGAGTAGGAGGAGGAGCAGAGGGAGAGGGACAAGCAGACTTTGCACTGAGCGCAGAGCCCTAAACGGGGCTCGACCCCACAACCCAGAGATCCTGACCTGAGCCGAAATCAAGAGTCCAATACTCAACCTACTGAGCCACCCGGGCGCCCTACTAGTTCTACTTTAGAGGTGAGGAATCTGATGCTCAGAGAAGTCAGACAATTTGATCCAGATGACAAACTGGGAAATGGCAGAAAGGGTTTGACTACAGTCCCAGATTTTCCCCATTTTCTCATACAGCTCCTATTAATAGTGGGTATCAGTTTTTAACACTATTAAGAATGACCTTCACGGGGCACCTGGGTGGTTCAGTCATTAAGTGTCTGCCTTCGGCTCGGGTCATGGTCCCAGGGTCCTGGGATCGAGCCCCACGTCGGGCTCCCTGCTCAGCAGGAGGCCTGCTTCTCCCTCTCCCACTCCCACTGCTTGTGTTCCCTCTCTCACTGTCTCTCTCTCTCTGTCAAATAAATAAATAAATAAAATCTTAAAAAAAAAAAAAGAATGACCTTCACAAAATCACAGAGTACAAGGGTGGTGGCCAGGGGCTTGAGGCAGGAGGGAATGGGGAATTACTGTTTAATGGGTGAAGAGTTTCCGGCTGGGATGATGTAGATGGACAGTGGTGATGGTTGCACAACCATGTGAATGTACTTAATGCCACTGAACTGTGCATTTCAAATGGTTAAAATGGTGAATTTATGTTATGTATATTTTACCACCATAAAAAATAAAGCATTCAACATCATACCCATTTTGTTGATTTCCTACAAATTCTATAATTTTAATACAGAGTCCAGAAGATGTTTAAAATCACAGATGTTTCAGTTATATGATTGTCATAATGGAATGTTTAAAAATAATTTGAAGCTGCAGATCAAAATAATGATAAACATTTTTAAATGCAAATATTGTTATCACTGTAATTGATGCTTTTTATACCACTCATTAGAATCTCATTAGGTTCTTTCACAGGGTTTGTTTTTAAAATACAAAATGTAGACTAGGAAGAAAAACTCGGAAAAACATTCATCCATTTATTGGATTGTCTAATATCAGTGTGCTTAATTAAATTAGTTAATTAGTAAGTAAGCCCTTTATCATCTTTCTAAATAGTTCCTAGTCTGTTTTTCTATTATTTAATCAAAGTGTCTCCTTATCTACACTTAAATATTCTAAATTAGCATTACTATTGAATGTCCTTATGAGGAAAGGTTCCCTTGCAGCCAAAAAAAAAAAAATGTTAAAAAATAAAAATCAAGCCTAAAGCATTTCAACCATTCTCAAGAGCTTATTTTTTTTAAGATTTATTTATTTATTTGAGAGAGAAAGCGTGCAATGGGGAGGGGCAGAGGGAAAGAGAGTCTTAAGCAGACTCCACGCTGAACATGGAGCCAAACCTGGGCCTCAGTCTCAAGACCCTGAGATCATGACCCGAGCCAAACCCAAGAATCGGCCACTTAACTGACTGTGCCACCCAGGCACCCCTCAAGAGTTTATTATCCAAATACAGCTTGGAATGGTTTCATCTTTGTATTTAAGAATTTCAAGTTTCAAGTCTTTTATGACTGTTAGATTTTATGCATTTATATTTATAAATGAATGAATGCAGATCATGAATTATTCTAAGATCTCATATGTGGTACCTGCCTAATTATTAATGAGCACTAAGTCATAAAAGGCAACCACTGTCACTCATGAGGAAAAAAAATGTGCCCTATAGCATGGGAAGAGAACTGGATAATTGATGGCTACAGCAGAAGAGACAGAGACCAGCCAAGCTAAATAAACAAGCAAAGCAATGTGCAGCTCCAAATCATGGCTGCTTCCCAGTTGCTTGGTGCAAAAACAGTAATTCAGTCTTAACATAAAAATTAAAAGCAAAGCACTATTAATCATACAGCAAACAAAAACATTTGGTTAAACTAATGAACACCACTTAGAATAGCAACAATCTACATGTTTCTTGAAAATTCTCAAGTCAAAAATACTTGACTTTAGAAAATAATTCAATTTATTAACTAAATTAATTTCTCAATATAAAATAAAATATGTATTTTAATGACCTTGATGCTAAACTTCAAAATAATACAGGATGAAATAAAGTAGAATATCAGAATTACCTTTAATTTCACTAATATAAACACTAGTATATGAAAGGCAGCGATAGAGCATGGCTCTTGAGGCTAAGTCCCTGGGTTCAAATCTAAGCTTCAAACTGACTTACCCTGGGTGACCAAAATATTCTTTATTTGATTTTGGAGGAACTTCAAGGAAAAATTCTGTTCCATTAGAAAGCTGTCCCTTTACTATTACCTATATTTTACCCAATCACCTACAGCTAGAGTTGCCAGTTTTAACAAATAAAAATGCAGGACACCCAACTGAATTTGAATTTCAGATAAATAATGAATAATTTTTGCATAAGACACACTTATGCTGAAAAATGTTGTGTTGTTTATCTGAAACACAAATTTAACTGGATGTCCTAAATTTTGTCTGACAACCCTACCTACAGTATTTCTACTAATACTATACTTTCTATTTTTTTATTCTTCTATTTAGTAAGGACACTATAACAATAGTATCATAAATCATGCTTTGTGCTACATGGCATGTAATTATACAATCAGCTGGCAGACTATGTAAAGATCTGAAATGAATTCAATAGGATTCCTAATTTTTGAAAGAAAGTGGTAACCATTTATAGAATGGATTTAGGACAGTTTAAAGACACTTTGTTTCCATCATTCTTGATATGCTTCTTAAGAGGGCATAACAGTTTTTACCCAAATAGTGATGACTAGAATATTCAATTATGGATTTATGTACATAATTATAAAATTGATCATAGCAATCAATTCTCTGTCCATTCAAGTGCATTTCACATCACTATGTAGATACTTTTACAAAGGCTCCCCTGACATCCAACACAAAGCTATGAGAAGTTTTAAAAGATTTATTCTAAATTTCCAAATTACCATTACTAAATGTTATACAAAAATCCATACTTGAAAAAAAATCCATACTCGAGTTGAATAATCATCTAATCATAAGAGTTTTTAAATCCCATGCTAGATAAACAATTCCACTTAATCAAACATATTGAATTAGCAAAAAATTAAAACTTTGAATCTAATTTTAAAAATTCAAAGGTATTAAATAAAATGTTTTATTTTACTGTCAGTTTTCTTAAGTTTTGGACTCAAAGGTAATTTTGATCATCGAAACTTGTTAATAGTATAAGAAAATCCTTTAAGTAGCATTTATATTATTCCAAAGGTATTTGCCAAGTCATCAGATAAACCAACCAATCTCTTGCAAAAAGTTCCGTTAAATAAAGCATCCCTGAAATATTGATATTTTCAAAAGATCTATTTAAACTAATGAAAATGGATCTTTCAACCCAAAGTATAGCAATACTACAGACAACAGTAGTGAAAACTTGTCTTTATCTCTAAATCATGACCTAAATGATTCAACCTCAAGTTATTAGTAATATTTGTCATGCTAGACACAAAATGTTAGCCAAATTACATTTTATTTCCTCCCTTACACACAAGCACATTTGGTAATCTGTGAGAATAACAGAAACATAGATTTTGACCACATAAAGATAAACATCAGTAAACTAAGACAGAAAACAGTTACATTCCCTGTGAGTCATCATATTCCATTGACTAAAAATCACAATTTAAGGAAATTCTGTAGCCAACTAAACACTTAACAACGGTACTGTAACCATTTGGGGACACTGGAAAACAATGTAAATCTTGAAGAGTGAATACCTGGCAACTTTGCTAACCTAGATCATAATCTCAGGAAACAATAAATTTCAAGATCCAACAGAGTCCTTTTTATATGCTACACTAAATTATTTTTCAAAACCAACCCCCAAAAATGTTTTTCAAAGGTTTAATGGATTTAATAATTTCTTTTTTTTTAAAGATTTATTTATTTATTCGAGAGAGCGAGAATGAGAGAGAGAGAGAGTATATGAGAGGGGGGAGGGTTAGAGGGAGAAGCAGGCTCCTCGCCGAGCAGGGAGCCCGATGCGGAACTCGATCCAGGGACTCCAGGATCATGACCTGAGCTGAAGGCAGTCGCTTAACCAACTGAGCCACCCAGGCACCCCTGGATTTAATAATTTCTTAATCTCTATCATGGTATCTATTATCCATTTAGTGGTCGGCACCTAGACTATCTTATTATATCCTCTTTTCAATTCTGACCTTCTCTCCCCTCCTACCTCTCTTGTTTAATGCTCCTAAAACATTTTTTCCAAGTTGTGCCACTTTCAGAAAAGGCATATCAAGAAAAATAAGAATAGCTAATGTATATTGAGCAGCTATGGGCAGGGCACGATGGTCTCTAATATATCATCTAATATAGGGTCATCTCATGGAATAGAAGGTGAGAGGTAGGACATGGTAGGAGATGGAGCTGGAAACATTGACAGGATCCACCTTGTACCTGGCCTCCTGAACCATGTAAAGAAATTTGTACTTTATTCCGAGGGCAGTGGGAAGTCATCAAAAAGTTTTCAGCAGAAATATGATACAACTAGATTTGCCTTTTAGAAATGAGACTCTACTACTATTATTATAGTGAATGGAGTAGGGCAAAGAAGGTGATTGGGATGAAAAGCTAGCTAAGAAGATGCTGTGGTGATAGAAGCCAAGTGTGGAAGTAGCTGAAATTAGAGGAGCAGTGAGAACTAACTATTCAGGAGGCAGAACCAAGTTTGTCTTGGTTTATCTGAAGACTTGGCAACAAATTGAACGTTAGAGGAGAGAGAAGAAGGAAACAACGATCATGTCCAGATTGCTACAAGAGCAACTGGGAAGATGGGGAACACAGGAAAGGACAAATCCGAGAATGTGGAAATATCCAGCAAACAGATACACGGGGCTAGATATATTCATTTGCTCAATAAGCATTTTTAAGCACCTGCTTGGAGCTCAAATCTACACCCCTTTTAAAGCACTTATTTTCTATATGAGATTCTAGTTTTAATAAATTGGGTATAAAGTATGTCTCTATCACCTTCGAATTTCTATTACAAATAGCAGAAGTATCAATGAACAGACAGTTGAATGAATCAATCATTAAAAGTAACTTTGCCAAATGTATTATAGAATGAAAAAAAATTGATGAGCATTGCCAAAAAGGCTGTTAGTAGAGTCAAATTTCGGTGGCCTTGACACCACAGCAGAGATATTAAGTATATATTTAAAGATACAATAACATAAAACATTGAATAATGAGACACTGTAGGCTCACATCCCTCCCACCCTGACATATGTAGTATTATATATCAAATTAATTTTCAACATTTGAATGAAAGAGATAAAATTTGTCACAACCGAGAAATTTCTTTATATATAACTACCAAAAGAATTAATTTTGTTTTTATTTTAGTTGTAACTCAGAGAATGAGGTGTAGGTGGCAGGGCTCAGATGCCAGACATGGCCCATGTTCACACACATTAATTTAAATGACTGTGGGCAAAGCATCTCGTGATAACAGAAGGATAATTTGACTGAATGAATGTCATACATGGTTTGATTAAGGGATGGTGGCAGCCCATAGGATTGCTTCTTAGGACACTAGCACACTACTGTTGTGAGGTTGGGTGAAAAGCCACTCAGAAAGAAATACTGACCACAGCTGCTGGGAAAGCATATAAAATGTGCTGTAAAAATTTTTACAGAATGATAGACTTTTCATTACTACCCAATGATCAGTATTTTTCTTAGAGGAGCTGTTAGTTAAATGTCCTGTCAAGTCCCCTCTTTTTTAGGTACAGCCCAAAATATATCAAATATATCTACATAGACATTGTATTCCTCACCTCCAGGCCGTATAGCAAACTTGAAAGACAGGCATCAGAACTCTCATTTTACCAAAGAAGAAACTGAGGCTTAGAAAAAGCTTTAAGACTTGTTCATGAACACACAATTTTTAAGTGGCAAAGCTGAAATTCCAAGATCCCAGATCAAATTATCTAGTCTCTGTCCCCTTCCCCACCCAAACTGACTCCCAAAGATTTAAGTTCCCATTAAGTAAAGTCAACCTAGCAAGAGTAGACTGTGTTAACTCAGGTAAAGAATTCTTTCAGAAATATGGAAGAGAATAAGTGATATTGATTCAATCTGGGAGAGAAATACCTCAAGACTGTGCCTAACGCTTAGTAGGAGCTATAGAGGACAGAAGAAAAATCTAAAATGTGGTCCCTCTTGTCAGAGTTGGTGAGATGAGACTAATAAGAATAAACTAAGGATACTGTAATTTCCCGGTGTTTATAAGATAGGTTTTAATTCATTTCCTTTTGCCAAAATCAAGGTAATAGCTGATAAGCCTAAATAATACTGCTTATTTGTTCTACTGAAAGAGTTTACAGCCTTTAAACTGCCAAGAATACTGGCTCCTCAATTAAGTTTACTGGTAGGTATGCTAAGATTGGACCCAAGGTCATCCAGCAGCAATATATTATCTTTATTTCTTACCACAACATTTCAGATTGAATGCATTGGTTTGCACAAGGATTCCAGCCAAAATTCCAAATACTCAGGATGCCTTAATAAAGGAAGCTGTGGATCCAGCAATTCCACTTCTGGGTATTTATCTGAAGGAAATGAAAACACTAACTCAAAAAGATACATGCACCCCTATGTTCATTGCAGCATTATTTACAGCAGCTAAGACAGGGAAACAACCTAAGTGCCCATCAATGGATGAATGGATAAAAAAAAAAAAATGTGAGATATATGTATCACAATATTATCATTCGGCAATAAAAAAAAAAGGAAACCATGCCATTTTTAACAACATGGATGGAGACCCTGAGGGCATTATGCAAAGTGTAACAAGTCGGATAGAGAAAGAAAAATATCTCACTTATATGTGGAATCTTAAAAAAGATCCAAGTCATAGATACAGAAAACAGATTAGTGGTTGCCAGAAGTGGGGTGTTGGGGGTAGGTTAAATGGGTAAAGGTGGTCAAGAGGTACAAATTTCCAGTTATAAAATAAGTAAGTCCTGGGAATGTACTGTCCAGCATAATGACTATAGTTAATAATAATGTATTGTATATTTGAAAGTTGCTAAGACGGTAGATCTTAAAAGTTCTCATAGCAAGAAAAAAATTGTAACTGTGTGGTGATGGATGTTAAACAAACTTATTGTGGTGATCATTTCACAATATATCCAAATACCAAGCCATTATGCTGTACACCTGAAACTAATATATTACACGTCAATTATATCTCAATAAAAAACAAAAACATGGTACCAAAAAAATAATAATTACAAAAGAAGATGTGGTTGAAATCTAGTAAGTATAAGGAGAGAGACAGAGAATGTTACATATCCTTTTCGAACCTGACTTGCACCCCACCTGTAAGAACCTGGCAGATGGCAACACCTAAGACAGAAGACAAGGAGAAAGCTCTGTGGATTCTCAGCAGCCTTGCTTGAAAAGACTGCAGAAAAAAACAAACAGCATTGCCCCTTAACCATACTATTACTCATAATAAATTGAGTAATAGCTGCCAAAGTTATGGTTCACTCCTTTCCTTAATTTTAAGGATTTATTTTAAGATTGGTCATTATTTATTTAAAGTCCCCATCTTTACAAAGCATTATACTCTCTCCTTTTGTGGTCCCTTCTGAGGACCACAAACCAAACAGTTTGAAAGAGTTCTTGCTTTTAAGGAACTCACCATCGAACATGGAAAACAGAACAGAAAACCTGAGTCTGAGCCAGACATGATTTTTTTAATATGTAGTCAAGTTTTCATTCACGTTTTATATGTATTCACAAACTTTCCCAAAATGAGCCTCATTCCAGGAGAAAGAAAGGACTCTGAAGTAATTAGCTGTGAGAGGTCTTTTATTCAATAAAAAGCAAAGATTTAGTTGAAGCATGACGTGAAACCAGCTCAGCTAAATTAATGAGGAAGCTACTTCTAATACATACCTTTACTAAGTTTTGGGTGTCCCTTAAGGCTGAGTTAGTGCCAAGGCAGGGGTTATGGTGGCTTTTTCTAAAATTTAAATCAACTCGAAGCAAGAAAAAAAAAAGCTCCATTATATACCATTCGTTAAGATGAGATTTTAGACAAGAGAATGATCAAAACTGAGCACACAGCAGTATGTCAAATAAAGTAAGCACTTAAAAAATCATTTGCTGAACTAAACAGAGCTACACTAAACTCACAAATAGCTCAATTCTTTTACTCTAGAATTTGTGGAAGTTGAAACCCATCTTTGCACAAACTTGACCCTCTAGCAAAAACCGCACAATTTTTGTCAAGAAGGAGCAAAGAATGTAACAATTACATATACTGCTAGTTGGTTTACAGAACTTTTTTGGTAGGGATGGGAAACTTCATTTTCTTTAATAACTACATCAACCAAAATCAAAGTCTCTGTGCATTCTTCTTTGTAATGCTCCAAGAAATCAGAGAAAAATCAATGATGACCAGTCTCTACAACTCCAAAGACCATGAGCAGAGACAGTGGAGACCCCATCACTTTAGAAAAGAGACCATCCCAAACCCAGTTAGGTTATACACAGCAGCTACAAGACATTTTGCTCCATAACTCAAAAATACCACTCTATGCAAAGACTTCCATGATCAGAATCTTAGGAATTATTTTTACTTACTGATTCCTTTATATCTCTGAAAAGTCCTGACAATTCCTACTTCACTACTAGTCTCAGATTTTCTTTTCCATTTCTAAATAATAATAATTAACATTTATTGACTATCTACCATGTGCCAACTACTTAGCTAAGCACTCTATATGAATTCTTTCACTTCAACCGCCCAACCACCCTATGAGGTAGGTTCTGCTACGGTGGTGAAGCTGAGGATCAAAGAGATTAGGTGACCTGCCTAATGTCACCAGAGTTAATAAAGAGAGAATCAAGATTCCAATTCTGGTAGTCTAATTCTAGGACCTATCCCTGGAAAGGCAGTGGTACATTACCTCCTGGACCTAGCACCTAATTCTAGAAACTTTTAGCCACTCTCTTAATTATCTCCATTGTTTCACACAGCTATTAAGGAAATCTTTCTTAAATACAGTTTTGTTTTGTTTCTTTTTACCAATTACTCACCCATTTAATAAAGTACAATGGCTTTACATAGCATATTAAATTTAATGGAGCTGCCATATCAAGCTCATCAGATCCTCAGTCAACCCATTAGATCCTCTCAAATTCGGGAGCATAGCCTCTGGAATACAAAGACAACTTGCTGAACTGCTATCAATGAAATATGGGGTTTTTTTCTTCAGAAGGAAAATTCCCCTGATGGTTGTATTCATAGCAACCAGAAAAAGGGAGGTAAAACAGTCTAATACAGTTCACCACAGTGCAACTGGCAGAGCAACTAGCATTGTGATCTAAGAACAAAATTTTATACACAATACGGATAAAGAATAACATGCCACTGACTTGCTGTGTGAATCTGGGCAAGTTATTTAACCTTCCTGTGCCTCAGTTTCCTCATCAATGAAATGGAGTAGATAGTCCCTAATTCATAACCCTAGTGAGACTTATGTGAGTTAATACATGTAAAGTGCTTAGAACAGTAAGACATGATAAGCACTCGATAAATGTTAGGGGTTATTATTATGGTGGGAGTGTGGGAGGAGACATCCACATAACTCCTTTCAAATATGTCAAAAGTTGTCACATGAGTAATTAAACTTACTCTTTCTAGCTCTAGATAGAAATCAGCCTGACTAGGAAATGCATCAGAGAGGAATTTTATTTGGGCTCAAGATATGAGTATTTTCAAACAATGACAGCAGCCTAAAAATGGAATTGGCTCCCCTGCGAGAGAGGGAGCTCCCTACTGACTGGAGGCCAATATCTATGCATCTACAGGGGTTCCAGCGCTAGTGTGGTTAACTGCACATGACAACCTCCAAAGCCTCACTGAAGATACTCCATTAGATTCTTTCCCACAGTGTGTGGCACACAGTAGTTTTTCAAGACATACTGTATTGTTCTTGTTTGGAGTTTCTCTATGATTCACATATGGTATGCATTTGCGAATCAAGATAAAAGTGCAGTCTGTGTCTGTGAGACACAATTTTGAAGTTAACTGGTTCATACAGGTATTGAAATAGGGTGTAGTAGCACAAGAGCTATGTTCTCATCAGTTGCCCTAACCAAATCAAACAATGTGAATCCAGAAACACATTACAGTAATGTTGAACTCCCTCATATCGCAAAATACTATGATTGCTTCTCCAAATTAAAAATATATTCCATGACTTAAATAAATAAATAAGAAAATATTCCATAACTAATTCTTTTAACCTTAACAAAACTTCTTCATTTTACCAATAAAAATCTCCTAAACTTTAAGCTTAGCACATGGCCACCTAGGTAGAGACTACATTTCCCAGTCTTTTGTAGCTGGGTATGGCCATATCAATAATGGGCCAATGGGATATGAGTAGAAGTGATATGTGCAACTTACAGGTCACTTCCTTTAGAAAAGCTACTTGCCCTCCACCTTTGTTTTCCTCCTTCCTACGGGCTAGAAGGGGAATGTGATGGTGGTGGGACAGTTTAATGAAAGGTACAAGAAAACAAACATGCTAAGGGGATGGCCCAAAAAGAAGACAAAAGAACCTGGATCCCTGAATTACTTTATGGAGCAGAGCTACTTACCTGATACACAATCTGTCTACTGGTGGAATGTTACTTACTAGAGAAATAAACTTCTATCTTGCTTAAGCACTATATGTTTGGATCTCTTTGTTAGAGCAACTTAGCTTCCTAATAAATGAAAAAGTATTTATAAATATGGAGAGTGAACTCTTTAATTTCAAAGGTTCAGAGATTCATGTACAAATACTCTCAGCTAAATTCTATCTTTAATAAAGCTTTTTAGAGTGAAACTTTAAATTCTGGTGTATATCAAGCCAACCATAAAGCAAGCAATACTTTCAAGGGCTGGGTACCACCACCAATGGTACACTCTCTGGAAGCTAGAAACAGAATAGTTTAGGAAGGAAAAGACCCAAATGAGAGAAGAAAAAAAAATACTTGAAAAAAAAAAACTAAAAAGACACTCCCTTGAGGGTCATAGCACCAAGATCCTTATAGGAATAAGACAAATAATCTACCTTAGTCATCTACTTGACCTTTAAAATGTTCAAACCATTTACAACTGTAAAAATTAAATATCAAAATCAAAACCATGAATAAGGGTTCAGAAAGATTTAAGACATAATCAGATAAACACAAAGTTATGTCCTTAAGAAGCCTCAGAGCAATGTTTTGTACTTTGTAAAAAAAAAAAAAATTTTTAAAGATAGTAAAATATTAGTCATAGTTGTTAAAGGACTTAACCCACAGTTTGGTTTTCTCCAGACTTTTCTTGAAGGAGTTCAAAACAACAAAAATATCCTGTGCACTGTTTCGTTTTATATAAGTAAATATCTAATACCTACATCCAGGAATTGTTTTAATTATAATTCTAACTTTTTTATCTTGTTTAATGCCATTACACCCACTACATAAAGATTTTATGTCCTCAATTGATCCCAAAGTCAGTGGAGAGTACTGTTTCTCTCTTCTGGCTTTTAACAGGCTTTATACAATGGAAAACATTCCATAAGCTAGTCTTATTATCCATGAAACCAGACAGCAATTGGTTCTCTATGTTGTAAGCTTGCATGAAAATTACACTTTAAATATATGCAGCACTAAGAATATAATATAATTTATATTATATTATATTATATTATATTATATTATATTATATTATATTAAAGTCCACAGTTATGTGGACTTTATTCTTATTTTAACACCTTACATTGCCACATGGGCTGGACTTACACTGACAATGCATACACAATAATGACCCAAGGCCCAGGTAAGTATGTGTTTTGTATAGGTGTTACAAGTAGCTTCTAAAATATGATTCTTCTAGTGGATCTTATTCACTAAAGTTGAAAAAGGTAAAATAAATAGTTGATTTTACAAACTAGCCACTAGGACTCATCAAAATACCTCTTAAGGAAAAAAAATAAAATGAAGTCTCATTCCCTAACAAAATTACCCACATCTTCACTGCAGAAAATCTTCCCCTGTCTGCACCATTGTCCCTTTTTTTCCAATTATGATTTGGGAAGTTTTATACTTTTAACAGTGAGGGTAGAGGTGGACATTTGCTCAAATATAGAGATCAATGGAATCTATTTTTCCAGAGAGTTTCAGAGGTACAGTCTACTCAGAATAAAATCAAACACACAAGAATGTTGTGAGAACCTGAAAATTGTCCTTCAATTGTTGTGAAGGATATATTTTTTTTTTAAAGATTCTATTTATTTATTTGAGACAGAGAGAGAGGAGGAGAGTGAGCACAAGCAGGGGGAGGGGCAGAGGGAGAAGCTGACTCCACACTGAGCAGGGATTCCTGGCGGGGCTCAATCCCAGGACCCTGAGATCATAACCCGAGTCAAAATCGGATGCTTAACTGACTGAGCCACCCAGGTGCCCTTGTGATGAAGGATACGTTAAGAATAAACTCAGAAAACCGAATCCTCTTCTTTTAAATCTTATAAGATCATAAAAAGCAGTTATCCACCAATTTGCTTTATGATTTGAGGAAGTCTGTAACCTCTCTAAGTCTCAGTTTCCAAATCTGCAAAGAGGTGGATTCAACTATTACAAAGTAAACTCTAAGGATTCTTTCAGTTCAATTTTCTATTAAAGTTCTATATTAAAGCATAAAAAAGTAAAACATGTAAAACTGCAGATGCATTTAGAAATGAAATGTTCCTAAAATCCATAAACTAATTGTCTTTCTTTAAAACTACTACCAAGGGGCACCTCAGTGACTCAGTTGGTTAAGCGTCTGCCTTCAGCTCAGGTCATGATCCCAGGGTCCTGGGATCAAGCCCCTGTGTGGCTGCCTCCCTGCTCAGTGGAGAATCTGCTTCTCCCTCTCCCTCTGCCCCTCCCCGCCCCTGCTCCTGCACTCTCTCTCTGTCAAATAAATAAATAGAATCTTTTAAAAAGTAAAATAAAATAAAACTACTATCAAAATCTTGAATCTTAACCCAATGGACTATTCATATTTGTTAACAAATTATCATTTTGTTTAAAGAATCTTATAAAATTCATCTGAAATTGGAAAAAATTGGCACTATAGCCATTACCTAGTTCTGAAACTGGGATGTGATAGAATCATGGCCCCCAAAGATTTTTATGTCCTATTCCCCAGAACCTGTGAATATTATTTTCCATGGCAAAGGGGAATTAACACTACAGATGGAATTAAGGTTGCTCATCAACCAACTTTAAAATAGGAAGATTATCCTGGATTATCTGGGTTAGCCTAATGTAATCCCACAGATACTCTAATATGGAAGAAGGAGGCATAAGAATTAGAAGGGAGCAAGGTAGAAAATCAAAGTTAGGGTGGGTGATGTGAGAAAGACTCTACCACCCATCACTGGTTTTGAAGATGGAAGGATCCATGATCCAAAAAAAAGGAGGCAGATTCTAGATGCTAAAAGGAGCAAAAAAAAAACAAAAAAAAACAAATCTTCCCCAGAACCTCCAAAAAGGAACACAGCCCTGACAATATCTTGATTTTAGCCCGGTAAGGCACATTTCAGACTTCAGACCTCCAGAACTATATGATAATAAATTTGTGTTGTTTGAAGCCACTAAGCTTGTGGTAATTTCTTACAGCAGCAATATATTTAGGGTTTCTAAAAGGTAGGTTTGGATGAGTAAGAAACCCAAACTCCCAATCTAGGAGGTGTGCCAAAACAATCACCTTTGATCTATTACTGTTTCTTAGATCCCTCTGACTTCCAACTTAAATGAAATGATGTATGGGCACCTAGCTCAATAAATGGTGGTTGCTTTTATTGAAGAACAATGCAAGGTTGAACCACCTTAACTTTGTTTTCTGCCTGGCCCCATTCCAACCAGATCAATATGTTCTTAAATTACTGATTTTTGGAAATTTGGAGTATTGGAGTTACAGGTTTGGTGGATAAAAGAAAATAGGTAGGAAAAGCTCTGCCCTCCAACCCACCTTAATAGCTGTGAGACCTAAAACAAGTTTCCACACCTCTCAGAGCCTCAGCTTCCTCATCTCTAGGATTGAAATGATAATGATAGCTATGTCTTATCACACTATCAGAATTATTATTATATTATCAGATCTTGATAATATTAGTACCTGTTACTGTATACCACACCATGAAATCTGCCCTGGATAAATGGGAGAGATGGTAGACAGCCATGCTTAGTAAATGAAGGGGTAAATTTAGAGAATGATCTCTAAGCTCTCCAATTCTATAATAATGTAATTTATAGTTAAGCAATCTCAAATTGTTAGAGTACAAACATGTGAGTTTTATTTTTCCCAACTATACCATCTCAGATCCTCTTTTCCCTGGGTACTCTGATTATTACCAATAGCTCACTCAAACTCCATAATGTTTTGGTCTCTCTCAATTATTAGAAGGGTTCTTTCAAGTTCTTAAAAACTCAGTCCTAGATTCTGCGGGCAGATATCGGAAGATAAAGAGCAGCGGGAGGGTGCCTGGCCGTGGGGATCCTACACCGCTGGTGAGCGACAGCCTCACGCGCTGGGGACAGGGCACAGACTCGCAGACCGGTAGTGGTGGGGAAAGGACTTTAGGGCAGCCCCCAGGGCGGGAACCCTGGAGCGGCGGGGTCGCAGGGGCGAACTGGGAGCGGCTGGCAGTTTTAGAAGCACAAAGGGCAGAGACGTGCCCCAACCTGGAGGCAGGACTGGGGGTGCTGCGGAGGGGCGCACAACCCAGGATGCAGCAGTTTATAGCAGCATGGACAGAAACGGAGACGGTGTGGCCTGGAGAGCTCACTGAAGAACAGACTGCGATGTCTCTGCTCTGAGGCAGAGGGTTGGAAACTGTGTCTTCTGCTCTGACTCGCGGAAGAGATGCGGAAAGCCGGCAGGGAAAGCCGCCAGAGAACAAAAGCCCCCAAAATTGATTCCCGCTGAGCCCATCCCCTGCCACAGGGCGGCAGGGCAACTCCGCCCAAGCAGGGTTGCCTGAGTAACAGCGTGGCAGGCCCCTCGCCCAGAAGACAGGCTGGGAAAACAAGAGGCTAGCAACCCTAAGGTCCCAAGAAAACAGGTGCATCTTGCTTGGGTTCTGGTCAATAATTTGGACTCTATACATTCCCTCAAACACCCATCAACAGAATGACTAGGAGGAGGAGCCCCCAAAATAGAAAAGACTCAGAGATTATGACTTATGCTGCAGATTTACAAATGGATGCAGATATAACCAAGATGTCGGAGATGGAATTCAGGCTAGCAATTGTGAAGACAATGGCTAGAATGGAGAAATCAATTAATGGCAACATAGAGTCTCTAAGGGCAGAAATGAAAGGTGAATTGGCAGAACTTAAAAATGCTATCAATGAGATCCAATCCAATCTAGATAATCTAACAGCTAGAGTAAGTGAGGCAGAAGAACGAATAAGCGACCTGGAAGACAATATAATAGATAAAAAGGGAAAAGAGGAGGCCAGGGAAAAACAACTCAGAATCCATGAAAATAGAATCAGAGAAATAAGTGACACCATGAAGCGTTCCAATGTCAGAATAATTGGAATCCCGGAGGGAGTGGAGAGAGAGAAAGGACTAGAAGATGTATTTGAGCAAATCGTAGCTGAGAACTTCCCTAATCTGGGGAATGAAACAAACATTCGCATCCTAGAGGCAGAGAGGACCCCTCCCAGATCAAGGAAAACAGGCCAACACCCCGGCATGTAATAGTAAAACTTGCAAATCTTAGAACCAAGGAAACCATCTTAAGGGCAGTTAGGGGGAAGAGACTCCTTATGTACAGAGGAAGGAACATCAGAATAACGTCAGACCTATCCACAGGGACCTGGCAAGCCAGAAAGGACTGGCAAGACATATTCAGGGTACTAAGTGGAAGAACATGCAGCCAAGAATACTTTATCTGGCAAGGCTGTCATTTAGAATGGATGGAGAGATGCAGAGCTTCCACGACTGGCAGAAACTGAAAGAATATGTGACCACTAAGCTGGCCCTGCAAGAAATATTAAGGGGGGTTCTATAAAAGGAGAAAGACCCCAAGAGTGATCTACAACAGAAATTTACAGGGACAATCTATAAAAACAACGTCTTCACAGGCAACATGATGACAATTAATTCATATCTTTCAATAATCACTCTCAATGTGAATGGCCTAAATGCTCCCATAAAACGGCACAGGGTTGCAGATTGGATAAAAAGACAGGACCCATCCATATGCTGCCTACAAGAGACTCATTTTGAACCTAAAGATACATCCAGACTGAAAGTGAAGGGATGGAGATCCATCTTCCATGACAGCGGACCTCAAAAGAAAGCTGGGTAGCAATTCTTATATCAGACAAATTAGATTTTAAACTAAAGTCTGTAATTAGAGACACAGAAGGACACTATATCATTTTTAAAGGGTCTATCCAACAAGAAGATCTAACAATTGTAAATATCTATGCCCCCAACATGGGAGCAGCCACCTACATAAGCCAACTGTTAACCAAAATAAAGAGTCATATTGATAACAATACATTAATTATAGGAGACCTCAATACTCCACTCTCAGCAATGGACAGATCATCTAAGCAGGAAATCAAGAAGGAAACAAGAGCTTTGAATGATACATTGGACCAGATGGACCTCATAGATATTTACAGAACATTCCACCCTAAAACAACAGAATACTCATTCTTCTCAAGTGTGCATGGAACTTTCTCCAGAATAGACCACATACTGGGTCACAAATCAGGTCTCAACCGATCCAAAAGATTGAGATTATTCCCTGCATATTCTCAGACCACAATGCTTTAAAACTGGAACTCAATCACAAGAAAATTTGGCAGAAATTCAAACACTTGGAAGCTAAAGACCACTCTGCTCAAGAATGTTTGGGTCAACCAGGAAATCAAAGAACTTAAACAATTCATGGAAATCAATGAGAACGAAAACACATTGGTCCAAAACCTATGGGATACTGCAAAGGTGGTCCTAAGGGGGAAATACATAGCCATCCAAGCCTCACTCAAAAAAACAGAAAAATCCCGAATTCACCAACTAACTCTACACCTTAAAGAACTAGAGAAAAAGCAACAAACAATGCCTAAGCCACGCATTAGAAGAGAAATAATTAAAATTAGAGCAGAGATCAATGAATTAGAAACCAGAAACACAGTAGATCAGATCAACGAAACTAGAAGTTTGTTCTTTGAAAGAATTAATAAGATTGATAAGCCACTGGCCAGACTTATCCAAAAGAAAAGAGAAAGGACCCACATTAATAAAATTATGAATGAAAGGGGAGAGATCACGACTAACACCAAGGAAATAGAAACAATTATTAGAAATTATTATCAACAACTATATGCCAATAAACTGAGCAATCTGGATGAAATGGAGGCCTTCCTGGAAACCTATAAGCTGCCAAGACTGAAACAGGAAGAAATTGACAACCGGAATAGGCCAATAACCAGTAACGAGATTGAAGCAGTGATCAAAAACCTCTCAAAAAACAAGAGTCCAGGGCCTGATGGATTCCCTGGGGAATTCTACCAAACATTCAAAGAAGAAATAATACCTATTCTACTGAAGCTGTTTCAAAAAATAGAAACAGAAGGAAAACTTCCAAACTCATTCTATAAGGCCAGAATTACCTTAATCCCCAAACCAGGCAAAGACCCCATCAAAAAGGAGAATTTCAGACGGATATCCCTGATGAATATGGATTCCAAAATCCTCAACAAAATCCTAGCTAATAGGATCCAACAATACATTAAAAGGATCATCCACCACGACCAAGTGGGATTTATCCCCGCGATGCAAGGGTGGTTCAACATTTGCAAATCAATCAATGTGATAGAACACATTAATAAGAGGAGGAAGAAGAACCATATGGTCCTCTCAATTGATGCAGAAAAAGCATTCGACAAAATACAACATCCTTTCCTGATTAAAACTCTTCAGAGTATAGGGATAGAGGGAACATTCCTCAAGTTCATAAAATCCATCTATGAAAAACCCACAGCAAATATCATCCTCAATGGGGAAAAGCTGAGAGCCTTTCCCTTAAGATCAGGAACACGTCAAGGATGCCCACTCTCACCACTATTGTTCAACATAGTACTAGAAGTCCTAGCAAAGGCAATCAGACAACAAAAAGAAATAAAAGGTATTCAAATTGACAAAGAAGAAGTCAAACTCTCTCTTTTCGCAGACAACATGATACTTTATGTGGAAAACCCAAAAGACTCCACTCCCAAATTACTAGAACTCATCCAGCAATTCAGTAATGTGGGAGGATACAAAATCAATGCACAGAAATCAGTTGCTTTCTTATACACTAACAACGCAACTGTAGAAAGAGAAATTAGAGAAACAATTCCATTTACAATAGCACCAAAAACCATAAGATACCTCGGAATAAACCTAACCAAAGAGGTAAAGGATCTCTACTCTAGGAACTACAGAACACTCATGAAAGAAATTGAAGAAGACACAAAAAGATGGAAAAATATTCCATGCTCATGGATCAGAAGAATAAACATTGTTAAAATGTCTATGCTACCCAGAGCAATCTATACCTTCAATGCCATCCTGATCAAAATTCCAATGACATTTTTCAAAATGCTGGAACAATCCCAAAATTTGTATGGAATCAGAAAAGACCCCGAATCGCCAAGGAAATGTTGAAAAAGAAAAACAAAGCTGGGGGCATCACGTTGCCCGATTTCAAGCTATATTACAAAGCTGTGATCACCAAAACAGCATGGTACTGGCACAAAAACAGACATATAGACCAATGGAACAGAATAGAGAACCCAGATATGGACCCTCAACTCTATGGTCAAATAATCTTTGACAAAGCAGGAAAAAACATGCAATGGAAAAAAGTCTCTTCAATAAACGGTGCTGGGAAAATTGGACAGCCACATGCAGAAGAATGAAACTCGACCATTCTCTAACACCATTCACAAAGATAAACTCAAAGTGGATGAAAGACCTCAATGTGAGACAGGAATCCATCAAAATCCTAGAGGAGAACATAGGCAGTAACCTCTTTGACATCGCCCACAGCAACTTCTTTCAAGATACATCTCCAAAAAGCTAGTGAAACAAAAGCAAAAATGAACTTTTGGGACTTCATCAAGATAAAAAGCTTCTGCACAGCAAAGGAAACAGTCAACAAAACAAAGAGGCAGCCCACAGAATGGGAGAAGATATTTGCAAATGACACTACAGATAAAGGCCTGGTATCCAAGATCTATAAAGACCTTCTCAAACTCAACACCCAAAAAACAAATAATCAAGTCAAAAAGTGGGCAGAAGATATGAAAAGACACTTCTCTGAAGAAGACATACAAATGGCTAACAGACACATGAAAAAATGTTCATCATCATTAGCCATCAGGGAAATCCAAATCAAAACCACATTGAGATACCACCTTATACCAGTTAGAATGGCAAAAATGGACAGGGAAAGAAACAACAAATGTTGGAGAGGTTGGGGAGAAAGGGGAACCCTCTTACACTGTTGGTGGAAATGCAAGTTGGTACAGCCACTTTGGAAAACAGTGTGGACGTGCCTCAAAAATTTAAAAATAGAGTTACCCTATGACCCAGCAATTGCACTAGTGGGTATTTACCCCAAAGACACAGATGTAGTGAAAAGAAGGGCCATATGCACCCCAATGTTCATAGCAGCAATGTCCGCAATAGCCAAACTGTGGAAAGAGCCAAGATGCCCTTCAACAGATGAATGGATAAAGAAGACGTGGTCCATATATACAATGGAATATTACTCAGCCATCAGAAAGGATGAATACCCAACTTTTACATCAACATGGTTGGGACTGGAGGAGATTATGCTAAGTGAAATAAGTCAAGCAGAGAAAGTCAATTATCATATGGTTTCACTTATTTGTGGAACATAAGGAATAGCATGGAGGACATTAGGAGAAGGAAGGGGAATTGGAGGGAGAGATGAACCATGAGAGACTATGGACTCTGAGAGACAAACAGGGTTTTAGAGGGGAGGGGGGAGGGGGGATTGGTTAGCCCAGTGATGGGTATTAAGGAGGGCACATACTGCATGGAGCACTGGGTGTTATACGAAAACAATGGATCGTGGATCACCACATCAAAAACTAATGATGTATTGTATGGTGACTAACATAACATAATAAAATTAAAAAACAAAACAAAACAAAACAAAACTCAGTCCTATTCATTTTAATACTTCAATCTCATGCTCAATTCAAAGTCCTCTTCTTTACCCCATTACCCACAAGGCAAGCTAGAATGGCGGTTATAGTGGTTGGAGCTGGGGGTGGGTCTACTCTACCCACTTCTCCCTTTCTCTTCCTCTCTGCACTTCCCTCCTAGAGCTCAGCTGGAGGAGGGATAGGAGAGGCCAAGGTCTTCCATAGATAATCCCAGAGGGATGTTGCAGGCCTCACTGGGTTAGTTTTCTCTGCTCCTTAGGTTAACACTAAACTGACCTTTGGCACTCTCTGTGAGGCAGGCATCCAAATACAAACTCTCTGGAGTTGCTGGTTCTCCACAGTCTCCTCCTTCCCTGCATATTCATCATCCTGCTGTTAGAGGTCTGACTTGGACACTGACGTCCTCCTCTTACCCCTCACCCAGCCCCTGCCCCAGTATTTTGTTAAGAGTCCCTCTACCCAAATGGCTTCTTTGGGTGGGGCACCAGCAAGACTCCTGGCCATCTTCTATAGTGTTCCCTTTCTGAACACCCAGGACAGTATTAGGGGCTCTGATGATCCCTTACAGAGAGGAACTGAGTACCTTCCAGAGAGGAGATGAGCATCAGTCCCAACTTATATGGAGACCTGGTAGAGAGGGAGACTGTTGGATGCCACCACCATTACACATTCTTCCAGTCCTTTCTTTCTCTGACTCAGAAAAGGTCATGAGCCATCCCCCCCCCCATCCCCCCGATGAGGAAAGTGGAAGGAACAGGCTCTTCAGGAACCATAACACCACTCCAAGATTACCTTTTCCCTCCCAGTCCTCCTCTTATTTAGCCTGGGATAGAGAGATGGGCAAGGGCAGTAGTGAAATCAACTTCTCTATAAGACCAGAACCAGTGGCTAAACACAACAGTTCGTGGTCCCCTGAAGCTGTAAAATGTCAGATTTTTGTTTTGAGCTGTGATAGTTAATTCCAGCACTCCCAACTACCCCATCTTGTTATACTAACTTCTATATTGACTTGTTTGTCAGAAGCCATTTCTCTGTATTGGTGAAACTGTCATGCTGAGGGTACAACAATGAAGAATTTCCTCGGACTTTCCTGGGGCTGTGGCTAGAAAACCAGCAAAGGAGACAAAACTCATCTTTAATGCCAAGCATTCTGACCAACAACCCAGACCAATCCTTCCTAGATCCTTCCCAGGAATCTCTGAGCTCAAAGGGCTTTGTGCCCAGCAATTACTGTCAGGTGTGTTAAGGTGTGAGGTGTTAATTAGTTAAAAGGCTCTCCAGAAGAACCAAAAAGCCATCAAAATCTAAAAAACCTGAATTCCCAAATGAACAACTTCTGGCAGAATGATCCAAGTGAAGAGACATATGTTAAGCCATTTACCCTGTCCATTTATAAATATGGTCCCATCTGACTCCATTCCCCTCTAACGCACCCTGATCCTTCTTTTTCTCTTCTCTCTCAAACTCCAAAATTCTCAGCGTCTAGTCAAGTTTAACTGCTAACACTTCTGAGTATGACTTCTCATAGCCCTTGCAGCTACTTTTGTGACAAACTTGTCTTTGGATAAAGACTATCACTCCAGATGTAGGACAGACAGCTATAGGATCAAAAGGTCATCTGCTATTGAGGCTTCTGACTTCCATTGTGTCTAGCACAAGCGTGTACACACTATGCACATACACACACACCACTGCATTTATCACAAAACTTGCTTGATCCCATACTTACTGAACATAAGAAAGTATAGGGAAAATATTCCTTTATGTTTCAGATGTTTGGGGAAAGCCTTATTTTTTTCTTTCAAAAAAAAATCCACTTTAAGAGAATGTGACCAAATATCTTATAGTGCAAATGCTGCAATAAGAAAACAGAAAGAGAAAGAAAAAGCCAAGGTCCAATGTCTTTTCAATAATTTAACATAACTGCAGGGTGCCTGGGTGGCTCAGTCTGTTAAGCAGCCAACTCTTGATTTCGGCTCAGGTCATGATCTCAGGGTTATGGGGTCGAGCCCTGCATCAGACTCCACGTTTAGTGTGAAGTTTGCTTGTCCCTCTCCCTCTGCTCCTCCCTCTGCTCCTCTCCCCAACCCCCGCCCTGCTCATGCTCTCTCTCAAATGAATAAATAAATAAAATCTTTAAAAATAATAACAATTTAACATAACTGCAGATAGATAATAAAAACTAACATATGGATGTTTCAGCAGAAGAGCTGACTATGCCTTTAATACCTAGCCAGTCTCCAAGTGATGGAGACAAACCTCTGAGTACCATTTGGTCACCACACTATATCTCTGAACAGCAGAACAGACTCATTACCTTTAACACAATAAAGCAGCCATAAGCACAGTAATTTCTTGACATAATCATGTATTTGAATTTCCCACATATTTGGAATTTCTATCTCCCACCAAAATAGAATAAGAATAAGAATAAGAATAAGAATAAGAATAAGAATAAGAAGAATAAAATAAATAACTACATAGACTTTCAGTTTAATGGAATTCCACAAATATTTGCCAAGCCCTCCTATGTGTGAGTAACTACACTTACCTCAAATGTAATTGGAAGGAAATCTCAATCATACAACATCATATACACTACCACTTAACAAAATTACAACTTCCTTGGGTTAAAAACTCAAAGACTCCTTATTGATTTATTGATACTGGAAGACAAAACTATCAAACTATAAAATAAATCATATCAAATTACAGTGATTAAGTAACAAGCCATTCCTTAGCCTGTGTAATTTATACCAAAGTTGGATCACAAGCTATGTCTCATGGTAAAGATGCTAATTCTGGTCAAAGAGTAAAATGCTAATAGGAGTTCCACTCCTCTCAAGGTAAGGTGGAATACAATACTAACGTAAAGTCATAGGTATTTTACATGAAAGGTTATAAAACTTTAAAAATGTATTTTAAAAATGTATTCAAATAATCCTTAAGAGCTTCCCAAAACTGTTTTTCAGAATCACTTCTTTTAAATTTGTCAGCTAAACTTAGTTTTTAAGGTAAGCATAAAATGTCTGCCATTTCATCCACAGTGGTTAAGGTTTAAATCAATATTATTTAAGAGGATGTATAACATAAAGATTAAAGGAACCTCTAGAGCTAGACTATTTGAGTCTATTTCCTGCCTTGGCCATTTGCTACCTATGTGACCTTGGGCAAGTCACTTAGCTCTCCACCTATTAAAATGGAGATAATAATAAAAAATACTCACCTCATGGTTATTGTGAGGTTTGACTAAATTAACACACATTAAGTGCTTAGAACAATGCCAGACTATAATAGAAGTTATATAAGCTTTTGCTTTTATTATAAAGAAAATGTCTCAATAGGAAAATCTCTTCAAGATGTTTTATCTATTAGATTAAATGTAAAAAGAAATCTATTGAATTATTAATAAGATTTCTAAATATGTAATATTTAATTATAGCAGAGAATCAATCGTTTCAAAATATTTAAAAACAGTTCACCAAATGCTGAAGATGTCTTTGCATCTTATATGTCAGCCTCTAGAGGGAGCACAAACTCCTAGGTCCTCCTCCACCGTGTCCTCCAAAAATTAGTCAGGATAATTAAGAAATTACAAGTTCAAGGACAATGACGGACTATGTTTTATGGAAGCAAAGCTTTCAAAGGAGAGAAAGGTCAGAGTGCACATAGCATGGTGTTCTCTCTTTGTGCTGAACCCAACATCAAGAGTTGACCTGAAGGGGGTCAGAACTAGTGCCTTTTGCACTGGTTCTTCCAACACAGGTGCCCTTTTTCTGAACCAGACCCTAACCCAGCCTGAGTCAAGGGAGGCTTGTAGGGAACGCACTCTCCGCCTGCTGACTCCTTACTTTCTGTCCCTAAGAGTTGTGCTCCTGAGCAGCCCACCCTCATCATTGGCTGTCAGAACTGGGATATGGGGTGAGGGTTTTAAGCACACAAGCTATTTGGCCTACTTTGGTCTGAAATCACTTGTGCCTTAGGGGAATGCCCCTACAAGGTGATCAGGTCCAACTTTCTAGAGTTCTGCCTTGAAATCTTGGTGTTCTTTTGTCTCTTTTTGCCTTCCATGTGCATTTATCTCCCTCAGCACCTCAAAGAGAAGGTATTCTGAATACAATCTCACAATCATTTCTAACCATCACATTGTACCACACAATAATACAAGTTTGCCAACCTATGCATATTGCCCATGCTTAGTCTAATATAGACTTAGCATCTTTTAAAAGGCTCTTGAAGAGGTCAGCATGAAAGAATTAACAAAGTAGATACTATCTTTCAAAGGTGTTTTAATCTTTTGAATACAAAGTTGTATTGTTAAGGAAAAACACAACATCCTTGCCTGTAATTGCTATACACTTTTGTAAATTTACAAATAGGAATTAAGAGATCTTTGGAAACTAAGCACACTTTCTAAAATAGTTTAGTTTTTAGATTGTTTTGTTTTGCTTTAGATGGATTGCATTGTTTTCAAATTTAACCTGCCTTTCTTCTCCCTGGAGTGTTAATGATAATATAAATAATGATTCCTTTCTATTCACCATGTACAATCCCACTTTTCTCAAAGTAATGCTAGATTAATTATTAGTGAAATGAGTTAAAATGGTATAGTTGAAAATAAACTAGATTATATCTCTCTTAAACACTTACACGTAAGATATTACAAATAAAATGACAAATCAAATTCAATTTTCAATCCAAGGAACTATTCCAATACTTCATCATACTATTATTTTGTTGCCATCAAGTGTTAGCTGAGATACATAGTACATTGGTGACAATTTAAAATAAGACAAAAAATTGTTGTTATAGAAGTTGACCATTTAGTGAAAATTTTCATGATCATTTTATTTTTTTTTAAAGATTATTTACTTATTTATTTATTTGCCAGAGAAAGAGAGAGAGCACAAGCAGAGGGAGAAGTAGGCTCCCTGCTGAGCAAGGAGTCCGATGTGGGACTGGATCCCAGGACCCTGGGACCATGACCTGAGCCAAAGGCAGACTCTTAACCGACTGAGCCATGCAGGCGTCCCTCATGATCACTTTTAGCATACTCAATAATCACAATAAATTTTGTCTATTGTACCCTATTATAGGAACAAGATGCTTTCAGAGCTCCAACTTAAGAGCCCCTATTTCATCACTCTCCTGGAATACTACATATTCCTATGCCCCGGGTACTTGTTCCCTTTCTGTATCAGTCTAAAAGAGAGTACAACCCCTCACAAACCCGACTGCTTTTAGGGGCATGGGAGAAGTGGCCTGGTATAAAACAATAGATGTGCACTCCATTTATTGATGACAAGTTGAACACCTGACAAATTGCTCTGCCTTTTAAAATACAGTTCAGGCCTCACAAAATTACCAAAGACAGAAAGGTTTGCCATCCCTTCCTAGAGCCATCCATCTTGAGGTGTTCTGGGTCGGGAAGTGGGGGAGCAGAGAAAGGATAATTTTCCCCCACAAGCCATAAGGCCCAAGATTCAGACTCTTCTGCCATTCTCTTATATGTTCCTATTGTATTCATGACTTGTGAATTGAAAGTATTTGCAGATTGTGGACTCCCTGCCTCTGAGAGTCAGCATAAGAGCACAAATTCTGGAGTTAAGCAGACATGGGTATGAACCCTAACTCCACATTGTACCAGTAGCTTTCTGTGCCTCTTTTCTCTCCTTTAGAGGGTTTGCTGTGAGGATTAAGTGACATAATGTATAAAAAGCCCCTAGTTTAGCACCTGACTCATAGTAGGCGGTACTTGGTAAATGTGAATAAAATTCCTCTTGCCCCTCCGAAGATAGTCATAATTTTGATATGCATCAACAGTTGCCCAAGGCGTATCTTTGAAGCGAAGGCTCAGAAACCCACTATACCAGCTCCACAATGAACGTGACAAAATGAGAATGGCCATGACACAAAATAATGACACAAAAAACACCAAAGCGATTACTTTAGCTGTTCCAGTGCTGGTATCAACACCTCATTTCCAGATCCTATCTTCCTCCCACAAACCTATGTCCATGAGATCCAAATGATGATTTCTTCTAGAGAATTCATACTTAAGTAGAATTGAAAGGGAAAAAGTAGAAACCTTCAATACTTTACATATAATGGAAGAAAAATCAACTGCTATTCTGAAAACATGTATGTAACCCAGTTCCCATCATCTAGTATAAGGAATGAGCTACACTGCTTTCTATTTCCAAAACATTAAGGAGTTTAAGAGCCATAAACTACAATTTAAAGTGTTAAATATTTTAAACCTATAAGGTTGATATCAAATATTAGATAGAAAAATGGTCTAATTTCTTAAAAAGAAATATATTCACATGCAGAATAGTACATAATTGTTAGATATTATCAGTCTTGCATGTAACTAACTTGTCATTTTAAACCACAAGTCATCAAAAAGCAATTAAGATGGAGTCTATTGCAATATTGTGGCATTCAACAATGCACTTACCAAAAACAGGCAGCATTTGTCAGTGTCAATGCTACCAAAAATAATCACACAGAAAAACATAGGGAAAAAATGGATGGATTAAAGAAAACCTAGTTTAAGTCTCCTATTAAATTTTTTAAAACTTAGGACTTGGCATATAAGGGAAGAAACACAACTATAGTAGAAAGAAGACTTTACAAAGATGTGTAAAGATAAATGTTGTTATTGACTTCGTCAGCTCAGAAGGAAATTGTTTTCTCAACTAAAACCATGTTTTCACAAATTAGAGAGGGCAAATTTACTGAAAACATTCCTTTTGTTAATATACAAGACATTTCTTTTATTAATATGCAAGATAGTCTGTTTTCTGGCATGATAAAGGAATGCACTATTCTGATTTTTCTAATATTCAAGTTAATAGAGAATTAGCAGTCAAATAATTAGAATAGAAACAATATCCTAAACTGAGCTGAAAATAATTTAATATTTGATGATTCACAATCTTTCAGTGGCTCAGAGTTATGATCATGAATATGAATTATCACTATACTAAGGCTATTTGGAACAATCAGAGAAAATTTAATAGTTTGATTAATATAAAATGTACTAAAGGCTTTCTTTTCTGTGTATGTTTTAATGCAAATAAAAAGAATCCTTGGCCAGACTCTGAAAAATGCATTTTTCTCTCAATATAGAATATGTGCTACGTATTTCTTATAGGATCTAGACCTTTTTTAGAGACTCTCCTTTTTACTTTGCTAAAGTGAACTAACCATGGGGCAGCAGATTCAAGATGTAAACAGAAAGGTCCTTGATCTCAGAGATTGTGTGGAACAGAACCCCATCACCTGCTTCTTTCCCCATTGGAAGGGAATAAAGGTCTCTGGGAACAGACCCTGAGGACCCTGCCCATCAATGACCTTCCAGGTTATTCCTGAAGATTAACTCACACGTCACAATGATTTTGGACAACCCACAGGGAATCAAAAACATTTGGAGCAAATTTGAAAATATGAGGCCTGTAAACTTTATTTAAATTTTATTATATAAATCAAGAACGTCCATAACTCACCACAGATATATACAGATACATATGCTTACATATGCATGGAATATTTCTGGAAGGATACTTAAGAAAGTGTTAACAGCTATGGGGGCAGACTATGTAAGTGGGAGTGTGGAGTGGCTGGGAGTCTTCCCTTCATGCTCCTTCGTAACATTTGATTTTTTTTTTATCATATGCTTACATTACTTTTTCAATAAAACCTAATTTAAAATAATAATAACAATTCACTTCATTTTCTAGTATCTTTAATTATAAAGGCCATTTATTAAATGCTCATTCTACTATTAAATAGGGAAAAAATCAAGTTGATATTCTGTTGCCTCCCTCTTTTTTGTCACAAAAAATGAACTTCAAAACAAAAGAGGCACAATTACTCAGCAAGGGCCCTTTTGAGAATATAAACCAGCACATAATACAATTTAAAAATTACAAATTTAGTTGCAAGAATTTGTATATTCCTTACACTCTGTCACTTTTATTTTTTACAACACTATAGAGCCTACCGTTTTTTATGATGGTCTATTTTAAACTATCTTCAGGTGTTTGTTTTCACAGCACAGGACCTCATGTTGTATCAATATCTTAGAATCCAAAATGTAATTGTTCCCTAATTGTGCTGTTTTTTAAGTTTCAAAATAATATGCTTTCTGACCTGTGGGTTAAAAGAAAAAAAAGTGATCATTTCTTTTCTATCCAAATTCACACCCAGAATAGCACACTCCTTTTCACATAATCTAAAAGGCACAAAATAACAAAAACTACTACAAGTCATTTGCAACTACCACCCACTCTTCTTTTTATATAGAAATCTTCCTGTTGGTTTTAAACTTCCATGTGTCAGTGTTGGGGAAAAGCCTAGACAATACTTGGAGCTGGGTAGATGCACTGTGGGCACAGTCTTCCCAGACTGGCAAGGGGAGTTTGAGTTTGAGAAAGAGACATGCATTATGAGGTGGTTACACAGTTTAACTCTGAACAAGGGTCTTGAATGTATTAGCACACCAAGTAAATTGAAAATAGTAAGAAGCTCCAAGTCCATCTTTCACTATCATCTTTGGATATATATATATACACACACGTACATACACAGTTCCATACTGACTACTCATTCTACCAAAACCAATTTTAATTTCACATGCACATGATTACTCACATTCATTTATGCTAAGAGGCCCTTTTCCAAAGCCTGTGGGAGAGTGACTTCCAGGGTACCTTACCACGTGTCATGCACCCAAAAGATGAAATCTCAAACGGAAGAAGCCCCAAGTGGAAGGAAGACAGAAAGAGATAAGGGAGAGAGAGGCTTACAAATTTCTTGCCAAAGAGATGAAGAGAAATCTTGTCTGGTGGTTGAGGGGTGGGGAAGCATTTTCCCTGCA
Source organism: Halichoerus grypus (assembly GCF_964656455.1). NCBI lineage: Eukaryota > Metazoa > Chordata > Mammalia > Carnivora > Phocidae > Halichoerus > Halichoerus grypus. Next base: position 157,168,713 of record NC_135715.1, on the reverse strand, counting down.
TGCAACGGTAACCACAAAGACCAGGGATGATGCTTGGGGGATTGATTGCTTTCTGCTCACTCTTTCTGCAGTGCAGAAACTCAGGGCTCCACCATCGCTCTCCACTTGGCCGGAGGGTCCGCTGAAAACTCTGCTTGTCTACCGGGAAAGTTCACGCTTCTTGGGATTTCGGGACCGTTTGAGTCTGGAGGGTTGTTTTTGGGTTGGGGAGGGGGCTGTTTGGGGTGTGTGTGTGTGTGTGTGTGTGTGTGTGTGTGTGTGTGTGTGTGTTTCACTTGAGGGTAAACCGTGCATTTCCTTTACTGTGCGGGGGGGAGGGGGCTGGGGGTGGGGGCTAACCTTTCTCTGGAGAGCAATGCACAACCATCCCTGGTCTGCATTTACATTGAATCCTTCCTTTTTCGAAGCATCAACGGTTTAGTGAAGCTTTCAGAGAAAATGAGGGAAAGCATCTATCAAAACGCAAAGACGCAGAGCGGAACTTTTCCTCTGCTGTCAGGAAAAAAAAAAAAAGAAAGTGACTTCTGCTTCTCACGGCCAAGAGCTGAGTCTGGGAATCTCCGGACGAGGAAGGAAGGTTTGGTAATGAGGGAGGTGGGAGAAAACAATGCCGAGCCTGCGATGCCTCCGACACCGTACATCCTGCCTGGATCCCGGACCCACTCACCACCCACACCCAAGCTCCTGGGGCGGCGCGGCCTCGCTTACCTTAATGATGCTACTGCGCCGGGGGGTCGCCCGCGCAGCCTCCAGGAGGCCGGCCTCGCTGTCAGCCGGGGCCCCTGCAGCGCCCGGCAGCGCGACCCCGCTGCGACGGTCCCTCCACCTGCCCCCAGGGGCCACAGCCACGCCTTCTCCGGAGGCGGCGTCCGGACCCACTCGGGGGTCGTCTTCACATCCGGCTGCGTCCGGCGGCGCGGGACCCTCCCTGCCCGCCGCGCCCTCGGCCATGGCCGGCGTTTCGGGCTCTCTGGGGGAGACGGCACGCCCGGCAGCGGAGTCCAGCCTCTGGGCACGAGTGCGCTCCTGCACCCGGAGGCGGCTCTGCCAGACTTTGTTTCACCGCCCGGGGGCGGCGGCGGCGGCAACTTTCTGGAGAAGAGACATCGCTTGTATAGAGACGTCCGCGGGCTTTGGTCCAGGAGGCCGGCAGTCCGCTGGGGTACGGCGGCGGGAATGGGGAAGGAGATGTGAGCGGGAGGGAGAAGGAGAGGCGAAAGGGAGAGGGAGGTGTCCGAAATGTGATGCAAACGCCCGCTCTGCGCCAGACAAAAGGCACCGGGCGCCTCGCCGGGCGGCCTCGGAGGCCGGGACGCTTGCGGCCTGAGGGGGGCCGGAGCCGGACGTCCGCGGCCCGTAGCACCCGCCACCTGCCCGCGGACGGCGGCGCAGCGGCCCCAGGAAGTGCGGCGGCGGCGGCGGCGGCGGCGGCGGCGGCGGCGGCGGCGGCCTCCACTCCGCTCTGTTGTGACAGGGAGGGAAGACTTGTTTTGACAGCCCGTGGGGATTGGCAGGCGTCTGAGCCTCTTAGGAGCCTAGCGTCGCCGAGGAGGGGTCGGCCCGACCAATCCCCACTGCGAAGGGGTGTGCCCGAGCGCGAAGAATGGAAGAATGTGTTCTGTAACTGGGAGCCGGCCCAGCCGGCTCGTGTACTCGAGCGAAGGTGTGAGCGCGCGCGCGTGTGCGCACCCGCAGGCGCTTCGTGTACGTTTTAGGAAGTTTAGATATTCGAAATGGGCCTGAAGATGCAACAAAATCCGGGGATGGGGGAGGGGGCGAGGGAAGGAAACCTTTGGCAAAGCAAAGCAATTTGGAGGAAAGTTGGTGTTGAGCCCTAACGTCAAAGTGTTTGAGGTGACAGAGCGCAGCTTCGCACCATCAGGGGTTTGCAGGCTCTCACACCAACCCTTTGAAGTCAAGTCCATGTAGAGATAAACTAGGGTTTACTGGGGCCCTGGAGCTTCTTAAAATGATCTTCAGTTCATTCTGCAATGTGACTAAACATAACAAGGAAAGGGAATCAGATGAAAGAGGTGAGGGTAATAGGCAACTAAACCAACTAAATCCCTCTGGAGAGTGACTCCTAGCAAAGCATAGATATGATGGATGTTGATTAAGTACAAGATGAGGTGGGGGATTTATTCTATCCTAAAATATCCCTATTTGATAATGGTTCAACCTACTTTCTCTGGATAATCCTATATAAGCATATTTTGCTATTTCCAGCAAGTTAGCAACCAAGCAGAGATATATCTTTAGATAATGCAATGTCACTGTAATTTACCACAGAATGCTCAGGTAGATGTAAAAGATGGCTGTGAGGTTCCCTAGTAGGACAGAAAACGATGATTTGGTTTAAAGGCTTTTTAATATCCAAATCTATATTATACCTTATTTATAACATTAATTATATTTTGATTGTTAATAATTTGATAATTTGAGATGATACAAATTCCTTTGGCTGTCCAAGAATATCAGAAATTCTTCAGCCTTTAAGACCCAGAATTTGTTAGAATTTCAGAATTTTAGAGACGCAAGGAGATTAAGGGATCATCTAGGACAGCCTTTTTATTTTACAGATGAGATGAAGGCCTGGGAAGCTTTAGTTTCTTGTCTACTACTTCGTGCAGGAGCTGAAATTAGAATCTGCCACTTAACTCCTCCTGTAATCTCAGCTCCTTTATCTCTCTCCTCTGGGGCCGCAAGCAGTCAGAACTGGTTAAGGCCCTTGAGAGGTTTCAGACTTGACATTTACCAACTTTTAGGTAAGACTGAGAAAACTCAAGTTTACCTTTTCTTTAAGTATAAATGCAGCCCAGTAATGAATGTACTGCAGATTAGCAACCTCTGGTTTTAGAACCAACACCACCCTCTAGTGAGATTCTACTGCATCTGTAATAGCAAATGCTCTCTTCTTTCTTTCTCCTATGTAAAAGACAGGAAGGGAAAATCAAAGTTTCCTTTTCAAGTGACCCACCTTTATTACCCCCAGAAGAAAGTAAAAGGTCCCCCAGACTTAAAACAACCATACATGTCCTTCATCTCCACTAACTAGTTCAAGGAATCCTTACCTCTCTTCTACAGGAAATATCTTTACTTGCTATCCTCACAAATATAACCTATTTTAGGCTATCATTTTTTTCTTTGATATTCAACTATTACTATGTTTTACTTTTGTCTTTATATGGTTATTTCAGAGCTTCATTTTTCTTTGTTACCCTTATAAAAATAACATTCTTGGGTTGTCCTCAAAGAAATGTAAATGACAGTTATCTTACTCATTATCTTGTTCTCCAATATTAATGTCATCTACAAAGACTTCCCATCCTACAGGTTTGTATATATAATTCTGATAATAATTTGGTTTTTTAAAGTATTAAAATCAGTGTCACCTTATTAACATTTAAGGTCGGTGATCTTCGAAAAAGAAGAAGCAAAAGAAGAAGAAGCTGCTAGAAAGTACAGCATATAAGTGTACAAAATTTTTTTGTTTCAACTAGATGCTATCCAGTTGGACTTTTATCTCTTCCCTCCCTTAGCAGCCTTCTCTCTCACCCTCATGTGAAGGCAAACACACACAGTCTCAGCTTCTCTCTCTCTCAAACTCTCTCGTTCACACACACACACATGCGCACACACATACACACCTTGTACTAAATCCTTTATTCTGAGCATCTGTTCATAAAGGCTATTATGTAATTCATTCTGCTTTGAGAAAATGGTTGGCCCCTAATCTAACAAGTCTTTCATACTATTTTCTTCTAGCATAAGCTCAGTAGGCTTTTCCTGATACTCATATTTGCAGTTAAAAAAAAAAAAAAAAAGATCCACCCACTGAATCTTCTCCTACCTGGGGACAGATTCTACTCTGGCCGCATTCCCAAGACTGAAAGGTTTAATCAGATTTGGTTAAGTCAGCAGCTATTGTCACATTCCTACCCCTCCATTAATAATCCCCCCTTTCTGAACCCTCCTACACTGTTGGTGGGAATGCAAGCTGGTGCAGCCACTCTGGAAAACAGTATGGAGGTTCCTCAAAAAGTTGAAAATAGAGCTATCCTACGACCCAGCAATTGCACTACTGGGTATTTACCCCAAAGATATAAATGTAGTGATCCGAAGGGGTACGTGCACCCCAATGTTTATAGCAGCAATGTCCACAATAGCCAAACTATGGAAAGAGCCACGAAGTCCATCAACAGATGAATGGATAAAGAAGATGTGGTATATATATACAATGGAATATTATGCAGCCATCAAAAAAACCGAAATCTTGCCATTTGCAATGACGTGGATGGAACTAGAGGGTATTAAGCTAAGTGAAATAAGTCAATCAGAAAAAGACAAGTATCATATGATCTCACTGATATGAGGAATCCTTAATCTCAGGAAACAAACTGAGGGTTGCTAGAGTGGTGGGGGTGGGAGGATGGGGTGGCTGGGTGATGGACACTGGGGAGGGTATGTGCTATGGTGAGTGCTGTGAATTGTGTAAGACTGATGAATCACCTGTACCTCTGAAACAAATAATACATTATATGTTAAAAAAAAGAAGAAGAAGAAGAAGATAGTAGGAAGGGAAAAATGAAGGGGGGAAATCGGAGGGGGAGACAAACCATGAGAGACTATGGACTCTGAGAAATAAACTGAGAGTTTTAGAGGGCAGGGGGGTGGGAGGATGGGTTAGCCCAGTGATGGGTATTAGGGAGGGCACGTATTGAATGGAGCACTGGGTGTTATACACAAACAATGAATCATGGAACACTACATCAAAAACTAATGATGTAATGTATGGTGACTAACATAATAAAATAAAATTTAAAAAATAATAATAATAATAATCCCCCCTTTCCAAATTAATATCACCCACAATTCTTGCCTCTCAACCTTTCACCAAATAAGGCAGCAATCACTTGATTGGCAAATTGGAAGCTGGGGTGAGGGGAAGGGAAAAGGATGTGAATAAGAGTAATGAATAATAAGAGCAATTCAAATGTAACCACCACGGAAAGGTCTTCTTTGATCACAAATCTCAAGTTGCTCCTTCAACCCCACACACATACCATGTTACTTATATTATTCCATTTTGCTTTCTCATAGGATTTTATCACTATGAATAAACTGTCCTGTCCATGGAATTGTTTACTTATATATTGTCTTACTGACCTCCTATCTCTGCCCCACTAACATGGAGAATGAATTCTCCATGTGCAAAAGATTTTGTTCATTGCTTTATCTCTAGGTCCCAGGACCATGTCTGGCATAGAGTGGGTGCTCGATAAATATCTGTGGACAGAATCTTCACCTTTGCAATCCTCTGACTGAATAAAAAACCATTTTTTATTTTTTTAAAAAAATGGCTTTGTCACTGCCCACACTATAGGACTTCTCATCTTCTGGGATCCTAGAATTCCATCCTAGGGCAGAAATCAGAACAGATCCAAAGTAAGCAGTTGCAAAAGCAGAAGGATGCTTATAAATTGGAGTAACCTGAAATTGAGAATTGGACTGGAAGACAACTGAGAGGAACCTAATCAGGTCCAGCAACCCTGAAAATACATAGCCCAGAATCAGTGACCAGAGCTCCACTTTACAGATAAGGAAACTAAGGATCAAAAGGGTCAATAAGCTTGCTCAGAGTTAGAGCCAAAAGGAAGTGATGGAACCAGGATTTGACTGTCCCAGTCAGTGACTTCGAAGCTTGTACTCTTCCTGCTACATGAGGCTTTCATAAGGTGCAAGTCCAATGACGTCGTGGAGGAAGAGCCGTTCCCACAGGTTTGGGACCACTCACATTCGGCATGACACCCTCTCATCTTAACAACAGCATTACCTTTATGTCATCATGATGGAGTATGAAGCTGACAGATTTATCAGTGTGTGAGGAAACACATTTATCCTCTTGTTCACATATGTGTAGGAAAGGATATTTTGATATTAAAAGTCAGTTCTCCTGATAAGTTCAAAGATGCACTGAATAGGAGTATGGCATTTTCAAATGAGTCATATATCCTTATATTCATTCATAACACTCTCCAATACACATAATAATCATTTCAATTTGCTAGCTCAAGAAAACAATTTGCAGGGTAATTTGTAGTATAAATGTTATAGTAGAATAAATATATACGAAGGCAATAAAAGATAAGCAAAACTAAATACAACCTCTTAAAATTCAAGTTTTTTTCTCTTCAAAGGTATTCTTTTGTCCCTTATGTTAGCAATTAAGTAGGAAATTTCAGTAACTGAAACATAAAAGTCAACTAATTTTATTTAAAGGTACAAGTAATCCACGCCATGATAGTGGTCCTACAAAAATGAGAAGTTACAAATTGTTTAGAATAGATCTAGATTCCCCAGGTTAATAAATCTTCGAAGTACTGAAAGGCAATACATTTAAGAAATCTTTAATTACAGCCAATGTTCTTCAATGTCCAAAAGCTGCTGCTTCCTTCACATGTTGGGAAACTTCTATACCAGCAGGAAAGCCGGATGCCTGGGTGTCTGTCCATTAACTCTCCCTCTCGGGAATCATGTAGACCCCAAGGCTAAGATACAGGATTAGGAGCCCCAGGTAAATCATCTGGGAACAGTCTGTATGTGCAAGGCCAATGTCTTTTTAAAATAGACAGTGTTAAAAAAATAAAATAAAATAAAATAGGCAGTGTTGATTTATTTTCTCTGTATTAACTGACTTTTTTTTTTTAAGATTTTATGTATTTATTTGACAGAGAGAGACACAGCGGGAGAGGGAACACAAGCAGGGAGAGTAGGAGAGGGAGAAGCAGGCTTCCCGCTGAGCAGGGAGCCAGGGATGCGGCGCTCGATCCCAGGACTGGGATCACGACCCCAGCGGAAGGCAGACGCTTAACGACTGAGCCACCCAGGCGCCCCTGTATTAACTGACTTTGACATGGATCCTGAAGATGGAGCTCATGTCATCATTATGGTCCACACTAATGCAGAAACCACAGAGGCATTTATGAAAACTACCACTGGAATGGCACCAATGAAGCCACATGAAAACTTGTTTCTCTTCTTCATTTTATTTGATGATTGGATCTTTTCCAGGTATGAAGTTATAATAGAAACCTCTTCAAATGAAACACACTCCCGATGCCTGACCCTTGCAATGCAGGAGTAAATATAAGTTTGGTTCCTCATCCTCTCCCCATCCAGGTACATACCCCAAATCTAATTCATCTGCATGTGTTAGGAAACTAAGGACCTCCAATTTATGCCAAGACATAAGGTTTATTAATGCTTTTTTTTTTTTTTTTTTTTAGATTTTATTTATTTATTTGACAGAGAGAGGCACAGCGAGAGAGGGAACACAAGCAGGGGGAGTGGGAGAGGGAGAAGCAGGCTTCCCGCTGAGCAAGGAGCCCAATGTGGGGCTCGATCCCAGGACTCTGGGATCATGACCTGAGCGAAGGCAGACGCTTAACGACTGAGCCACCCAGGCGCCCCTATTAATGCTTTTTTAGCATCTTAGGACCCATTGGAAGAAAATGAAGAGTGATATTTCTTTCCCTAATGCATTCCCTTTGGGTCATGATATATGAGTCTTATACCTATTTTGTTAACCTTATTGATATGCCTTTGTTGCATTTTACTTCAAGTCTTTGGGAGGAAGAAGCAGAGTGCAATATTTAAATAAACACAAAATTGTAATGCATTTTCTGAAGTGTAAAACAAGAATAAAGTATGGTCTCTTCTGTGAGGCATTTTTAGTTCCCCATGAGTTTTCGGGTACATAGCTCTTTCATTAAGCATAATGCAAGTTTACCCCCTTTACAAAATGAAAAGCCATAAAAAGTGAGTCCTTTAAAAAAAAAATCCATTTGAGGCCAAATGTCTAGTGAAAACTGGATTGCTAGCATTTCCTCGGTCATTAACCCCTGTGAGAATCCCCCAGTTCCCACCCTCACTGACTCATATAGGTCATCATGGAGACAACTACTTCTTCCCTCATCCACAGTAGAGGAGCTGCAGCTGCTGAACTGCACTTGGGATGTTTGCCATTCTCTGTTCTATATGAAATGTACTGGTGAAACTTCAGATGATGTCACAATTGTTTTTGAAAGATTGGGGGAGATAAAGGCATGTTGCAGGAATCATCTAAAATATTAAACAGCAGCAAAGAACTGAAATTTAACTTAAACTGTGAAGTAGGATAATAAACAACAAACATTGTGCAATACTACATTTAGTGTAATGAGAGGTTCTAGAGCTTTCTTTAAATTTTTTCCTAACCAAAATGGGATTGTAGTAACTAAACTGGTAACTGCATATAGAATTTATTTGGAAGATTCCTTACGAGCCATACTTAAACTCTAGGAAAAAAACACAGAATGTCGTTATTTTTAGACTATCATTTCTAAAGGAAAGGATATTTTTCTGATTTTTGATAGATGTTATATTTCCTGTAAACATAAACTTCAGAAAAATAAAATATATGAAAAATAGAATCTTACTTTTTCCATATGCCTTAATTTTTCCTGTCTTCAAAATATGGATTAAACAGGTTTTAGTTTGTTTTCTGTAAATGTAAATAATGGTGTGTGATCTGTGATTGAAACTAAAGTCAAAAGGAGTACTTCTTTATTTTTTTTTTTATTCATTTGAGACAGAGAAATACAGAGAGAGAGAGAGAGAGCATGAGCTGGGGGAGGTGCAGAGGGAGAGGGAGAAGCAGGCTCTCCGCTGAGCAGGGAGCCCGATGTGGGACTCAATCCCAGGACCCTGGGATCGTGACCTGAGCCAAAGGCAGACTCTTAATCAACTGAGCCACCCAGGTGCCCAAAAGGAGTACTTCTTATCTGTACACCCAGTAGATGAGAAAAAATAGCATTTAATTAGAAAAAAGTATTTTCTCTTATTTCTCATCTTAAAATTTATTTAGTAATCTCTACACCCAATGTGGAGCTTGAACTCACAACCCTGAGATCAAGAGTCGCATGCTCTTCCAACTGAGCCAATAAGACACCCCTCTTATTTCTCGTCCTTTTTTTTTTAAGATTTATTTATCCATTTTAGAAAGAGAGAGTGGGGGAAGGGGCAGAGGGAAAGGAGAGAGAATCCTCCAGCAGACTCCCCACTAAGCACGGAGCCCTACTCAGGGCTCAATTCCAGGACCCTGAGACCATGACCTCAGCCAAAATCAAGAGCCAGATGCTCAATTGACTGAGCCACCCAGGCACCCCTCTTATTTCTTATCTTAATTCTCCATACTCACCAATCATTAATGGCATCCATTAGGTATGACTCACATGGAAATATTTCATTAACACTCTTTGTTTTAAAGACAATCTTCATACTCATGGGGATGCTCACTAATCCTCCCTGTGGAAGGGTTTATGCCTCCTCAACTGGTTAACAGCAGGCTCAGTCTGTTATGGATTTGCTTTAGCCAATGAAAGATGAATGAAAGCCCCTTCTGAACAGAGCCAGTGCATGCTTAACCATGATCTCATCTTCCTCTGCCACAAGATTAATTGGTTACCAGATAGAGGTTAGATGCTAAGTGAAAATGGCAAGGAGCAGAGCTCAAGCCAATCTACAATGGATGTGTAACATGTTCAAGAAAGCAACCTCTGTGGTAAGCCTCTTAGATTTGGGGGTCATCTGTTACTGTAGTATAACCAAGTCTCTTTTAACTGATACAGATACATAAGTCTACTGAAAGCCCTACACTTTCTACAACCATGCTATTGGTCCATATGGCCAGATACTACTTGATTTATATAGCAAATAAACATTCCTGGCATCTATTAAACTAGTAAAAACTAAAAATTTTTGGATATCCAAAAATTGTGTATAGTTATTTCTATTTCTGTGACATATTTTTCTCATTTCTTTCTTTCCTATAACCTATATAAGCCTCTGTTTCTGTCTTTCTTGTTAGGTTTCGAAATGGCAGCCTAAGTATGATCAATGCATGCTCCTTTTGGTATAATTTTTTCTTTTACCTGTCTTAAACATTTCTCTCCTCCTCCATGCACATCAACCCTCCCACTCCTTGCAAGGTAACTCAAATTAACAACCTAAGTTGCCAAGTTAAAGCATCTTTTCAGCTTTAGTGTACATTCATGTGTGTGTGCATGCACGTGTGTAGAGAAAGTGTGTGTGTTTGTCATTGTTTGATTTACTAAAAAAAAGAAGAGGTGGGCAGATGTATTTTATACATACTGTTCTGCATCTTCTTTTTCTCACTTCTTTTTCTCAACAATACCTGGTAAGAATCCCCACCTTATCTGCATCTACTAATTTGTTCTTTTAATAACTGCAAATATTCTATGGTATGGATATATGATAATTCATTTAGGCATTGCTGTATTTGGGGTATTCAATTTATGTCTAGTTTTTCACCACTACAAACAACACTGTAATTATCATTTTTGCACACATGGTTTTATGAACCAGTTGTTTAATTTCCATAAAACAAATTCCCAAGAGTAGAATTTTTTAGGTCTAAGGTTGTATGTATTTTTAATTTTAATAGATAATGCTAGATGGATTTCCCAAAGAATTACAGCACTTCACATTTTACCTTAATAGGTATTGTAGCTCTCAATAATTTCTGCCTATCTTATAGGTATAAAGTTAGATTCCATTGTTATGTTAATTTCACTTTCCAGATTACTAAGCATCATTTCAAATGTTTCTGGGTCATTTGGACTCAGTCCACACATGTGCCTTGAGTAATTTTCCATTGGACTGAATGCCTTTTTTCTTCTTGGTTTGTAAGAGTTCTATAGCAAACACAGAGATCCCACACTCAGATCCTGCTTCAGTAAAAGGCTCACTCTCCAGCTTCAAGGCATATGGTTCACTGACAGCCTTCAGCTGTTCAGTTACTCAGGGTTCTCCTCAACTTTTGAGCCAAGGTCATGTTCTTCTTGGGGCAGCCCCTTGCCAGCGAATGAGTGAAGTGTTGATAGCTGAGGACAAGCTCTTCTCTTCTCTGGGCAATTTCCAGTCAGTGGGCCCTAGCCATTTCCACCAAGGCAGGACTCCTCCAACAGGCAATCATTGTTCCAGCTGCCCCTTGGGCTGGTTGAGATTTTTGTCATGTCTGTATCTGAACTCTTCCTGTCCAATCCTGCTTCTCCCTTTTCCCTCCACATGTGTTACTTTCCAATAAATCTTTCACCTCTAATGCCACATGCTTCTCAGAAAACCCAACCAGTATATTATAGATGTTATCCTTACTATGTCATCAGCTTTAATATTTTTCCAGGCTATTGTTTATTGATTTTATATCTGTTGCCTATATAATATATTAATTTTCATATAATCAAGTATGTCTCTCTTTTCAGCACTTTCCAACCCCTAGGTTGTACATGTAATCTCCTACCTTTTCTTGCAAGATTTTTTTTAACATTTAAGTATTTGGTCTTTCTATACTTTATTTTTGAATTTAATTTATATGTGTATACAAGCATTTATATAAAATTTTTTAAATAAGATGGTGGGCTGCTTTTTTTTTTCTTCATTAAATAATCTACTCTTTTCTCACTGAATTGAATTATCCTTCTTGTCATATGTTAAATTATCACATATACTCAGTCTACTTTTGGGTTATCTGTTCTGATCCAATACCATATGAATTTGATTATAGTGACCTTGTAGCATGTTCTAATGTCCATACTCTCTCCACATTGTAGCTAGAGGGATTTACCTAAAATATAAGTCTGACTCCCTGCTATGAAGCTTTACTGGCTTCCCACTACCAGCTGAATAGAGTCCAGGCTTTTTGGCACATGTGGCCATGGCTCTTGTCTACATCCCTGGCTTCCTTTCTGGCTACTCCACTTCTCTTCCTACTCCAGATGTAAAAATAATAGCTTTGAATTTTGGTTGCTTCTAAAATTTTCAGTGCTTCAAGGAGTTCCAACCTTAAACAGATCCAGATATATAATGTAAGGGCAAATACAGACTAAAAATAAGAGGTTTAATTCTCCCTAGGAGAAATAAGGAAAAAGACTTCTCCCATCTCTTTTTTTTTTCCCCCAGAATTTTTTTCTCTGTCCTTTTCAAATGTATATAAATCTTTATAATGGCTAACTATCCTCAAAAAGTTAAAAATAGAACTGCCCTACAATCCAGCAATTGCCCTACCAGGTATTTACCCAAAGGATACAAAAATACAGATTCAAAGGGGTACATACACTCTGATGTTTATAACATCATCAACAATAGCCAAAATAGGAGCACCTTGGTGGCTCAGTCAGTTAAGTGTCTGACTCTTGATTTTGGCTCAAGTCATGATCTCAGAGTCATGAGATTAAGCCCTGAGTTGGGCACCATGCTGGGCATGGAGTCTGCTTGAGATTCTCTCCCTCTCCCTCTGCCCCACTGCCTGCTCATGTGTACTCATGTGCTTGAGCTCTCTCTCTCTCTCTCAAATAAATAAATCTTAAAAAAAAAAAAAAGTCTGACTCTTGATCTCAGCTCAGGTCTTGATCTCATGGTCTGTGAGTTCAAGCCCCACATTGGGCTCCACATTTGGCATGAAGCCTATTTAAAAAAACAAACAAACAAAACAATAGCCAAACTATGAAAAGAGCCCAAGCGTCCATTGACTGATGAATGGATAAAGGAGATGTGGCATATAAATACCATGGAATATTACTCAGCCATCAAAAAGAATGAAATCTTGCCATTTGCAACAACATGATGGAGCTAGAATGTATTATGCTAAGCAAAATAAGTTAGTCAGAGAAAGACAAATACCCTACGATTTCACTCATATGTGGAAATCAGGAAACAAAACAGATGAACATATGGAAGGGGGGGGAAGAGAGAGGGAAGCAAACCGTAAGAGACTCTTCACGATAGAGAACAAACTGAGGGTTGATGGAGGGAGGTGGATGGGGGAATGGGCTAAATGGGTGATGGGTATTAAGGAGGGCACTTATGATGAGCACTGGGCATTATATGTAAGTGATGAACCACTAAATTCTACTCCTGAAATCAATATTACACTATATGTTAACTAGAATTTAAATAAAAATTTGGAAAAAAAAAAAAAAACACCTTTTTGAAATGCAAACAGCAAGGGAGATAGTTCCCCTATTTCCCAGTTTCAGTAAGAAGTTAAGATCCTAACTTTGATGTTTGCTTTACTCCAGTTTGCAAAATTACCTCCTGCTATAAAGATACGAGGTTTGTTTTTCCTCTCTGAAAGCCAGTAAGATGGTGACTCCAATCACCAGGTAAGGTTAGGATGAACTATCTGTGATGTAATGGGTTGTGTCTGCTTGGCAATATAAGTGGGTGAGATTCCTTTCTTTGTTTTGTCTTTGCAATTTCTTGCCTGTGATGTGTACCACAGAGTTCATGCTTATTCAGTGATGAAACTGGTTTCTGTCTCTATCACCTTTGTGGAGAGGTATTCTTTTTTAAAAAAAAAAAAAAAGATTTTATTTATTCACTTGAGACACAGAGAGAGAGAGAGAGAGAGCATGAGCAGGGAAAGAGGCAGAGGGAGAAGGAGAAGCAGGCTCACGGCTGAGCCAGGAGCCCGATGTGGGGCTTGATCCCAGGACCCTGGAATCATGACCTGAGGCGAAGGCAGATGCTTAACCATCTGAGCCACCCAGGCACCCCTGTAGAGAGGTATTCTGAGTGGGGAGAAGATTTTGCATTTTAATTATATTTCCCCAATGGTGACCAATATGGATATTTTCTTGAGCACAGAACCAACAGAGGGCAAATTCATAGAAAGCTGTTTTTTAGCCTGCAATCATTAAACACAATGTGCAACCTAAACTTTCAGTTCACAAGGTTACCACATCTTAGGTTACCAGATCTGTGCTCCTGATATAGTCCCTTCTGCAATCTCTCAGGTGCCCTCTCTAAGAAAAAAACAAGTTTGAAGTTTTCCTGAGTTATTCTGTTTTTGTCATGTTTTCCTTCAACCAAAAGCAAACTAAATTCAACCTGTTTAATCCTATTGTAGAGAAAAAGTCATTTGATGGTTATGAACTCACTTCTGTATATGCTGTGATTGGCCCAAATCTTCCTTCAGGACCAAGCCATTGTTCCACCAGATGCTGGGGTGTGGGCTGTTCTCAGCTAAGTTCCTCTCCAGAAATTGCCCTCAGCCAAAGAGAGTCATCTTGTCCAAAGTCCGGACTCTTGTCTGGGAGCAGCCTGCACCCAATGTCTATAGATAGGTAGATGAGGATAGAGAGTACAGTGGAGGGGGAAGGGACCCTAGTCTCTGGGGACAACTCTGTAGGTCATCCTAGGATTGCTGAAACTCTGTTGCAAAAATCACAACTCAACTTGCTCTGCCCAGTCCTGCTTCCCTCACTCTTCTCAGGTACTCTTCCCAAACTCATATTCCCCAAAATTTCTACACGCAAATCTCAGAGTCTGTTTCCTGAGGAACCCACTTGCAACATTCACCAAAATGAATATTTTTCCAAATGTCAAACAGTTACTGATGTCTGAGAATATGATAGTAAAACATGATGAACATAAATGAGGGTTTCTTGACACCATCTTACAGTGCAGGAGCTATGTTTAGGCAGGGCTACCACTGGCCTGTTCAGCATCTTTTTATGTATTAGAAAAATGCACTCCCATTGAATGGAGGGGCTTGTGGCTACATGGTTCTATGAGTGGAGCAGTAAGGGCTGGATTTCATCCTACGAGCTCCTTTGGCTAGACAACCTTATGTATTGAGTAATCTATGCAACACTACATGGTGGCCTTCCTTCGATTCAAAAGATCAGAGTGCACCAAGGCAACAATTGCCCACTACTCAAAAACAACATAGTTGCTGGAGTAGAGGACAAGTGACAATTAAATATTTTTTAAAAAGATGTTTGAAAAGTCATGGATAGGACGCTAGCAACGTGAACTATTGCCAAGATGCCTATGGGTGAGAGAAAACATGAATTAAGAGGTTCATGATAGTACCCGAAAATACCTCATGCATCTGAAGGAAACCAGAATATGTCACCCCAAAATATGCCTCTTGACCTAGGAATTATTTTGAGTTGAAGGCAATTAAGAAACAGTAAACACAGAAAAAGCTCCCCCTTTTGTGCCTAAAGACAGGAAATAAATTCTTTTCCTAGAGACAGACACTTATCAGCCCCAAGACAGGGCACCAGAGGAATCTGCAAACTAATCTTGTTAAACTAACCCTTATCTTCCTAGTTTCTTCTTCACCATTTACTATCTCTAACCTAAACTCCTTCATCTTGTCAATTACTCATAAATGTATTGTTTCTTTGTCTAAAAGGTATAAAAGCTTCCTGCTCTGGTCAGTTCTTAGATCTTCATTCCCTTATGAAGGCCCCCAAGTACATGTAAAAATTCAGTAAAATTTGTATGCTTTTGTCCTATTAATCTTTGTCAATTTAATTTTCAGACCCAGCCAGGAACCCTAAGAGGGTCAAGGAAAACTTTTTCCTCCCAGAAAGATCACATCTATAAATGAGGTAAGAATGGAAAGAGGTTGGGGCGCCTGGGTGGCTCAGTCAGTTATGCATCTGTCTTCAGCTCAGGTCATGATCCCAGGGTCCTGGGATGGAGCCCCATGTCAGGCTCCCTGCTTAGCAGGGAGCCTGCTTCTCCCTCTCCTTCCGCCGCTCCCCCCTGCTTGTGCTATCTCAAATAAATAAATAAAATCTTAAAAAAAAAAATGGGAAGAGGTTAAAAAACAGTTGTATAAATTTCAAAAATCTTTAAAAAAAAATGTTGGGGGGCGTGCCTAGGTGGCTCAGTCAGTTAAGTGTCTGCCTTGAGCTCAGGTCATGATCCCAAGGTCCTGGGATTGAGCCCCTCCACAGACTCCCCTGCTCAGCAGGGAGTCTGTTTCTCCCTCTGCTCTCTCCCTGCTCATGCTCTCTCTCTCTCTCTCTCTCTCAAATAAATAAATAAATAAATAAATAAATAAATAAATAAATCTTTAAAAAGAGAAAGAAAGACAGCCGTTGGTGGTCAGAAGGTAAGGGTAAAATAAAGGAGCAAGCCAAGGCAAACACTGCAGGACTGAGTCTACAAGTGGACAATATGTTCTGGGCAATCATTCTTGGACTGAAGTCTTGCTGCACAGGTCTTATTTTTGTATATGGTGGTATAATATCTGCGAATGTTCAAAGGATTTTGCAGGTGGGATGTTCCAAACACAAGGTCTTCCCCTGAAAAGCAACTGAAAACATGTGTATAATTATTAAACCATACTTGCGTAAGTGAATCAAGAAAAGATTCTCTGATGATGACTGTTTTTCATTCTTATTCCAGAAGTAAGAGTAAAATGGTAAGGAATGGGTATAAAATGGAGGGTGGGGTGAGGGTTGCCTATTCATTTAGTCTCTATTCTATAAATAATTACTGAGGTCCTACCTTATGCTGCACAGTCAGCTCTAATATTTTATATTCCTGCGTCTAAGTAGTTGCTCAAAATAAACTGCATATGCAAATAAAACAGTTTTATAAGGAATTTTCCAATGAATCACTTACTGTTCCAGTCTAGATCATCTGGGTAACATCCTCTCTAAATGTAAGTATTACATTCCATAAAGGAAAAGGAAATCTGAACTGGACTCTGCTCCTTAAGACAGATTTTTAAAACTCCTATCCCTCACCTCTCCTATTTCAAATATCCAACCATCATAGAGAAGAAGAAAGTACCTAATCATCCTCCAGAATACAACAATAGGTTAATAGACATGGGAACAAGAGAGAAATAAAATGGAAACAGAGGCATCTTCTAAACATGTCCTTTCATGTTGTTTTATCTACCAAGTCACTCCCTGATTTGGGCTGTCTCTGCACCTGGCAACTCTTGTACTGCTACACTTAGCACATTGAGTGTATAAACTTTCTATTTACTTAGCTCCTTCTTGCACTAGACCACAGGCTGCTGGAGAGCAAGAACCAGGTTTTAATCACTGCCACATCCCCTGCCATCCATAGTAAAGCCTGGTCCATAGGAGGCCCACAGATGGTTATCTAGGTCTATAAGCTAGAGAACACATCCCAAGGGTTATTGAGAAAAGGACCGTCTAAAATAGATATTAGGAGTTAGAATCAGTGTCTAGAAAATTCAAGGAGCAGTAATGGAAGAATTACCAGCAAGGGAACGCAAGCAAGAGGGAGGGCAGGTTTGAGTAAATCCCTGAAATAAGAACTATGCTCTTAACTGACTGTGTGAAGGAAAAAGATGGGAAACATTGGGATGCTAGTACAAAATATAAACAAATGGGATATTAGGTTTGCAATTTGTTATGTGTTGCACTTTTATATTTATCTTTGTCAATGACCTCTCCAAGATTTGAAACTTGAGACTTCTGAACCATCCTCACCAATCCCTCCCCAACATCACCACGTCCAAGAGTCTCAGTTCTTCTCTGGTTTCTCCTTAACCCTTTCCCAGTATTTTATTCTCACAGCTGCCACTTCTGTTTAGGTCCCCATTATTTTTCACTAGAGTCGTATGCTCCTAATTCAATTCTCTGTTTCCTGTCCTTTAAAAACTGTTCTCTGGTCTGAGCCTATCTTTCTAAATTTTGGTTCTGATTATATAACTTCCTGATTCAATAACCTCAATGGCCCTCTATTTGCAAAGTTCTCTAGAGTAAAACTCTAAGTCATTATTACCACAATACAAATAACATGGCAGAGTAAACGTGCATGGGCAATGGAGTCAAATAGAACCAAGTTTTGAAAACTGCATCTACCAGTCACTAGCAATGTAACTACATGAGTCACTTTTACCTCTCTAAGGTTCAGATTTCCAGAGAGAGAAAGAATGGTAACTCAGAAGACTAAAAAAGAATGTGCCTAGTCTAGTGCTGGGTAGATGAAAGGGGCTCTATATCTTTCCTCCCACCTTCCCACCCAAACCACAATTTCAGCCTTGATGATACCCTTACACAGCTCTAAACATTGTGCCTCACGATGCTGTCCTCTGTGCTCCTACAAGATCTTTGATTGCAGTTCACATATCACTTATCCTATTCTGCTTGTGTCTTATTATAAGCACATTTAGATATAATTATTATTTTGAGCAGTTAGTCCTTTCTTCCCTTCTAGGTTGAAAAAAACTCAAGATGAGGATTTGATCTTGTTCATCTTCTTATCTCCCATAACATAGAGCATTAGGTACTACGCATAATAGGAACACTATAAATGTCTACTAGTTGAATTGTATACTTTTACATGACCTACTCAAGTTTTAAAACCAAAATTTCCTTTTGCTTTAAGAATTAAAAGAGAAGCAGAACAGAGAATTACTATCACGGGCCTTGAAATACAGTCAATGTTCCCTAAATTGAGTTGATTAATTTGTGTATCACAGACTGAACACCTACTATGGTGAAGACAGTCTAAAAATAAGGGTTTTCAGGGGCGCCTGGGTGGCTCAGTTGTTAAGCGTCTTCCTTCGAAGGGCTCAGGTCATGATCTCAGGGTCCTGGGATCGAGCCCCGCATCGGGCTCTCTGCTCAGCGGGAAGCCTGCTTCTCCCTCTCCCACTCCCCCTGCTTGTGTTCCCTCTCTCGCTGTGTCTCTCTCTGTCAAATAAATAAATAAATAAATAATCTTTAAAAAATAATAAAAAAATAAAGGTTTTCAGTCAAAAAAAGACGGGCAAAAGAAAATAATAGCTACTCAAATCCATCATTGCTACTGAAAAAAAACACACCCAAAGATCAGTTCTAATGTTATCGAACAGCAAAATTATTCTGCTCTAGAATATAAGTATTAATTTGAATAGGTTTGTATTCTGTTTCCACAGAAACTAAAACCTGAAATGAGCTTAAATTGCATGCAGAAATGTATGACTTTAAGGATGCTTTAGCTGAACTGTATCCAATGAAAAAAATTATGTTTCCTATTTTATTTTTGGTAAATAATATAAAGATCTAATCTTTGAGCAGATTAAAAATTAATACAGTGATACTGCATATTTTTAAAGTCTTTCTCTTGAAAGTAAAATAACCCAAAGTCAAACTTTTATAAGAGAGTATAGAAGTTATTACTAATGTAACTTTTAACAGTTGTTGCTGCTAACTTTTATAAAAACACATGTCAAAATGGTTAAGCTCATGAATTGTCAGGAGACCCCAGTTAAATCTCTTAGAGCTTTAGCTTTTGACCAAATGGACTTAATCTCCATCTGATTGAGCCCTTGATAAATGGTAGTTGTAAAAATCATCATTAACACATAAGTTTACTTCGTTGTAATTATTTACAACTTGATTATATATATTATATATCGCCATTACCTTATATTCTATATGTATGTATAATATTACATTATGTATTATAGCGGCGATATATGAAATTCTCAGCTACCTTTTACAGATATTTTTTACAAAGTACTCTTCTTTCAAAGACGCTCCCAAGGCTATTAGCGGCCAGAGCCGCTCCAGGCAAGCCGCACTGTGCTCAACCCCCTCTGGCGCGCGGGTGGCCTCGTCGCGGGCCGGCGGCCGAGGCTGCTGCTGCGGCCAGGCGGTGCTCAGCCGCGAGGGGCCCGCGGGAGCCGCGAGGGGCGCCGGCCTGTGGCGGGCGCCGGGGCCCAGAATGGGCTGCACGGCGAGTCCTGGCCAAGCCGCCCGCGCTGCCCCGCCCGCTGGCGGGAATGAGTGACGGCGACAACAGGTGCAAGCGCGGAGTCCGAGGCTTCTCGGGAGTCCCCGAGTTTGGCGCGTCAGGCCCGAGGGGTCAGAGTTTGACTCTGGAAACCGCCCTCCTCGCCTTGCACCAGCCTTCCGAAGTCGCCCCTCAACCGGCCTCTTGCTCCTTAGTAAAGCCTGAGGTCACGTCAACCTCTCGAAACCCACCAGTCCTGGGCGCCGAATTTTCTCCAAAGGGGAGAAGAGAGGAAGGCGTGCGGTGCATGGTGCTTTGCATAACCGTTCGCGCTCTCCTCCCCAGCCGTCGGAAAGCAGGCGAGAGTGGCCCCAGAGCCAAGCCCTCGTCCGCACACCACACGCCCACCCCGACTTTGGGGCACTCTTCCCCTCAGACGGCCCAGCTCGGCGACCACGGGCCACAGCCGAAACCGCCCGCCCGCGCCGCTCCCCGGCTTGCGGCGCCCGCCCGCCCCACCGCCCGAGGCGACGTCGCCTGCTCCTCCCCACCCCACCCCCCTCCCCCCGGGTGCAGGTTCAGGCCCCGGGTCCGAGCCTGCGCCCCTGCAGCTGCCACTGCCGCCGTCACCGCCAGGGGGAGTGTCCGTCAGGAAACGTGGTGTTGCTTCCTTGGTGTGAAGGTGCTATCAAACTTCGGGTTTCTGTTCCTTTCCCCCGGTTTTTGAAGCGCGTAGAGGAAGATGGAGACCGAGTCCGGGGCGGTGAGTACAACAGTCCGGGCCTCCGGCCCCGGGGTAGCAGGGGTAAGGAGCAACGTGGACTCCATTCCTGAGGGGCTGGAAGAGCGAGGTCTAGCGCCCAAACGCCCACTATTTTGTCGGGAAGAAATGTGGACAGGATGCCCATCTACCACCGCGAAGAGCGGCCCGCCTGCAGGCCCGGTCGGGTCGTGTCGTGTGGTCGGGAAGGTGGGACCACCGGGCCTGGACCGGGTGTAGGCTGGCTGGGGGACCTCAGAAAAGGCCGGGAGATTTCGGGAGTCGGCGGGTGGCTGGGTCCTATGCACCAGGCTGGGCTGGGCAAGAGCAACAGCTTTCCCGCCGAAACTGGGCTCAGCGGCGTCTTTGACGCTCGCTCTGGCGGGACTCCGCCCAGCCGCCCACCGCGAGGGGTTGCCAGGGCAGCCGACGCCGCCTCTCCCCGACTGGTCAGTGTGGACCGGAAGGCCTGAGAGACCTGGGGGAGGGGAGGGGCACCGTGGCCCACGACGGACCCAGACACTCTAACACCTCAGGGCCCGGTGGGGGAGGGGCGGGAGCCAGAGAAGGCCTCAGGGGCCTGAGGCCCAGAGGCAGGCGCTGCGGTGTCCCGCCTCGCGCCCCGCTGGCAGCCAATCAACGCGCGCCACGTGCGGACCGGGGGGTTGCCGGCGCTCGAGGCCGACGTCGGGTCGGTGCCGTTGAGGGTTCCCGCCACTGCTGCTGGCGGGATTGCGGGACAAAATTTCTCGCTGGCTAGCCTTCTTTTCCCTCCCGCACTTTGGTGGGGAGGGGGTGGATCCTCGTGTCAGTGTCCAAGTTCACGATGACCCGAGAGAACCCGAGGAAGTTGTTGCCGCGGCCATATCCCCCAGCGCCTCAGCTTGCTGGCCTCTGAGGGGAAGGAGCACCGAGGCCGTGACCGCGACGGTTAGCCTGCCCTCTATCTGTTGTCTCGTTGGCAAAGTGGATGATAGATTTCGAGGTTAATTCTCAAGGGAAGAAGTCAGTAAAGGCACATTAGAGGACATTTTTAATAAAATCTTTAGTGTTGGAAGTTTTGCTAAGCTAAGGACCCTTACTTCTAACCAAATAATAGCACCTACCTAAGTGCTTTTCATACATTTGCGAAATCATTGCCAGTGGAATGAGGCTTTATTGTTTAACTCCATGCATCGCTAGCCTTCTCTAAGGAATTTAGATATTGCTTCTGCTTGAGCCTTGTCACTGCTAACATTAAAACATTTTCTAGGCTATTTTAATAGTATATTCTTAAACCTCAGCCTAATGGTTGGGATATCATGAGCAGGAAGAAATGATTCATTCGTTTATTCATTTGTTCAACAAATATTAATTGAACACTTCCTATGTGCCGGCTCTACTTGAGACGCTTAGTGAGCAAAACAGGCAGAATCCCTTCCCGTATGAATATTGCACTATAGTGGAAAGTGATAGACAATAAACACAAGTAAATTATATAGCATGTTGGAAAGTGCTAAGTGGTAAGAAAAATGAGGCATTTGGAACCCACAGTACAGCAGGAGTCTTAGAAACTGGAGAATGAAGTGAATAGGTTGGAAAAGTTGATGTTTTTCCTTTCTGGGTATCATTTAACCAGTTTCTCAATATAGGAAATAAAGCATTCTTTTCACTTCTGTTCATGTTATCTCTCTCTCAAGGAAAAATAATGGAATTAACTTTTATTTAAGCCAGTTGGAGAACAAACGAGTTCATCTGTTGAACTCATTTTGTTTTTAAGAAGAAAATTTCATAAAGACTGATTTTTGTTAATTTTGCAAATACGTAATTTCTACACCCTCTAAACAGGCAAGATTATATCTACTAGAGCTGTCCTATAATCTCTAGCAATGCAAATATCCGGTAGAAAAATTACACATCCCCAGATCATCCATCCATTCTCTGCACTACAGAGTCACTATTTGTGACTGAAGTTACAAATAACCTCCAAATGCTTAGAGAGCATGCTGTTAAGATTGGGTTCCCAATTTCTTTAATTGGAAACTACAACATAGCAATTATTAAATGTGATAAATTTTCTGTGGTTTAATAGGTGTTTTTATGAACTCCCTTATTAGGGAATATGTGTTGTTTGTCTCCCCTTAATACTAGATGCAGAATAGAGCCCAATAAGGTCCAGCCTACAGCCCCATAATCACTACTGGTCTAGTCATTTCTCAGTATATCTTGAAGAGATTAATTTAGGGATTATGGTTTTATTGGCCAATGAAGTGAGAGAGGAGAGCAAATATGAAAAAGAACAACTCCGTTATCTAAGTTAGAGATTCATTTTCATGTATTTGTTTCTCAGAGAATTGAAATCATGAACTCCAAGCTTTTTTGAAGCATTCATTTAGTATGTTAGACTGTCTCAGAAGTCTGTTAAGTGTCCCCAGAAAGAAAGTAATTAGCAAGTGCTTAAATTGGTTTCTCTTCAAAATTCTATTCTCAAGTCTTGTTTTTTTCAGATATACGTTAAGAGTCTACCATCTTGCCATTGTACAAAGGCTTATATGTTAATATATATTTATTAAAATCTAAATTAGGCCCCCAACTTAGAATTGTGAACATACATGTACTGAGCTCAGTTCTTTGGTATACAAATTTATACCTATGAGTTACAGGTATATACATTTTTCTTTTAACGAAATCAGTTCAATGTTCAAATTGACAAGTGCATTTAAAAATTTGACTTTAGAGCTAAAATATGGTGAACTTGAACATCAGAGTTTATTGACTTGTCAGTGCCCTTTAGCCAAAGACTACCAGGAACATACCTGCAGTTAAGTAAAGTTGGGTCTATTGAATTGTTGACACAAGGAAGAGCATACACCATGGAGCCTCTAGGTAAGAGGGTGTTAGAAAAGAACTTACTATGGGATTTAGGCTTGTGTTAAGCTCTTTTTAGAGAACATTTAAGGAAGAAGGGCTGTACTCTGAAATACATGTTGTCAGAAAGTGGGAGTAATTCTATGATTGGGTATGTTAATTTTTATTTAGAAGGTAAGAAAAATAGATTGAGGCCAAATCTGTGATTGATAAAGAAGGAGCAGTTACACAAATCAGCCAGGATTTTTGTTTCTTGTGGTTTGGACAATGCTTTTGTTTTTGTCAGGGTTCAGACATCATTATGGAATGGTCTTGTTTTTAATGTGATCCATCACAGTCAAAGAGTAACTTTGCCTAATGTCTGTTAACAAGAGAACACCACAGCCTTACTGTGAGTTCCAGGCCAACACCTAACATCACCAGAACCAAGCCAGTTCCCAGCTGTCTAGGGCTGTTTTTTTCTTTCTCAAACTTCTTTTTCGAGTTTAATATTCCTCAACATTTATAATATTTAAGTAGTATATTTAATAGCAATTAATATAAGTATATTTAAATAATATATTTTAAGATTTAAGATTTCCTCTGTAGTGGAGTAGATTCTGTATTTCCCATATTTTGGTTGCTCCAAAAAGTTATTAGTTCTAACTATAATTTTCATAATATTAGAATAAAATTAAAGTCTAAAATATTACATTTTGCCTAAATAACTCAACTTTTTGATAGATATATGTTTTCAGCCTGCATCAAAACTTATACCCAATGCTAAAAATTTAAAAGAATTTTATTTTACAGCAAACATCAAATCAGACGCAAACAGATTCATTATCTCCATCCCCTAATCCTGTGTCACCTGTGCCTTTGAATAACCCAACAAGTGCCCCAAGATATGGAACAGTGATCCCTAATCGCATCTTTGTAGGAGGAATTGACTTTAAGGTACCTATTTATGTATGCAACGTAGTGTATTTTTTGCATTAGAAGTTATTTTATTTCTCAGAACTACTTTGTACAACTACAAAAATAATAATATTTACTAATTGCATAATGATTAGTAGGTTTCACATTGTCTTACTATAAAGAATCTTTTCAATAACAATGTAGGTTAAATAGAACATATATAATTGTCCAATTTCACATACAAGGAAATTGAGGCTCATTGATGTATCTACAGGCTCCTAGCTTCTTAGTGACAGAGTGAAGACTAGAATCCCAGTATTCTGACTCATAGTTTCATATTCTTTACTTCACCATACCACACTAATTATACTTTATTACATAGTATTCCAAAAGACCAAATAATGTATGACTATAATTTAAAAAAAAGATTCAATATTTTAAAAAACACAAAATTTAGTCCTATGAAATCCTATTTCTTTATCCCAATTTTACTGTCAGGTTCCTACTGAGTAATATCCTGAACTTCCATCTTTCACAAATTCCTTTCTGCCACCTAATTTGGAATTTGATCACCAAAAAAAAGGCCTGTAACCTTATCAGAATAAAGCATCTTCACATTAATATATTTTAATTATGTAATCAGCCATTTCACCGTTTCAGAGAGGCTTAGTTTGTTGTTGTTGTTGTTGTTGTTGTTGTTAGATGTTTTGCAGCACCATTTGGGAGATAGTAGTAAACACCTCTAGGAAAGGCCTGCATGGCTATTTTGAGTAGAATATCCTACTTCCAAGTGGATATGTAGAAGGATTTCCAAGCTTCCATTTTATACACTGGAAATTACAGGGATAGTTGTTTTTCTTAATTAAAAAAAAAAAATCCTTGTGCCATTAGGGTATGAAATTTATTACTCACTATTTCCCTGTAATCAATCTTTCACAATTTGGATGAAATTACTTTTTTTCTGCTCAAGAGAAATGTTACACTTAACTGTATTTGTCAGAATAATGATTCTTAAGCAAGTATGTGATTGGTTCACTAAAAATAAAGAAAAATTATTTCTAATGAAATGTTTATTTTTTTAGAAAGATTTTCTGTTTCTATGAAAAATTTTAATGGCTGACCATAAATATTCAAGTTGAGTATTCATGTTCAGAATTAATTTATATTACAAACAGTATATTTTTTAAATAAATCTTCAATAAATGGAAACATTTGTATGGCTAGGTTATTCTAGGTTACTGAATTCTGTCAACTACATTATGAACTTTGGAGGCCATTGTAACAATGCAGTTATAGCTTTCAGGTAATTGCTAGGGTTCCCTCCCTGATACTTATCCCTTTTCCAAAACCAGACAAATGACAACAAGGAAATAGTTTACTGTAGTAGCAAGCTGTGTCAAATTTTGTATAACTTTTCTTTTTAGAAGCTTATAGCCCATCCCTCTTCATACTTAATCATCTTAACTGTCTCATTTTTCAACTAAGAAGTAGAGCTGCAAAATTGAACTAGTGATTCTATCAGAGAATAGTTTGAATTAATTTGTTTTCGAATCTCTAATAAAAATTCTTATTCTGGCATTGCTTCCATTTTCAGTTTATTGAAATAAGAGGTATTTAGTTATTCTTATATTAATTCAGTATTTGTCATCATCCCGTTTAGTAGCTTTAGGTTACCAACTAATAGCTTATAATGTATGTAAGTAGTGAGGTAACAGGGGAACTCAAGAGGCATAGCCCCACTATTAGGCATGTCTTTTTCTGTGTATATAAAGAAAATTTTTTTCTAGGGATATTTAAAGTTCCCCATGGCATAGTTATACCTGAGCCAAAAAATGAAATTGCAATGAATTTAGTGTGAATACTCTAGGAAAAGGTGATATGAGTCTATTAAGAGACTATTTCAATTAAAACCATCTTTGTAGATATCTTGTACATAATAGTCTAATAATGACTCAGATTTTTATTTTGAATATCATAATGTCATTATTTAGCCAAAATGTATATTGAGTACAGATAAACTATCTAAAAACTTTAAATCTTGTAGCCACTTCATTGGTATCACAAACTGAGTTCAAGTACTTTTGGAAATATATTCCTTTCCTAAGACCTTACTCTTCCTGGAGACTGCATGTTAAAATAGAGGGACTGGTATATATTGCCAACATCCTAGTTCCACTGCCATGATCGTGAGCCTCTCTGAGCCATAAGAACCAATAGTAATATGCCCTTACTATAGTTACAGCCATGCCTAATTCAAATTATTTTTTTAAAAACTGGCAAAAAGAATTTCTTTAAATATTAGTGGACTTTCTTTGTAGTTTTAAAGTAATTCAGCTTAAAAATTTTTATTGATTATAATAGTTTAATAACATAGTTACTGGATAAAGCAATGTATTTACATTGATTTTAATAATTTAGTGGTTTATATACTGTTTTTATGTTAAGAGGCATTCTTATATTCATATTACTCTTTGCTTATAATCCTTTTTGTCTCCAAAACAAACATAAGACTTGTTTCATTTTCTAGCAATTAAAAATATTTTTTGTGTTTTTCTTTTATGCCATTAGACAAATGAAAATGATTTAAGAAAGTTTTTTTCCCAGTATGGGTCTGTAAAAGAAGTGAAGATTGTAAATGACAGAGCTGGAGTGTCCAAAGGGTAAGTATCACTATAGAAAGTACATAGAATTAACAATTGTGTTTTTATTGGATTACTAGGTTTTATATGCTAACTTACTTTGATTCCATTTTTTAAAAAGAGAATTTCATACCCTCTTCTTTTCCTCCTACCTTTAATCTCCCATTTCGTGTGTGTGTGTGTGTGTGTGTGTATGTGTGTGTATTTTGGAGGGAGGGGGGACGCTGTAACAATTCCTTAATTTGTTGGGAAGTTAGTTATTCTTGCATGGGCTGAAGGACCATTCAATGTTAGGTAGCAAGCATTTAATGTTGAGTAATGTACAGTAGCTAAGGAACCAGAAGCTAAAGGAATCAGATATTTTTGGAATTGTGTGCTTGCTTTAGACTAGAGAGAGCTTTATTTGAGAAAAGCTGGCAAAAGGAATGTCTGTAGGTTTTGCCTCAGAGACCTAGTTAAGGAACTAACCTGAGAAATACAACTTTAATGAGAATGGTTTTTAATTACCAAATCAAAGAGAATGAAAACTGAGAAGAAATCAGCAGGATTTGTCTAAAAATCACTAATGACCTTAGAGCTGTTTCAGTGGATTGGTATATGCAAAAGCCAAATTTCAGAGAAGAAAGAGGTAGTTTACATAGTGTACTCACTTAAGAAGTTTGACAGTAAAGTTAAAGAAAATGGGTAAGACAGTGGAGATCAGTGAAGGATTGTGTTTATTTTCTTGAAAGAGAGGTAAGACATATATATTTATAGACATAAGAGAAAGGAAGGACCAGTGAGGTGTATAGAAAATTATACTAGTGTGGGAAACCACATTTAAGTATGTCAGATAAGCACTTTGGAAGAGATGGGATTCTGCAGAGAGGTTATTTTTAAACAATTGAGATACTTGCTCAGACTGACAACCAGTATTAGGATGAAGTGAGATTGTACCTCTTGTATTTGGTTAATAGAATTTACAATATTTTGGTAATATCCATTTTTTTTTACCGTTGAAAAACACATAGAAAAAGAAAAAAGAAAAACACATAGAAATGTAAACTGTATTTTATGCCTTTTCCACTGGGTGGTGTATGTGTTCTACCAAAAAATTTAGCATAAAAATATTTCCTTAGCCCTTGTTTAGTGTTTGGGCAAATAGAAAAAAGAGAAATTCCTTTGTTTAAAAAAAAAAACTTTTTTATACAATAGAGTAATTATGAATCAAAATAGTAATCAAGATATTTAACACTACTCTAGTTTCCTTAAGTTATCTAAATAGAAATTATGCTGGGGGGGATATACTTTTTATTTCTTTCATATCTTTTTGTATATTTTGGCTTTTTGGATATTGCATACATAATATAATTGTATCTTGAACATTATATGAATTGTACTCTGAAGGTAACAATTATATATGAAAAGCAGATATAAAATCTGGGATGTACATATTTTTAATTGATTTATGTTTGGGAAATACTAATAATTGCATTATCAGTTTATATGTGCTAATAATAAATAATACATCTATATACTCATTTGCCAATGTAAAAAATTTTATTGTGTTGAAATTTTTATTTTTTTAAAGTTTTTTTTCGTACTCTGATTCTTATTTAAGCTAAACTTCTATTCTGTACTAAAATTTATTGTATCCTAATTTGTAAGCTAGGACATGAATCCTTCATGCTTTCCTGCCTTGTATTCAGCTCAGATATGGAACTGTTTTAAGATCCTGGGTTGGTTTTTTGTTTTTTATTTTTCTTTTAGTGTCCCAACTCTAGCAGGAGGTGACCGTATTATGCTCTGAATGATACTCTTAAATTTTGCATGATGGTGCTCCATAGAAAACTGCTCATTCCTACAGTGGCCCATTCTTAAAAAGAAATTGAATTTTAATATAACTCTAATGTAATGTTCTAAGAAAGTAATTAATGTATTTATTTAGGTATGGCTTCGTCACTTTTGAAACACAAGAAGATGCACAAAAAATTTTACAAGAGGTAAGATCTTTTGATGTATTTAACTTCATTTTTTGGACCTTCTTTGAAACTAATCCTTTAGAATATCTTTTTTATTATTATCACTCCAGTACAATGATTGATTGTTAGAAAAAAATTTTAATTTATTTGCATCTCAAGATTGACATTGGTCTCCAAAAAAATTGAATTAAAAAAAGATTATACAGGGGTTCCTGGCTGGCTCAGTTGGTGGAGTGTGCAACTCTTGATCTTGGGGTTGTAGGTTTGAGCCCCACGTTGGGTATAGAGATTACTTAAAAATTAAGTCTTTAGGGGCGCCTGGGTGGCTCAGTTGGTTAAGCGGCTGCCTTCGGCTCAGGTCATGATCCCAGGGTTCTGGGATCGAGCCCCGCATCGGGCTCCCTGCTCAGCAGAGAGCCTGCTTCTCCCTTTCCCTCTGCCTGCCACTCTGCCTACTTGTGCTCTCTATCTCTGTCAAATAAACAAATAAAAAATATCTTTAAAAAAAAAATTAAGTCTTTAAAAAAAAAGATTAAACAGAAATTTTATCTACAGAAAAACAAATTCCAGATTATTGCATGAGTATGTTTGCGAAGTTGTAATATTTTTTTCTTTATTTGCTTACTAAGAACTTGGGTATATATGTTTTCTGAAGTGTTAATAGCACTTTGAATTCCTAAAAACACTACAAACATGGACTCCTAGAGTGAAATTATCTGATTATTTCCATCCTTTCTGAAAAACTTTATATAAGCTAAGAACATTCATAGAAAAAATCTATAGCCTGCAGTTCAGTGTAATAACTTTAAATTTGACAAATGTTACATTTAATTTTTTTAGGAAAAAATAGAGTTTGAATTGTACATTATTAAATCACATGCAGCTGATCCTCATTATTCGTAGTAATGTTCTATAAAGTCGCCATGAACACTCAATTAGCAAATATTGGAACTGTTGCTCCTAGAAGAAATACAAGGTTCCCACAAGTTTCTGTTTACATTATTTTCATCAACCAATCAATACATAACTTTGTTTTATGTGTGTTTCTGTTCAAAGACATCATGTTAAATATATATTGTTGATTCATTAACATTGAACTCCTGGCCAACAGCACTATAACTCATGTATGAATTAAGCCCATCTAAAACATTTTCTCCATAAGGTAAATGACAGTCTTCTTGTGCTTAGGAACATTAGCCAGCACTTCAACACTACACTTGAGGGCCATTTTAAATAGCAAAATTAAAAAAAAAAAAAAAAAAGATAGCAAAATCACCAACATAAAACACAAAAATGCAAAAAACATGGCACTAACAACATGAAATAGACTCTTGTTTAAGAGCTGAGACAAAAAGAGAGAGTGTTGCCTTGTTTGACCTCAGCCTGGGACTGTGTATGTCAGGCAATTCAAAATTTTCACCTCTCTGCTCATGTCCACTAGTAACCGCTAAATTGCCACAGGTATTGATTTTGGGGTTACAAATAATTTTAGTGAATAGGTGAATTTCCAAATATGGGATCTATGAATAGAGGATTGACTGTATTCCAATTAAAGAACTGGGGTCAGAGAATTGGAACCAAGATTCAAACCCAGATCTTTTAATATCCAAAGACTATGCCCTTTCCAGTATTCCTTGCTACTTTCAAAAAATGTTGTAATGTGAATTTTAAAACTTGTTTCTTACTAATTTTTCATTATTGGTTTTATAAAACAGTAGGAGCAAGATAATAAAATATTTTTTCTTATTTTAGGCTGAAAAACTTAATTATAAGGATAAGAAACTGAACATTGGTCCAGCAATAAGAAAACAACAAGTAGGAATCCCTCGTATGTATTGAGAACTAATGTATTTTTCAGTGTTTTTGCATGGTTCTTTTTTGAAATATTAGACTTTTTCAAGAACTTAATTAAAATATCAGGCTTCTTTCAGCTAATAAGGTTATTTTAGCAAAGTTGGTGATCAAATGAATATTTCTTACCACAAATTAATATATGTTAGATTTGCGGGGGGCAGGGAAAATTTTACACAAATAATGGTGTTTACATATATTGCATATAGTTACACCTTTAAAGGAAAACTCCTCTACATAAAAATATAATTTAAAATTGCAAAGGTAATTAGAAGTATTTTGGTACTACTCTTTAGAAGTTTTTCTAATTAGAAAAGTAATTTAAAATTAGAAATTGAAGATACTGAAAGTAAAAATATAGAACCAGTATCAGAAACTCTAGTTGCATGGTAGCTACTGTAGCCCAACTAGATATGTCATAATTATGAGGGAAAAATTCCTAAAGCTTTAAGAATTGGCAAAGTTGTGCCTTCCTCAAATTTCTGTAATGCTGCCAACTCTACTCTTCTTTTTTTCTCACTCTTCCTATTTATTATATTAGGCATCTTCACAGTTAGCTTTTTACCTAAATATTTATTAAACTCTATAATAGTCTTTGGCTAGAAGAAGATACCCAAAATTAGTAACTAAATTTTCTTATTCTTCCTTAACTGTGCCCTAGAATCTACTGGAATGTTTAAAACATTAGGTGGTTATTGTGTATCTGTTAACAAATTAATGGTTGTGCTCATTTGGACTGTTCTATTTTTGACTTAGAAATTAACAGTTATAGGTGTGCCTGGATGGCTCAGTTGGTTAAGCGACTGACTGCCTTTGGCTCAGGTCATGATCTCAGGGTCCTGGGATGGAGTCCCGCATCGGGCTCCCTGCTCAGCGGGGAGCTTGCTTCTCTCTCTTCCACTCCCCCTGCTTGTGTGCATGCTCTCTCTTTCTCTGTCAAATAAATAAATAAAATCTTTTTAAAAAAGAAAAAAGGAAATTAACAGTTACCAAGTTTAATTTTGACTTAGTTATTTGTTAATTTAGAAGATAACTGAAGTGTCCTTAGTAGGTTAATACTTCTTGTTAGTTCCAAGAGTTAAGCTGTAACATGTAGTAACAGTTCTATACTACTAGCAGTAGGTATAAGTAGTAATGTTCATATTATGACCCATAAGTTGCATTAAAAAAGAAAAACCATAAATTACCATGCTGAATGCTTTCAAACAGACAGTAATTTGAGAAGTATAGGGTTAATAACTTAACCAAATGGTAGCATTAGCCTTCAAATCCAGGACAGGTTGACTCCAAAGCTCTTTATACTTTTCTTCAAATAAATATTAAGTATAAAAGTAGATTTACAAAATACGGGGGATTTTTATCTCAATTTTTTCTCAGATCTATCTCTTTTTCCATCTCCATTACCAACATCTAGTCCTAGCTACCCACCGTGCTTGCCTTGATTACTGGAAGAGCCTCCTAACAGGTCTTTCTGAATCCAGTTTTGGTACCTTCCAACATCATATACAAGGCAGCCAGAGTGATCTTTCAGAAGTGTACATTTTCTATTATTCTCTGCTTATTTTGAGCTGTTCTTTCCTTCTCTTCCTATACTTTAGCCATCTAGCCTTCTCTCAGTTCCAGAACATACCATACTCCTGATATACATTATTTTCTTTACCTAGAATGCTCTTTGCCATCCCATTCCCATCCCAATCATTTTTTTTTTTTTTTTTTTTTAGATTGGGCACAGAGCCCAATGCGGGGTTGAATTCACGACCCTGAGATCAAGACCTGAGCTGAGATCAGAAGTCAGATGCTTAACTGACTCAGCCACCCAGGTGCCTCCCAATCATTCTTTAAAGCTCAGCCCAAACATCATTTCTTCACAGATTAAATACAATTGGAAAGTTCATACTATGAGTGTAATACCCTATACTACCTCTTAATGTATTTATCAAAATCGTATTTAATTAATTAAATTGTGTAATAAGCTAATAACTGTTTTCCCCACCAGAACCTAACTTCCACATGGCATGTCCAATTTTTTTTCTTTTTTCTTTTTGGCTGTATCACCAGCCAAGTTCAGTGCCTTGTAATAGTACTGACTCAAAATTTATTTATTTACTTAACAGATAAACCTGTGGCTCCTTGAGTATCTTTGAAGGGAAATCCATGAAACTCCTGAATTGTGTGCAAAATTTTGTTTGAATGTATATATCTCTGAGAAAAGGGTCCATGGTGTTCATCAGATTCTCAAAAGTATGGGATTAAGAATCACTAACATAAGCAGTAACAATACTAGATGAAATATAGTGAAAATATAAAAGCTCAGAAGCAGTAGTGCTGCTTAAAGTGGTAGGCCAGTGCTACTCACAGTGTGGTTTGCAGCCAGTAACAGTTCAGTTGGAATCTGTCAAAATGCAGATCCTCAGGCTCTATCCCAGACTTACTGAATCTAAATCTCTGCAAATGTGGCCCTGGAATTTATATCCTAATAAACTATCTAGGTGATTCTTATGTATGTTAAAATTTGAGAATTACTGGTATAGTGGAAGGAGGATTGCCAGTTCCAGTAATTTACATAAACTTGCTGGTCAGTACTTAATCTGACTTGGCTTTTATATAAATTTTTCAAGTGTTATCTTGACAAAAAAAATATTTTTTTATTTTGGGGGAGGGAGGGGTTATATATAACTTGATCTGAGAAAAGAGATGGGGACCTAGAACTACACATGAAGATTTGTGGTCATGTTTGCAAAAAGCAGCAGTTGTTGCAAAGGGAGGCTGGAAAGTAAGAGTCATAGCCTCAATGAATGCTTGTGATAGTAGATCCAAAGAATTTTAGGATGGAACCAAAATTCTTCAGGAAAGTGTGGAATCTTTTCCAACTTCACTGCCTTCATCATCTTTGGCCTTTTACAAATAAAGTTGGGGTTTTTTTTAAGATTTTATTTATTTATTTGTCAGAGAGAGAGCACAAGCAGGGGGAGCAGCAGGCAGAGGGAGAAGCAGGCTCCCTGCCTGAGCAGGGAGCCCAGTGAGGGGCTCGATCCCAGGACCCCGGGATCATGACCTGAGCTGAAGGCAGATGCTTAACCAACTGAGCCACCCAGGCGTCCCTACAAATAAAGTTCTTACTAAGGTCTTAGGAACTTCATTACAGTGTCTATAGTCTTCAGTTAACTCATATGTAATGTATATTTGTAAAAATAATGACCTTGCTGATAATAATTTAAATTTTTAAGGCTTGTGTTTGATTACATTGTTATTAAAATCTAAATTGGTGAATCTTTAGTATTCTGTTTTTAAGATTTTATTTATTTATTTGACAGAGAGAGGGAGAGAGAGCAGGAGCAGGGAGGAGGGGCAGAGGCAGAGGGAGAAGCAGACTCCCCACTGAGCAGGGAGCCCAATGTGGGACTCGATCCCAGGACCCTGAGATCATGACCTGAGCCGAAGGCAGCCGCTTAACTGACTGAGCCGCCCAGGCATCCCAATTTTTAGTATTCTTTATTGAACTTATTTCTTTTTCTTTTATTCACTTTAAGCTAATAAAAGCTCTAAGACAGTGAGTTTGAAAATACATACTTCGAAAATACTTTAACGTATGGGATTTTTTTTAATTTGCAACATTCAGTTTTTACTGTAACTATATAGGTGTGTTAAGATAAACATTTTCAAGTGTCCAGAAATTACCTTTTTAAAAGTTAAACTGAACATTTTAATAATTATTATTTAATCTTTGCTTTAGGTTCCAGTATAATGCCAGCAGCTGGAACAATGTATCTAACAACTTCAACTGGATATCCTTACACTTATCATAATGGTGTTGCTTATTTTCATACTCCAGAGGTAACTTCTGTCCCACCACCTTGGCCTGTAAGTAATTTTCAGCTTAAAAGGGTTTCCATCTATTCTATCAATTTTTTAAAACATTTATTTCTGAAATATTTCAACCATAGACAAGTACAAATAATAATATAACAGCCATGTAGCTACCACTTAAATTTAATAAATGTTAACATTTTGCCATATTTACTTAAGTTCTTTTAATAAGGGGAAATGAAATATGAGAAATTCAGGCAAAGTCTCCTTGCCCCTATTTTCTTACCACCTTTTTCTCCTCAGACATATCCAGAATATGTAACCAGAATACCTTTCCTATCATTTTATGTTTTTACTACAAATGTAGGTATCCTTAAACAATAGGTAGTATTGCTTTGGGTGATTTTTAAACACTATGTAAATATTAGTTTTTCTATTCAACATTATGTTTTGGAGATTAAACCATGTTGATACTAGTATATCTAATTCACTTATTTTAATATTTTATAATATTCCATTGTATGAGTGTATATTCCCCTATTGATGGACATTTTAAGTTTTTTCTGTAATCAAGACTACAGTGAACATCCAGATCTTGTATGTATTATGTGAGAGTTTGTCTAGGAAAGTAGTCTTCAAAGTTTGTCGCTTGTATATCCTCTAAACATTTTCTGAAAAATTATGAATACTCATTTTTAAGTTGATATCTGAAATTTATCATAATTTTAAATAATTTAGGAATATAACGTATTATGTATGTTGTATACCTATAACTAATATAATGTTATATGTCAGTTATATCTCAAAAAAAAAAGGATAGAAAATGTCTAGAACTCTGTTAACAAAACTAGTCAGCCAAATAAAACTAATCAAATTAAACTTCATTTCTATTAGAAAATTCTAACTTTTAATTATTTTAATTATTTTTAAGTTCAAATAAATGCATTAATATGTATTCCTATAACCATGATGTAACTTATTTTGTTCCCTGGATGAAATAAGGAACCATCTCCCCTTTAATATTTCTTATACAAGCTCTTTTTGCTTTGCTTCTCTCATTTCTCAAGGGCATTGCCTTCTTGAATTATCTATTTGTTTGATGCCCTGTTGGTATTCATATTCCCAAACAAAGCATTATAACAGATCCAGAATGAGTGAGAAGTGTGCCTTTCATCATGAAGGAGAATGGTAATTGTGAAAGGGAGTTATGAAAAGAAGACAGACACATGGTACACAGACACATTCACAAGCAGATCAAATCAGGAAGGAGTACATATGAAATTTATGAATACTCCTAATTTTCATAAATATATTATGAATACTCCTAAACCTATTCATGCCCATGTACCACTGGAAAAATTTTGTATTCCCCTACCTTGGTCTAGGCTACAATATATGCATAGAAGTAAAATTTCACATTATAGAATATACACATTTTTGACTAAATGTTGCCAAATGGCTTTCCAAAGTATACCAGTTTACTTTAGCTAACAGTTTATGAGAGCTCCAGTTTCTCCATAATCTACCAACCCTTTAATTTTAAATTTTTGCCAATATTATTATGAAATAGTATTTTGTTTTTTTATCTTCCTAGTCATTGGTAAGATTGAACATATTTCAGGTATTTATTGGCCATTCCACTTTTCTTCTGTGAGGTGCCTCTTCATGTCCTTTATCCTTTATCTTTTTCTATTGGGGTTAATTGTCTTTTTCTTGAATTCATTATATGAATTTTGTGAGTTCTTCTGGTGTGTGGTTTGTCCATTAACTTTACAGGTTTTTTTGGTCATATACTAATTCTTTGTTTTAATGTTAACAAATGTATTAATGTTTTCCTTTATGGAAATGGTTTCATCTTTTGGTCTCTTATTTTTAAAACAAAACACTTCCAAAAAAAGAATAAAAAATTTTAAATTAAAAAAACACTTCCTTTTTACAATATAGATATTCTATATTTTATTTTTAAAATACTATGGTATTGCTGTTTTTCACATCTAGATCTTAAATCTGGAGTTCATGTATTGACTAATCCATCCTCTTTCATTATTTTGAAATGAATCCTCTATGAAATGCCACATTTGGGGGGAGTTTCTTCTGGGCTCTCTATTCTGTTGCATTGGTGTGTTTGCCCTGCCCAATTCTGTTTTAATTCCTACTGCTTTAGAACGAGTGCTGAAATCTGATAGGGCAGTCCTGTCACTTTTTTCTTCAGGAGTCTCTCATCTATCCTTAAGTCTTTACTTTTATAAATATAAATTTTATAATCCAGCTTGTTCAATTCTGTGAAAAGCCTTTGTTGGATTTTTATTAGAATTGCATTAAATGTGTAGATTAATTTGGGCATAATACTGAATTTTACCATCCACAAACATTTATTTAGGTCTGTTATTTCCATCTGTCAATAAAATTTTCTTTCTCCATAAAATAGTTTAGCACATCTTTTGTTGGATTTATTCTTAGGTACTCTGTGGTTTTTGTTGCTTTTATTATGGTATATTTTTAAATCATACTTCCCAATAGGTTGTGACTTGTATGTAATAATGCTTTTTTAAATGTTGACATTTGATCAGTAACCCTCCAAAACTTTCATATAGACAGTCATTTATGATTCAGTATACTTCTGTTTCTTTCTGCTCTTTTCTCATTTTTTCTCCATTGAATTACTGCACCAGCATGGTCTCTGCTGTAGTATTTATACGATAACATGACCTTGTTCTTGAAAAAGGAAACAAGTTCAGTGATTCATGATTAAGCTTTATATATACTTACATAAACTTTATATATACCGTGTATATATTTATTTATACACTGTAGGTTTTGGAAGATAATCTTAGCCATAACCAAGTTTTCTCAGCCTCAGCACTATTGACATTTTGGGCCAGATGATTCTGTGTTGTTGGAGGCTAGTCCTGTATATGGTAGGATGTTTAGCAGTGTCCTAGTCTCCCCACATCTATAAAAACCAAAAGTATTGCCAAATGTTCCCTAGGGGGGCAAAGTCACACCTGATTGATAATTATTGCCCCAAATCAATTAAGGAAATTATTTCATATTCTGTTTGCTAAGAATGAAAGAGTATTGAATTTATCATGAAAGGGTATTGAATTTTAATAAATCTTTTTCTCTATCTGCTGAGATTTTTTTTCCTCCTTTAATCTATTAATAGAAAATAAATAATATAGTAAATTACATTATTCTTTTCTAATGTTAATCTGTGGTATAATTTTATTAACATATTATAGTCTGAAAATTGTGCAAAACTATGATACTTTTCTTCATTTTGCAAAAGGGAGGGAGTGACATTAAAACAAAACAGTGTAAAGTACATCCCATGTTACAAATTGAATTTTAATTGCTATCATTAAAGCTTATTTTACCTATCTTATAATACAATTTGCCTGCTTTATTAATGGTCTGGTTTTAAATAATCTATTTTGAGGTTTACTCTAGTA
This sequence comes from Halichoerus grypus, assembly GCF_964656455.1. Taxonomy (NCBI): domain Eukaryota; kingdom Metazoa; phylum Chordata; class Mammalia; order Carnivora; family Phocidae; genus Halichoerus; species Halichoerus grypus. The sequence goes on along the minus strand of NC_135715.1, from coordinate 157,130,936 downwards.
CTTTGAATAATGAAGTGTTATGCGTACTTTCTTCAAACAGAAGTCACTTAAAATTTATTTTCATTTAAATATCAAATTAATAAAATAGGATTTGATAAATGCTTCAATAAGTAATATATTTGACTTAAATGTATAACAAAGGAGTAGGATTTAATTATTTGTAAGCAGTGGGAAATCAGTGGCAAATCAGATACGATTATTCATTCAGTTCTATGTTGTGTAAATATTATCTACTGCTGGTCTGATGATGGAAATAGGCAGTGTCACCTTAAGTCCAGCTGCCATTTTCTTTTAAATATTCTCTTAGAACTATATTTTCATACTCTTTGGACTAAAAGCAACTTTTCTGGTGGTTGTTTTAGCATTACCATGAAAATGAAACCAAAGAAAAGTGGGAATACTGTGGTGATTTTAGTAGACTTAAGTGGAATTAGTAATAATATCAATAAGAGGTAGAAAGATGACATTTCCAATTATAGACCATAAGTTGACTGGGTTTAGGTAACAATTCAGGATAAATTTTATAACAAACTATTTTAAAGAATTTTGCCTAGGCCTAAAATAATTTTTCAATTTTTTTCCCTCTTATAGTCACGTTCTATATCTAGTTCTCCTGTGATGGTAGCTCAGCCAGTTTATCAGCAGCCTGCATATCACTACCAGGTAAACATGAAATTACAATGAAAATTCTCTTTAAAAACTGTCAGTCCTTTTTGGGTAAATTTCACTGTATTCTTTCTCATGCAAATATACTAATAATTAAAAAGAGATAGTTAAGCCTTGATAGCAGTGCTGGTTTTTTTTTTTTTCTTTTCTTATGGGGAACTAAACAATATCATACAAGAAGATGGGATGTTTGCTTCATTTAACCAAATGTAATGAGGTTGGTTTTGCTCCCCTGGCTAACATTTAATCTAAGAAGTTTTTAGAAATAATTCCCAAAGAAACATACAGATAACATACTGGATCACAGGCTGATTTTTTAATGTTATTGTTAACATTATGTCACTTTCTTGCTATTATATTTAACATAATCTATATTAAAATAAGTAATATATTATGGTTTATATTATGGCAGCCTCTTTTAGTTAACCAGTACTCTTCATTAATTCTTGTGGGAGACTGGGGATAAATGAGCCATAATGCCAGACCATTTTGGTGTTTTATAAATAAAGAATATTTGTTGACATACTGTCTATGGCTGCTTTTGTACTACAATGGCAGAGTTCAGTACTTGCAACAGGATATTATGGTCTGCAAAGCTGAAAATATTTACCCTCTGGTCCTTTATAGAAAAAGTTTGCCAACCTCTCATCTCTTGCACTCACAAATAAAATCACATTCTTTCCTACCTCTGGAATTGTGGAAGAGAATTTATTTCTGTTTCTTTTTTCTTTTGAACTTTTAAAATAGACCCAGATTAAATGTTAAGTTTACTGGAATTCTTTTTAATATTAGACTGGGTTTTGGGGGGATGGTGGTGTTTAAATTGTAGGTAGAATTTAAGATTTAAATTTATTTAAATTCATTATATTATATATTAATGTATATTATATATTATTATATTACATTATTTATTTACAAATAAATTTGTAAATCCTATTACCATGCTAAATATAAAACTATCTAAAGTGTTTCTTTCACTTACTAAAGATGAAAATAACTTAATGACATATTTAAAATATATATATTAAAATAACTTAATGACATATTTAAAATATAACTTAATGACATATATTTAAAATATGTCACTTTCCCTAAGCTGCCTCCAAATTCCGGCAGAAGCCCCAAAGACAGAACATTAGGTACCAGATCTTTTAATATGATAAGCCAAATATTGTGAAACCAGTTGGGGGACCCTTAGCTTATTGCCCACCTTGAGTACACATGAGGGGAAGATGAGATTGCAAGAGAGTTGTTAGAATGCTATGGCATGTCCCCTTCTTCCCAACCAAGTAAAGAAGACATCAGAGAATGACAGAAAACTTAATGTTTGTCCCCTGAAATTTGTGAGATGGTACTTGGACCTGACCTCTCCTAAAAAAAAGTCCAAAGAGAGAGGTGAAGGGTGGTAGTGGGGGGGGAATAAATTAATTAATTAAAAAGTCCAAAGAAGAAGCTGGACTAGTCTCTGGAGGCTAGAAGACTACAGTGAGAATGTGTTGAACTTCTACTCACAAGAAGCAAAGGTTTATGCGTCCCCAGAGCAAGATGTGAACCTCACAGAAGAGACCCTTTTCAAAAACTTCAAGGTGATCCCAATAAAGAAAGAACCTGTGTGAAGTAGACTTCTAGAATCAAGGGCTAGAATTGCAGTTAGAAGTTCTTAGAGGGGAGAGGCGCCTGGGTGGCTCAGTAGGTTGGGCGTCTGCCTTCAGCTCAGGTCATGATCCCGGGGTCCTGGGATTGAGCCCCGTGTCAGGCTCCCTGCTCAGTGGGGAGTCTCCTTCTCCCTCTCCCTCTGTTTCTCCCCCTGCTCGTGCTCTCACTTGCTCTCTCTCTCTCTCAAATTAATAAGTAAAAATCTTAAAAAAAAAAAAAAGTTCTCAGCAGGGAGATCACCAAAGAATCCAGTAAACTACCTAACTAGAGAGTCAGCATTTGGAATCTGCCACACCCCAAAAAGTGATCCGTCCTAATATTTATCCTGTGGCAAGGAAGAACAGCTCAACACAGTGCTTTTAAAGTGTCAGGGGGTGAGAAAGAATAGAAGTGCTTTCTGCTTGCACCCCATTGAGTCCAGCTCCTCCTTCATTAATTGATTACATACAGCAATAGCTCACTTGACATACCAAATACATTCTTAAAATTTCTAATACAGTTTAATTTTATAGTTTGACTCTGGTGTTCTGTTTGACACAATTATAAAATTGGAAGTATGTTACCTAGATATTACTCAGGAAAGACTTTGGTACCAATTTATAATATAATATTTTGTAATATAAAAAAATCATTTCACCTCACATATTTCTTTTCAGGTATATATTCATCATTCTGCCTCTTTGATTAAGAATCTTCCCTTGTTCTTTCTTTTTACAAATTCTAAGATTGGTAGCTTTATCATTTATTAGTCAAATCAGGTAATGCATGGTTTAATTAGTATTTATCTCCATATTTCTCATTTCGTAAGTAGTTATTTCATTTATCTAAAAACTATATATAAATCATTTTATTTCAGATTTTTTATTAAAATATTTTAGGAGATTATTTATTATCCTGCCTGTCTGAATGTAGACTACAGAACATAGACTTCACATTATCTTGGTCATTATAATACAGTGATGTCATCCATTAGCAACTTAAATAGCACTAAATTAACAGTGATTCAGTTTAGATGACAGATCCATGGCATCTTCTTACTCTTTTTTCTGTTTTTTTTAACTTTATAATGAAAAAAGACTATTAAAAATGGAAAATAAAGAATAAAACACATATTATTAAGAAATAATACAATTAGTTTAAGAAATAAATGTCTGACATATTGTCATTTACAGTAAGTTTAAAAAATTTGACCCTCTTTTATTTAACAGGTTTTTAATATATAATTCACATAGCATCCAATTCAGCTTTTTAAAATGTGCAATTGTGTTTTTTACTAAATTCAGAGTTGTATAGCCATACCACAGTCAATTTTAGAACATTTTAATCAACCCTCCTCCCAAAAAAACCTTACCATTAGTAGTCACTTCTCTTTCCTCCTACTCCCAGCCCTAGGCAACCAGAAATCTATTTTCTGTCTTTATAGGTTTGCCTATTCTGAACATTTCATATAAATGGAATCTACCATATGTGGTTATGACTGGATTCTTTCACTTAGCATAATGTTTTCATGGTTTATCCATGTGGTGGCATGTAGCAGTACTTCATTTCTTTTTATAGCTGAATAATATTCCATTATATGGATATAACACATTTTGTTTATCTTTTCATCAAATGACAGACATTTGGGATAGTCCCACTTTTTGTCTGTTATAAATACTACTGTGATCACTCCTGTACAAGTTTTTTTTTTTAATGATTTATCTCCAGATATGACTTCTTTTTTTTATTATTATGTTATGTTAATCACCATACATTACATCATGTATGTTTTCCTTTATCTTAGCCTTATTACCTGGGAGTAGGATCACTGAGTCATATGGTATCTCTATGTTTAAAGTTCTGAGGAAGTGTCATCTTGGTTTCCAAAAGGGCTGCACCATTATACACTCACACCAGCAGTTGATGAGGATTCTAATTTCTCCACATCCTTGTCAACACTTATCATCTACCTTCTTAATTATAGCCTGTCTAGTGGTGACAGTGGATATAAAGTGATATCACACTGATTTCCATAAGCTGAGGCCAATAATGTTGAATATCTTTACATATGCTTATTGGCCACTTTTACATATCTTCTTTGGAGAAATATCTATTCATATTCTTTACCCATTTTTAAATTTGGGTTACTTTTTATTATTGAGTTATAACACCACTTTATATATTCTAGATGCGAGTTCCTTATCAGATATATAATTTATAAATGTTTTCTCCTATCCTTTGTATTTTCACTTACTTGATGGTATTCTTTGTAGCACAAAAGTTTTTCATTTTGATGAAGTCCAATTTATCTCTTTTCTTTTGTTGCTTGTGCTTTTCATGTCATAGTTTAATTGCCTAATTCAAACCCACAAAGATTTACACATATTTTCTTCTAAGAATTTTATAGTTTTAGCTCTTACATTTAGGTCTTTGACCCAGTTTGAGTTAATTTTTGTATATAGTTTGAGGTTTAGGGATCCAGCTTCATTCTTTTGCATATAGATATTCAGTTTTGACCCTTGTTTATAATCTGGGTGGGTTTTTTGTTTTTGGTTTTCATTTTAGGCCCCTGCGCAGTGTGTACCAGGACAGTGGCAGTGGGGTGTTCCTCAGGTAAATATTAACTTTTTTCATTGTGTTTTTGTGAAGACTGCATGAATATTAAAGTCAGGAGAACTAGATTTGAGATATTCCTCTTCTATTTAGTAACTGTGATACCTTTTGCAGTTAATCACTATATATCTTAGCTTCCTCATTGTAAAATGGAAGTAATGATACCACACCTTTGTAAATTTCTTTACCTGATCTTGGTGAAGATGAGATCATGTAAGTGAAAACATTTTATTAAAAGTGAGTACTCATATAAACATGAAAAATTACTTTTTACTATTATGGGAAAATGTATCATTTTTCCAGTTGTACTTCAGATTTTGCTTCAGTTTGACTTGTAAATAAACCGTCTCTCAACTTTTGATACAAATAGTATACCACCAAAAAGACTATTTAATGACATTTCCCATTTCCATGTGAAGTCACAAAGCTGAGAATAGATGTTTATGCCAACTCAAATACTGTAAGTTATATTATTACAACCTTTGATAGTGATCTTAATATAACTATTTTCTGAGTTTATAAAAGAGTTTCTGAAGCATTAAGAACTTTTAATGTTTACCAGTGATAAAGTTCTTTAGTCATATCTACACAATTGAAATTTGTAATGAGATACATCCATGCTATCCCTGGAAAAGAATTTCAGCAAAATATGAAACAAATATTTCTGTCATCTGTTGGGTAAGTCATTTGGTTTAATTGAAATAACTAATCATATTTGAATTAGAAATATGGTTTTGTTTTAGTCTCCTGCCTCTTCTGCTCCATTCTTATACCTGCAACCTTCTGAGGTTATTTATCAACCAGTGGAAATTGCACAAGATGGTGGATGTGTTCCTCCTCCTCTATCTCTGATGGAAGCTGCAGTTCCAGAGGTATGTATTAGTGTCAAGGTGATTTATCTGTAACTGTCTCATCTTAACATTTATTTCTTTTTCTTTTCTAAAAATATTTAAGACCCTCATGGAAGCTGCACATGCTTTTTCTTTGATTTATTCACACCTTTCCCCTTTTATATGTATCTAAGAATGCTTCATCTTAGACTTTTTTACTAACTAGTTCTGAACCATTTCTAAAACCAACTGTTCACTCTACTAGGCTAATCTCTGACTTGATCTCCTCGAAAGAGTAAGATACCAAATACTTCTCTTTCTTCTGGCTTGCCTGTCAATCTGTATTGTTACTAACATTCTGTGAATTAAAAGCATATAAAAATTCAAAAGATCTTAAAAACTTCTTCCTTCAAATATGTAAATCAAAAATATTTCATGGGGCACCTGGGTGGCTCAGTCAATTAAGCATCCAACTCTTGGTTTCAGCTAGGTCATGATCTCAGGGTCATGGGATCAAGCCCCATGTCATCGGGCTCTGTGCACAGTCAGAAGTCTGCTGGGGTTTTTCACTCTCCCTCTGCCCCTCCCTCCCTCAAATAAATAAATAAATCTTAAAAAATATACTTCATAACTACAAATTGTAAATGCTATCTTCAGTGTCTTTAAATTACATTCCCAAACCATTACTTACCTTACCATCTATGTGCCAAGAACTGTACAGGTATGTTTTAAATCAGTGTTATAAAAGATTAGAAAACTAGCACCCACCTCCCAATTAGGGTGTATTATATTATTTTTTATATTGCTAAGGTTTATAACATTATGATATTCTGGAACAATAATTTCCACAGTTGGATTTTAATGTTACTATCACTACTTCTACCAGAATTTCTCTGTTTTCATCACAGCCTGCATTCATTACTTGCTTGACTGAATCTGCAAAGTACTCTTTGTTAAAGAAAGCTTGTGGGTGCTGTATTCTCTGAGTTTCTTACATGCCTATTTGTTCAACATTGTTGTCTATAAATCTGAAAGATAGTTACACTAGCTATAAAATAGCTGCATCATACTGCCAGAACAAAGTACCACAAACTGGGTGGCTTAAACAACAGACATTTATTATCTCACAGTTCTAGGCCCAGAAGTTGAAGATGAAGGTGTTGGCAGGATTGGTTCCATCTGAGGGCCATGAGGGAAGCATCTTTTCAGGCCTCTTTTCTTAGCTTGTAGATGGCCACCTTCTCCTTGTGTCTTCACATTATTTTTCTATCTCTGTGTCCAAATTTCTCAATTTTGTAAGGATAGCAGTCATACTGGATTAGGTTCTATTCTAATGACCATATTTAACTTGATTACCTCTGTAAATACCCTGTCTACAAATCAGGTCACACTCTGATGTACTAGAGGTTAGAACTTCAACGTATGTTTTTAGGGAACCAAATTCAACTCTTTTTTTTTTTTTTTTAAAGATTTTATCTTTATTAGAGAGAGAGACAGAGCACAAGCAGAGGGAGAAGCAGGCTCCTCGCTGAGCAAGGAATCTGGGATCATGACCTGAGCTGAAGGCAGATACTTAACCGATGAGCCACCCAGGCGTCCCCCAAATTCAACTCTTAACAGTACTATTTTCTTATAGAACTTCTAGGCTACTCTTTTCTCATGTTGAGTGTAGCCATAAAGAATTTTGAAGCTGGCCTGATTTTCCCCCCAAACATAATTTGCTTTTTCTTCCTGCATGCCTTATGATGTGAGGTGTATTGTTGTTGTTGTTGTTGTTGTTAAGATTTTACTTATTTATTTGAGAGAGAGAGTGGGGGGAGGAGCAGAGGGAGAGGGACCAGCAAATTCCGTGCTGAGCTCAGAGCCTGACACGGGGCTCAGTCTCACGATCTTGAGATCATGACCTGAGCCAAAATCAAGAGTTGGGCACTTAAACCACTGAGCCTCCCAGGCGCCCCATGAGGTGTGTTCTTAGTTGTCTTTGCATGTACTATTCCCACCTTCTTTCTCTTAATTCTTCAAGCATCAACTCCACTAGAAAACTTTCTGGGGGCGCCTGGGTGGCTCAGTCGTTGAGCGTCTGCCTTCGGCTCAGGTCATGATCCCAGGGTCCTGGGATCGAGCCCCACATCGGGCTCCCTGCTCCGCGGGGGGCCTGCTTCTCCCTCTCCCACTCCCCCTGCTTGTGTTCCCTCTCTCGCTGTGTCTCTCTCTGTCAAATAAATGGAATCTTTAGGGAAAAAAAAAAAAAGAACTTTTTCTGACTACCTCCCCAATTTTCTTAAGCTAAATCAAGTAGTTTTCTTTTCTTCTATATATGTTTCATAGGACTTATGGTAATTTTGACTATTCAACTGTCCCTAATCAGTCTATAAATTAATTAAAGATAGGGAATGTGTTTTCTATTTGTGTTCCTCCATTGTGTAGCAAAATGCCTAGTACATTGCGATGAAAGGTAATACATTTTTTTTCTTTTTTTTATAACAGCCTTATTCTGATCATGGAGTTCAAGCAACATATCACCAGGTTTATGCTCCAAGTGCCATCTCTATGCCTGCACCTGTGATGCAGCCTGAACCAATTAAAGTAAGAAGTGTGTTTTGATTTTTTATTATTTTTTTCAGTCATGTTTCAAGTTTTTCAAATTTCTTTTCTGAAAAGAAATAATTTTGGATACTTATATTACATTTGTGATCAGAAGAACAAATTAGTGAACTCTTTCATGTGAAGAACGTACAACTCTAAATTAACTATAATTTTTACAGTAGTTTTGAGTAAGTTATAAACCACACATGGTCAAAAATGCTTTATTTACTGTAATAAAATATATATAACTTACAATTTGCCACTTTTAAGTGTATAGCTAAGTGGTATTAATTACATCCATAGTGCTATGCAACCGTTACCACTATCTGTTTTCACACTTTTTCATTACCCAAATAGAAAATCTGTACCCATTAAGCAATAACTTCCCATTCTTTTCTCCCTACCAGTCCCTGGTACCCTCTAATCAACCTTTTGTCTCATTGAATTTGCCTAGATATTTCATATACTCAGATTTTGGTTGTGTTAATGGCATATAGCATTTATGGGGAGATGAAATCAGTTAACAATCTACTCTTCCAGTTTGGGAATTGTGCTTGTGCATCCTAAATCAGATGCAGGCCAAAGAGTGAGAATCCAGTTAGATCCATGTATATATTCAATATATTTCAACTCTCTACTATGTAGCAGGGAATTCTGCTTATTCCCTTATGACCTAGTTTCTTAGTGAAACTCTTCATCATTACTTGGAGGAAATGGACTATATCTGTAAGAACCACAGATTAACTATTGTGATGGTAATATGAATCTTGTTTACAGTGTACTTTGGTAAGGAAAGTAGGCATACTCTACAATAAAATGATGGAGATTAGCTATTTCACACGCGTATTTATTTATGTGTTGGAACTCAGTACCAAGACAGTCTACTTTACGGAGCCTCTCCCCTCTCATATCCCCTCATCCCGTCACCACTTACCACATTCCTTCACTGCTATTACTACTGTACTGCACACATGAAATAAAACCATAATTTGACCTAATGTCACAGCCTCGAGTGTTCCTAAAATTTATCTATCAAAATCTTCTAAAACAGACTTCCTCTGATGTTAACATTTTCTCCAAATATACTTCTCTAGGAATAGTGAAAAGAGCTTCGCCATATTTAATAAGTACTAGTTTTTTCAGTTACTGATTATATAGATCATATATATAAACACAAATGATTGAAGTTGTACTGCTTGAATAATTCCAAGAGAGGATGGAGTGGTACTTGGGTAGGAGAAATTTTCAAAGGACATTAGGAGAAGGAAGGGAAAAATGAATGGGGGGAAATCGGAGGGAGAGATGAACCATGAGAGACTATGGACTCTGAGAAACAATCTGAGGGTTTTAGAGGGGAGGGGTGGGGGTTAGCCCAGTGATGATTATTAAGGAGGGCACGTACTGCATGGAGCACTGGGTATTATATGAAAACAATGAATCGTGGGTCACTACATCAAAAACTAATGGTGTATTGGGGCGCCTGGGTGGCTCAGTCGTTAAGTGTCTGCCTTCGGCTCAGGTCATGGTCCCAGGGTCCCGGGGTCCTGGGATCGAGCCCCACATCGGGCTCTCCGCTCTGCAGGGAGCCTGCTTCTCCCTCTCCCATTCCCCCTGCTTGTGTTCCCTCTCTCACTGTGTATCTCTCTGTCAAATAAATAAAATCTTAAAAAAAAAAAAAACAAAAAACTAATGGTGTATTGTATGTTGACTAACATAACAAAATAAAATTTAAAAAATAAAAAATAAAAATTTTTTAAAAAAGAACGTTAATGCTACACATTCTTAAAGTTTAATTCCTCTAGTTTAAGAGTAAACACTTTCCTATATTTTCTTAAATCTATGAGTAGGAAATGACAAATTACACAGAGAAACTGCTGTCTTACTCTTTAGTCATATAGAAAGTACACATATGTTGAATATAAATAACAGAGGCATAGATATCTTTCTTTGTGCATATAAGCTTACAACTGGAACCAGTAACCTGCCTCTTCATTCTAGAGAAATGCTGCTAAAAGGGACTTCACCCCTTCTGTCCTGATACAGATCTTTGCTCTATCATGCTGCAGACCAAAAGGGAACAAAACTACTGACTTGTTTCAATTTGGAATTTAATCTGTCTCATTTAGGGTTAAATAATTTTGGTAATCGCATGGGCTACATCCTAGGGAATATTTTAGTCCTACCCAAGTTAAAATTTAAGGAATAGGGAAGAGTTGAAGAGTTATGAACTATACTTAACTAGCTTACTCCAAAGTATCTGGGCACTTGAACTATTATGCTTTTAAGATCAGTATCAAATCCCTAGGTAAGAAGGGTTTAAGTGGAAAATTATAAAGTGTTTCTGTTTTACAGTGTTTTTCCATTTTTGCATTAATATAAGTATCTAATAAATTCGTTCCTATGAGAATTAACTGAGATAGTGGAAACTGAGGAAATTATAATTTGAAGTTAACCTTTAAGTTAAATGTTCATTTTATGAACTCTTGCCATTTGCAACGATGTGGATCGAATTAGAGGGTATTATGCTAAGCGAAATAAGTCAATCAGAGAAAGACAATTATCCATGATCTCACTCATATGTGGAATTTAAGAAACAAAACAGAGGATCATGGGGAAGGGAGAAAAAAATAAAACAAGATGAAATCAGGGAGACAAACCATAAAAGACTCCTAATCACAGGAAACAAACTGAGGGTTGCTGGAGGGGAGGGCGGTTGGGGGATGGGGCTACTGGGTGATGGACATTAAGGAGGGCATGTGATGCCATGAGCACTGGGTATTATATAAGACTAATCACTGACCTCTACCTCTGAAACCAATAATACATTATAGGTTAATTAATTGAACTTAAATAAAAATTAAAATAAAAAATAATTTAAAAAGTTAAATGTTCATTTTATTTAACTCCAATATATAATAGCTATTCATGAAAATATTTGATATTAAGAATAATATTTAACTACTTGCCAGGCTATAAGGAATTTCTTCTAATTAAAGCACCAATTGGACTTGAATGAAAAGCACAGCTATTTACCTATTACATCTTACCCTTTAGAAAGACACTGTGATTCAAAGGTAAATTAGAAAAGGATGTGACCTCTTACCACTATCTGTTTCTAGCTCAGAGACCCATAATGTACACTTAAACTAAAAATTGACACTTTACAGAAACATTCCACTACTAACTTCTTCCTAACCATTTCCTCATTTCAGTATCATTAACACTTCTTTTTTTTTTTTTTTTTTTAAAGATTTTATTTATTTATTTGAGAGAGAGAGAGTGAGAGAGACAGTACATGAGAGGGGGGAGGGTCAGAGGGAGAAGCAGACTCCCTGCTGAGCAGGGAGCCCGATGCGGGACTCGATCCAGGGACTCCAGGATCATGACCTGAGTTGAAGGCAGTCGCTTAACCAACTGAGCCACCCAGGCGCCCCTCATTAACACTTCTTATAAAGCAATTTAGAGACTAAAATTCCCAAACATTCAGCAAGTCCTCAGAATAGAGGACAACAAATGTAAAGCACTGCATTCTAGAGGGCAGAGACAGGAAGAGTCTGTGCTTTGCAGCTCTGGGCTTACAGGACGATAAACATTTTCATGCACTGTACATAGTCAAACTATAGATAATCTCAGATTCTGCAGAATAAATTATTTTACTCAATAGAGAACTTGGCAGCAGGAGCAAAAAAGCTCACTGAGCTAGGCACTAGAAATTGTGTAGGTGCTGTGTGTATCAAGCCTCTTTCTTACTATAAGCATAAGAGAGTGGATGGGGACAGTAAGAGGAATCAAGAACTCATGAATCTTTTAGAATTGTCATGGACAGATCTCCATTCAAGGATAAGCTAAACAGAAAAGTGTATACTGTATAGGTCCCATGAAAATATTTTTGCAATGGCACTACAGTGAAGGCAAGAATAAATAGCATATATATGGATATATGTATTAAGAACATATAAGGAAATTAAATAAAACTTGTAAAAACGCATCCTATGTTTCCAGTAATTACAGACTGAAAAACAGGAAAGATGAAATGGTTCTTGGCCAGTGTAAGAAAACACTGTATGAAACTATTGATATGATGGAAAAAAATTTGTCTTTGCTGTAAAGGACCAGTAGTTACTATATAAAAACAAATCCTTGACATAGAATTTTTTTAAATTCTCTCAGAATACAGAAGATAACATGAAAGATAAAATGATGAAAGGTAAAATGCTACACTAGAGAGAACAGAGACAAGTCCAACCAAAAAAAGAATAATTCTCAAAAAGAATACAGAAAAAAAAAACTGAATGAAAAGAATGAGCAGAAATTTTAATAGTAAAACAAAAACACCCTTGGTTTGTTTTGAATTTACAAGTCAAAATGGATTTCCCATTCTTTAAGCAGAATTAATGAGAGGCAATCCATATATAAATATTCTGGTAAATATCCATTGCCCTCCTTCCAACATCCTGGTCCTTTTAACTTTGTTTAAACCATTCATTTTTTTTTCAACCATGTATTTTTAAATAATTTTAGACCTAAAGTTGCAAAAAATAATACAGAGTTTATGTATCCCTTAGCCCAACTTCTCCTAATTTTAACAACTTATATAATCATAAACAATTAGGAGAAACAAAAATTAGCATTGGTACAATACTATAAACTACAAACCCTATTTAAATTTCACCAATTTTTCCACAAATATTCTTTTTCTATTCCAGGATCTAACCCAATACCCCATGTTACATTAATTTGTGATCTCTCCTTACTCTCCTCCAGTCTGTGAAATTTAGTCTTTCTTTGTCTTTCATGACTTTGACACTTTTAGAGTACTGGTCAGTTATTTTGTTGATTATCAATCGATATGAGTTCGGTATTTTCTCTTGATTAAATAGAAGTTATACAGGAGCTCTTAACTGGCTCAGTCGGTAGAGCATGCGATTCTTGATCTCGGGGTTGTGAGTTCAAGCCCCACTTTGGGTGTAGAGATTACTTTAAAAAAAATAAAATCTTGAAAAAAATAGAAGTTATGCATTTGGGGCAAGACTATCACAGAAGTGATGTTTTTAGTGTAACATTTCAAGGGATACAAGATGCCAGTATATCTGATTGCTGGTAGTAATTAACCATGATCACTTTAAGCATGAAAAGTAAATTGCCTAAGTAGCAGAACTAATAAGTGGCAGATCCAGGATTCTAACCTAAGCATGCTTTCTACCAAGAGAAAAACTTAGCTGGTCTTCTGAAATCCCAAACAGTAAAGTTCATTGACAAACCTATCCATGCACAAAGAACTTCCCCCATTAGGATTTTAGAGCTTCCCTCTTAAATATGGACATGCAATCACATTAGAAGAAAGCCTCCAGAATGAGAGACCACAACAAACAGAAAGAAACATATAATGCAGGGGGACAGAAAAAAATAGCAAAGATACTATAATTAATATCCTCTTAGAGATAAGAGAAAATTAATGAGAAGTGGTCCATGCATAAACAGCCTGGCAAATACTTCATTTTTTCTCAAACATATTGGTCCTTTTAACTTTTTTTAACTTTGTATTTTGAAGTAATTTCAAGATTTACAGAAAAGTTGTAAAAATAGAATAGAGTTTCTGTATATCCTTCACCCTACTGTTCTTTGACTAGAGAGGACTGGTACAGGGAATGAACATTAATACAATCCTCTTAATTAAACTATATACCTTACTCAAATTGTACTAGTTTTTCCATTAATGTGATAGCTGAAATAAATTAAATGTAAAACATAGGCAAAAGCTTTTGAGAAAATAGAACAAAAAAAGACAGAGGTGAATAATAATAGAGAAAAAGATAAAATTAGAAGATTAATCCAAAAAATTTTTTAAAAGATTAGAAGATTAATCCAAGAAGTCAAATATTAATTCCAGAAAAATAAATGATTTGGAGGAAATAAGCAAAAAGTTAACACAATAAAATTCCCTAGGAAGTTAAGGACAAGGGTCTCTAGATTAAAAGGGTCTACCAATTACTTGGCATAATTACTGCAAAAGACTCATAGAAAGACACATTATTGTGAAATTTCAGAATGGTAGGGATTAAAAAAAAACTCTAAAAGCAAGAAAATAGATCACATACAAAGAATCAGCAACACTGGAAGCTAGAAAACAATGGAGTAAAGCTTTAAAAATGTTTAATGACAATTTTAATCTAGGATTCTATAATAGACATAAATGAAAAAATATATTTTCATACAGTAGAGTCTCAAAAAATTTACATCACATGCATCATTTCTCAGGATGCTGCTAAACATGTATTTCACCAAAACAAGAGAATAAACTAGGAAAAGACATGGGATGGGGGAAAAAAAACCCAGAAAACAAAAAAACAGGCATCTAACACAGGGCAAAGGCTATGGGAATTCCAAGGATGATGATAAAAAGAAGTCTCTGGATGATAGCTGTGTAGCTGATTTAGAGAGCAATCAGTCCTGAATTAGAGCAAGATTCAGGATTGTTCTCTGCAGGAGAAGTAATTTTTGTGTAGAAAGTTATATTAAGTATCTTACAGAACTGTGGAAAGAATATGGAGAGACTTAGCCATAGGTTTGAAGAAAACTAAATGAATGAGGAAAATGAAGCAATTAGTAAAAAACAAAAAGGTGTTCAAAAAACAAAACGTAATTATAATATACCAGATGGCTCATTAGTGAACAGCATTTAAGCATAATAATTAAAATAATTAACATAAATTTAAGCAAAACCTAGGATATAAAGAGGATGGGCAAGGAAATAAGAGAGATATGAAAGAGTTAAAATCCTTATCTACCATAAAGAAGTCATTAGATAATGAAAATTGTTCAGTTAATAGAGACAGGAATACAGAAATAATACTAGAAGAAACAAACAAATGAATGTGACCACCTCTGAAAAAGTGAAGTGAAATAGGTAGGAGTGGAGTGGCAGGGGAGGAGGAGTGTGTTGAAGCTCTTTTTTCCGTACCCTTTAACCACTATTTGCTTTTTAAAACTAGGTATATAATTACTTTAATAATAAAAATTAACTTCAAAAGTGCAATGAACAGCAGATTGTTTCCAGCCAAGATATATCAGGCAAATGTGAACAACAACAGGGAAAAAACCCAGGATGACATTAATAAGAAAGTAAATTTCAAAGTAAAAAGCGTTAAGACAGAGAAAGTAAAAAGCGTTAAGACAGAGAAGTCCAGTTTATTGTGATAAAAAGTCAAATCTAATATGAATAAGTAAGTCTAATAACATAACATCAAAAATATAAAGTAGGGGCGCCTGGCCGGCTCAGTCAGAGAGGAGCATGCCACTCTTGATTTTGGGGTCGTGAGTTCGAGCCCCACATGGGGTATAGAGATTACTTAAATAAAACTTTAAAAAATAAAATAGAGGGGGCACCTGGGTGGCTCAGTCGGTTGAATGTCTGACTCTTGATTTCGGCTCAGGTCACGATCTCAGGGTTGTGAGATTGAGCCCCCAGTCAGGCTATACACTCAGCAGGGAGTCTGCTCAAGATTCTTTTTTCCTCTCCCTCCGCCCCTTCTCCCAGCTCTCACTCGCTCGCTTGCTCTCTAAAAATAAATAAATCTCTTTAAAAATTAATTAATTTAATTAAATGAAAAAGTCAGTCTAATACTGTAACATCAAAAGTATAAAGTAGGGGCACCTGGCTGGCTCATTTGGAAGAGTGTGCAACTCTTGATCCAGGATCGTAAATTCGAGCTCCATCTTGGGTATAGAGATTTCTTAATAAAAATAAAAAACATAAAATATATACATAAAGTAAAAACTGCTAAAAATACCAAGAGAAAGAAACACAGCTGTGATAGGAGACTTTAATATCATAATCATAACTCAGATTCAAATAAATAAGACCTAAAAACACTATATATGAATAATACATATGAATTTTGTACCTTGCAAAGAGAAAGCTACTTCTTTTCTAACATTTACATAAGTTGATAATATTTTAGTCACAAAGTAAATATAAATTCAATAAAGTATACTGGCTATTTTCACTAACTATAATGAGTTCCATGTATGAAAGGAGAGCATTGTGCAAGGCAGAAGTATTGAGAGACTGACCCTTAGTAGGCAAGCCTGCCTACTGAAATGGCAACAAAGAGTTGTTACAGCCTAGATGATGATGCCTAAGGGCTCTGTGTCCCAGTCATGACAACTCCCACTCCTTCTCAAACCACAGCATGAGCTAGGACCACTCTCCATTCCTCTATTTTTTTCCACCCATCTAAATATTACCAACCATCTTAGCTGATGATACCCTCAGGAGAAAATTTTCTCAAGGCAAAAACCACAAAACATCTGAGAACAGGGCGCCTGGGTGGCTCAGTTGGTTAAGCGACTGCCTTCGGCTCAGGTCATGATCCTGGAGTCCCTGGATCGAGTCCCGCATCGGGCTCCCTGTTCGGCAGGGAGCCTGCTTCTCCCTCTGACCCTCCCCCCTCTCATGTGCTCACTCTCTCTCATTCTCTCTCTCTCAAATAAATAAAATCTTTAAAAAAAAAAAAAAAAAGAACTTTAAAAAAAAAAAACATCTGAGAACAACAACACAATAAGTAATATGTGAGAGAAATAGCAATGAACTATAATTGACATATAACATATTAGTTTCAGGTGTACAACATATGTATATATTATGAAATGATCATCACAGTAAGTCTAGTTAACATCCAAAACCTCACATGCTTACAATTTTTTTCTTATGATAAAAACTCTTAAGATCTCTCTGAGCAACTTTCAAATATGCAATACGGTATTATTATAGTCACCATGCTGTATGTTAGTGGTCCACTTAGAAATGTCTTCTATATGTATTACCAAAGCCATTATTTTTGCTTAGTTTTCCATTATTCAGACAAGATTCTATCAATTTGAGTTAGTTTTCTCCACACAACTAAATCAGTTAAAATAAATTACTTCAGACTTTAGTTACACCTTTCATGAAACAGTGTTGTTTCAGAGCATGTATCTGTTGCTTATCTTTAAAACTTCAGAATGAATACATTAGTGACAGATTTTAAAGTATTTGTACATTGCAAAACACCTTATCTTCCTTCATTCTTTCTGCAGTGAAATGTTCTTAATCTAAACTCTATTAGCTCTTCATTGCAAGGGTGAAAAGGCCTCCTATTTCATCTTGTAAACCTTTAAGGAAGAGACCTTTATGTCGTTCAGGAAATTTTAACCAAGATTTATTTAAAACCCTCCTCTCTCAACTTTAAAAATTGGCCAAAACAATTTTTACTTGAAAAATATTTATAGGATATATTTTCTGTCTTATACTGTCAATTTTGTCTTTTTCATATATACCATTTTACATCATTTCATAATACTTATACTACTTGGAGGTTACCTCAACTCCTTTATTTTCACTTTCTATCTTGAATTTTGGTATTTTTTTTCCTTTCTTGAATGCTCTTTAAGAAAGTTTCTTTTTAGAAGAAGGGAGTCAAAATCAAATCAGTTTGTTTATCCTTCTAATCTAACAAAGATTTAATTGGAAGATTAAATTGAAACTACACCTAAAATAAAAAACTTTAATTATGGATTAAAATTATTCATTACGGGGGCTCCTGGGTGGCTCACTTGGTTAAGTGACTGCCTTTGGCTCAGGTCGTGATCCCAGAATCCTGGGATCGAGCCCCACATTGGGCTCCCTGCTGGGCAGGAAGCTTGCTTCTCCCTTTCCCACTCCCCCTGCTTGTGTTCCCTCTCTCGCTGTCTCTCTCTCTCTCTGTCGATTAAATAAATAAATAAAATCTTTTTAAAAAATTATTCATTACTCTTTCTGACACATATTACTATGTACTGTCAAATCTGACAGAATCTAAATAAATTATGGGCCATAAGTTAATTAATAAATCACATAAATAAGTTGCCCCTTGCATAGACATGTCATATGGACTCTACCATATGACAAGTCTTAAGTAACAACTCATTCTCAGTAGTTCAATTTATCAAGCATTTATTGAACATTACATTTGAAAAATAATATTTGAAGTGCTGTAAATATAATTAGTAAGATTTCACCCTCAAGATTATATTCAGCTCTGTCCATGCCCTGAGTCCATAATTTTTTCCTAACTTTAACTGTTACTTATAATGTTACATTAAAAAATTTTTCATGTGTGAACATTTAGTGGAATCAAAGGTACCACTTCTGTATTTTTAAGTGTAGTAAAATTATTAATGGGGAATAAGGCAAGGATGTCTCACTTCACTTCATTTCAAAATTGTACTGGAAGTCCTAGCTAATGAGGAAAGACAAGGAAAGGAAACAAAAGTATATAGATTGGGAAGGAAGAAATAAAACTGCCTTTGTTTGCAGATGACATGATCATCTATGTAGAAAATCCAGAAGAACCGACCAAAAAACTCCTGGAAGTAATAAGCAACTATAACAAGGCTGTAGGATACAGGGTTAATATGCAAAAGTCAATTGCTTTTCTGCTCACCAGCAATGAATAAAAAAATGAAATACTTAAGTGTAAATCTAACAAAATATGTACAAGATCTAGATGAGAAAAATTATAAAACTCTGATGAAAGAAATCAAAGAACTAAATAAATGGAGAGATATTCCATGTGCATGGATAGGAAGACACCATATTGTCAAGATGTCAGTTCTTCCCAACTTTATCTACAGGTTCAACACAATCCCAGTCAAAATCTCAGCAAGTTATTTTGTGGATATTGACAAACTGATTTTAAAGTTTATATGGAAAGGCAAAAGACCCAGAATAGCCAACACAATATTAAAGGAAAAGAAGTCCGAGGACTAATACTACTCAACTTCATGACATTATAAAGCTATAGTAATCAAGACAATGTGGTATTAGTAAAAGAACAGACAAATCAAAAGAGCCCAGAAATAGACCCATATATATTCAACTAATCTTTGACAGAAGAGCAAATGCAGCACAATGGAGAAAAGATAATCTTTTCAACAAATGATGCTGGAACAACCAGACATCCACATACAAAAAAAGTGAATCTAAACACAGATGTTACACTTCTCACAAAAATTAATTCAAAGTTGATCACAGATCTAAATGTAAAACATAAAACTGTAAAACTCCTAGAAGAAACATAGGAGAAAATCTAAATGACCATGAGTTTGACAATGACTTTTTAGATACAACACTGAAGGCATGATTCATGAGAGAAATAACTGGTAAGTTGGGCTTCATTAAAATTAAAAACTTCAGCTCCCCCTAACTCAAGTTTGACCTACAGCCACCCGGAGAAGATGGCCGTCCCAGCAGTGTCCGGGCTGTCCCGGCAGGTGCGATGCTTTAGTATGAGTATGGTCAGGCCGTTTTCCAAGCTCATGCGGCCACCTGTTCAGGTATATGGTATCGAAGGTCGCTATGCCACTGCTCTTTATTCTGCTGCATCTAAACAGAATAAACTGGAACAAGTAGAGAAAGAATTGTTGAGAGTAGCACAAATCTTGAAGGAACCCAAAATGGCTGCTTCCATTATGGATCCCTATATAAAGCGTTCCGTGAAAATGAAAAACCTAAATGACGTGAGCACAAAAGAGAGGTTCTCTCCTATCACATCCAACCTGATCAATTTGCTTGCTGAGAATGGTCGCTTGGACAATACCCCTGGAGTCATTTCTGCCTTTTCGACCATGATGAGCGTCCCCCGTGGAGAAGTACCGTGCACAGTGACCACTGCATCTCCTTTAGATGAAGCCACTCTTACTGAATTAAAAACAGTCCTGAAGAGCTTCCTAAGTAAAGGCCAAGTCTTGAAATTGGAAGTTAAGACTGACCCGTCAATCATGGGTGGAATGATTGTCCATATTGGAGAGAGATACGCTGATATGTCTGCAAAAACCAAGATTCAGAAGCTCAGCAGGGCCATGCGGGAAGTTTTCTGAAAGTGTTGATTTTGTCAGTGAAAATTCCTAAACTTGGAGCAACAATAAAATGCTTCCTGAACAGAAAAAAAAAAAAAAAATTTAAAAACTTCAGCTCTGTGAAAGAGAATGTCAAGAAAATGAAAAGACAAGCCATAGATTGAGAGAAAACAAAAACATATCTGATAAAGAAATGTTATCCAAAATATACAGAGAATTCTTAAAGCTGAACAATAAGAAAATGAACAAACTGATTAAAAAACAGGGCGAAGGCCTTAATAGACACCTCACCAAAGAAGATACACAAATGGCAAATAAGCATATGAAAAGATACTTAACATCGTGTGTGAATAGGGAATTGCAAATTAAAATGAGATACCACTACACACCTATATTACAATGTCAAAAATACAAAGCATTGACAACACCAATGCTGACAGGGATGTGGAGCAAAAGGAACTCTCATTCATTGCTGGTAGAAATGGTACAACCAGTTTGGAAGACAGTTTGACAGTTCATTATGAAACTAACCATACTCTTACGTAGAATCTAACCACACTCTCAGATATTCACCCAAATGAGTTGAAAACTTATGTTCATGGGGCATGGGATCTCGGGGTGCTGGGATTGAGCCCCACGTCAGGATCCCTGCTCAGCGGGGAGCCTGCTTCTCCCTCTGCCTCTGCCTGCTGTTCTGCCTGCTTATGCTCTCGCTTGCTCTCTGTCAAATAAAATCTTAAAAAAAAAAAAAAGAAAGAAAACGTATGTCCACACAAAAACCTGCATACAGATGTTTATAACCACTTTATTCACAACTGTCAAAACTTGGAAGCAACTAAGATGCCCTTCAGTAGGTGAATGGATAAATTGTGGTAATATCCAAACAATGGAATATTATTGAGTGATAAAAAGAAATGAGCTATAAAGCCATAAAAGACATAGAGGAACCTTAAATCATATTATTGAAAGAAGCCAGTCTGAAAGCACCACATACTATATGATTTCAACTATATGACATTTTGAGAAAGGTAAAACTATGGAAACAGTAAAAAAGTGAGTGGTTGTTAGGGGATGAGGGAGGGAGAGGTGAATAGAGCACAGAGAATTTTTAGGTCAATGAAACTCTTCTATATGATAGTATCATTGTACATTTGTCCAAACCCATAAAATGTATAACACCAAGAGTGAAGCCTAATGTAAACTATGGACTTTGGGTAATAATGTGTCAGTGTAGGTTCATCAGTTGTAACAAATGTACCATTCTGACTGCCAGATGTTAGTGGAGGAGGTTACCCATGTATGGGGTTAGGGAGTCTATGGGAACTCTGTACTTTTCTGACCAGTTTTTGCTATGAACTTAAAAGTGTTCTAAAAAATTAAGCCTGTTTTTTTAAATTATTAAGGTACTCAGGTTCTAATCCATATTTTTAATTACTGATTTCCTATATTCAGTAGTATAATTAGTTGTAGATGTGCCCCACATGAAAAATAAACATTGAAATATTGTCAATAATTGTTTCCTATCAGTCCATGATTATACTGTCATAATTATGACAATCTTTTCTTTGTACTTACATCTTTCTTTAAAAGGTAATGTGCATTATATATAATATACATATTATATATTTACTCATTATAATGTATAATTGTTGGAAGTTTTTGTTTTCCACACAAATGGCAATTCATAACACTATTCTTTTTATCTTCTTAATACATTTTAAGTGATAGTATATCCCAGCTCAATCAGATTCTCTAAAAGAATTAGGGAATTACACTAATTAAGTTCAGAATTATGTTGCTGCTCTTAAATATACATACCTGAATCTTGTTGCATTTGGTTTTCCTGAAATGTTAAAATTGCATCTGAGATTACATTAAGATAACCAAACTGAATATTATGTCACTTTTTATACTCAAAATGTTAATGATGATTGTGTATAAGAGATGGGGTCTATATGCTGTCATGAGTACCTTTGTAGCAAAAAAGTTACATACTGATTTCTTAATGGTATTATAGAATAACCACTGTTCTAATCATTTACATTTAATCTTTAAGTTCAAAGAAAAGAGTTACTAAGATTCTGCATTGAGTTTTAAAGTTAATTTAGTCCAAAGACCACCCCCCTCAAAGAGGCTGTGGATAAAAATGTATTACAATATAACTTTATAATCCTATATATTTTATATTTAAAAACGTGGTTCTGAGAAGGGGTCCATATACCTCAATATACTGCCAAAGGAATCCATTGCACACATTACACAAAAACAGTTAATTTCTTGCAACTATTTATGAAAACCTATGTTGTACCTGTAATATATAGAGAGAAGAAACAAAAACTAAAAAACAAAAAGTTTGCCTCTGTGTTAGAGTCACTTTATTTCACTTGTAACATAAATTTTTGCAAGGAGGAATGTCTTTAGCCACATGTTCCTAATTCTAAGAGCTTTTAAGTCTTCCATACTGGTTGAGGCTATTCAAACTAGGTAAGCAATGACATAGGAAGCAGGCTGATAAGGATAATACCAACCAGACATTGCAAATACAGTTTACCACATTAAATAAACACAACTTACCACAACAAATATAACAAATGTAATTTTCTATTTAAAAAACACTAATAGTCCCAGTGTTAGAAAGTCAAGGCCTTGGAAGTATTAGAAACAAACTTCAATATTACAAGATAGTTCTTTGTGCTTTTGTAAAGACAGGAAACTCAGTTTCTGATGGTAAAACAGAATAAGTATAGATTTAACTTAAACATTATGGTAACTAGTGCATAGATACTCACTAATCTTATATATCTAAACATGTACCTAGTTAATCCTGTTCTTTGTAGTCTCAAAAACATTAGTTTCAATAGCTTCTGAGTTTCTCTCAAGATTTCTATTAAACTTGTAATGTCTGATTTTGACTTTCATTTAATCAAGGTGAATCCAATATATTTGAGGTTGGTGATAATTTATTTCCACAATATGGAGTATATACACTCTTTAAATTTAAGGCATCTTATTAAGGTTTTCTTTCATAGATTTTCAGAAGTGCTCAGCCTGAAAATTTCTTTGCAGCCTGAACAGGTTAAAGCAGGAGTCAACAAACTTTATATAAAGGGCCCAATAGTAAATATTTTTAGCTTTGAGGCTACACAGTCTCTATCTCAACTATTTGATACTTGTAGCATGAAAACGACCACAGATAAAATATAAACAATGAGTTGACTGTGTGCCAGTAAAACTTTATTTACAAAAACAAAAGATGGGCCAGACTTGGTCTGAAGGCCATAATTTCACAACTCTTGGGTTAGCCCATTGCTGGGATCAGGCATCCTTATAAAGTGTAATGTGAAATACAGTACAAATGCTTTGCTTATGTTTCTATTTTTAATTATTTCTTTTTATTTTTTTAAAGATTTTATTTATTTATTTTATATAGAGAGAGCATAAGTAGGCAGAGTGGCAGACAGAGGGAGAGGGAGAAGCAGGCTCTCCGCTGAGCAGGGAGCCCAACATGGGGCTCGATCCCAGGACCCTGGGATCATGACCTGAGCTGAAGGCTGCCACTTAACTGACTGAGCCACCCAGGCGCCCCTAATTATTTCTCTTTAATCTATTTTTAACCTAACATGAATTATTTGACCCTGTGCCTCTGGACTACTTTAATATTTAAATTTGTCATAAGTTCTTTCCAGCCAAAATAGTTATTAATCAATGTGGGTTAAGTGTGGATAAAGATAATTTGAGGTATATATTAATGACACTGCAAAGGTAGATATTAGTTGATACAGTATTCTAAGTCAATGTTATGCTTCTTTTATGGGGGAAAAGCTATCTCATTGTGTAGCATATTTTATTTGCATATCCAGTTACATATTTCCATTCTGAGTTTGAGCACTTAATTCCCTTGCATTCTGAGTCTGTCATTCCCTCTGATTGGACATTTTTTCTCATTTTGCTCAATCTTCTTTCTTTCCCCTTAGCACACAGATTACTTGGATAAGCACCTTCTTTTTCACAAGAGTCAACTCATCAAATTTTAATCGCTTACAGAATTGGAAACTTTTTTTGGATACCATCATCCCCTACTTTAAGGATATATGAAAACAAGCCGGAGGATTTTGTATTACATATTTCACTAAAGATATTTTAAATTTATCTGTTTTGGAAAGGCAAGAAGGAAGAGTATAGGGGTGTCTTTTCCATTCCATATGAAATTATTGTTCCTTCAGTACTGAGATCTATTCAAACAACTCATGTAAGACTTATTGCCAAGATTTGATGACTTAGCCAAATTCCAAGGGTCTTATCCTAGTTCTTGTCCTCCTAGATTCTCTTAAATTCAATACTGTCAACAGCCTGTGTTCAAATTTTATTAATTCTCAGATATGGTTCTCTTTCCTTACATTCAGTTTGAGTCAGTATCTCTTTCAAAAATATATTTCTTCTTTTACCAACTACTAATCATGGCACTATTCCCTTTGCCCTGTAAACTGTCTTATAAGGGAGTTTTCCTGTTTTCTTCTGCACTTTAATAGTCTTTAATAGTGACTCTGACCTTAGTGCTCTGATTCTCTTCCTAATTTAGCCCTAAAAAACAAAAAACACCTGAATGAGTGGTCACTCCCTCCTCTAACTCAAAATCACGAATACACAATTTTTTACATTTTATTTTCAGAATCCATACCTCTTAATGTTAGTTTGCTCATCTTTCTTCTCTCCTAAAAATCAAAACAATACCAGTGATTTTTCTGACCTCTTGATGCTACATGGTCTATTTATATTATTTTATGTCCCCTTTTCAGCTAACTTTATAAAAATATTTGTTTTTCCATTGCCAAATCCCTTTGTTAAGCTCTATTATTGCCTAACCAGATTACTATTTCTTCAAGACCTCTCTATATCCAGGGGCGCCTGGATGGCTCAGTTGTTAAGCATCTGCCTTCGGCTCAGGTCATGCTCCCGGGGTCCTGGGATTGAGCCCTGCATCGGGCTCCCTGCTCAGCGGGGAGCCTGCTTCTCCTTCTCCCACTCCCCCTTCTTGTGTTCCCTCTCTTGCTGTGTCTCTCTCTGTCAAATAAATAAATAAAATCTTAAAAAAAATAAAAGATTTCTCTATATTCAGTTTCCATCCTTCAGTCATGTATACAATCTGAATTTAGGTTTCTTAATCCGAAGTAATTTTTTTCCTCTTAATCACTCTCATCAACTGTTATCCACATCCTTTCTAAATTCCTTACCATTAAATATTATATTCTCCCTTCAGTATTCCCATACTTATCAACCTAAATTATTCATACACAACTATTTCTAGTTCTTTTCTTTGAGCTATAATGAAGCTGCTCCTGTTCTCCCCAGACATATGAAGTCTTCAAGCAATTCCACTTACATAGAACAGTTTGGCTTCACTTCTCTATTTTTCCTGAGAGTACCAGAGCATATTGCCAATAAGCTGTGAGTAGTTGACCAGGCTTGAATAGCTATATATTACCACAAATTTCATTCATTTACCAGATATTTATTGAGCACCTCCATGTGCTAGCCAGTATTCCAGATACTGAAAATAAAGCAATGAACAATACTGAGTGGTATTGGACAGTATTGAGCAAGCCAGAGAAATTCAGGTCAGTCTATAGAGCTTAGCAAACCAGATGAGTTTGAACCCCTAGAGTCATGCTGTCCCCAATATAGTAACCACTAGCCACATAAGGCTAATTTCAATTTTAAATTAATTAAAAATAAATGAAATTTAAAATTCAGTTCCCCAACTGCAACTAGCCACATTTTAAATGCTAAATAGCTCCATGTAGCTAGTGGCTACCATATTTGACAGTGTAGATAGAGAACTTTCCCATCAACAAGTTCTATCAGACAATATTGCTCTAGAGATACTGGAACAAATATGGAAAATTTTGAGCCTATCTAAAATTTAAAAATATGTCATGGGACAGCTTGGTTACCTAAATTAGGAGCAGACCAACACTCAAAGTGCCAAAAGGATAGTAGCAACTAGGTGTTTCTTTGACCCAAACTAATCTTAACACAAAAAAATTTCAGGGTGACACAAATATATGGAATTACTCTATTATATGGCTACCCTACCATTGCCAACTTGAAGGGTACCCTTTGGGTTTCAAACAACTTTCTAAACAGCCTTCTGCCAAATTCCCCTTTTAAAAGCATGTTTGGTTTTTTTTTAAGATTTTATTTATTTATTAGAGAGAGAGAGAGAGAGAACAAGTAGGCAGAGAGGCAGGCAGAAGGAGAGGGAGAAGCAGGCTCCCTGCCGAGCAGGGAGCCCGATGCGGGGCTCAATCCCAGGACCCTGGGATCACGACCTGAGCCGAAGGCAGCCGCTTAACCGACTGAGCCACCCAGGCGCCCCTAAAAGCATGTTTTTAAAACCCACCTAATAATGTTTTCAAAAATAAAAGGAATGTTTTAACTCACTTATTTCTGTGTTGACCTGTTCCTCATTTTTATATACTAAGCATTGTACTGTGACACTAGATTAGAGATTGTCTAAAATAGATTGTAAGCTCTCAGAGAGCAGGAAGCAGTTCTGGAGCCCTCCTCATCTCTAGTCTCTCACTTCTTAACACTCTAATATAATTAGTACACGTTCTGCAAGTATTGAGTAAATGTTCATTGATGTCCTACATTCATCTACCCTAACGATCTTTTTCTTTCCTGTTCAGTCTTTCTGATCTGTATTTTCTTTCTCTTTACTTAACAGACAGTGTGGAGCATTCATTATTAAGACAATTGGGCAGCTCTAGTCCAGCCTCAACTGATTTCTTGTCCAATGATCCTTGTGTGGCCGAGATCCAGCTTCAACGAACCGGCTAGAAGCTGCCCGTTGTGATACTTAGGGTTAGTTAATACCTCGCCATACTTATTTATTCCATTATAAGCTGTCTAAATTTGATGAAATTTGCTTTTTCAGCTGTTCTACAAAACTATTTAGGTAGTTGTGGCATGTTGGTTTGTTTATGTGTTAATCTAACTGTAGTGACATTTTCTACAACATGTTTTATCCATTCCATAAATAATAACCACATTGGGAATAGTGAGGTGTCTTTCATTTTCTCTGCTTTGTGTTATTTCTTTCCTTTCAGTCTTTCAGAAGTAATGTTTAATAGTCTTTGCTATTTATTTTAATATTTAGGATGAGTCCTTTCTAATAGAATTTTTAATACTTTCATGCCTTTTAGTATAAGTACATTTGATCTTAATGATTCAGTTCCATTATTTGCTATTTTGTCATTTAATATGCTTTTGTCTAAGTTTTTATTTGTTACTGCTACTCCTTATTTAATTTTGCTTCTGCCATGGTTTTCAAAATTTGAGTAATATTTATACTTTTTTATAACATTTTCCAAATATTAGAAAAAATTCAACATGATCAGTGTTCTTACCTTTTCATGTGATTAATTTGACTGTATTAAACTTTTTCTCTCATATTTGTGATAATGCTGCAGCCTCCCTCTAATATAAGCCATTTGGTACCAAAATTTATATAATATGGATCACCTAATAGAATTGTTTTGATAAAAGAAGGGCTCACCTCTGACATGATCCCATAACGCTGACTGATATTCCACTATATTTTGGCGTTCTTTGAATGCTTTAATCTTTTGAACTTTTCTTCTTATATGTTACCAATATATTCAATTACAGATATTATTAATATTTAAAAAGACAATTATTTTCATAAAAAAGCAAAACTATTTCTTACACCAAAGGAAAACTTTAAATTCTGATTCTAAAGCCAATTCTTATAAAATTGTTCAAAAGTTACAGAACAAAGCTTAAGTGTTTTTAATCACTAAAATTTCTGTAATAGTATAAAAAATCCATTTTACATTCATTTGCCTTTTCTTTTACCAACTTCCTAATTTTAGGACAGAAGAGGAAAATCCACAAATATTGGCATTACCTTAATAAATCTCTCTCCTCTCCCCTTTTCCATCCCCAAATGTATACATGTTCAACAGCAGAAGCAGAAATGATAGGACTTAGATCCCAAAGATTTTACTGGTGAGTCAAATAGGGTGTTTCTTTGAAACCATAATGAATATGTTTGCCAGCCAAGTGGTTTCATGAGAACAGTAGGACTATATGATTATATACTAGCATACAAGTATCCCATGCACATTATTCTCAGTTTTTAGAAATATAGACTTATTAAATATTAATAGACTTTTAAAGTCCCACAATGAAATATCAAAAGCTTTTGTTCTGTAAATAAACATTATTAACCACTGATGTTAAAGATCTTTTAATAGAACTATCCTTGAGAACAAAAAAAGTTAATGTTTTGATTTTCAAAATGTTAAACATGATGCTAAACAAATCCTGCACTGTTAATAAAAGTTAATGATGTACTATTGGATAAGGAATTTTGATAATAATTGATACCCAAGTATGTTTCTTCCACAGAGCTGTATAGATTATGTGCGTACACACATCTACTATTTATATACACATATATAAATTATATACATATACACATTATATACATATGCATATATATAATTCATATATATACACTTTCTTAGAATTTAGCTTTATTTTGAGAAGCTAATTAAAACTGCAGAATTTATTGTCAACCTGTATATATAGAAAACATCATCAACTTTCTTTATGGCCTGGTTTGATAGACCAAACATGTTACTTCTAAAAACAGAATGAGAGGGTAAAAATTCTCCTTATATAACTAAGTAAAGCCCATTTTAATTTTCTCTTTTCTGTAGTATATCTTCTACACATAAATTTGAGAAGTTTTTATTTACTTAGTTCCCATTTTGAAAGGTCCATCTGAAGACATCTGAAATTCACTGTGTTAGAGTAAAATAGATAATACAAATACATGTACCAATCACAAAGTAATAACTATGCAACCTGTTTTCCCAAAATCTCTAATACAATCAGAAAGATGGTAGCTTGTCAAAAGATGAAGGATCTTGGAAAATTAAGACTTTAACTTCCTTTCCTGGCAGCTGATTTCAGAAGGATGGCTTAGAAAAAGAGGTATGATTTAGTTTATAATACTGCTTTATAAATTTCTGCCAAAAATGGCAGTACAATATTTTCAAACAAATTTATACATAACTCCCAGATGTAGGAGTGTGTTTCATGGATTTATGCTATATTTAACTAAAATAATGAATTGGGGTCATATACACAAAAAAATTTTTATATCTTTCCCAGAAATAGTGTTTGGATAGTATTAAAATACAGAATCAAAGGACTAGAAAAGACTTTACAGGGACATCCAATCCAACTTTGATATCATGCTTCAACATTCTCTATTGTTATGATAATAAATTGTTGACCCCGTAGGCCTATACTTTGACTAAAATGTATTCTGAAATCTCTATAGACTTCTGGGGAAAGGAGCAAAATTTTCCAAAGCGTGGGTGTAATAGTCTTAATCAGTGCTGTTTCTTTCAACTCTATTCAGTGTTTCCATTCCTATGCATAAATTCCTAAAAATATGCTATCAGCTCTGTCCTTCCATGTTGAGTACCACTCTCTGATTAGCAGTTACAGTTATTGCTGTTTGTTGGACCTGCTATATGTGTTTTTGTCTCTTTGCTTTTATGTATTGCATAAAGTTGCTAATATTTCCTGCATTCTCATGATTGCTCTCAGAAATCAAGTGCCATTCAAGACTACTTGTTTTCACATTGTCATTTTTGTCCTTTCCACCTGATAATAATCCTTCTTCAGTTTTCTATATACTGGTTATCTTGATACCTACTTTCTGACCTGTCAGGATAAATAGCAGGCATCGATTTTAAATTAGTGAACTAACAGATTAAGGTTTTCCAGTTTTACCATTCTTTTTAGGTATGCTGCTTAAAATAGTATCAACTAATATAATACCAAGCCTGATTGTATTGAAGTAAAGATACACAGTAACAGGCTGAATAGTCATTAAAATATTTTATCTAAGCTAGTGAGTGATACTATATTGACAACTGACTTATTTTTAAGACATGTAATTAAAATTTTTTCCATCTACTGATTTGTCAGTTTTCCTCATTTGATACGTATTTCTTAGTTAAAACAAGCCAATACTTGATTATTTACTAATATTTTGGTACATAATTTTCTTAGTGAAGCTAGTGTATGTTAACATCAGTTTTGCATTTCTGTCAAGGTATGTACACATGAGTAAATATCATTTAGTATTTCTCTAAAGATGAGTCATAAACGTCTTGGTGTACTTCTTTCCTTTGGAAAACAGGGATATGAGAAGCTGCCTCCCTATTCCTAGGGAACTAAATCCCTCCCCTTCCTTCCCTGCTAAGAGTTTTTTCCTCACTTCAACCCTTTTACTTACTGGTTTTTGTTTCTCATCAGAGAAAATTTGGGAAGCCCTAGATCTTCATACTTATTTGGAATATACCTACAAGATTCCAGTAGGCCTAAAAAGTGAATTTTTAATAAGAATGTCCTTTGATTAGACTCTGACTTTTTTCTTCATTTCTTCCTTCATGGAGTAGAAAAGATAAATATATCTCCGAGAATTTTTCTTTCGTGGGGAAAGTAACACTTTTGAAAAGATGGTAATTTTTTGTGTTGTTATTTTGTTTTATAAGGAGAGTCAAGTTTCTGCTCTAAAGTCTAAAGGCTTCAAAATAAATGTCTCAAAGCTTTTAGCATTTATTTTCTTCTGGCATTTTTCTCTAGATCTTTGATAGGTTTCAATATTTTAAGAAGTTTTCCCTTTGGAAAATTCCAAGCTAAAAATCAAACTGTACTCTTCATGTCCCAGGAATTCCCTAAGCCTACCAGTTGTCCTCTTTCAATCCGGAAAGAATTCCCTGTCTATTCATCTGAATGTCTACTTTCCGACTTGTTTTCCAAGTACCATATCCCTGTTGTTTGAATGAATTAAAAAAAACAAACAGCTGAGTGTGCTAACAATGAGAAAGACCTCCCTCCATCTGGTTTTTCCCCATTCTGGCTATTAGCATTCTGAGGTACCTCTATTTCCTATTTTGGATAGAATTTCTCCAAATTTTTAGAGACCCTGATTCTTTTCTTATCTACCCAATTCAATTAACTTTCTTGGATTTAAAATGATAGGGCTTAAGGATATTTACTGTGTAGTCATTATTTATGCAGTCATCTCTGGTTTCATTTTCAAATGTGGCTCTAAACTGAAAGAAAAGAAATGCAATCAAGTATACTTAATTTTGGAAGAGTTTTGCCCCATTCCAATCATATTTAATGATGTTGAAATTCACAGGATATTCCTACAGAAGATATCTACACTGGGCTAAATATATAATCTAATAATACTAACTTGAATTCTAGATTTTGGAAATAAAAGCAAGAGAGAAAACAAGGATCTTTCCTTACTTCAACTTGACTAAGAATAGGATTAAAGAGAATTCCAATGAAACCAAACAATCCAATTTGTAGAATTTCTAACAGTATAATCTAACATAAAAGAAAAAAATCAGGCAATATGGGGAAAGATGTTTTGACTTAAGGAATCCAGCTTAAAAGCATGCTTAAGAGTGTCGTCATTGTTTTTCACAGCTTCTTTCCTTCTTTCATTTCTGAGCTTATTGGTACTCTTAAAGCTCTATTTTTCTCAGTGTTTTCCAATAACAGAGTGAGCATTTTGGAAGTATGAAAAAAGAGAGAACCAAGATAGCTTTTATTTAATGTGGAATGTTATATCCTTTTGATCTTCAATTTATTTTGCTTTATATATTATAAATATATAAAAAGGAAATTTTAAAAGATAATGATCAGGCAGAGTTACCTCTGTGTCTAACTCCTAAAGAGCAGATGCAACTATACAGAATATGTTAGTTAATACACATCTTTTTGTACATCTATGTCTTATTCTTAATTTCAAAAAGGCTATCCTGTTTCCTCAAAGGATTTCGTAGGTGCAACCCTAGATAATAATGAAATACCGACATTCTGAATTGCACTTTAGCAGATTTGTTTTTGAAGTTAAAAACTTCGTTTGAAGATTCTGATTTATGATATAAACCTAACACTATACAACTCATTTAATCATTCACTTGCTTCTTGAAAATTATTTTCTACATCATTGTCACCTTTGCTTAAATGTTGTAAATCCAATACAAAGAATTTAGTTTTCTTATTTTCTTTTAAATGATAAATTATTTGGGAAAATATCCAAAATTTATTCTAAAGATCATTTCTTCAAATAAATCATTCACTTGGCCTTTCTTTATTAAACATCCTTCAAACTAAACATAGTCATACTCTGTAGGTAAAGATAACCAACAATATAGTTTTCACTGACATGATTTAATCTCAGGTCATGCAGGTTCAAAAGAATCTTGACTCTACTGTTAATAAAGTACAATTCATTCTATTATAATAAGACCAAATTTAATTAGGGTCTATCTGAATAGAGCCATGTGTAAGAATGTAACTACATTTTTTCTCAGAAATAATTACATACTCAGAGATTCGCCAAGTTCTAATATGAATATTAGCTTTAACCTTCTCTGAAATATGATTATATGGATTCAGAATTAGGAGTCCTTGTTCTCCAGCACTTATTTCCTCTTGAATCTCACTCCCAACTTCATTGATGAGCAGCAGACAGGCTTGATTTGATTACCTTTATAGAAATCAAAGCTGTTTACCTATGGACAAGGTCCTCTGATGTTTTGTCAATCATATGAAGTTCTGCTTTCACTTTTCTTTGTAGAAGTCATTCTCGACTTTGCTAATCTCTGCTCCAAGTTCTTACTATATGTGGAAATGATATATTCATCATTAAATCAGGACATTTGAGAGTGAAAGGGGACACCAAAAGTAATTAAAATGATACAGTTTTTTGAAATATACTTATTAACCAATAAAGAAGTTGATATTAATATACCTATAAAATCATTCTATTCAAAGACTATTTTTCAAAAATAATATTCTAATAATATAGTAGGCATAAACCTAGATTGCCCCAGGGAAATTGGAATGTTGGTAACACTATTAATATACTACAAAATGAATGTAACATTAAACTGGGATCAAAAAGTATAGGTAGAAAGGGTTTAAGCCTCAAGGGATAGGCCTTAATTCCTCCATTACTTTAGCCCTTGAAGCTTTATGATTCTGGTTTAGCCATTGATACAGCTATATAAATTGAATTATGTTTAGGTATAAGCCTATTTCCCTATGTTATAAACACTAAATCATAGAATCATATTAACTTGAAAACTACAAAGTCTACAACTGTGGAAAATACTCAAGATATCAGTCTTAAAATATTGGTAACTTAACCTTGTAACTAAATTTGCTATATGATAACTAGGTAGTCCTCAAGAAAAGCTTTGGTTTAGTCATTGAAGATTAAAGTCCATGATAATATTCCTTATAAAAATTATATTAACTCTGTTGATAATTTGCTATAAAATCTTGCTTATATTTTTGCTTACCTTTTTATGCCAAAGCAAGAATAACCCCTTATTTTTATAGCACTTTATAATTTACAAAGACTTCATGTATATTATCTCATTTTGTCCACTCAATATATTTGAGAAATAATCAGGCAACTTTTATAAAAGAAGTAAGGCTTAGAGTAAGAGAATTGCCCCAAATGACATTACTATTAAGTGGCAGAACCCAGACTTTTGATTACTAATAAACTTCACCAGTAAGGAGGCAAATGATTTCTGGGGAGTAGAGGAGCTGAGAGGGGAGGATCCTTAGAGAACACAATACTTTTTAGAAATAATTTTTGCCCAGTCCAAGAGTTATGGACCATCTTTCGTTGAATCACTAAAATTAAATCTTATACAAATTAAATCTTAGATCAAAATGTCTATTCTAATCCCTTAAGCATCTGAGATTCAGAATCGGAAAATATTTCAATTCTAAAATAAACAAATTATGATAAACATGAAACTGTTTACTCATGCTTTTAGCCAGTAACTGAAGTATGAACAGCTTCCTAACCAAAACAGTGGAAAACAGAATTGCCCTATAATTTTATTTTTTAGATTGTTAATCAAAATTTTCTTTTAAAGTGCTGTGCAATTCAGCATTCTGGGAAATATAAGAAGGAACACAAGGTGAGAAGAAGGGCCTTTTAACTTATCTCTGAAAATTTTAATCCCTCTGATAGCAAAAGATACCTATAAGTGGTGCCATCTACTCTATATTTTGGGAACATGGCCATTTCCACGCGTTTTTGGAAGCATAAAATCCACCAACAAAAACAAATAAGCCTTTGGTTGCTTTTCTTCTTCCTTTCCATTCTTCTTGCTAATAACTGCAATGTAGACATTTATCAGTCTTTGTATAGACCCTCCATGTATTGTTTGCCATTTTGAGAAAGGACTATTCTAGTTTTCTTTTTTTACATCTTAATACAAGGGCCAAACTCATGCCACTCTTTATATTGATAAGATGTGTGATTCTAAGATAAAGGGATCATTATCATAATTGCCTACTAAAGTCTCCTTAGCTCAAAAATTGAAACAGTGCCTAAGGCTAGGTACAGCATGTCATCATTGGAGTGAATTTTCTCAAACACTGTTTTTGGTAACTATCTTTAACTTATAATACCTTATAAATGTTTCTTTTCTGGTTAGACTATTTTAAACCTTCACAAATTATCCTGAAGTGTAACCCCACAATTTAAAAACATTTTAACCCTAGAAGCATTTAGGTTTGATACACCATAAAATTATCTATTGTTTTTATGACTTACTCCTGATAATTAACCTATTCTTATAGTTGTTACAAGTTACATTGCAAGTTGTTACATTGTTAGTAGACATGCTCAGAGTCTTGCTAGGTCAGTAGAGTGGCATCTGTGCCCAAATCACAGAAAGCAGAATATATAATCAACCATGCCTCTTTGGAGAAATTTTACCTTTTATATTAGAAGTTTCAGTTCATTTCCCCTAACTATATATAAGTTGCTATTTAAGTTTTTAGAAGAAGTACTTGAACACCTGGCATTAAATTTCTGTTGTCAGATTCAGGCTGGGCAACTGACTTAGACTTCATGCTATTTCTGAAGTTTTAATCAGCTTTATTAGATAAACTCAGGCTTGATGCATGCATTCCTCTTGAATCACAACATTCAAACACCGGTAATTTAAAGCAGAACAAATGATGAGATTTTTAGGCAAAAGGATTTGGCTAAACACTGATGCTCTAAAGTAGGCATTTACTCATTATAAAAACACCTTAGCTGAAATTTTCCTATTCTCAACTATCTTGACCAAAGCAGTATCTTCTAACAATCATTATGTTCAGTGGTGGATCAAATAAAAAAATCATTTGTTGGAACACAGTCTGTTCATTGGATGTTTTACTTAACAGGATAAAATGTTACTCTAGTAATATGAAAGTTTATTAATAATTCCCTGATTTTCTCTGGATAGTTGCTTTCTCAACCATAGGATCTAATTTATATATAACTAAGTACATAAATCTTCATTTGAAGCATATCTTTACCAAAGTTCAAGGATGACACAAAGGAAGTATAACCTAATAATTTAGAAATACCATTAGATATGGCCGTTCTCAGATCCTTTGTAGTTAGTCTTTGTTAATGCCCTAGGATACAGCCTGGTCCCCCAGCAGGTTTTAAGGTAGCCCACTCTTTATAGTGGGAATTTCTTAAAGCACACCTCTCCTTAGAATCCAGGCCCAGTTAATACTATTTTTTAAATTTTTCCCTCAAGTAATTATAAAATAAGAACCATTTAAAATGCATTAAAACCCTAATTTTCTTTAAATCTTTTAATAGGAACCAAGGTTACATTCTGTGAGAAGCTTTTCTCAACCTTCGTTTGTAGGTTTGCAACCTCGATATTATTGAAGCCCACAATTTCATCCTAGAAAAGATTTCAGAGCAGAGGATTCAATTCTTACTCCACCTTCCTCTACTGATTCTGTTAAGTAGAGTCTTAGATAACTATTTTATCCAATAATAGAAAACAACTAGCCCCATGTGTGGTCTGGTAACAAATATGAGGGGTTTGGATGTGCCTAACATAAAATGTTCTTGCTTTTTTAAGGGCATTAAAGAAACCTTAGTAGCCAGAACATTGGAGGTGCAGGATAAAATCATGATTTCCTTTATTAATTCACACACATTTAAGTAACATAGACTTATAATTTGTAACAAAGAGAACAAAGGTTATATCTATAAAACAACAAGTATTTTGAGAAAGTTTGAAAAATGTGGTCATCATCTGGCTATCTTATCAACATGATAATGTCTATATAAGCACTTAAAAACATTTTTGCTGTTTGGATTTTTCAGATTTATTCCAAATGTTTCATATTTGTAGACATAACCATAGCATATACAGAATATACATAGCAACAGGCCATTTACTGAAATATGGCAAATTCAAAAAAACACTTCTTGCTAGAGAGATAATGTATGTAGAAGATTCTAGTTTCTACATCATTTTGACTTTGCTGTATTTAGGTTTGTGTATATTTCACTTACATTAAATATTTTTTATAGAACAGTTCAAACTCTAGATTTACATTAGAAATTTTGACAGATATTAATATATGTAAAAGATAATTTGTATATATAATATCTGGAAATCTGTCATATTATGACCATTTATTTTATACCAGTTACTATGACCAGAGTAGACGCTACTCTTAAATATGCTTAAAGATATCTCTATTTCTGGCCCTCTTTTGTCACTCATACCAAAAGTATAAGGGTTCTTATAGCATCTTAGCAAGTATGTAAGTATTCACTGCATGTATCATGTCAGATTCAATACATATTTCTTCCTTTAACACTGTGACACTATCATTATTCCTTTTTATCTTTCATTCAGGTCTTAGTTTGTGAGGTTTCTAGGCTTTCAAAACGTTAACTTTGAATAAAACTTAACCCATAACATTATATTTCATCTTTTAAATACAAAGAAGCTATGACTGTCTGCTCTTTCAGAATTGAAAGTTTTTTATAATTAAAAAATGCAGCACTAGGTAGAACTTTTTAAAATTAAAAAATGGCCATGCCAACTTTTCTTTAAATGCTGTTTAATGTATATCCCAACTTTCTTCTGTAAAAACATTATATTCCTTATATACAAAACTGGATTGATAATAAAACAATTAAAAGTTATATAAATAAGCAACACTTAAATTGACTACATGTAAATTTATTCTAACATTTATTGAAATTTGATTGCACAATAGTAGAAAAGAGTCTTATTTTTTTCACTTTTTAATTTCATGTATACTACAAAAACTAAAGCTAGTTTGCACTTCTGTTGGAAAAGAGTAAGAATTATATATATTCTTATTATATATATTATAATATTACATATTAAAACCTTCTTATAATGTTAGAAAGATAACCCATTATAACTTAATTTTTTTATCTTGCCTCATAAAGGATAATGAATTATCCACTGATGTATCTACTTTTTGAGTATATTGTCAAAATGTTTCTATGCTAAAATATTTAGGTGGAGGAATAAAATGTAATAGCATGGTCATATTAATTATTCTGGCACATCCTAAGTCCACTCCATCTATTGAGAATATTTTATTTTGCTACCTTTATTCTGAAAGTAACATGCTATGTGTTAAGGTCCAGTATTTTATAATTAGAGCCCTAGTCAAAAATATCATGAAATATTCTATTTAATACTCCACTTGTCTGGCATTTTCATTTTAATCCTATATTTGTTATTCAGGCTTATTCAGTATATACCAAGGCATTTTTGTTCTAAAACTTTTGTAAATTTCAAGAGTCCAAGAGTAATTGCATTTTCCTTCAAAGAAAGATTTCTATTTGAAGTATTTTTCTTAGCTAATTTATTTTAGGCAATTGTACTCTTTACCAAAACGTACTGATATACTTTCACAGAGCATTAATTCAATTCCATAAAGATTATATTAATATTACTTCATTTTTCTCTCCAGATATAAATTACAGAAAAATGGAGATGGTATGAAAGTCATTAATATAAAACAACAACAACAACAACAACAAAACCAAAACGCTGTTATGCTTAAACTGTGATATCTGGCTCTTATTTTATAGAGAATGTAAGATACCAATAATAGCAAAAACAAATTTAATACCTTAAAGAGATAAATGTTTTAGCTTTTAACTATCAAGGTCCTTTTTGCTACAAATCAGGATATCAAAATGGACAAAGATATAGAGATTAAACCTTCATCCTTAGTCTCATACAGTTCTGAAATGACCAATGATACTATATAAAGGAAATACTTAACACAAAAAGTATTACCAAAAAAGTGTATTTTTTTCCTTTGATGTTTTAGAGAAAACATCTAAAGGATAATAATTTTAAAGTATACATCAACAATTTGAGATGGTTTTAATACTTTCAATGTGTTTCTTGATAATCATATTTAGGATCTTTGTTTTTAACATGTCTAACTTTGGTACCAAAGCAAACTATACAGTATATACACTTAAATATTTTTAGCAACACATAAAAGAAACTTTCTAAAATCCTTATTATCTGACCTATTGTGCAAATTATTTTTAAAAGATACCAATACAAGTAAATTTTTCCTATACTATCTAAATGCTGACTATTAAAGTTAACCTTAGGATTATTTTATTCAGGCTATATCCAACTGTTTATGAGAATAGCTTTCAATTAAAATAACACATATAATATCCTAAATGTCTATGCCAAAGGAAAAATGAAAATAAATTCAGCAACAATGTTTTACCAGTTAGATTTTTATGCCTGTGCCCTATGTATCTATCTTTAGAGAATGACTTGTTTAAAACTCTTGAGATCAAACTTAATCTACCTTCCCTTATGAGTATTTAAAACATCTACCTCTACAGACTTACTAATGATGGGTTTTGATAACTTGGTTGACCTTGGCTAGTCCCCTTCTCACTACTCTTGATGTTAAGCAGTAAGTTTTCGCTATTTTTCCTTTGCTTTTCTGAGATCAGGTTGATTTCCTAATTTTTACACTTAGCTACACACAGTTAGTTATACATTTATATTGGCTTTTGTGCCCCAGAATGGATAGCTCTACTTTTAGATGGTCTCCATAGATTATGGAAAAAGGAAGAAGTCCTATATGACATCAGTTACATCCAAAAATGTTTTATTTAAAATTTGCTATAAATTAACTACCTTCTA
Source organism: Halichoerus grypus (assembly GCF_964656455.1). NCBI lineage: Eukaryota > Metazoa > Chordata > Mammalia > Carnivora > Phocidae > Halichoerus > Halichoerus grypus. The sequence continues at coordinate 157,091,593 of NC_135715.1, read as the reverse complement.
GAGGCTGATTTTTATGTGGGCAACATTTAAATAAAAAATATTTCTAGTTTGAGGATTACTAACTAACAAATTATTTTTTAATGCTAGGTCACACAATGTCACAATGAACGTTAAGATTTTTTCCTTTATATTCAGCAAAAAATACTCCTTCCATATTTTAAATGGTATGAAAATCCAACCATCAGTTTTCATGCAATGAACCATACATATTTTCAATAATTCATTTCAGTGCTTACATTTTTCTTCTATAATACCAAAATAGGCTTCTTACACATTGTTACTTGATTTATTTAATTACATTCCAGTGATGAGTTATAAAATGAAACTGAACTCAGGAATAAAAGGTTTGCTTTTTAAAAAATGTAGGGAGTTTCCATAAAATAAGTTTTACAGAAATTTAAATATAAAAAGTTAATGCAGTAAATTCAGGACTGAAGATTCTCTGCTTAATGAAAGCCTTTATAAACTGCTTCAGTAAGTGACTTTCAAAGACAACCTAAAAAATTCTATATATATATATATTTTTAAGAGTTTTATAAATGCTATATATTTTTTATAACACACCAGTCTTGATTGTATTAACAAGTCATAATCTACCATGCAAAAAATACTGAAAAAGTACCCATCATGCCTTGCTAACTTGGACTTTGTAACTTGAATTTAAACATAGCTCTGAAGAAATTATTTAAAACATAAAGATGTAGGTGTTCTTGGCTTCCAAGTTAGCAAGGACTTTAATACTTCTTTAGACATTTTTATAAAACTATAATTTAAATGATAGCTTAAAGATCCATATAAACATAAGTTTCATCACACTTCTTCAAGGTGTAGCATATGTCCAAGATAATAGCTATGTTTCATTAAAAATGTAAAATATGACATTTTGTGCAGTTCATAATAAAATCTCTAATTAGGGGAAGTTAGAACATGTTTTGACTGTCATGTATGAGATAATTTACCAGGAATTATCCAATATGTAGCATTTTAGCTAACAGGGAGGTATTTGCTTTGGTAATAACTGGAGTCAAAGGGCATTTAATCTGGTTTCTGCAGGCTTGTTAGGAAAGACCTAAGAATACAGTAATAAATGTTCAGTAAATTCATAGAACTTAAACTGTTAGTAAATAGATGAGTCTTTTCATAAGTTCACTTGTAGTAAAACTGTATGTATGAAATGAAAAAGTTTCGGTGTTTGTAAGCTCTAATAAAATTCTCTGGCTTGGTTACTATAATAGTCAATTCAAATAAAACTTTTGAATATTGGCATGTTTTCATGTTTAGAGATAAATGTGTATTTACAGTATTAGTAAAATGTATTCATTCAAAAAAGTATTTCAAAATACTTAGATTCATAAATTTATGACAGCATACTTTCATTTAGAGAACTGTTGTATTCAAGAATTTGGAACAGTGTTCTGAAAATAACAAAATAATCTTAAGGAAAAAGAAAAAGAGACATAGTTACTGAAATATTTAACAATTTACACCAGCACACATAAGCAGGCTTAGGATATAAAGGAAACTACTGAAAGCAAGAGAGAAATATATCATACTTCATGATGAAAGCAAGAGAGAAATATATTTCATGATAAAGGTAAGTATTTTTCCTAAGTTTCTGTTTTGGCACTCATCGATTTCATAATCTAGCTATCAAGAATAATTCCTCATCTTGAAACCCTCATTGCTTTATTTCAATTAAGGGTTCTTATTTAGACTTTTCATCTTCAGATCTTTGGCTCTGATTATACTCCTTCCTCTTTCCCACAATACAATGCCCTTAGTATACTCAGTGATTGTGTTGGTTGTGGTGTTGGTGCTGCAGCTCTGGCATCAAGACAAATCTGAGTCCAGGCTCTTCTGTTTTACAAGCTATAACCTAGCCAAATTACTTAATCTCTCTGTGCCCCAACTAAACAGAGAAAGAAAAATACTTCAGAGTTGATGGGGGAAAAAAATGAGAGAACACAATCAAGGAACATAGAACCACTGGTTCTCTCCCTTCACCTTTGTTACTGTGAACTAAAAACGAAAAAATGTGGCAAAATTATGACCATGGGATTCTCCCCTTTTAATCCAAAGAGAGGACTTACTGAACAGGTATATTTGCTGACATTTCTATTTAAAAAGCAAGATATTTTCACAGAGGCGTATATGGAAAAAGTCAAAGTTTTAGAGTCATAAAACCTTACCTGCTATAAAATTTTTATTTTTTTCTACACTTAGCAGTAATGATACACTTCATAGTGAACATTAAAGACTGAAGTACTAATATCCAGTTTAAGTTTTTACTTTCTAATTGCCTAATTTCTCTGAACTCATGAATGGCGACTTCATTTTTTTGCAGACTTGAACATTTGTTATTTTCAATTTTATACTTTTACTTTTTGAGAATATGTTGTTAGATCATACAAGTTCCTAATTGTTATATCCTGTTGGTGCATTATTCCTTTATATTAAGTCTCACTTTATCTTTAGTAATGGTTTTCCCTCTCAATATAGACTGTCTACTATTAATATTACAGTACCCTAGAGGAGAACATAGGCAGTAACCTCTTTGACATCGCCCACAGCAACTTCTTTCAAGATATATCTCCAAAAGCTAGTGAAACAAAAGCAAAAATGAACTTTTGGGACTTCATCAAGATAAGAAGCTTCTGCACAGCAAAGTAAACAGTCAACAAAACAAAGAGGCAACCCACAGAATGGGAGAAGATATTTGCAAATGACACTACAGATAAAGGGCTGGTATCCAAGATCTATAAAGAACTTCTCAAACTCAACACCCAAAAAACAATCAAGTCAAAAAGTGGGCAGAAGATATGAAAAGACACTTCTCCGAAGAAGACATACAAATGGCTAACAGACACATGAAAAAATGTTCATCATCATTAGCCATCAGGGAAATCCAAATCAAAACCACATTGAGATACCACCTTACCCCAGTTAGAATGGCAAAAATGGACAGGGAAAGAAACAACAAATGTTGGAGAGGTTGTGGAGAAAGGGGAACCCTCTTACACTGTTGGTGGGAATGCAAGTTGGTACAGCCACTTTGGAAAACAGTGTGGAGGTTCCTCAAAAATTTAAAAATAGAGCTACCCTATGACCCAGCAATTGCACTAGTGGGTATTTACCCCAAAGACACAGATGTAGTGAAAAGAAGGGCCATATGCACCCCAATGTTCATAGCAGCAATGTCCGCAATAGCCAAACTGTGGAAAGAGCCGAGATGCCCTTCAACAGATGAATGGATAAAGAAGATGTGGTCCATATATACAATGGAATACGACTCAGCCATCAGAAAGGATGAATACCCAACTTTTACATCAACATGGATGGGACTGGAGGAGATTATGCTAAGTGAAATAAGTCAAGCAGAGAAAGTCAATTATTATATGGTTTCACTTATTTGTGGAACATAAGGAACAGCATGGAGAACATTAGGAGAAGGAAGGGAAAATGGGGGGGGGGAATTGGAGGGAGAGATGAACCATGAGAGACTATGGACTCTGAGAAACAAACAGGTTTTTAGAGGGGGCGGGGGGGATTGGTTAGCCCGGTGATGGGCATTAAGGAGGGCACGTACTGCATGGAGCACTGGGTGTTATACGAAAACAATGGATCGTGGATCACCACATCAAAAACCAATGATGTGTTGTATGGTGACTAACATAACATAATAAAATTAAAAAAAAAAAATTACAGTACTAGCTTTCTGTTGGTTTGTTTATATGCCTAGTGTTTCTTCATGTCTCATTTTCTAAGTATATACTTTTTAACTACATATAGCTAACTTTTTAATTTAAGCATGAACATTGCTGTCTTTTGAAAGAAGATTCATCCTATGATATTTATTACAATTCTAAAATATTTGTAATTATACTTATTTCTACGTCTTATTATGGGTTTTCTTTTACCATATTTTTCATTTTTCTCCTTCCTGACTTCTGTTGGATTGAGTTTTAACATTTTTCATCTGGCTTGAAAGAAATACATTCTATTTGTATTATTTTAGTGATTTATCCCAAAGTGTATAACATTCTTAACTTTATATCTTTAATATTTATAGCTTTTTAACCAAGAGACTCTTCTAGACTAGTTCAAAGGAAGCCAAATTACTGAAACTATCTTATTTAATGTTTTCCCAAGTAAGTTATTACACTTTTTAGAATATGTTGAGGAAAAATGTGTAGTTATATTTTTATTGAATGTACTAAGAAAACAGAAATTCTAATCTTTAACAGTCAACCATAAACTAGTTTTTGAAGGTTCATCTTCATGTTAAATCCCATAAACCAGTGACTGTCAACTAATGAAGGGTACATGCACAAGGCATGGCCTTAGGTATGGTAGCACAGTAAGGATAGTACCATTTTCCCCATACCGTACACTAAGAAAGGTGGCATCATCCATTTCCAGTTATTCCTAGAGCTGTCCCTCCAGCTTACCCAGTGAGTCTTCCAGGCTCTCTGCAGATGTTTCATCCAAAAATCCTTCATAACTTGAAAGCAGAGCTCATCTCTCTTTGGAGCTCTAATTTTCTTCTTGCAGATGGCACACTTGGTTTCCTGAAACATCCTGACATCTCATACCTTCCTGTTCTTAAGTGAGGAGCTGTGGACTTTAAAATCTATGGTGAGTAACTATGCCATAAACCAAATGCGGGTGAAATTCAGTTAATAGCCAAGGATGGAACCTCTGTACTTAGTCTCACCTTACTTTGAAGATGCAAGTATGGCTAAAACTATCAATAGCTATTCATGAAAAGAGGCACAGTAGACAGTATATTATTTCTAACTGTCAATGCCATAGGAAGATCCTCTTTTTTTTTTTTAAAGATTTTATTTATTTGACAGAGAGCGAGAGAGGGAACACAAGCAGGGGGAGTGGGAGAGGGAGAAGCAGGCTTCCAGCCAAGCAGGGAGCCCGACGCGGGGCTCGATCCCAGGACCCCGGGATCATGACCTGAGCCAAAGGCAGACGCTTAACGACTGAGCCACCCAGGCGCCCCAGGAAGATCCTCTTGTGTAGCTCTTCCCAATTCCCTTTCCTCATCATGAAAATATAAGTAGAAACTGATTAATGTGATATAATCTTTTTTTAAATATATTATTTTAAGATTTTATTTATTTGACAGAGAGAGAGTGCACAAGCAGGCAAAGGGAGAAGCAGGCTCTCCACTGAGCAGGGAGCCCGACATGGGGCTTGATCCCAGGGTTCTGGGGTCATGACCTGAGCCAAAGGCAGCCACTTAACCAACTGAGCCACCCAAGCACCCCAATGTGATATAATCTTAAGGAAGGTATTTTAAATGTGATCAACTATTCCCTGTTAGATGGTTCTCTTAATTCACAGGATCTGTACTGGGTAACCCAGGACTACCAAAAAACTAAGAGAAAGCAATTTCACCTATAAACTGGTTAGTCCCTTCCCCTCAGCTCAAAGTCGTTCTTAGTGATAGAGGAAAGTAGCTTAGGCTGGGTTTCTCTTATCCTCTGTCTCAAAAAAGAGTAAGACATTCCTCTTGGAAGGTTCAGATCCCCACTTATTAATCGTAATTAGCTTGGTTGTTACTGTTTGGCCCTTCCAGCAATATTAACCCCCAAATTTGGTGTGTTCCTATTGATAAAAGTTAACCAATGCTATACAAAGCTCCTTTAAGAGAAAGGGTCAGGACCAGCTAGCTATTGTGTTGAAATGACATATTTCATACTGTTTTAGTTCTGCAAGGGACTCAAAGGCTTTCTTCTAAAACTGATCCCCCTAACCTGTGCTCTTGGTTACCCCAATATATGCCCTAGCTCCCTCCAAGCTGTCAGGATTAGTAAACCTTTGCTGCAAGAATAGACACATGGCTGTCAATATGTCTAAACCCTTATAGGTCCACTCATATTATTCACTAAGGCAAAGGATGAGGGAAAGGACTCACCCAGGTTTACAGTACCCCAGACTTCACCAACAAGAACAGTTGATCTGTATCTGGTAGAACTATGGATAGTGGGGAATTGCCTACAGGAGACAATTTTAGATCATCATATAGCAGCTTTATGGACTAAGTATTAGTCAAGAGGCATGGCCTCCCCCATAACTCGGGGTTACGCTAATGCAAGCCAACAATGCAACTTACCAGGTGTGGGGCAGTCAGAGATCCAGGAAACCATCCCTACCATAATGCCCATGGAGGAATCTGCTGAATGCTTGGTACTGCCACCCGCTACCCAAGCTACTTCCTGATTATAAGGATCCTAGTTGGAGGCCCACAGCCTGACTAACCCCTGGCTTTACTTCAGTCTTGGAACTTCCCAGATCTAAAGAGCTACTTCCCAGGCTACCTGGCTGGCTCATTCAGAACATCGACTCTTGATTTTGGGGTTGTAATTTTGAGCCCCATGTTGGTTGTAAAGATTACTTAAAAATAAAGAGCTATGTCCCAACTACACCTACAACTGTGCAAAAAAAAAAAACGTGTGTCTTACAGCCCACATTCCAGCCTAGGCTTTCATGAGTACTTTGACATCAACTTAATATTCAACTTATCAGGCTTTTCTCAGCCCCTGTAGAGGTCATACAGGTTAAGAAAAATAATGAGGCCTACTTCGGAATAACTTTGAGATTTCAATGAAATCAGAGATTGTATCTATTTATTGTTCCTGCCTATTCTTGATCTCCATGGGTCTTCCGACTTCTGGGGTGCCTAATCTCTGAGTTCACTTGTAGAATGGCTCTCCATATATAGTGATGCCACCTAACATATACACTGACCACAACTTCTAGCATGATTTCACCGATAGGAGTGTAGCCTACTGAGTTGACATATTACTTTAATCTGACATCTTGTGAACACCTGCTCTATCACCTTCTGCAACTCTGCCCCTAAGAATACCCCAAAATGAATATTAAGAGCCTCAAGGTAGTAATTTGGGAGAAACCTCCTTTCTGTCAAGGGATCCACAAGATGCCCTCTCTAAAAAGTACATGCCCTCCAGTTTTAAGTTTCACCTGTCCTCCACTTGTCATTCCTAAACTGCTGGATCAAACCGAACACATCAACTAAGAACCCAAAGGCTATCTCCTTTACCTATCTTGCCTCCAACAGAGAATCCAACTGGTTCACCTTCCATATCACCACAGAATAACCAAGATCCATACTTCTTCACTCAAAAATATCCTGTCTTCTGTATTAATTATGCCCTCTCCTCTTTGGTTCCTCTGTTTTCTTGTGCCCTTTGGTACCATAAATATTCTGGTAGCCAGTTAAATGCCCATACAAATGACAGACTGCACGAAAGGAACGCCATTAACACCCAGAAAGCCAAGGTCCAGTGTACTGACTAGCACTAGGCCATAGGAAAGAACATTCAAGTGGAAGACACTGTCTCTCCTTTCATGATAGGTTCAGTAAGATTGCTGTAAGGCGACTTCAAAGGCAGAGGTTATCATTCCACTGGTTTTCCAAGTCTGTTTTTGTTCCTTCATATAAACACATCTCATCTCTTTCACCACTCTGCTCCATCCATCCTTAGCAAATATTATACTCCCTCATAGGCCCCAGTAATCAGCCCCACTAATCCCAGCATGTAACTAGAATATGTCATGTGGAAAGCCAAGGATTCCATTATGAAGAACAAGAAGGGTCTGAAGGAACATTTGTAGAAATGGTCCTTCCATCTTTAGAATGCCTTGAAGCATTCTTTTCTAAGCAATGTTTCCAAGCAACCAGAAATCTCTCACCACACTGATTAATAAACTGGAACTGAATAGTAGCACCTAGAATAAATCTGGGGGAACTTTCAGCACAATAGTTTACTTAATAGTGAGCCCTCTCTGCTTGCTACCATGCTTAGAATGGATTTTTCAAGGCAAGTTCTCATTTTAAACTTTGGCCTAGCTGTCCAATCACCTATGAGATATAACGCCGGCTTACTGTGTTGTAGTCATTGTATAAATTGATACCTTAACATCTTCTCTGTGATGTTCTCTTATGGAGCCTTGGAGAGATCCCTAAATCCAGTTTGAGATTCCTGGAGCATTGATCTTTTCCTCCCTTCACCATCACCTTCAACAAATTCAACAACAGATCTGAATAAGGTACTCACAAACTTTTAAACTTTAATAACTTAAGAAAGCAAAAGAAATAATCAGTAAAAAGTACTTGAAAGTAAATGTATTAACATTTAGAACTATTCACACAATGTCTACATTGTATTATAGATTCTGATTGACCAAAAGAAATCATATAAGGTAAATTATATATGTGGTGACAAAATTATGACCAAGAAATAAAAAGAAAATGTAACTATTTTGAACTGTTTACAGATTTTTAAATCATTATCTGTAAACCTAATGTTATTAAAGTTTAAAAATTTTAACATACCAGCTACCTCGAGAGCTTTATAATTTATCACAGATAGTCCAAACAAATTTGATACATTTACTTATTAGCTTACTAAACATTTAATAGAGTAAATGTCCTTTTTCAGTAGTTTGAAAAAAACAGGATTCTGATCTTTTTTTATTACTTTATGTAAAACAGTAGTGGCTACAGTCATCCCTTATTTTAAGAAAAGCCGTAAAATTTTTCCTTAAATTTAAATTCTGCATAATTATAAAGCAGAAAACTAATTTATTCTAAATATTCTGAAATGTCAATGTCAATTAAATATGTGAGACTTTAGGGCCATCTACTGGTTGAAGTGTAATGTTACAAAGCACAACTATTAGACTATTAACTAAAAAAGTACAGAGTTACAGTTGTAAGAACTGAAAATATAAACATGGGCAAAAACCATCTAATCTAGGACACTGAAATTTTTAAAGGTTTAATAAAAGAATCTCTAAGAGGAAACCCAACATATATAACAAAGTTGGACTACTAAAAGCTGAGGTAGGGGGCCTCCAACCTGCACTCTTCACTAATTTGCCCAGCAGAGGCCAGGCCAATGAAAAGCCTTAAGAGGTAGTCTGGGCAAATAACATTAACTGTGGCTTGGAAGGAGGCACAATGAGAAGGAATAGTATCAGCAAAGTTTTCTCTTACCCATCTTTACCCTGAAGACATCTTAAAGACACTGGTGTACAAAGGATAGTGGTTAATGGGCACAGAGAACTGAAGAGTAGGGGGTAGGCACCTGAAAGGCGACAAACCTCTTTTCACAGGGACATTGTTTATGTGCTCATATGATGCAACACTTTAGAAAACATTAGTATAACTTTCCTGAAAATGCAAAATAAGAAGATAACATATTTGCTTTTTTACCACAAGCTGATTAGGAACTAAGTTTCTAGGTCCTATGGGCTTTTACCAGCCAGGCCCTGGATTGGTCTAGTCTTGGAAACAAGAGCCCAGTTTCAGGTCCCAGCCTCCTCCCTTCAAAAGGACATGGATGTCCATAGAATCGAGGCAAGAAATAGAGCTCTCCAAGGCCCCTCTCTGTGGCAGAGACCCCCAACCTGGATAGCAGCTTATCAGCTAGGTTTGGGGTGACAGGCTGGAGCAAAGTTCCAAAGACTCGCAAACATTCCAAGGCCACGTGAAGCACGGTACCCAGCCAGGGGGCATCCACTGGGCTCTCCCAGTTCAACTTCCATGGTGCATGCCTTTGGACAAAGCCATTAGTTTGCCGGACACAGCTGGACACTGCCTCCAGAGCCTTATAGATCTGAAAGTTATCATAGTGGTCAGCTACCTGCCTGGGCAAAGTGGCCACTGCGTTGACCAAAGCATAGTCCTCTGCTTGAGCACGAACTGATGGCCCCACCAACCCTGGCTCACTGGGAAAGCAGGTAGTGCAGAAAACCGGGTAGGTCCCAGAAGGATTTATTCTTTTGGCAGTGCACCGGTTCAGGAGACCTCCCAAAGCATCTGCCAGCTCAGAATCTAGCAACTTAACCACCTTTTCATCATAGTAATCGCAGTCCCAGCTGGGGACGCCCTGCCGAAGAAGAAAGTATCGGAAGCCATCCACAGTATAGCGATCAAGGCAAGTCCTGGGATCCACCACGTTACCCAAGCTTTTAGACATCTTTTGGCCACAGACCGTCCAGTGAGAGTGGACATAGATGCGGTGTGGTGGGCTCATGCCGGCCCCTAAAAGGAGGGCAGGCCAATAGATAGCATGGAATTTAAGAATGTCCTTGCCTATGATATGAGAGGTGGTTGGCCACCAAGATTTAAACTCAGCATTTGGGTAGCCAATTACAGTAAGGTAGTTGACCAAGGCATCTAGCCATACGTAGATGGTCTGCGAATCGTCCCCGGGCACAGGAATGCCCCAATGCAAGTGGCTGCTCTTTCGAGAGACAGAAAGGTCCGGCAGCTCCTCCTCCAGCCACTCAAGAACTGCGCGATGAAATGGCTCGGGAGTGATTGCCTGAGGGTCACCCCGCAGCCACCGCTGAAGCGGCTCTCGGAACTGAGAAAGCCTGAAAATGTAGTTTTCTTCCTTGGTCCAGGATACGGGATGCCCACTCTCTAGAGATACAGGACACAAGTCCCCTGACGAATCCGGCTGCCGGGTGACCTTGGCCTCAGGCAGGAAGCACTCTTCGGAGGAGCAATACCAACCTTCATAGAGCCCCTTGTAGAGCAGACCCCGGGCCTTCAGCAGTCCCCAGAAATGCTGCACAGCGATCCGGTGCCGGGCTTCCGTAGTGCGGATGAAGTCAGTGGAGGAGATGCCAGCCTCCCGAAAAAGCTGCTGGAACTGGGCAGACACTCGGTCGCACAGCTCGGTGGGGGCCAGGCCCGCAGCGGCTGCTGCTTGCTGAATCTTCAGGCCATGCTCGTCGGTACCAGTGGAGAATCGCGTGGCGGCAGCGCTGGGAACTTGGAGGCGACGGTGGCGGCACAGGGCGTCTGCCAGTAGTGCCGAGTACAGGTGTCCGATGTGCGGCGCCGCGTTCACGTAGAAAATGGGTGTCGTGAAGAAGGCGCGCGCGCCGCGAGCATCGTCGCGGGCACCGAGAGGGCCCGAACTGTAGTGGCGGGGGCAAGAGTACTCCAGGAGCGAGACTCCACTCGTTCCCGGGCGTCCTAGCAGCCGCAGGACAGAAGTTCGCAGCATGATGCCGGCCGGGCCGCAGCTGCGGAGGGGGCGTTCTGCCAGCACGTGTGAGGGGCGCATGCGCAGCCGAGGCGTACCGCCGCTTCCGGCCGGCTGGAAAGCCAATGAGGTGGGGCCCCTAGCGCCGGCCCTCTGTCGCCCGGCCGCCCCTCCTCTCTGCCCCCGCCCTGGACGTCGTGGTTGTGAAAGTGGAAGCGCGGGAGAAAGATGGCTTAAAGGAACAGGGTTTATGAGAGCTTATGAAAGCAGGTTTTTGTATAACATCTTGTGTGCCCTGCTTTGGTTTTTGTAATTTTGTATTTGTGGATCTGTTTTCCTCTCTAGGCTGACTTGCTTGTGGGGCAAGAATTTTATATTCAGACATCTTTCAAACCCCAGTCAGTGGCTGGCACATTGCAGGACAACAGAGTATGCACTCTACATAACGCCCTGGTCAACGTAGGGATTTGAAATACCATCTAAATTTTATCTCAGAACCTAGCGGACACAATAAATCTGGAAGCGAGAAAAGATGAAAAATAATTACCTAAAGCACTTGAGGGAAGAATAAGAATCAGCAAACTAATGGAAATCTTTAAACACAATTTTTGTTGAATCAACCAAGGAGGTAGATTTGTTATGTGCCAAGTCTTTGCCAAAGATTATTGAGATCCAGAGAGGTGAAATGCAGTCTGTTGTCATTGGCAAGGAAAAATCAACCTTCAACTTTATTTCTCAAAGTAGTTGTTTGTAATTTTCGTTTGAAGTGGTCTTGCAGTTCTTCTACAGCAGTGTTTTTCAAGTTTGCTTTTAGTAATGGAACCCTAGTTCTTTTGGGGTGGATGCCTCCGGAGACCAGAATTGGATTAATATTAATCCTTGCTTTGTGAAACACTCTCATCTTTGGTCTATGATTGGCTATTTTTTTTTTATTTAAATACTATGTTCACTTAATAATAAAATGCAATACAACACCTGTGAACCCACAACCCAACCTAACAACTAGAAGTGGTTCTCTAACTGTGGTTACGAAAGAGCAGCATTAGCAGCACCTGGGACCTTGTTAGAAATGCATATTCTTAGGCCTCACACCACCACCACCCCCCCCCCCCCCACCTACTCTGGAGGTGGAACCCAGCTATCCAGGTTTTAATGAGCTCCCTGGGTGATTCTGATGCACATTCAAGTTTGAGAACCACTTAACTAGAAGATTACCAATGATTTAGATCTATGTGCTCCTTTTTCTCTTGTCTTGTCTTCCTCCCAGAGGTCATTATTATCCTAAATTCTGTACTTTTGCATTCATGTTATCACATACATAGTATGTCTAAGCAACATATTGTTTAATTTTGCTTGTATTTAAACAGTCTAAGAAAAGATTTCATGCTACATATGGTCTTTCTTCTTCCACTATTTTCACTCAACGATTTGTTACTAAGATTCATCCATGTTTCTTTCTGTAACTCTAGTTACTTCCTTTTGACTGATGAATAATAATTTGTGAATGGAGGCACTTGGTAAATTGGATCGGATTTCTATGGTGATTTGGAAGGTAGAGCAATCAGATTCTCTAAACAAGTTACAATAGGTAACAGCAAATATTCTTTGAGTACTTAGTTGATATGCTCTATTTGATCCAGCAGCTTAGGAAAGGAAAGTGAAGAACAGGTAAAACCTAAAACTGGAGGGTATGTACAGCACCCTCCAGAAAAGGAGACAAATCCAGGCTAAATGTCTAAGAAATCAAGTTTTCCAGTAACTCTCCACGACCCCCACCCCACCCCTTTTCCATGTAATTAATTCTTTAGCATAAAAATATGCTAGTTTTTCTCCTGTTTTAAAGAGAAAAAAACTCTAGGTTGCACCTGGGTGGCTCAGTTGGTTAAACATCTGCCTTCGGCTCAGGTCATGATCCCAGGGTCCTGGAATCGAGCCCCGAATCGCATCGGGCTCCCTGCTCAGCGGGGAGCCTGCTCCTCCCTCTCCCTCTGCCTGCTGCTCCCCTTGCTTGTGTTCCCTCTCTCTGTCAAATAAATAAATAAAATCTTTAAAAAAAAAAAAAAAAGAAAGAAAGAAAGAAAGAAACTCTCAAACACTACTTCTGCTCCATTACTTTCCTTCCCTTTATAGCAGATTCCTTGAAAGAAATGGCTATTGATGAACATCTGAAGGGTTCAAGTTGTTTGCTCTTAGGAACAGTACTACTATTAACTTTCTTGTATAAATCTCCTGGTACTTACATGCTAAAGTTTCTCTAGGTATATATCTAGGAGTAATATTGCTGGATCATAGAGGATACGAAAGTTCAATTTCACAAGATAATGCTAAGATGTTTTCCAACATGGTTAAACAAATTTACATACCCATCAGCAACATACCATTGAAGAGGTCTTTCCAATACTTGATAGTAGCTCCTTAATTTTTGGCCAGTTACATAAGTATAAAATATTATCTCACTTATGTTCATAGAAACATTACGCACAATAGCCAAAAGGTAGAAACACTCCAAATGTCTATCATCTGATGAATGGATAAACAAATGTGGTATATCCATACAATACATTATTCAGCCATAAAAAGGAATGAAGCGCTGGTGCATGCTATCACATAGGTAAACTTTTAAAACATTATGCTAAATAAAAGAAACCAGGAACGGGTGGCTCAGTTGGTGAAGTGTCTGCCTTCAGCCCAGGTTATGATCCTAGGGTCCTGGAATCTAGCCCTGCATCGGGCTCCTTGCTCAGCAGGGAGCCTGCTTTTCCCTCTGCCTGCCGCTCCCCCTGCTCATGCTCACTCACGCTCTCTCTCTCTCTCTGACAAATAAATAAATAAAATCTTTTTAAAATAAATAAATAAAAGAAACCAGACACAAAAGACTGCATATTGCAGATTCCATTTATATGAAATACCCAGAATAGATAAATGCATAGAGATGGAAAGGATATTAGTGGTTGCCAGGAGCTAGGGGAAAGTTGGAATGGAGAGTGAAAGCCTAAAAGATAATGGGTTTTCCTCTTGGGGTGATGAAAGAAAGCTGAAACTAGATAGTGATGATCATTATACAATATTGTGAATGTACTTAACGCCATTGAATTGTACACTTTAAAAATGGTTAAAATGATAAATTTTAAGTGTATTTTACCACAATCAGTGCTATCTCACTGTGATCTTAATTTGCAGTTACTGAAATAGAAGAAGCTAAGCATCTCTGTGTGTTTAGTAACCATATATGTTTCTTTGCCTGTGTACTGCCTCTTTATATTTTGTGTCTTTCTATTGACTTGTCTTTTTCTTTATTTTCAGAAGGTTCTTATATATTCTTGATGCTGTTCCTTTATTGGTTGATATTTTATAAATATCATATACCAAACTGTATATTGTCTTTTCACATTAAACTTCTTAATGAGTAGAAGTTCTTAATTTTAATATAGTAGAATTTATCAAAATTTATCTTATGCTTGTCATTTTATGATTAATCGTGATTATTTTCTATTTTTTTGCTTTAAAAATACTTTTTAGTATTCTGATATTAGAATAAATATATATCCATATTTTCATATAAAAAATGTAAAGTTTGCTTTTGATGTTCAAATTCTTCATGTAAAATTGAAATTTTTATATATGATACAAGGTGGGGATCCAATTTCATCCCCATATAGATGATAAATTGTCCCAGCTCCATTTCTCCACTGATCTGCCATGCCACTTCCATCATATATTATATTTCCACATATGCAGGCTTCTGTTTCTAGGCTCTTTGTTCTATTGTATTGGTTAATTGGTCTATGCCTTACTAAAAACAGATTTAATTACTATAACTTTATAATAAATCTTAATATATAGCCTTAATATCTCCTCCTTATTCTTCTTCAGAATTAGCTTAGGGGAGCCTGGGTGGCTCAGTAAGTTGAAGACCTGACTCTGGATATCGGCTCTGGTCATGATCTCAGGGTGGTGAGATTGAGCCCCGCATCCAGCTCTGTGCTAAGGTTCTCTCTCTCCCTCTCCCTGTGCTTTATAAATAAATAAATAAATAAATAAATAAATAAATAAATAAATATCTTTTTAAAAATAAAAAAAGAAGTATCTTAGACATTCTTGGTCTTTTTATCTTCCACATAAAATCAACTTGAGCGATTCCGTGCAAAAAACCTTTTGGGGCTAAGATCACCATTGCATTAAATCTATAGCTCAACAACAGGTGTCAAGGGCTAGGTAGAGAGATAATTACAGTAGTAAGTGTTCCTAAAAAGGACTATCTATATCTCTCCATTTACCTGCCACTCCTTTAATGCTATTCAGTAAAGTTTTATAATTTTATACATACAAGTCTGGCTTATATTCTTATTCCTAGAAACCACATGGTTTATTAATAATGTAAATGGCATCCTTTTCTGAAAATTATGGGGGTTTAATTGTTTGTTACTGGTATATTAAATTGATGAAACTGATGAAGGTTAAGCTATTCGGTTTGAAGAAAGAGTGGTATGGTGGACCCGGAGCCCTGCCTGCTTGACCTCCCTTCATGATCAAAGCCCCCTCTCTTCACCAAAACTGACCCTCTTTGGAACCAGAGGGCTCTGCCATACATAGTTCAGAAACTTCTGATCTAAAAGAATAAACAGTTAAGAATACTCAATATGGGGCACCTGAGTGGTTCAGTCAGTTAAGCGTCTGCCTTGGGCTCAGGTCATGATATTAGGGTCCTGGATTGAGCCCCACATCAGGCTCATCAGTCCTCCCCACTCAGTGGGGAATCTGCTTCTCCCTCTTTCTCCGCCCCTCCCCTGCTCGTACTCTCTCTTTTTCTCTCTCTCAAATAAATAAATAAAATCTTTTTTTAAAAAAGAATATTCAATAAATTTTTAAAAGAATAGCGACACCTGGGTGGCTTAGTTGGTTAAGCGTCTGGTCTGCCTTCAGCTCAGGTCATGATCTCAGGGTCCTGGAATTGAGCCCCACATCTGACTCTCCACTCAGCAATGAGTCTGCTTCTCCCTCTCCCTCTGTGGTCTCTCTTACCATCACTCTCTCTCAAATAAATAAATAAAATCTTTTTTAAAAAGTAAAGATTTTATTTATTTGACGGAGAGTATAAGCAGGGAGAGCAGCAGGCAGAGGGAGAGGGAGAAGCAGGCTCCCCACTGAGCAAGGAGCCCCAACTCGGCGAGGCTGGATCCCAGGACCCTGGGATCATGATCCGAGCCAAAGGCAGACACTCAACCAACTGAGCCACCCAGGCACCCCAAAAATTTTTTTGTAAAGAATAATATTATGAACTATGGGACACTGAAAAATTATACAGCCATTAAAAATTTTTTAAGTATGTAATGTTGAGAAGCCAGACTATAGAACGAAATAAAAAGTCAAAATAAAATCTTAGGCTACGCAACTATTAAGTATGCATGAGTGTGGCATTTCTAATCATTAAAGAAAGCCTTTTTTAAATAAGTAGTGCTTTCAATAAGTCATTAGTTACTTAGGAAATTTGACTGCATTATGAAACGAATAGTGCATTAGTTAAAACTCAATGTTGGCCTGCTAGCTTGTGAATTCTGGAGAACATAAACTGGCTTTTTCATCTTTGTGTCCACGTGTGCCCTACATATATAGTTGGTGCTCCATAAAAACTAGTTGAATTATTGTTGAATTTATTTCTTGGGATCAGGGCCACATAAAATGGATTGGATTTAAAAGTTACTATTATGCAAAAACTTTGTAGGGAATGGATTGGATGATACATAACTATCTCTTAGAAGCTTTAAGACTTTAATGAACTTAAGTGATCCAGACTTGAGTAGTAACTATGAGAATAACTTGCTACCAGTTATGGAGACTGTCTTCATAAGGTTCATTCATTCATTCAAGGACTAAGTGAACCCATAATAGAACACAAACAAGAATTGATCATATATCTTCATCATATCCAGCCACATACGAGCCTGCACTTGGGGAAACCCTATTTGCAATACAGAACTGAAAGCTGTCCCTGAAATCTAGAACTGTCAGCAAACATATATAATTGCATACAGAAAAAATGACCAATGATAGAAAACATTTATTCCAAAAATGTATCCTAATTACTACAAGTACTCAATGTATGACAAGCCTCAGGAAACATGATTGGTAAAAAATTATCTATGGAAACAAATGTGGTTGTGACAGTTGGATATCAGGGTAGGAGAAACTGACTTCAATCCGTATTTTACCCTTTATATAACAATTGCCAGATGCATCAGAGTTAAGCAAGAAGTAAGGGTGGGATGAATAGGAGGAGCACAGATTTTTAGGACAGTGAAACTATTCTGTATGGTACTGTACATATATTTGTTATATATTTGTCAAAACCCATAGAATGGACAACACCAAGAGTGAATCATGATGTAAACTATGGACTCTGGGTGATAATGATGTGTCAAATAAAATTTTATTTTTTGGATTTTGGAGAGAAAAATGGAAGTGATGGTTCAATTATGAACAAAAGGAACTGTAGTTTCTTTTACTAAAGACTTAAAAAAATATATTTAAGGACATAATGATGTACCATATTCATTCATTTATTAAATCATCTGCCCTCAATTGGACTACTGCATTACTCTCCTGACTGGGTCTCCCTCCATTCTTGATCCATTAAAACCATTTTCCTCGGGGCGCCTGGGTGGCTCAGTCCTTAAGCATCTGCCTTTGGCTCAGGTCATGATCCCAGGGTCCTGGGATCAAGCCCCGCATGGAGCCCTGCATCGGGCTCCCTGCTCTGCGGGAAGCCCGCTTCTCCCTCTCCCACTCCCCCTGCTTGTGTTCCCTCTCTCGCTGTGTCTCTCTCTGTCAAATAAATAAATAAAATCTTTAAAAACAAAAAACAAAAAACCATTTTCCTTAAGGCAGCCATAGTGACTCGTCAAAAATACAAAGTGATGTTACTTGCCTACTTCAAATTACTCCTTTGATTTTTCCATTTGATTATTTAATTCTCCCTTTTTGCCTACAAATAAAGTCCAAATTCCCTTTGCATGGTATATAAGACCCATTACAACTTAGCTCTTCCCTCTCTTACAGCTTAGTCTTGTTTCAAATTTTATGTTCTAGCAATTTGCAACTGCTTCATGTTCTTTCAAGTTCATGCCATACTGTTCATGATTCTGTGACATTGCTCAAGCTTTTCCCTTTCCCTGGCACATGCTCCCCACCTTTATCTTATTCATATTCATCCTTCAAGACAGCTCAAATGTCATCCTCCAAACTGAGTTAGAGGCCCCTTCTTGGGTTTTTGTAGCATCCTATGCATACTTCTATCTCATCAGCTACCAAATCGTATTGAAATTATCTGTTTATAAGTCTGTCTTCTCCATTGAACCATGAGTTTTTTTAGGGCGGAAGCCATGGTTAGTCATCTTGTGTACCAGCCAGCATCTAGTTCAGTACCTGGAATACAGCAGGCACTTAATAAATACAATGAGTACTTAATAAATCATCTTCCAGGTATTGCAACAGGTACTAGTGAACTTCATATATTCAATTTCTGCCATCCAGGAGCTCACAGCCCACCATACAAAAGAGGACATGAGAAATGGCAGGCATGAAAGCACGTGAATAGTCAGATGAGTCACACTGGGTGAGAGTCATCTGTCTTTTTAGCCAAATTGAAATTGCTTACCGTCAACCATGCTCATCCATGAGAATGAAGGACCGTGGAATTTTCTTCTGTTAAAATCACTTCTGAGAAGTATATTATTTAAAGACAAGTAGGCAGAAGGACGAGACAAGAGATCCTAGTGATCTACAAACTAATCCATCCCCCCCTTTTTTTTTAAGATTTTATTTATTTATTTGAGAGAGAGAGGCAGGGGGAGAGGGAGAAGCAGGCTCCCTGTGTGGGGCTCGATCCCAGGACCCTGGGATCATGACCTGAGTCAAAGGCAGATGCTTAACTGGCTGAGCCACCCAGGCACCCTTCCCACCCCCTTTTGAGAGTTTTCATATGTACTCTTCAATGTAATCGAAAAATCTTTACTGGCTTATGTTCTCTAGAATCTGAAATGTGATCAGGTTTATTTTGTAAATAATGGGAGTGGTGGCAGAATCACTTCCTCCCTATTATTATTCTCAACCCTGTTTTATAATGGAAGCATGTTAACAAATTTATTTTGTTCTATTAGCCAAGCATAGTGTTAAGATATGAGATAAGATTATCTCATTCAACCTTCATAACTAGCCCATGAAGTAAGTACTATTATTAACTCCATTTTGTAGGGAAGGAAATTGAAACTTGAAGAGGTCAAGTAACTTGCCCAAGATCACGTCTGTGGTAAGCATTAGAAGCAGAATTTGAAGCCAGGCAGTCTGATTCCAGGACTCACAGTTGTGATGAGTGCACCATACTACCTGAGCTGTACATGGTAAAATGCAGTAAACACTCATTACAATTGGTCCATTATAAATTGTTCTTGACTTCAGGTAAATGGCAATTTATAACACTGAATCAATCAAGTTGTCAGTTTTGTTGCCTTTTTTTTTAAATTAAGGATACTTTGGGACCTGTAAAAGTGTTAATAGTTACTCTCATATGCTGCCTAATTGTGGAGTATTTTAAACTTTAAGGATGTTGAGGAAACTAATTATCCACATAACTGTCCTCCTTTGTAATTAAATAAAATATTATTATTAAAATATTGTAATATAAATTTTTTATATTTGGCAGTTTTCATTAGTATATGATTTTTCCAGTGGAAAGAGTCTTCCTGTGGAAAGAAATCCTCAAAAGTGCTACCTAAAGACTAAAGTGTTTGTTTAGGAAAAAAAAAACAACTACTTTTCTCCTTCTAGACTCCAGAAACAGTTTCCTCCTAAAGCTGACTTCCTTTCTGGAAATTATTTTTGTTTCCAACCATATTGAGAATCCATTTTTTTTCATTCCTTCTCTCTCTCTTATTCTTTCTCTTTCTCCCTCCCTTCCTCCCTCCTTTTGCTTTTCTGGTAATAGCAGAGAGGAAGGAGGGGGTGGGCACAGGAAAGAGGGAAAAGAGAAAACAGAAAAAGAATTGCATGCCACTATGCCTGAATATATCCTTTACTTGTAGATAATTCCATCCGAATTGCACTTTTGCCTTTTATTTCCGTTTTTGGACACCTCTTTTATCATCCAGCCAACTGGGACAGACAAAGCACTGTTGGTGCCCTGAGCGACAGAACTCTGGTAGGGGGGCTGGCTGTAAATTGACGTGGCATGGAAATTCTCCGCTAAGTTGTAGCAGCTTGCATGTTTCTCCTAAGATCAAGCCCAGCCTCCTAGAACTGTAGCTTAATCATCATGGGTCCAACGACTTTACAGAAAAATGGATAGAAAAAGTCTTCAGCTCCTTTCTTTGGACTCAAATGTTTTCTTTTTGACTATCCATGGTTTAGCTGAAAAAATCAAAGCAGTTAAGTCTGTAACTTTCTTTTTGCAGCTTAAACAACAGAATTTGCTGCTCTCCCTCCCCTATCCTGCAATTTAATTCCTTACAGATTTTGCTATGGGGTGCGGACTTAGAAAGCTAGAAGACCCTGATGATAGCAGTCCTGGAAAAATATTTTCTACCCTGAAGAGACCGCAAGTGGAAACAAAGACAGAATTTGCTTACGAGTATGTATTGCTGGATTTTACTTTACAAGGTAATTTTTGCTTCTATTTTATTTGTTAAATGAAATCTTTCAAAGAGAAGGCACTAGTTTTTTTAAGTGTTGCTTGTGAATTTTTAAACTATTCTTCACAATCAGATTGTATAAATCTAACAATAATGCTTTGTTTCTTAATTATATTTTGAAAGATTTTTGTTTTGTTTGCCTCATTTTTTGTAATATGGCTCATGTGCACTTTGTAAAATTAGAAAAACTGCTTGGAATTATTTCTTTCATTTTTAAATCAAATGCTTATTTGTAGGATATATAAAAATGTTTGATTTCCCAGCCAAATAGCTATAGCCTTAATGACAGTTTGGGTCTTGAAAAATATCTGGAAGTCACAAGAAGGTAGTGTGTAGGATATATGATTTGCATCATGTGGCAGAATATTTGCTAAGATAATTCTGAGGTTTCCAACTATGTAAAATTTTGTGATTGTGCTTGTCACTTTATATTTTTGGCCAAGCTAAACTTGAAGTTTGAAAATACAGTAAAAAAAGAAAAAAAAAAAGATAGTCTTCTGTAAGACACTTCCTTTGCTTGGTGCCCCGTCCCTAACAGAGAAACTCCCTGTTCCAGAAAGTTGGAAACACAAATAAACAAGCCCAGATGGCAGCCCTGCGGAAGGAACAGAGGCAGCTCAAACTCACAAATACTTTGCCTCACTTCTTTTGGAAACCTTAGAGTGTACAACTGCATGGATAAAACTGAGTTTTTAAAAAGCAGAACAGTATCTTTAATTATGGGGTACTGAAAATGAAATTTAGAATGTCTTGCTTGCTGTTAGAATTTCCAGATATCAGTATTTTAAGCTCTTATTACAAAGTTACACTTTTCATTCTAATAAGGTACACATTTTATCAGTTAATAGAAAGTTTATACTGAATAAATTATCATATTGGATATTAATTTCTTTTCAACTTAAACACAAATTCTCCATTTTTTTGGTTTGTTCTGTGAACAGGGCATCTCTGTGCTAGAAACAAGAGCAGCCCATTTTTCTTTGTCAAAAATTGAGCTAGCCAGCAAGCAAAGTCCCTTCCAGGGACATACACAAAATCTGTACATATACTTTCAACATATTCACATTTCTACTTTTATTTAAGGCTAAGGCTACCAAAGGAAAAAATGTCAATATTCTTAATTTTATTTTTAATTATGAAAGTTAAAAGTGGATTAAGATAATAGTGATAATCAGAGAACTAACCAATCATGTGAATTTTTTCTATACTTTTTCAAAAACCATCATTTGAGAAATATTTGTGATGTGGTGCCATGTTTTCTCCATTCATTGTTCTTATCAATTATTTTTAGGACAAGTTTCTGTAAATCCATAGGACACAAACACTTTTCTTAACCTTAAAACCTTGTCTACTCATAAACTTTAGGCCAGAGCCATTTTGATCTGCACTTTAAGAATTGCTGCACAATCCACCATAGGATCATAGGGCTTAAAGTAACTTGACATTTTTTTCTGATTTATTTCCTTCTAACCATGTTAATCTCAAACGAATATGTATAAATGCAGTCATGCTTGAATTAGAAACATCTACAGCTTTCTTCAGAAGTCATTTTGGTTTTGTTATATTATCAGAAGCCCTTCTCTCTGTGAAAGGAATATAATCGCTACCTCCACTCTAGGTGTTTGGAGGAGGTAATAGAGTGTTACACTGTAAAGTGTTAAGTATGGGCATGGATAACAAATGTTAGCACAGACAGCAGGCACATACTTTAAAGTTGCATCTGGTTCCTATTTGGTTGAGGCGCCTAGTCTCCTGGTGCCCCTTTCTGTCCAATTCTTCCACATTTTTTTGTTGTGTTTTGTTTTGTTTTTGTCTTTGCCTTTGCCTCAGAAGCCAAAACTCTGTATTTCCCCAACTGCACAAACCACCTTTCTTTATTCTGTTCTCTGACTTCCACCTGCCACTCCAGTGTATAGAGGAATGAGTCAAGGGGTGTTGGGGAGTGGGGTAGAACATGCCAGCCTTCTATCTAGCACTGGCAGTTCTGTCCTGGGATTGCTGTAAGTACTGAATAGTGGCACCTCCTGCTTCTCAGAGGCCACTGTGAGCAACTTTTCAGGAAACAGAATGGTCTGGTGACAGCTGTGTGTGCTCATGATCAGCCTGTCTCTTACCTTGTTTTCCTCCGTTTTTTCCAAACAGAGGACATGAGACAGAGAGTATAGTCTCAGTGGGACAAGAGGAGGAGGCCCTTTGAAATTTCCAGTGCCCTGAGTTAGGATGGCTAATTACCATGAACAATTTATTTATTTTCCATTCAGTTCCATTCTCTATTTCTCTCCCTCTCTCTCCCACTTTCTCTCTCTCTCTCTGCTTCCCCACACTTTTTTTGCAGGGGTGGGCAGAGGGACTTTGAGCCATTATTTACATCTCCGTGGGAGAAATAATAGCATAGTCATTAAGCACTGGAATCAAAGTTCCTGGATCCTGAATCTAGGCTCTTTCACTCTCTAACTGTGGCAGGTTTATAAATGTTGCTATATCTCAGTTTCCCCTTCTGAAAAAGAAGGGTTCTGATGTTGCCTACATAATAGAGTTGTTTTGAGGATTAAAGAGGATAATACAAGATAATCCACTTAATAAAAGTTAACTATTATTATCCATCCTGGCTTTATGCCAGATCTACCAACTGCACTAGTGAGATTTTGGTACAATTTTTGTGATAAGTTTTCTGGATTATTGTATAGGAATCTATGAATGTGTATTTATGAGAGTGTATGAGTGTATACATGAGCGTGTTACAGAATTTCTTAATGAATAGTTAAATTAACTCTGCAAATGATCCAAAAGTGTTAGTTTCATCCTTAAAGCCCAGAAAAGAATTTGAATAACAATAGCCTTAAAGATTTTTAAAGCACATACAGCTTTAAGATTAAAAGAGTTCTTACAATACTAAAAACCCAACAGAAGGACAGATGGTAGCTTTGAATTTCTAGTAAAATTATGTAAAATATATTAAGTAAAATTTTGCTGGCCTCTAACTTGCTTCCTTATTATTAAAACAAGAAATCCTCAGTGTTTTTTTATCACCCTGTTAACAGCAATCAATACATATGACATATGTATTCTGTAGAAGATGCTGATAAGTACTGGAAATACAAAGAGGAATAAGACAGTTTCTGCCCTCAAGTATTTTATATTCTAAATGGTCAAACTGGACAAGATCATGAACTCCTCAAGGTCAGGAACTATATCTTATCCACCTTTGTATTCCCTGTGTCTAGCACAGTGCTTGGCACATGAACAATGGCCAATAAGTTTTGTTGAATTAATGAATAAAAAATTACAATACAAGATACGAGAGGTGTCAGAAAAAGGAAAATCAGTTTTGAATAGGGTCAGTTGGAACTGGAACTAGGACTTTAACTGACCCTGAAGAACAAACAGGGCTTATTAGTCAGAAAAAGATTAAGCGGTTGAGGTATATTCAAGGACTACTGACTAGAGCAGTGAGCTAAGGGGGGTTTTGTTGGAGAGAGGGAGAAAATGAGGTTGGAAATAAATGGAGTATGAAATGCTGTGACCTGGCTAAGGAAGGATTCCTTGATTCTATGGGAATTAAGTAGCTGTAAAGGCTTTTGAATGAGTAGTCAATAGGTACAGAGAAGTATTTTTAGAATATTAATGTGAGATTGAGTGGGCAGAGATGGAAGTGAGGACATTTATTTAGATGGCCTCTTGTAGTGGTCAAGGCTACAAGTGGACAATTAGGACATGCATGTAGGGGGCAGCGAAAGGATGGAATGCAAGGGGCAAATATAACAGACATTATAAAGAAGGAAATTACTAGCTTGTGGCTGACTGGATATGAAGGGACAGAAAGAATGCGGAATCCAGGATGACTTCCTGCTTCTGAGTAAGTGTATAACTGAGCCTGAGTAACTGTGGAAATAATGATGCCTCTTACAGTAGCAAGGGCATCCCAAAGACAGTCAATGTGTGGTGAAAAAGCAGTTCCATCACAGGCATGTTGCCTTTGAGGTGGCAGTGGACATCTTACGGATACATAAGGGACTGCTTGTATAAGAGATTCTTACAGATACATAGCTGGAGATGGTGATTTCCAGGAGGAATTGAAATAGGTAAAGTCTTAAAGAGAAGGAATGTGTGAAAAGCATAAGCATCTTGGGCTGAGTTGTCAGGCATATTTAGCTGTATTGAGGACAATTCAACAAAAATGACAGAGAATGAAGATAGGACTGTATAGCACCAGAGAGCACAAGGGAAGGGAAGCCTTCAAAAAGCAAGAAATGGTCAGTAATTTCAAATGTTAGAGAACTTTTAAGAATGAAGATGCAGCACTGAAGAGACCGCATTAAAGAATCAACAAGCCGTGAATAAAGGATCAGAAATGAGGGAAGGAAGAGGATGGGAGAAGGAAGGGTGGGTCCATCTAAATTTTCTGTATCTGTCTGAGTCTAATAATTTCATGAACATTTTCTCAAACAGTCAAAAGTGACTGAATTTACTCAGGCATCAATGTAATCCCTGTTGTAGTACCTAGCCCAAATTCCTACCAGGTGATAAAACCTATATGGGAAGTTCCATTATGTTTGAAACGGTGAGATATTTGGTTTAGAAGAATAATAAAACCTCACAAATCCAGACTCTTGTGGAAGAGAAGGATCCCAATCTGAACTAGGAGAGAAAAGAATCTCTGATAAAAGCATACAGTTGATCCACTTAAATACTGTTGTTGAGAGAAAATACATATACGTTTATATTGACAATGTAATTTATATTTTCTATCTTACATATACTTCTTGTATCTAGGTGGACATTTACTCATCCACTGAACTAATATTTATTGAGTACCTACGGAGCTAAGAGCTAGGATACAAATATAAATAAAGCCTAGTCCCTGCTCTTTATGAACCTGCACCCTAGTTGAGCATTCTACTGAGGGACATTCAGTTACAATGTGTACGTTATACACTATGATACAGGCTATGCTAGAAGTGTGAGGGGGATAGAAGTAGAAAAAAGAGCACCTCTACCTGATTGGTGGGATCCAGGAAGATTCCTTAAAAGAAGGATCACCTCAATCTGAGATGTAAAGAATGAGTGGGACTTAGATAAAAGTTTGTATCCAGAATAGAGAAAATACAACTGCAAGTTGATAAGGAAAAAACAAACAACCCAAGAGAAAAATGCACAAAGAATTTGGACAGGCACTTCACGAAATAGTTAATCTAACTGGTCAATGGACATATGAAACTGTGCTCAACCTTATTAATAACCAGGAAAATGCACGTTAAAACCACAGTGAGATACCACTATAAATCATCCAAAATGGCTAAAATTTTAATAGACTGCTAATACCACATGTTAGTAAACTGGTACAACCATTTTGGGGAAAAAATGTAAACTGGTACAACCATTTTGGGGAAAAAAATGCTTTAGCATTATCTGGTTAGCTGAAGATATACCCAATATAAATGTGTGCGCATGTGTACCATGAGGCACATACAAGAATGTTCAGAGAAGTGTTATTTATGATAACCCAAAAGTATGAACAACACAGAAATCCAAGAACAAGAGATTAGAAAAACAAAATGTGGTATACTCACACAATGGAACACTATACTGCAAAAGTCAGCAAACTTTCTGTAAGGGGCCAAATAGTAAATATTTCAGTCTTCGTGAGCCACGTGGTCTCCATCACAATTACTCAGCTCTGCCATTGTAGTACCAACATACCGTATGTTATGAAATAAGCCATAGGCAATACTTTGCCAACCTTGACTGTACTGCAATGAAAATGAGTAAACTAAAACTACACAAGCTACATGAGACAATCTCGCAGGCATAGTGTTGAGTGAAAGAAGACAGACACTGGAGGCACCTGGCTGGCTCAGTCAATAGAGTGTGTGATTCTTGATCTCGGGGTTGTGAGTTCAAGCCCCATGCTGGGTGTAGAGATTACTTAAAAAAAATAAAAATAAAAAAACTTAAAAAAAAAAAGAAGTCAGACACGGAAGTATATGCCATATGGTTCCATTTATATAAAACAAAAAATAGGCAAAACTGAACTATAGTGTTTAAGGCTGCATTCTTGGATGGTAGACTAAAAAGAAGAGAAAGGAAATGATGACCATAAAATTCAAGATAGTACAGAATGGGAGAGGGGGATTGTGATTGGAAAGGACAAAATGGGAAGCTTCTGGAGTGCCCACCATGTTCTGATTTTTGAATGGATGGTGGTTACCCAAGTGTTGTCAGTGTTAATTATGTTTTGTTTTGTTTTGTTTTGTTTTTTGTATGTTAGTTACATTTCTACCCCTACCCAAAAATCTTCAAAAGATTTTTTAAAAAAAGACTAAGTAGGAAGTATGGGTAAGGCAAACAAGGCTGAAAGACAAGATACACAGACTCAGAAATGAGAGGAAATTTCATGGTCTGTCCAGGAACCACAAATAAAACAGAATGGATGGAGAGTAGCACAGGAAGGAGGCAGCAGTGAAACATAAGGCTGTAGGAGTCTGAAATGGTCCTAATTTGATCTTTCATATTTCTGCATATAATAATGAACTATGTAGTTCAATAGAGTTTTAGCATATTTAAAACTACAGTTACATTACTTCAATTAAATATACTAAAGAGTGACTATAAAAATGGCAGCTTTCATTGGAAACATAAAAGATTACATAATTTGCAGGCGCCTGGTTGGCTCAGTCATTAAGCGTCTGCCTTCAGCTCACATCATGATCCCAGGGTGCCGGGATCGAGCCCTGCATCGGGCTCCCTGTTCAGTGGAAAGCCTGCTTCTCCCTCTCCCAGTCCTCCTGCTTGTGTTCCCTCTCTCACTGTCTCTCTCTCTGTCAAATAAATAAAATCTTTAAAAAAAAAAAGATTACATAATTTGGATATTGTTCATATAGCAGTTCATATTGCTAAATAATTTTAAGCATTTTTTTAAAGATTTTATTTATTTATTCATAAGAGACAGAGACAGAGAGAGAGGCAGAGGGAGAAGCAGTCTCCCCACTGAGCAGGGAGCCCAATGCAGGACTCGATCCCAGGACCCTGGGATCATGACCTGAGCCGAAGGCAGATGCTTAACCATCTGAGCCATCCAGGCGCCCAATTTTAAGCATTTTGATAAGTAGAGTAAACCAAATATTCCTTTTAATATCCATACATTAAATTGCTTAACAATTTATTATAGTCCAAAAGCTTTAGCCTAGCTCATGTCTGAATTTTCACAAATTCTTAACATGACCCAAATCAATGAAGTTTTACTTTCTTGTAGGCACTAAAGTGTATGGCTGTGGAGTCATCTTGTCTGGTTTAATCACAGCCTCACCACTTACTAGCAATCTGGGCAAGTTACCAAATCTCTCTCTTCCTGAGTTTCCTCATCTGAGAATAATGATAGTATCTACCTTATGGAGTTTTGTAAGGGTTAATTAAGATTAGGCATATAAAGCATTTCACATAGTGCCTGGCACAAAATAGGGACTTGGTATACGTTACCTATTATTTTTTACTATAATTGCTAAATATATATGGAGATTGACAGTCTATTCCCTTTTGAAAATACGGTGAAATTACTTGCCAGTGTTTATACATTGCATGTTTATCTGAGGAAACAATGTTTCATAAATATTTCAAAAACACATAGCAATCTTCAGAAGTAAATTGGTGGAAAGAACATATATATGTCTTGGACAGTTTTCATAGAGTTACATCATCAGAGCAAAGCTTTTGGCATTGAGCAAGTTCTTAGCTTTATACTGGAAGGTGAATCTATTTCTAAACTTTGATCTTTGTCTATGAGGCTTTTAAGCAAATGAGCATAAAAAAGTCTATTGACATTTTATTTTCAAAACTATGAGGATAAACGATAGAATGTTGCTGACCTTCAGTGTTTTTCAATTTTAATCATAAAAATCTACTTTGCATTTGTACAGTTTTCAAAACAATGACAAAATGCTTTTTTTCATCAGCAATTCACAATAGTCTTGTAAGGTATAATAAAGCATTTACAAATCGTGTAGCGTCAATTTAAAAGTAATCAACCACACCCAATAATGCTGTGAACAGCACCATTTGTTCCTTCTTCCAAAGAGCTGAGCAAGGACGGATGGCGGCTGGGGAGCTAGGAGGAGGAAGACGGATGGCTTGCAGCTGCTGTTAACCGCCTATGCTGTTCAAATTCTAGCCAAAACAACTACCGCCTCCCCCTGAATTTCCTGGTTTCAAAAGTAATAGAGCCAAGGGGCACCTGGCTGGCTCAGTCAGTAGAGCATGTGACTCTTGATCTCAGGGTTGTGAGTTCAAGCCCCATGTTGGGTGTAGAGATTACTTAAAAATAAAATCTTAAAAAAAAAGAAGTAATTAAAAAAAATAAACAACAAAAAAGTAATTGAGCTTCTGATATTACTGCTCTAGTACAAGGACATCAAATCAAAGGAGGACGTCAAATCAAAGGCTTGGCCTCAAGCACTGAGCCTGTTGTGGAGAGGTAATTACTCACTCTGGGCAGCACTGATGAAAATTCTTCACTCTGTGCGCACAACTCTCCCCTTCCTCATGTCTCTCAGCTGAATCAGGCTTCTAGTCTCTTTGCAGCCCAGTTTAATACATTAGTAAGAATTGAGGGAATTACATAAAGGGAAGTTCTCATAAAAATTCCTGGATTTATTTTTCCTCTTTTTGCTCCTGGGTTTACTTTTCTTGAATGATGCTGGCATGTTTAAAGCAAGTCCCAATGTTGGATAAGAAGGACAATTTGTTAAAAGAATGAACCCTAGCCCATCTATCACCATCCTTCTCCTCTTCCCACTAATGAAGAATTGGATCACTTTTTCTGTATCCTAGGATGCTGAACACTGTCTAACATGATTTAGGTGGCCTGGCCTGGACCTGAGCAGGCTCTGGTCAGCAGAGTCTCTGGTGTGACCCATAGCAGAAGTTGCAAACCAAGGAGATAATGGGCCATAATCAGCCTTCAGACAGGTCTCACTTGATGTGTACAGTATTAAAATATTTTAATTAACTGTCACTTTTTAAAATTGGTAAATATTACATAAGAATCTGGATTTGGGAGTCTTCTTAAAAATTAGAAGGTCTAATAACAACTGGGCCCACATGCTTATATGGCAGCCCTGAGCCGGAGCTACTGCCCTCTTTGGACGAGGTTCTGAGTCTTTTCTAGGTCCCACAGCCTCCTCCAGAACAGGTCCTTTCTTCATTTTATCAGCCTGGTGCCTTCAGGCATTTGAGTCTGGGGCTCAATGTAGTAGGTCAGTGAGTTAGGAAGCCCTGATCTGGAGTGTGAGCTTAGGGGTGCCTAATCCACAGGGTGAGTTGGGACATGAGATCTAGAGCATGCATTAGGGCCTCTGCTCTAGAGTGTGAGTTAGGAACCTCTAGAATTCTACAGGTCATGTTTTTGGAATAAATCCAAATCTCTACAATGATCTTCTTTCTGGAGATTTTTTAAACCAACAATGAGTTATCTCTGAAGACAACTTCATTTGAAGCTCTCTTTCCTGAACTGGACCACCAACAGACAGGCACACCCCTGGTGTCTAAGTGTTTACTTTGTGCCAGACACTGGGCTCATGTTTTACAGTTACTATTGAACAACCCTATGAGGTACTACAATTATTTATCCTTGTCTCAGAGAGGCAAAGTAACTTGTTTCAGATCTAGTAAATGGCATAATCATGATTTGAACCTAGGTGATTTGCTTCAAGAGTCTAATGCTCTTAGTAAAATACTGCATTGTGTCTCTTTCCAGAGG
Organism: Halichoerus grypus; assembly: GCF_964656455.1. Taxonomy (NCBI): domain Eukaryota; kingdom Metazoa; phylum Chordata; class Mammalia; order Carnivora; family Phocidae; genus Halichoerus; species Halichoerus grypus. Next base: position 157,061,117 of record NC_135715.1, on the reverse strand, counting down.
AGAGGACCTTATTTATTTAAAAAAGCAGGCAACAGTTATATAGCACATACTGCATGCCAGATACCTTCTAGGAACAAATATTAATTTATTTAATCCTTCTGACAATCCTATAGGGTAGATCCTATTCTTATTCTCACTTTGCAGATAAGGAAACTGGGGAGCATGGGTACAAAGTACCTTGCCAGGCTAGTAAGTTGCAGAGCTGGAATTTGCACCCAGGTTCTAGAGTCTGTTTTTCAAACTGATGCTCCACGAGTACCCTGGAGCTCTGTTAACTGAATATGTTAAACCTAATTTTTTTCATTTGTTGGTCCTTTAATAAGTATTTTTAAGCACTTGCCGTAATAGTCATGTCTATGCTGAGTGCTACTTATCAAAAGACACAGACCTCCAGATAGAAGAACATATACACTTGAGGTGGTTGAATAATGAATGTAAGGAACTGAGCCCAAACAAACATGATCTTAACATAAACTTATGTTAAGATATATTTGTATAATTTTTTTCTCTCTCTAAATTTTCTAGATTTCTCAGTTTGTAATTCCTCCCAAAACTGCTGTGTGTGTTTGTGTGTGTGTGTGTTTAGTGCATTAACATTTCTTTTGCTTTGAGACTCAAGACAATAACCTTACTTTAGTGAGAGTGCAAGAGGGTGTGGAGTCGACCTGGAAAGCTGGATTTATTCCATTGACATAACCAGAGAATGAGGTGTTCCTTAGAAATACATTCTCCACCTGAACAGGAACCCCCTTAAGCACCGATGTTATTCTGTTATAGCTATCTTCTTGGTGATTGTTTTTAACATGTTACATAACTCTGCCTTTGAAAACCATATTCTGAAACAAGAGAATGGAGGGAATGCGTTCATTATCATTATCAATTTGGGACAATGAAGTGTAGAAAGCCCATTAAGTGACCCTAAACTGTAAAGTTTTTATAGTTCTTTTATCTAGTTTTATAATTCATTTTATTACCTCTGATGTCATCTCCCTTGCTACTACCGTTGTGTCCCTGCTCCTTCTTAGCGGGTCTCTGAGCCTCGACCAAGTCACTTGGCATTGGACATGAGATACTTTCAAGTTGTACACACAGGCAGAGAATTAAATAACATTGAGTCTCATAGACAGAAAGTTGTGCCCTTTTCAATTCTTTTTAAGCCTTCCAATCAGTTTGGAGTTAATATATCTTTAACACCTCTCTAACGGCTAATTTTCCTTTTCAACAAAGAGAGAACAGAGCTGTGGCTCAGAATCTTTGGTGGATAACAGTATCTGGCTAGAATCTAACAAGTGTTTTTGTTGTATTCATTTGTATGACAGCTTTCTACTTACGGTAAGTGATTCTGCTTTTATGGTCATATGAGAAATATAGATTCCTTTTGAAATAAATGGAAGTTTAAAATGAAAATTAAGAGGCACCTGGTTGACTTAGTCAGTTGAGCATCTGACTCTTGATCTCAGCTCAGGTCTTGATCTCAGGGTCGTGGGTTCAGGCCCCGCATTGGGCTCCAACTTTAAAAACCAAAAAAGAAAGGAAAATTAAAAGAGGAAATTTAAGAATATGGAAATACAGATGGTACTCAGATATGATAAAAATTGTGAAAGTGTGCTCAATGACTTAAGTTTGGGATACACCACCCCAGTCCAATACACACTTGGTAGTAAAGGGAGCTGAGGGTGGCTCCATGCCTCTCATGAAAAAGTGGATGATCTTTGTGAGAACTTTGTGAGAACCATACATATATTTAAAGAACTGAGCATGTCAGAGTCCTACTATTCTTCCCTGCCACCTGCAGTTTGGGTGAATACTCCTCTAGGTACCTGTCTCCTCCACTGTTCAGTCAGTCACACCAGCCAGCTCCTTCTATGGGACAGCCCTTCACATATATCCAGACGGTATCCTGTTCCTCCCTTATTTGACATATAGTTGCAGAACACCTGTAAGGGTCTTCAGACCCCTCACTCTCCTGAACACATTGATTTTAACATACTCCAGCTTGAAACTGCCTCTAATTTGGCCCTTAAATTGAACATAATCCACCTATTAACTCAACAAATATTAACTGAGCACCAATGTGGTAGGCACTGTTCCAGGTATCAAGAAATAGTGGTGAGCAAAATGTGAATATCCCCCTGCCTTCGCAGAGCTTTCATTTTGGTGAGGGAGGCAGATATTAAATAAGATAACGGGGCGAGGGGCACCTGGGTGGCTCAGTCAGTTGGGCCTCCAACTCTTGATTTAGGCTCAGGTCATGATCTCATGGGTCAAGGTATCAAGTCCCAGTTTGGGCTCCACACTCAGCAGGGAGTCTGCTTGAAGATTCTCTCCTTATTCCCCTTCCCCCACTCGCATGGGCGTGTGTGCACAGGTACGCACTCTTTCTCTCTCAAATAAATAAGTCTTTAAAAAAAGATAACCAGGTGAATACACTAGTATATTCTGATTATTATTTAGATGGTGATAAATGTGTAAGGGAAGGAAAATAAACAGGAAGTATTCCAATGTTGCTATACTTAGCACAGAATTCAGTACTCAGCATAGAATTCAGTGAGCCACCTTCCTATGGAGGCAATTTTCTTTCAGATGACCATGATCACATTGGATTAACTGCTAATTTATAATTAATCTGTAGTCAGCTAAAGTCTCTAGGGTTTCCTCTTTCCCCCACCAAATGAACATGTATTAAATCAGATTTTTCTCATTCTGTGTTTTGAACTATGAAAAGAACTAAGAATTTATCCCTTTTCAAAAAATTTTTTGGAACATTTATACCACCAAACCAAGAGTTCTTCAAATCCTCATTTTCTTAGCCAGTGTATTTGCAAACCACTTCTTTGCTATATAATTACATTTTTCATTGACTCCAAAACATTGTTGATTGTAAAACACACCATTACTTCATGTACTAAGAGAAGAAAAAAATGTATGAATTAAACTATGACTTACTACTTTCTCACTTAGTAATTTAATTCTTACCAGTAGTAAAAGCTCCATTAGACATCTTTAAACATTAATTATTCCTTCTATCTCTCTCCTACATACATAAAAAAAGGAAAAATAAGTGCAATAAAGATATCCCTAAAGCATCTTTACATTCAAGCCCCAATTCTTCTAAATCACTTTCAAACTCAGAGCCCGTGTATCCCCTTTTTTCCACATTATTTTTCCTCTGGGCTGTCAGGAGTATTGGAAATGCCACATTCCTTAAAAGAGTGCTGGGCTTTTCTCTGAAGTACCTGATACCCATTCTGCAAGTTTGAGACTGAGGCTCCTTGATATTGCCAGAGGTTACCAATGGCAAGTTTTCAGGCAACAACCAGGGAACTAGGACTCATAGTGTAGTTCAAGTGATCCTTAAATAGTTTGTTGAGTGAAACCTCAAGCACTCTGTCTACGCATGCCATATGGAAAAACAACCCAACTTCACACAGGTAGTGATACCCACTATAATTATCACCTGGCCAACAGTAGTGATTAAAATGCCAGGAGAGATTTCCAAGCCAAGGCACATCCTTTATTCTTGTATTGAATTTTATAATTTATGAAGACACACTTTCATAAAAATGAAATGCTCATCTCTACTCATATATTTTTAAGTTATCAGCTATAATCTACATATTTCTGTTTCACTTTTGTCAGGTAAATAGTATTTTTCATAAACTTTAAAATTTCTTATACTTTCATGAATTTTTAAGTTTTCATTTTACAGTCTACCTTGCCAAGGTCATCATGTAAAACCAACAGAAAAGCATCAAAGTTTTTTATTTTTCTGTCATCATTTTGAGGGAGAAGTCATAGCATACCTTTTTAAACCAATAAACTAGTGCCATTGTACTTTAAAAAAAAAAATTAACCTAAATGTAAGACCTAAACTATAAAACTCCTAGAAGAAAACATAGGGGAGAACCTTCATGACATTGGATTTGGCCAAGATTTTTCAGATATGATACCAAAAGCAGAGGCAACAAAAGCAAAAATAGGTAATGGGACTATATCAAACTTAAAAACCTCTGTACATCAAAGGGCACAATCAACAGAGTGGAAAGTCAACCTATGAAATGGGAGCAAATACTATATCCAGAATATATAAAGAACTCCTACAACTTAACAACAAAAATAACCCAATTTAAAAATAGGCAAAGGGCTTGAATAGGCATTTCTCCAAAAATGATACACAAATGACCAATGAGCACATGATGTCCAACATCACTAATCATTAGGGAAATGCAAATCAAAACCACAATGAAATATCACCTCATACCTATTAGGATGACTACTATTTAAAAAAAGGTACAAAAAACAAGTGTTGGCAAGGATGTAGAGAAGTTGGAACACTTGTACTCTGTTGATGGGAATGTAAAATGATGCAGCTACTATAGAAAACAATATGACCATTCCTCAAATAATTAAAAATAGAATTACCATATAATCCATCAATCACACTTGTGGGTATATATCTGAAAGAACTGAAAGCAGGATCTCATACAGATATTAGCACATCCCCATTCACAGCAGCAGTATTCACAATAGCAACTCAACTGTCCACTGATGGATGAATGGAGAAACAAAATGTGGTATATACATACAATGGAATCTTATTCAGTTCTAAAAAGAAAGGAAATCCTGTCATGTGCTACAACATGGATGAACATTATATTAAGTGAAATCAGCCAGTCACAAAAAGACAAAATAAGTTGACCCACGAACAACATGGGTTTGAACTACACAGGTCCACTTACATGCAGATTTTTTATCAATACAGTACAGTACTGTAAATGTATTTCTCTTCCTTATGATTTTCTTCATAACATTTTCTTTTCCCTAGCTCACTTTATTGTAAGAATACAGTATATAATACAACATACAAGATATGTGTTAATCGACTATTTATGTTGCTTCCAATTGACAGTAGGCTACAAGTAGTTAAGTTTTTAGGGAGTCAAAAGTTATATGCAGATTTTTGTCTGCATGGGGGCTGATGCCCCAACCCCCACGCCGTTCAAGGGTCAATTGTAATGTATGGTTCTACTTGTATAAAGTATCTAAGTTCATCAAATTCAGAAGCAGACGGTAGATTTTATTTTTTTAATTCTTTTTCCTTTTTTTTTTAAAGATTTTTTTTTTATTTATTTGACAGAGAGACAGCGAGAGAGGGAACACAAGCAGGGGGAGTGGGAGAGGGAGAAGCAGGCTTCTCTCTGAGCGGGAGCCGGATGCAGGGCTCGATCCCAGGAACCTGGGATCATGACCTGAGCCGAAGGCAGATGCTTAACGACTGAGCCACCTAGGCACCCCCAGAAAGTAGATTTTAATATGTACATATATAATATATGTTGTCTTTGACATAGAACCTTTTTTATTGTGGTAAAATATACATAAAGTTTACCATGTTCACCATTTTTAAGTGTACAGTGACATTAAGTACATTCACATTGTTGTGCAACCATCACCACATTATATGCAGCTAAAAATTATAAGCAGATACCATATAATCTTTAATGATGAAGGTGGTATTACAGAACTAAAATAATCAAATAATATTAATTACTAACTGCTGGGCATCCGGTAAAACGACAGAATAATTGAAATATTTTCAAATATTCTATATTTACTAACAACTTAAGTGCCTTTTGAACCCATTAAGTACCTTTTATATATTGGCTGCTGCAGCACTCCACTCTCTGGGATCGTGGCAAGATCACAGAGAACAAGCAGAGCACTGGCTGCGTAAATTGCTCTGCACTCTAACCCAGAGCTCCAGGGAAGGGGACTTTTCCCAATCCTCAGTTCTTGGTTTCTGGGGTTTCCTTCCAAGCAGTGGCACCAGAGTAAACTAAGTGAGACAACATGGGACCAAACAGTGACTCCAAGCCGGGCAGCAAGGGAAGAAAGACCAGCAGGATCAAGAAGCTCTCCAAGCCTACAATCTTATTCTTTGTATGTGATATGGTCCTCTCCCAAAATTCTCCAGATTTCACTCCAAGATGGAGCTAATTACACCCAATGTAGCTCTACCTCTCATTCCTTTTTACCTCCTTTTCTATGTGGTTTCTCATTGCAATATTATTAATGTAAGGAACATGAAATGGGGCCTGAAGCTAGAGCCTTCTGAAGTGAATATGACCTTTAACTCCACCTGGTTGAATTCTCACCAGGTTCTTGACCACCTTCACTTTTTTTTTTTTTTTTTAAGACTATTTATTTGAGAGAGCGAGAATGAGAGAGAGAGTACATGAGAGGGGGGAGGGTTAGAGGGAGAAGCAGGCTCCTCGCCGAGCAGGGAGCCCGATGTGGGACTCGATCCAGGGACTCCAGGATCATGACCTGAGCCGAAGGCAGTCGCTTAACCAACTGAGCCACCCAGGCGCCCATTGACCACCTTCACTTTTATAATCAAAAGAGTAACAATCCCACAACACTGCCTGTGTGTTCTTTCCCTGTTGTGTCTCTCTCCAACAAGTCATAGAGAAACTGTACATTTGTTCCTGAATTTACTGGCTAACTTTTTTGGTTTCCATTAGCTAACCTTGATGGCTTTCCCTCCTTTATGCAATAATTTCACCTCATAGTTCCCCTTATGAACAGTATTTCCAACTTAACATAATAACCTAAGGAAAATGCTGGGCATAGAAAGAGAAATAAGGTAGGTTCCTTGCCCTGAAGGAATTCTCTAACAGCAGAGATAAACATATAAACAAGTAACTCTACTGACGTCTGAAAGGGAACTAGTAGAATGCACAGCACAGGGGAAGCCGTAATAAACCAGGCGCAGGGAGCAGGAAAGGAAATCAAGGCCTGGCGGCAGGAAACAGCGACCAAGATTCGGGAAGTGCAGTAGTACAGGAATGCCAAATCAAGACACACAAGAAAACCTGTGACAAGAGTGAAGTTTGAATGAGAAGAAAGAGGCCAGACTATGAAGATTCTTTGGTGTCAGGCTAAAGCATTTCCACTTTCTACAATATGCAACAAGATCCATTAAAAGACTGCATTTTAAAAAAATTTTTGTAGAATTAGTATATAATTGTAAAAAGTTTAGGTTATGTTTCATTCCTTAGTCTTAACAGTTTATTCTGTTTTATAGTTTTTCCTTTTCTTTGTTTGGAAATCAGGGTTTAGTTAAAATACTTAAAAAGTAAAATCAAATTGGGCGCCTGGGTGGCTCAGATGGTTAAGCGTCTGCCTTCGGCTCAGGTCATGATCCCAGGGTCCTGGGATCGAGTCCGGCATCAGGCTCCCTGCTCTTTGGGAGCCTGCTTCTCCCTCTGCCTCTCTCTCTCTCTCTGTCTCTCATGAATAAATAAATAAAATCTTAAAAAAAAAAAAGTAAAACCAAATGAATCACAGAGTGATTGCCACACAACCACAGAGAACAGGACCGTTTTGCAATGAAATCCAGCTGTTTCTTCAAAGTCCAAGATGATTCTCTTTTTTTTGTTGTTCCTACACATAATGATAAAGAAAATATATTGTAAATAGATTAGTGTAAATCTAGAAGAGGATCAGAATTTGTGGAAATGGATTTGTCTTGGTTTATATAACTTTCCTACTGAGTGTTTTATTTTCTTTTGAGAAGTTGGCATGAATACCCAGTGTTGGTGGATTTCTGTTCCATCACGTGGATATTAGTGTAAGAGGAGGTGGGGATTTCCTCTGACCCTTCTTCTTTGTCTGCTTCTTAACCTCCTTCCTGTGTTCAGGCAATTAGCTGCAGTTCTTTGCTGGACGCCACTGATCAAACTGACAGAAGGCCAACAGCCAGCATTGCCCATATCTGGAATTAATTTCATATGTTTTGTTACTCAAGATAATCAAATTGCAGGTCTATTTCTAGATATTAATTCTTGATTGTTTTCCAGAAAATGAGGAATATTGTTGCAGAAAATAGTTGTTTTTTAAATTAATTCTGCTTGAACATAAAGAACATTTTCCCAAATAACACATCCTTTTCCTTTTACTAAAAATTGTACACATTGGACAGCTCTATAGTTTCTATAGGTTTACCCTGCTTCAAAGGGATAATTAAACTGCATATCAATTTTGCATTTGAAGTTCCTCTACATTTAGGAATTTTACTTATTAAAAGAGAACTTCTGGGGCATTTGGGTGGCTCAATCAGTTAAGCGTCCAACTCTTGATTTCCGCTTGGGTCATGATCTCAGTGTTGTGTGATTAAGCCCCTTGCCAGGCTTTGTGCTGGGCGTGGAGCCTGCTTGAGATTCTCTCTCTCCCTCTGCCCCTCTCCCCATTCTTTTTCTCTCTCTCCCTCTCTCTAAAAAAAAGACCTTCTGGATACCTTTACTTTTTCAATTCCTTTCCTCATTTATATAAGTATTGCAATCAGTATTCTGCTAAGCAAAGTAAGTCAGAGAAAGACAAATATCATATGATTTCACTCATGTGGAATTTAAGAAACAAAACAAGATGAACATAGGGGAAGGGGAGAAATAAAAACAGAGGGAAGCAAACCGTAAGAGACTTTATAGTTAAGAGAACAAACTGAGGCTTGCTGGAGGGGAGGAAGGTGGAGGGATGGGTATTAAGGAGGGCACTTGTTGGGATGAGCACTGGGTGTTACACGTAAGTGATAGAAATAAGAAAGCACTTGACAATTTCTGCTTAAGTATCATTACCCCCACTTGTAATTTTTAGATTTGTATGAATTTTATATTAAAAAATTATGCATCTTATCCTGTTCAGAATTGTAAAAACAATTAGCTCTTCCACTTAATATTGTTTCTCTTATGTATGTCTTCAGTATCTATTAGTGGAATACAGTCACTCAAATGAAATCCTAAAAAATAAACATGCCTTAATTGAAAAATATGTGTAAGGCATTTCTACTTTAAAACGTATCGGTAATATTACATATCTACCAGCTTATAAGGTTACTTTTGCTTTTTTCTGAAATTAATTTAGGTGTAATACATGTTAGTGTAATTTTGAGATTAAATCATACAAATATGTTTCCTATTCTTTAGTATTATCACACATAGATAGAAATAATGTTTTATAAAATAATATTTTATAAATGTGCAAATTTCTCATTGCATTTGCTATTTCAGCTTCACCAAACCCAGAAGTCATCAAGATAAATTCAATTTCAGATATAGTAACAAAAGTGGAAGACTACTATCTTAAAGGATATATTGTTGGGGCTATTCATCCTGTTATACAACCTGTGGGGCAGCGAAAACACCTACCTGCAAGTTACCTGTACAGAGTAGTGCTGTTGCGCTTGAAATTAAGGTAAGCCTGGTGCTTAAGGAAACAGACTAGGAAGCAGTTGAGACAGTTTTCTTTGGCTAAAAGAAAAGGAAGTTTGAATGTAGAGATGGGGAATAAAGGATAATTAGGGAGTTTGGTTTAGAGCACATTTTCTGGTAGTTGAACCTGGATTGAGAGAAGGAAACTTACACCCCCTTCCTTTTAAAGCTCTTCATTGATTTTAGCCCCTTGCAAACGAATGGGTCCTAGGTGAGAATGTCAGTGAACAAAGGAAAAGGAAAATAGACTCAAGAAGTACCTAGAAGCCTCAGTTGAGTAACCGTCAGCTACAGATCCTGTCACTGGACTAAAAGAGCTGACGGGACCAACAAAGTCCACTTTCACTGAGCATTTTTTTTAACTGTCCTATATTATTTTATTTATAGTGGCAACAGAAACTATCTCTCCCTTCTAAAACTTTTACAGCAGAAAGATCTACCCTCCAAGTTCTCACAAATCAGATAGACTTACCAGCTTTTTCCAAAAAAAGTAGGATGTAAAAACCATCCATTTTTTTTCTTTTTTTTTTAGTAGCTGCTTTCCCAAACAATACTGCAACTATTTTTGCCAGCCTAGCTTGTAAGTTTGATAGTTTTCAAAATACAGTTGCCCTTTCCAAAGAAGAATGAAAATAACCAAACCAATGTCTTTAACACATCAGTTTTTTTTTTTACACAACTCTTGAACTATATCAAGCCATCTCAAAGACCAGGATAAAAACTGTTTTCTCTTTTTAGTGATGGACTAATTATTGATCACTTTAACTAAGAAAGAGCTAAGCAAGGAAAGAAAAATGAAATAAGAAGAGAGAAAACAGGAAAATTGAAAAAAAAATAAAGACTTTAAAAAATTCCAGTTGTTCTTTTAAGGGACACGGTCTTGCTACTGAGTAATTGCCAACTTATAGATGTCTGAGAGGGTTTGTACGGGCCCCAGCTTTCACCATGATGTGGAACCTCATCCAGTATTTCAAGCATTACTAAATAAACATGCCATTTTATCACATGGTAGCAACACTTATGTCCTAATTACAAATCTTATAAACTATGTATAAATTATTTTTCTTCTTTTAGCATTACTTCCAGTGGACTTAGCAGTGCTCTGACAAGGCTAAGAATAACAAGGGGTAAAGATCAGAAAAGAAAAAAAGGAAAAAGACAGGATGATATTTATTTGCATTCAAATAGGACGCTTACTTGTGTTTTGTACAAAAATGAGGTATAACAGTGATCTAAAATCATTTCTCACAGTTTTTAGTAAAACAACTGGTGAATTTTTTCTTCCATATTAAATTAGAAATTAAATTAATAGAGGTTTAAACTAAGAAAATTTAAATTAATAAAAGTTACTCTGTTTTTCTGGTATTTTTACCTAAGAAGACAACCATTAGGCTCGAAAAAAAAAAAATTGTCTTGACCTTATTTATGAGTTGCTCATTCATTTTTACATTGAGCATATTAGCTAAAAATAATCAACTCACTTCCAACCATGAATATATTCTCTGTTACAGCCCGAAGCATTCGGCAATACCCAGTGGACAAAGACGCCCAAGGCTTGTGATTGAGGAATATCCTCTAACTTACGAGACACAAACAAATGACATAGCAAAAGAACTGATAGAAAAGGTACTACATGTATACATTTTTTCATGTGATATCAAGAAATATTTGGTATTTCTTCTTCATCAGTTTCCTTTCTTACTTTAAAAAGAACAGGGAAGGGGCACCTGGGTGGCTCAGTCAGGTAAGCGTCTGCCTTCGGCTCAGGTCATGATCCCAGGGTCCTGGGATCGAGTACCGCATCGGGCTCCCTGCTCAGCAGAGAGCCTGCTTCTCCCTTTCCCTCTACCTGTCGCTCTGCTTACTTGTGCTCTCTATCTCTCTGTCAAATAAATAAATAAAACATATATTAAAAAAAAAAGAACAGGGAAATATGGTGAGTGACTTCTTCTACCAGAGGTTAAAACATATTGAAGCACACATATCAAATTGTACAGTTAGAAATACAGGCCAATGAAACAGAATGGAAATGCCAGAAATAAATTTACACACATATGAGAAGTTTGGTAACAAACTTGATGAAATAAAATGGGGGAACAACCATCATTTAGTAAGTGCTACTGGGAAAATGGATAATTGTTCTGTAGAAAATAGACTCCACACATTTCAAATGAGATAAAGGGGTAATTTTTTTTTACCTATAAAAAATCCAGAAGAAAATGAAAGAGTATACCGAGTAGACATACTCAATTATGAATAGGTTGAGGAGTTTGAATATATAAATATAACTTATATACTAGGAAAATTAAGCTTTAAAAAAAGAATGGTGGGTGGGGCGCCTGGGTGGCTCAGTCGTTAAGCGTCTGCCTTTGGCTCAGGTCATGATCCCAGGGTCCTGAGATAGAGCCCCGCATCGGGCTCCCTGCTTGGCAGGAAGCCTGCTTCTCCCTCTCCCACTCCCCCTGCTTGTGTTCCCTCTCTCGCTGTGTCTCTCTGTCAAATAAATAAATAAGTCTTAAAAAAAAAAAAAAAAGAATGGCAGGGAGGAATCCCCAACAAATGTGTCCTATGGGAGCTTCATTTAGAATTTATAGGAAATGAATACAAATGCATGAAAGTAATGTCCAGTATTGAATGGACAGACAGAATCCATGGACAGCAAAATAAAAAAGGAAACGCAAACAATAGACACTTGGAAAAAGATTCAACCTAATAATTTTTTAAATAAAACAGTATTAATACCTCACCAATATTAACTGAGAAATTAAATTGAAGATATTAAATCCAGTGTTGGAAGAGCTTTAAGAAAACATGCATATATTGCAATTGGCATTGTAATGAATTAGTACAGTGTTTCTGAATAGCAATCTGGTCATAAAAATCGTAAATCCCATTTTATTTCTTTTATTAGAATCTATTCCAAGAAATTAACTGGAAAGGGAAAAACTTGGGGCACCTGGGTGGCTCAGTCAGTTAAGCGTCCAACTCTTGATTTTAGCTCAGGTCATGGTCTCAGGTTCTTGGGATGGAGCCCCAAGTGGGGCCCCATGCTCAGTGGGGAGTCTACTTCTCTCCTTTTCCCTCTGACTCTCCCCCTCCCTGGTCCCCACTCATGCATGTGCACTCTCTCTCTCAAATAAATAAGTAAATCTTTTTAAGAAAAGAAAGAAAAGGGAAAAAGTCATTTTTATTTAAAGATAGTTTAATGAACAGTGATAGTTTAATGAACAGTGAGTAGGGGGCCAGATTCTCAATAATTGGAAAACTGAGGAGGCGGCAATGGTACATCGATACAATGTAACAGTTTATGGGGCTTGAACATAACAACTATATTGACTGTTGGGCTAGAAAAGTCTATACAATATAACTTAATTGAAACTTAAAGGAAAAATTGAACACTATATATACATATTGATTAAAACCAAGAAAAATTGTACATTCATAAGTATTCTAAATTGATGGGATTTTAAGTGAAAGTTTGTTCTTAGTTGCATTGATGTATTTGTAAGGTTTTAGGTTTTATTTAAGCAAATACAGCCAAAAACCTAAGGCATTTCAAGTAAGAAATTTGTTCATTGTTTTTATTATTGTTGCCGAGCTTTAAATGACCACATGTGTCTGTAGTTTTGTGTATAGCCAGTTATAGTTGCTAATGATATTTCCCTTTTAGGTATAAAGTCACCATTCAATAAGTTTTTCAGGAACAGTCCTTGAGACTAGATTTTTATAAACAAGTTACACATACTGTTTACTACTACTATTCTGGGAAATTTCAATTTGTTTTTCTGGGAATAAATCTACTCCAAAAAATTTCTTTTGAAACAAAAATGTAACTACTAATTTAATCTTAATAGATCACCAACAGAGCCCTTGTTTTGCATTTAACTTCCTGGACACAGTTAAAGATCTATTTAAACAGGAAAGTACTGTTATTTCAGCAATTAGAGTAATGGGGTTATTTCATGAAGAGAAAAGCTTCAGGAAACATAGCACATGAACTATTTGAACATTGCCCATGTGTGAACAAGAGCAACAGATGAATGGCAAATATTATTTTGGAATAGCTGTCTTACATAAAGAGTTTATTGTTAAATAGCTAGATTTTAAGTCATTTTACCATTATATCAATATTTTCGCTATTTTTAAAATTAGGTTTATAAGTGTTTTTCCCAGGATTTTTAAATAAAAATAACATTTTAAAAATATCAATCTTCCAGGCGCCTGGGTGGCTCAGTTGGTTAAGTGACTGCCTTCGGCTCAGGTCATGATCCCAGAGTCCTGGGATCGAGTCCCACGTCGGGCTCCCTGCTCAGTGGGGAGCCTGCTTCTCCCTCTGACCCTCTCCCCTCTCATGTTGTTTCTCTCTCTCTAATAAATAAATAAATAAAATCTTAAAAAAAATAAAAATATCAATCTTCCAACTCAAAAAAATGGAAAAAATGTTAATACTCTATTTGTTACTTTTCCAGATGAAACTTTCTAGTAATAGAAAATAGAAAAAGCCTTCTGCACTTTTTCACCCAAATCAACTAAGAAGGCCTAGAGAAAGAATTGACAATAAATTTACCCATTCCCACCTGCAGAATACCATGCCTCCTTACCACTTCTTTCTCCTCTCCCAGGACATTTGATACAAAGGACAATTTATGGTTACTTTTAAGGCTTCATGCATTATTACAACCTCAGTATGTTCATTTATAGGAGTCAATGATATTGTGTCAGTGTCATCCTCTATCCTAGCTCCACACACCCACACCTCCGTCGTGCTCGGAATTCTCCTCAATGGCTGGAGCTGAGTGACCGTTGTGGGCATTGCTGTCTGGTTTTGCCCCAATTGTTCCTGGCCTTTTTCATTTATTTCATTTCTGACCATAGGTGTTTGCATTTACAACCTCCACCATAAGTCTTTTTCCCCTCCCAGGTAACATTTAAAACATTTAAAACATTTAATTTAGGGTTGCCTGGGTGACTCAGTAAGTTAAGCCTCTGACTCTTGGTTTTGGCTCAGGTCGTAATCTCAGGGTCATGAGATCAAGCCCCACATTGGGCTCCTCGCTCAGCAAGGAGTCTTCTTGATGATTCTCTCTCCCTCTCCCTCTGCCCCTCACCCCACTTGCACACTCTCTTTCTCTCTATCAGAGAACTAAGTCTTTAAAAAAATCATTCAATTTAAATGTTTAAAACAGTGACCAAATAAAAGATGTTGCTATTTCTTTATTTTTACTTATTTAACAAGTATTTATAGAGCACCCACAGGTACAAAATAGCACAATACAAAAATGATTAAGACACAGTCCTAGTCCTCAAAAGAATTGCCAGTTTAACAGAGGAGAAAAACATGGATACAAAAAGAACAAAGAAATGAAGCAAAAGCAGAGAAAGGGAAAGGTGCCCAGCATGAAAATCACCACTCTCAAGGTCTCAAATTATTTCACTGGCATTATATTATGCGCTTCTGAATCCTATTCTTTAACTTATATGATTGAATCTAATCATGAGCGTTTGGCCCGACAGGAGACAAGAGCATCAAGATATAAGCATATGTGAAAGCTTCCTGAGAGCGAATCAGGCCTATGCATTATACATACACATTTGTCAAGAGTTAGACTTGTGACATTTTTCTTTACCCACATCAAGCAAACAATGCTGTATGTTTTTGCTTTTAAATTAATGTTTCTTCTTTATTAATTAAGATTGTGTTATTTTTGAGGATTTCTTGGAATAGTTTTTAATTTTGCCTCAATGGGAGAGACCATTGTTAACAAGTCTGCAAAAATCATGTTATAGAATTATTAGTTCTTCCCAAATAGTAACCTTTTGAAGAAAAACATGATTCCTGTTCTCCTAATTTCTAAAGTGTATCAGTTCTGTTTGAAGAAGTCACAATAATAGTGTGACATAGTCTTAGGAGTAGTGCTTTATTAGAGGTTATTACTTTGTGCATGAATGGGTCTTTAGTTAGTGGTCAATTTACTTCTTCTTGTGGATTTCCTTAATAAGCCTATAGGTTAATTGATAAAGTAATCAGTGTAAATAAATTTTACATTTTGTTCTACAATCTCTTTTCAGATTAATATAGCTGCTAAGAGAGGAATGAAATTTGTTGGATTCATATCACAGCCTTATCCACCACTTAAATTCTGCAACGGAAGCAATCACGATGGAGATACAGAATCAACACTGCCTGTGAGACACACTTCGGAGGAAAACTGTAAAAGTTGGAATGAAGGAACATTAAGTGGGCAATCGTCTGAGAGTGGAATTGAGGAAGAACTTCATCATGAAAGTGGACAGTGTCAAATGGACCGAGATGGCAGCCCCAGTTACTCTAAATCCAGAAAGGGAGAAGGTAATAGACAAGATAAGTAGAAAGAGTATATTAGTTTAAATTTAGCAAAAATAAGTTTTTGATGTTTTTTAGAAACATGAGGCAAAGTAAATTTCTAAAGATTATCAAGGCTGAATAAACTAATATAAACTTGTCTTGATTTTTTTGAAATTATTGTAGCCAAAAATAAGGTAGGGCAGTTTTTCAAACAGTTGTCCCTGGCATGGTCATACAATGCCATCCACATAAGGAAATTTTGTTTTGAAAATTGGTTCCCATTTAGTCATTCACCAACTCCCCTATAAAATGGAGGCTGTGTGTGTATACAGAAAGTGATTGTATAAATATAGAAAGCTGTTCTATGTTTTTTTTAAAAACAGTGTGTGGGAATTTTAGTTTTGGCCTTTCCCATTTCATGGATAGTTTTCGCCTTTGAAGTTAATTGGCTTCTTTTGATCATCAATTAGAATATGAAAATGCACATCATGATGAAACAATTAATATAACAATACTGCCTGCATCCTAAAATAACTTTAAACATTAGTTTTATTCTACTTTGCCAACTGGCAACTCCTCCCAAGAAATTGAGACTACTTTTTCATGTATTTTGGCCTGCTCAGAGTTTTCTGCTACCTTTGCAGGCATGCTTTAAAAAGCACTACTAGAGAAAGTCAAAGATGATGCATACCTTAGAATTAAGAGTTCTGGAGTCAGACTGCCTCAATTTCTTCACAGAAAGGGGGTTGTTGTGAGAAGTAGTAGTAGTAGTACACACTCTGGTGTAACACACTGCACACACGTACATTGGCCTTCTAGCTTGTAGTGAAATGTGCTCAGCATTCTGAGGATGGCAGAGACCCACTCAACCATGGTCAGCACAGTCTTTTTAAGAACAAACCAGAAGCATTTTCTAATTCATCATCTTACCCCTCCTCACCACCACCACCATCCCATTTTTTCACCAGCTCCCTAGCTAACAACCATCCTGATTTTCCTGCAGTGTAAACATTTTAGAAACAAAAGAGTTGTTGGAGCTATGGTCAGAGACCTATTTGCTATCTTCCACGCAATGTTACCTTTAAATTCCTGCCGGTTCCCATCCTAACTTTGATTAGATCAGGTGTTTACTTCCAGTCCTTTTAAGTTCTAAATCCAATATGCTACTTAACTTAATTATCAATCTTTAGATTCTACTTTTTTTTTTAAATTATTTTTTAAATTTTTTAGAGGGCAGGTGGAGGGGCAGAGAGAGAATCTTAAGCAGGCTCCACTCCCAGTGCAGAGCCCGACCCAGGGCTTGATCTCACGACCCTGAGATCATGACCTGAGCTGAAATCAAGAGTCAGACGCTTAATTGACTGAACCACCCAGGCGACCCTAGACTCCACTTTCTTAAATCATATACTTCTTAATAATAAACTTCTTAATAATATAAATCATATACTTCTTAAAAATTTGTCTATGGCAATAGTTCTTAATTTTGTGTGCAGGTGTGGGATGGTGGCAGCATAAGGTTGGGGGGAGACACACACAAAAGACCCCTTGGAGAATCTGGTGAAATCCATGGAGACTCAATCCAGAAAAAGGCACATAGGGGCATCTGAGTGGCTCAGTTCATTGAGCATCTGACTCTTGTTTTTGGCTCAGGTCATGATCTCAGGGTCGTGAGATCAAGCCCTGCATCTGGCTCCACATTCTGTGTGGAGTCTGCTAGAGATTCTCTCTCTCTCCTTCTCCCTCTGCCCCTCCCCCCACTCGAGCACTCTCTAAATAAATAAATAAATAAATAAATAAATAAATAAATAAATAAAATCTTTCTTTAAAATACACATAACATACATACCCCCAAGTACTTGTGCAATACAAGTGGTGTTAGACTTCCTAGACATAACCATATAGGTGGGTCCATAGACTACTCCCCAAGTTAAGAATTTGCCAACTTATGGAAAACTAGTAGATATGACCCCTCAGTTCCATGTCTAAATATGTATTCTAGAGTCACTCCCAAACATGAGACATGAATAATGCTTACAATAACAAAATTTTGGAAACAATGTATCAACAGGAGAATAATAAACTGGAATATTATGTAGCAGTTTAACTAAATGAATAAGGTCTATATGTATTAATTCAACTTCAAGCATAAAAACAAATCAATTTGTAGGGGTGGCTGGGTGGCTCAGTCAATTAAGCATCCGCCTTCGGCTCAGGTCATGATCTCAGGCTCCTGGGATCGAGGCCACCCTCCCCCGTCCCCCAGCCCCGGGTCAGGCTCCCTGCTCAGCAAGGAGTCTGCTTCTCCTTCTCCCTCTGCTCCTCCCCCCGACCACTTTGCTCTCTCTCTCTCTCAAATAAATAAAATCTTTTTAAAAAATCAATTTATAAATGCATATATACAATATCATACTTCTTTAAAAGTTTTTTAAACTGCAAAACATAATATATATTAATGGGTATGTAAATGTGCATTAAAAGAGTAAAAGCTCGAATGAGAATAATAAACACCAAATCATTATAGTAGCTATTTCTGGAGAATTGGATTAGGGAAGACTACAAAGTGAGTCTCAACTACATCCATTTCTCATTTCCTGGAAAAAAGTCTAAAGGAAACAAGGCACAAGGTTAACATTTAATAAAGCTGAGTGGTAGGTAATTTTATTATTCTCTATGCTTGTCTGTTTGCTTAAAATACATGAGTAATAAAAAAAATTTTAGGAATCTTTTCAATAAATGAATAAATACTTTTTCTTCTTTCTGAACACCTATTCCCAGATAACAAGTTGTATACAGTATTCAATGTTTTTGATGATGAATCAACCTGTTGGACCTATCAGGAAGGCATCCTGTCAATGAAAGTAACAAGAAAAGGATCTGTCATTAGTACACTTGATGCTGATTGGCTGGAGTTAACTACATTTTATTATAAACAAGGCTTGTCTTTAATTGATTCTTTTGTATGCTGGGAAACATCTAAAGGTAAGTTTTATATTATGATATATTGATAACTAAAGAATTTGACCTGTGTCAGAGTTGGTGCAAATGTTTTTGCCTCTCAAAATCAGTGGCTAAAAGGACAGGTATTATTCATTAGGAATTAGATTCCAATTATTACACAGCTATGTAGCTTTAATTTAAAAGCTTAACTATCTTGCTTTCCTGCTGCCACTGCTTTTAGCAACCTTGAAAGGAAAGAAAATAAACAGATGACAGAATTTCCACTAGACCCAACTAGCACTAAGGAAAACCTTCTTCCCTCTGAGCCACATGTCCTGATGACCCAGATTTTGGACAGTGTGTCACATCTGGTCTGGACCAGTGATTAAGAAGCCTAATCACATTCCAGTTTGTATGGCATGGGTTGGCATGCCCATAGATGAGAACATCAAGGTATAAGCAGCAAGGCCTTTCCATATCCATGTGAAACAAAGGCCTTCAAGCTTAGCCTCCTTGAAGACATGACCTATGATCTGTCTTCCAGCCAAACACAGGCTTGTGAGGGGGGCTCTGAAAACACTAAGTAACTGGAGGATCCAATGCCCTCTGGTCCCTCATGCCTTTCCTATGTTCTTTTTTGTGGAAGGTAACTTGACAGTAAGCTGAGGGGAACATCCCCAAGCCCTGTCTTCCCATCACTGCAGCTGCATGCTCCTCCCCATGGCTCAGCCTTCACTCCTGAAGGAGCTGATGCTCCAGAGGCTCCCAGTGGGAATTCCCACTATGAATCATAATAAAAAGATTGTGATGATAGATGATAGATAGATGATGATAGATGATAGATAGATGATAGATAGATAGATGATAGATAGATAGATAGATGATAGATAAATAGATGATAGATAGATAGAGATAGATGCAAGCTTAACCATCATGCGTGGTAGAATTATAATGTAATGTTTGCTGCTGGGTTGTAACTGTCAGGAATAGACAAAACACTGTATGATTGACTAGGATTTTCCAAATAAGAAGTATTATAACAGCCCAGTTAGAAGGATTATAATTGCATTTGACAGTTACTGTCCAAACTTATACACTATCCCAATTTTGGTCACTATCTACCATGTACTCCAGTCTATATCTGACTCTAAAATTTGTATAGAAAAATAATCTTTGGTTCAAAAATGATATTGACTCTATTTATTTCTGCCTCCTTTTATCTTTCAACTTCCCCTAGCCTTCCTCTTTTAGTTACAATAGAATATGTAATCATTCATGTCTATCACAAAAACAAACAAAACTTTCCAAAAATTACTTTCTAGGGAAAGTGTTTTTAAAAAGAGATTAGTGCTAAAAGAGAAGAAAAATTCATAGTTAGGAGACTTGAAAAATAAATTAAGAAGGATGAAGTCTATGAAAACCAGGATAATTAATTACCTTAGTGAGGTTAGACGAAAGAACAAAAAAGCAAATAAGATAAGATCTCAATATACCTTATTATCCTTAAATCAGACTATCATTCAGTATGGAGTTTCCTCAAAAAGTTAAAAATAGGGGCGCCTGGGTGGCTCAGCCATTAAGCGTCTGCCTTTGGCTCAGGTCATGATCCCAGGGTTCTGGGATCGAGCCCCGCATCCGGCTCCTTGCTCGGCAGGAAGCCTGCTTCTCCCTCTCCCACTCCCCCAGCTTGTGTTCCCTCTCTCGCTGTGTCTCTCTGTCAAATAAATAAAATCTTTAAAAAAAAAAAAGAAGAGGAGAGTTAAAAATAGCACTACCCTACGATCCAGCAGTTGCACTACTAGGTATTTCCCAAAGGATACAAAAATACTGTTTGAAGGGACACATGCACCCCGATGTTTATAGCAGCATTATCAACAATAGCCAAATTAGGGAAAGAGCCCAAATGTCCATCAACTGATGAATGGATAAAGATGTGGTATATATACACAATGAAATATTACTCAGCCATCAAAAAGAATGAAATCTTGCCTTTTGCAACAATGTTAGATGGAGCTAGAGTGTATTATGCTAAGCAAAATAAGTCAGAGAAAGACAAATGCCATATGATTTCACTCATACATGGAATTTAAGAAACAAAACAAATGAACATAGGGTAAGGAGTAAAAAAGAGAGGGGGGAGGCAAATCATAAGAGACTTTTTTTAAAAGATTTTATCTGTTTATCTGAGAGAGAGAGCATGAGTGGGGGTGGGGGGATGCTGAGAGAGAGGGAGAAGCAGACTCCCCACTGAGCAAGGAGCCTGATGCAGGCTCAGTCCCAGGGCCCTGAGATCATGACCTGAGCCGAAGGCAGACTCTTAACCGACTGAGCCATCCAGATGCCCCATGAGACTCTCAAGTAGAGAACAAACTGAGGGTTGCTGGCGGAGAGGTGGTCAGGGGATGGTCTAAATGGGTGATGGGTATTAAGGAGGGCACTTGTTATGATGAACACTGGGTGTTATATGTAAGTGACAAATCACGAAATTTTACTCCTGAAATCAATATTACACTACATGTTTAACTAACTAGAATTTAAATAAAAACTTTTAAAAAAGAAAATCAGCCTATCATTAAATCAGGGATACCTTAACTAATAGAACTAAAGACTTTGGGTAATTATTTAAAATTATCAAGAATCATGGTCCAATAGGTTCTTTTAACTAGAAACCAAGAGTAAGGATCTAGCCCATTGGAACACCCAGAAATATGGCCCGTAACACACAGCCCATAGCAGGTGCGTGACAGATATTCCTTAGTATTTTTGGTTATTAGAAACTTCTCCCAAGTCGGTCTTTTATGGAAACAGCAAAATCTAATAAGAAGAGCACGGACTTTAGGATCAGATAGACCAGGGTTTAAATTCCATGTCCTCTGCTTATTAGCTGGGTGATCTGGAGAAGTTAGGGAGCTTACTGAGCCACATTTTCCTAAAAGGCGAATAAAAATATTCCCTACTTTACTGCTGTGAAAATTTAATAAAATATAGTATGTACAAAATGACTCCACAGTGCCTCGCCCACTGCCAGAGCTTATTTTCTGCTGTTAGTTTTCTTTCCTGTGGCTTACTGTGTGCAGTTACAGTACTTTTCATATGGATCACCTACTTAGAGATCAGTTTATGCTTCATGTATTTCTCTTTCTCTCTTCTTTTTCTCCTTCTCTTCCTTCCAAAAAGTCTAAGTTGGAGCCATTTCAAATTTTGGTTTGTGACCAACTGCTGAAGGAAAAACGAAAAATACTCCTTTCAAAATCCATTTCAGGCATCCCTGCCTTGGGCTTTGCCTGGTGAAAATAAAATTAGCCCCAGCAGTTGCCAGCTAGAGGCTCTGTAGGGCTTTTGTTCCCAAAGCCTCAGAAGCTATTTAGAGAGCCCAGGGGAGAATCTCTCCCTCTCAGCAGCTCTGGAATGTCTCATTAGACATTTTACATTACAGGCCATGCCAAGGCCCTAACGAGCCACCACGGTCTGTGGGGTCTGGCAACTGGGTGTGTCACTCTGGACTTCCCTACGAGTACACAGGGAAGCTGCAGAGGGGAAATTGTGACCCATGCCTGTGTCACTGTGAGAAGCAAGTCAGAGGAAGCAGGGCTGAATTGGTTGCTTTGTTCTGGGACAGTTGATGCCTGACAACTAAAGGACATGGGGGACAATGCGTATTTTGTTTTGTCTTGCTTCCATCCTCTTCCAAAATGTTGTCAGAAGTCAGCCTATCATGAGGAATAGAAGTACAAAACCAGACATTGCACAGACATTTAAATACATTACTCCATAAATCTCATTTTATAAAATATCTTCCTCTAGAAAGAGGGAGAGGAAGAACAAAACTTTTAAAAAGTTTTCTCCTTTGGTGGGGTCATAGTGGAGAGGTTGTGAGATTGTGAATTCTTCTTCAGTGCCCTTTCCCACGCACTCTCCAAGACTTTCCTGCTTCAAAAAGCCCCACAGGAGAGGCACCCAGTGGCCGTCTTGCTGTTCTTGCAGCCTGAGGGTTCACACTGCAATGGCCTCCTGCATTTGACCTTCTCCAGCATTGCTGGGCCCTCACCCTCAACAGGCTTCCCCAGTTGAGCCAACAAAGACAAAACCCTTTATTTTACCAGAATGTGTAGAGATCCAGTGGGCCGTTGGCATGGGCTGAGATGAGCAGCTTTGCCAGCTGGTATAAAACACACACACACACACCACCCATGAGGTTCCCATACTTTACTAGCCTATAAATGCCCCCCATCAATGTCAGAGAATAGTCTCTTCCCACCTTTAGTACACACACATCTTAAGGCTACATACATACATAAAAAACATACCGTTTTTTATGAATTTTTAGACTTAAATTCATTTCAATCTCTTCGCCCCTATAAAAATGCTTGTGTGGAGGTAGCAGGCAAGCTGTATCAGAATGACGAATAGGGTAGAGTACTGACAAAGAAACATGTATTAATTCACTTCACGTATATGTATATGCCAGGCCCTATGCCAGGCCCTGGGTTTACAATGATGAGCAAAATGGACATATTCCCTACTCTCAAAAAGCTGGCCATGGGGCATAAGGCAGTCAGGCAGCAATGGGTATGGAAACATACATGACTAATTTCAAAATTGAGAGAAGTGTTGTGACATTACCCAACATGACATTGTAAGGAGACGTCCAGAGGTCCCGCCTGATGAGGCACCAATCACACTGAGACTGGAAAGCCAGCATTCGAGAGCCAGAGGTAGACCATTCTAGGCAGAAGAAACACCCCCAGATGTTCAAAAACCCTAGGGCAGGAAAGAGGATGAGGGAAAAGGTCTGTGTCTCTGGAGCAGGGTATGAAGAGAGAATGGCTCCAGACAAGGTAGAAGAGGTAAGAGTTTATATATGTGCTCTCCAGTTCTCAGAGATGGTCCCAGGCCCATCTCTAGGCAGTTTAATGCCAAAAATGACACGTGGACCAAAAATACTAAAATGGAATGTTACCTTTCCTCACATTTACAGAAATGTCAATGTCATATGTAGCTGAAATGAATGTGTCAGAGCACATGTCCTTTAAGCTTGTGCTTCTCAAACCAGAATCCAAGTACTCTGGGGGTATGCAGCCATGTGCTCAGGAGTACAAAGGTTCACAGGATAAACCTCTTCCTAGAATGTCAATATTATTTAAGATGGGGAGATGGAGAACTGTACTTTTTTACATAATAGGAATATCGTTGAAAATGCAAGGTTTGCATGGATTTTAAGATATAACATTAGACTTTAAAGAAACCTTATTCTTGCTACAAATCACTTCACACTGTACTTGGAGACCATCCTTCAAGGATACAGGTATACTACCCTTTGCTATTGGTGGTATTTGGCTTAAAAAAAAAAATTAAGAGGCAGTGCATCATCAGGTCAATGCCTTGTAACTTTTTCACATTATGCACACATAGAAAAGCATACAGGTATAAGAGGATAAAGCTTTTCTGAGCAGGAGGGGGCACCCTATTCTTGGCACTTCTATAACAGGTTCTCAGCATACCAGTGGGCCAAGGCATACTGGGTGGGAAGTTCTGGGATGTGTAATGTTAAGAAGTGACTCTGTTCAGGAACAGTTATTAAGTAATTGTTCAGAATTATCACCTCACCACATTACCTGAAAGATTTAACACACCAAGCACCCAGTCACTCTCCATGAGACCTTCCCTGCCACCCTGACTTGCCACCACTTCTGTTAGGGAGAATTTTTCAGGAGATACAAGTACTTTCTCCTGTGTAAGTATCCTTCATCAGTGGCTCTGGGGATTGGCATGGGCTCCAAGAAGGTCAGCGAGAGCTCTAGGAGCTCTGAAGTGAGAAGGAGGGACCTAAGTATAATATCCATATAGTAAAGTACATTAATCTTATGTATACAGCTGAATAGAACACAAATGTTCAAGATATAAAACATCTCTTTATATGTCAGTTATATCTCAATAAAGCTGGGAAGGAGGAATGTAGAGGGGGAAAAAATGGTACAGAACATTTCCATCATCCCAGAAAACCACTTCATCCCCCTCCTTCCCAGTCAATATCCTCCCACCCAGAGTAAGCATTATTCTGACATCCACCACCATAGATTAGTTTTGCCTGTTTTCGAACTTCACATAGGTTGAAGTATACAGTATGTACTCTTTTGTGTCTGGCCTCTTTTGCCCAACATAGTATCTGAAATTCATCCATGTTGCTACACAGCAGTGAGTCTTGCTTGTTTATTCTTGTGTTGTATTGCATTGTATGAATCTATACCACACTTTCATTCTTTTAAACCAAAAGAAATTTAGAAGTACTAGGGTACCCCAATACTGAAAACAAGAAAACAGGCAGAGAGCCACAAAACCGATGGTTCTCACATTATATAATCCCCAAGTAAATAAGAGGCAGATTATAATTACATAATTATCACAGCATATTATTATTTCTAAAATTCATACCCCCCCATGCTAAAAAAGGACTTGGGGCATACATAGTTTTATAGATGGTCTTCTGATGCTCTAAACTTACAGTCAGAAAGGTTTACTTCCACTGGTCACTTGGGTGTGACAGTGGACAAGTACATTTAAAGGAAATGGAACATATACATATACTGTAATTCCAACTAGTAAATTAAACTTTACTGGGTTTTTGGGAACCAGTCTGAACAATGTAAATTCTTCATGATGATCTGCCCTAACTGTAAACGATGTAAATAATAATAATAAGGATTTTCTCTTAAAGTTTATAGCCTGTTAATAAAAATCAGAACTAAAAATTACATTGAAATTATGTTTGTCTTTTTTATCTTTAAACTTAAGAAATCACTTGAAAACTTTGTAGGTTATAATTTAGATCACTGTCCACCAGGGAGACTTTGATGCGACATTGTACAGTATAAAAAAATAAAATGTTTAACCAGCACATGACCATGGGAAAATTGTCTCCTATTGCAAAATAAGAGACAAAAGAACGTCCATAAAATCAGTTTAGTTTTCACCAGCTGGTTATTGTCAGCTATTCAAGAAAATGTCAGAGAGGCCCTCCCTTAAAACTTCCTTCCCAGCAGGAATTCTTTTGACAATGACTTCTGTTTAGGATTTTCCTGTTACCATTCTTTTATTATTTTTTTAAAGCATCATGGAGGTAAAGAATTGTTTTGTGTTTATAGTTTTTGAAGTGGTCTTACCTTACCTTAGTTTTAATATCACACCTGTAATTTCAAGGATTAACATTTTTTATGTTTTCTCTCTTAATGGTGTAATTAATATGCATAAACATACAGATTGGAAACCAAAATTTGATTTCAAGGTGAAGGTCATTTCCCGATGCTTTTTAGGCTTAGGAAATCCACTTGCTTCTCATTGTACAATATTATTTTATCTTGGTTTTGTTATTGTAGTTTTCATATTTACAGTGTGATTTTAATTCAGTGAAGTGCAAACCTGGCTTGAGCTTTCCCAAAAAAATTATAATAATAATAACCTTCAATGAGAAGGAGGAGGTTGTTGTTGATTCAGCCAAAACAAGTGCCTATTAATTTATATGCTTTTCAGCTTACTAAAAGGGTTATCTAAGGATTTAAATGAACTTAAGAAACACTCAGTATTTGCAACTCTTCTTGATTGTATCCTTTTCCTCATAGGGGACATTTTGCCTAAATCTTTGGAAGGATTCTTTATCTACGAAGAAGAAGGCTCTGGCGTTCCAGGTTCCATTAGGAAAGGAAATGATGCCATCGTAGTAGAACAATGGACCGTTATTGAGGTAAGCCGCAATTTTCTGACAATTTAGCTTAAATTTTATATTTAGTTTTACATGATAAAGATCTTCATTGCCTAATACATACAGTATCCTTCAACACGTGTCTGTGCAGGGTTCAGAATTTCATCACAAATGCATAAACAAACTTTGTTCAGATTTGTGAAAAGGTGATTTCCTTTACTCAATGTTCAACTTCATTATAAGATAGCAAAATAATTACCTATATCTAGATAGCAGTAGACTCCCAAAGAGTTGACATTCTAATCCTAAGTAAAGTTCCCTGGCCCTGAGATTCTCTTTACACATGCCATGACAACTGGCTGAAACTGAGAAAAACTCAGTCAACAACTACCATTTTATCTCCAAGCAACCAATGTGACTGACTTTGTTTTTACCTTGTGAACTGACTTTCAAAGGCAAAAATATCCAAAAGGTGCTCTCTCTCGCCAGGCCAGATATGTGCACACAGCCTTGTCCTTCCTCATCAGAGATGACGTGGCTGATGCTGCCGTGCCCTCTGAATTCAGACGTGCTGTGTGTGTGAGGCCCTCACGACAGGCTCTCTCCCGGACACCGTTGCCTTTCTGGCCTGATAAGGGCAGAGAGAGAGGCATAGCTCATTTTCAAAGAAACTCGAAATCCCACTGAGGGGGAGGAAAGGATTTGGGGATAGAGGTAAAACTCCAAGTAAAAATCAATTCCAAGTGAGTAAAAAGCAGGGAAGTGACTCGGCATCTAAGCCCTACTTACCTTTCACTCCCCCATCTTCACTTCCAACTCTTGTCCTCACTTCCCAGTCCCTTGACCAGTGTTTCTAAAACTGTGGTCTATAAACTACTTGGATCCAAATCACAAGGAGCTTTTCTAAAGGCAGATTCCCGAGCCCCCTACCTTAAAGTCTGATGCCTGAACAAGGCCAAGGGAACAAGACAGAAGGGAGGTCCAAACTCTGGAGAACCATATGGAAACCTCCCTCCACTCTGATCCCCAGTGTTTCTACCTTGGTTCAATGGTTAGAAGGCAGCAGGTAGCAGAAAATGAAGCCCAGGAAGAGTGCAGCTGGTGAAATTGTATTTCATGGAGTGTGAACTCCCTTTACTGTCACAGCCATTACCCGTTATTGTAATCACCCGTGTAGCTGGTCGTCTTTGCCCTTAGGAATATGAGCTCTTATGCTTATTCACGCAGGGCTGTGAAATCAAAACGGACTACGGCCCTCTGCTGCACACTCTGGCTGAGTTTGGATGGCTCCTGACAAGCGTATTACCTACACCTATACTACGACATGACAGGTAAGGCCAAAGGGTCCTCACAAACGCGCCTTTAATCCTAAAACATAGCTCGTTTGTTAGATAACTCGGTTCAACAAATCCTTATTTAACGTCTACAAAAAGCATTTCACTAAACTTCTAATCTGATTTCATGGACCTGGGAGATCAGCTCATCTAATCCCCTCAAGTTACAGATGTACAAGCTACAACATCTCCTTCCCAGGGGGGCATGCTCAAGTTCACAGGGCAGAGCCAGGCAGGGGCGTGGAGACTGGCTCCCAGCTCAGGGTCCCTCAAGATACCAGTTCTTCCTAGAGTGAAGACTGAGGAGAGATCAATCAGCAAACAGAACAACGCAGCCCCCTCTGTAGACCCTTCGTCCTCCTCTTCAGCACTGCGTGTGCAAATCCACCCTCACCGGAGTGCACAGCCAGGGTCAGGACGCAGTGCGGGCCAGCGAGGCCTGGATGCAGAAGCACAGGCACTGTGGTCTCCGCTCCTCCCCTCCAGGGAGGTGGCTGACTGCCCCCCACCCCAGCACAGACTTGTTAGCTGTTTCCACTCAAATGAAGTGCGCACATTAGAACCAAAATGCCATTACTTCACCAATACCAACCTTTCCTTTTCTCCTTTTGCTGACCTTCCCTATTTCCTTTCCTGGGAAGGAAAAAGTGAATCATACCTTTTTTTTTTTTTTTAAGAGAGAGAAAGAGAGAAACCAATTAAGTCTTCTGTATAAAGTGCTTTGCTATTCCCTGGACTCAGCGATGTTCCCTCTATCTTCTTGGCTTCCAGAAAATGCTTGAGTGCCAACGAGATTCTGCCTGGGCCACAGCTGCCTGCAGAGGACAGCACAGTCCCAGTGGCCTTCCCCTTCCACAGCCTCAATGACCGACCAGTTAACACTGAGTAATTGTCAGGTGCAGCTCGAGGTGGCAACTCCTCCTTTCTCAGTCTTACCCACCCTCCCGCCTTCTCTGGTTTTTCCAGCTTAGCAATTTACCCCTGTCCAGTATCCCAACTTCCCCACAAACTTTAAAACATTAGATTGGCATGGCTTTATAATAAAACCACATATTCTTCAGGGAGAGGGACAAAGGTTGATACAGAGTAAAGATACTCAAGCTTTAAACGGAGGGGTTAGAAGTAAGCAATTAAGCTGCTTTTCTTCTCAAAGATCTATTGGTAACTGTTCTCAAATTATGAGTGACAACTGCCTGAAGCGTTATTTCCCAACGTTTTAAATCTGTGACATTCCTGTCAGGTCACAGTACAGCAGTAATTCTCAAGATTCGGTCTTCATACCAAGCAGTATGAACCACCTGGGGAGCCTATGCACATACAAGGGCTGGAGGCCCACCTCAATGGAACAGTCAGAAGCTTTGAGGGTGAGACCCATGAATTTGCATTTTCACAAGCCCCTGAAGCTCCTTAACATTAGAGGAATTTTGCAGAAGGTAGTGAGAAAGGAACTCCTCATCCCTGCCTTTCTACCCCTCACAGTCATGCCCAAGCATTGGTCTAGTCCACTCCCTACCCCTCTCAGAATAATTTGTATACGTGGCCTTCTCATTTCTTTTTGATGGTTCTCATAGGTGTATAATTTAGGGAGTCATCTAGCTCATTACAGTTAGCTCTTCCTAAAAGTACTCTAAATTTTGAACCTTTCATGTTCCTTTTTCCCCAGTGAAAAATATATTTATCACCTCCCTCCCATTCACTCAGGGATTCTGCTCTCATGAGTCTAAATTTTTCTGGGGACACCTGGCTGGCTCAGTCGGTAGAGCACGTGACTCTTGATCTCAGGGTCCTGAGTACAAGCCCCATGTTGAGGGTGGAGGCTACTTAAAAATAAAATTTTTAAAAATATTTTCTTAAAATGGTATGAATGACTGATTGGGCACTGATTAGGTCTAGCCTACCAGGTGGGAAAAAAGAGGTCTCAAGTATAATGTGAAGGGAGAGGGTGGTAGAACCTGGAGCCACACTTGACTTGACCACCTTGTCCTGTGTGTCGAACAGCATAAGGTCACAGGCTGTCCCCAGTGCGTAGAAGGCCCGGCTCGGTGGAATGAGGAGTGGCTGTACACTGGTTCTGAAGCAGAGGTAGCACCACTACGTCACCACCATCCCAGCTTCTCCTGTATCCCTAGGACCCCTTGAGGCACTATGGGGTCAGAGGAGGACTTTCAGGCCCTCCTTGTGAAGGCTCATCTTTATGTGTAATTAAAATAACAAAAAGGCCACTTGCAGGACTGCTCATTAAACAACTTTGTAAGAGCAAAAAAATTGGACACAATATAAATGTCTATCAAAAGGAGCGGTGTGTGTGAAGGTTAAAAAGCTATACAGCAAATTCTAGTAAATGGTCAGCTCTTGGGATTATGGATGGGGGACAGGACTACTTTGTCTTTATACATTTTCTGTGATTTGACTTCTTACAAGGAACACATATCTATTGTTATTTTTTTTAAGTAAAAAAAATTAATTAATAAAAAGATGTGAAACTATATATAGTGTGTCTTGAAGGAGACTATGGCTGGTTAAGCTTAAATTTAGTACATAACCAGGCTTGCATTCGGGTTGAGGCAGGTCAAACTTACATACCTAGGCAAGTATAGGTTGTATAGGAGCAGTAAAAAGAAGAATATACAAACTGTCAAAGTTGGATGGAATCTTCATATCGTAACCATTTAACAGATCCCCATTTAGAATCTGCTATTTACCCTGGATAGAAAATAGTAGAAAAATACTTTTTAGCAATAATCGCCCTTATGCAACAAGGCACACTAGAACAATGCCTACTGTTCTTCCATATGCCAGGAACATTGTGTAATATTGATATTTATTTTGTTCCTTTACATTTTGTAACTTGGGTCCTTGTAGGTGCCTGCAAGGTAGACGCCCTAGGATGAAGGTGAAAGTTCATTGTTATTATCCTGTGACAAAGATTATTGATAAAACCTGTTAATCCTCTGCCTTCTTATTCTTGTCCAAATACACTCTCTCTGTGACAATCATATGCTTGTCTTAGCTGCTTCAGTACACACAAAGGTAGTACTCACTGTCAGCCATGTCATCTTTAAATATAAAGAAAAATACTACATACAGTTCATCTTGGTCAAGGGAGAAGATAGAGCCGGAAAGTTTTTTTGTCTCTAAAACTAGAAGAATCCAGGCTGTGAACTAAAAACAGATCTCATTTTAATTACAGCTTCACCATGAACTAGCCATGTGACCCTGGAAAGTCACCTAAACTCCTTAAGTCTCATTTTCCTCAGCTGGAAAATGGCACAATAATATCAGCTTTACTGGATTGTCATGATGATTAAGCAAGACCATAAATTTAGAGCTATTTTATGGGACCTAATCCCTTAGCAGAACCAAAATCCCGGGGAAGTTGAAACCAATTATGCAAGGGTGATTGCTCAACCTGTCCTAAATCAGGATATTTCAGAAAATGTAAATACTGTAGTTCACTATATACTAAATCAGCACTGAGGATTACAAGCCAAATAAAGGAACAGAAATAAATAACACTATAAAGATACAGACTTACAAGTATACCCACACCCAGAAAAACCAGTATCTGTCATGATCTTTTTTTGGGGGCCCCACATGACTTAGAACCCTTTCCAGTAAAAATTTTCCTCCTTAAATATTTTTGCCTTTTATACAACAATAGTGTCTTAAGCAATTTCAACTTTTTCCCACTCTTCTGTCACCTAAACCATAACTTGAACTGTCTATACATAAGGTATTTCCCTTTCATTTCTTTCATTACTCAATTATATTCTGTTACTAGTTTGCATAAAAATATTTTCCCAGTGTGTCCTTACACTAAGGTTGTTGCTTCATTATCGTAGGCAATATCATACCACCGTTTAAAGCGACATTGCCATGGAAACATCATAATGTGGTAATCAGATAGCACTACATTATTCCAGGGTTATTGTTGTCAGCTGTGAAAACTTGCCAGAATCCCTTCTTAATCGTTATCACTATGTGATTATACAAATGGGCCCAATTATTTTCTTTTCGAGAAATCAAGGTGAAAATTGACATTAAACTCTTAGGGCAAATCTGGTAGAGGATCAAATTAGCCCAACTAGCAGTTAATATTGCTGACCTTAAAATAATCACCAGAATAAAATGTAAGAGGAGCCCAAGTTCCCTCTGTTTGGCTACCTCAAACCAGCAGGGTCATTCCCCTCTTCCTGAATAATAATCTGGAAAGGGATGGGGGTGGGGGAGGAGCATTTTAACAAGAACCCAAGGTGATTGTGATGTACTTTCAGAAACACTGAATTATAGCCTTACAGAGAGAGAAAGCATTTTAGAACACAATATAGAAGAAAGGTGTACACCCTCATATCTCAGAAGACAGAATTTAAAGACAGGGTCTTTCGGGTACAGTGAATCAAGTTATACTGTTCTGAGAATACAGAACAAGTCTGGTCCTTAAGAACAAGATCTGAATAACAAGAAGAGAAAATTATCTTCTCGCTGTGATGTTGGGGGCCCTGCTCCGTCTTGCGTTCTCTGCAGCCCCTGCAGAAAAGGCTCCGCAGCCTTGCGGTCACCACAGCCCAGAAGCACAAGAAGTCTATGTAGTCATTTGAGGCACTTAAGTGCCCCAGGGATTTCCTCTCAACCTTCAAGTGGCAGCCATAGCAGAAGCTGCATATTTATACACAGTTGAGGGAAAGGCTAGGGCTTCATGTCTGGTCCATTTTAATGCAGTTCTCTTCCCTTTCTAATTTAAATTCTGTAGAAACAGTATGGTGTAATTCAGAGTTAAGCCCATAGTAATCTTGCAGTGAGCAGCATTTTGATAAGGCCACGTTTTTTAAAATAGTCAATTTGACTACTGTAGATACTTCCAGTTATCCCTTCCTCATCTGAACTTAAATCTTTAACATTTTGTCAGGCAGAGGGGTTTGGAGGAGCTAAATTGTGGGAGTGCTCTTTTTAGTTTTTAACGCAAGCATACTAATGTGAGTATGACCCTGAGAAACAAACCAGGGTCATAAGGCAAAGGAACTTTGTGACTAAGCACATAGCTATAAAGGTGCATGCTAAAATTTATAATTTTGCTTTTAAAAAGTGAATTTTATTTCATATTTTAAAAGCAAGAATTTATTCATTTCTGAGCTGTAACATTAAACATGGCAATTAACAGGGCGCCTGGGTGGCTCAGATGGTTGGGCGTCTGCCTTCGGCTCGGGTCATGGTCCCGGGGTCCTGGGATCGAGTCCCGCATCGGGCTCCCTGCTAGGCGGGGAGCCTGCTTCTCCCTCTGCCTCTGCCTCTCTCTCTCTCTCTCTCTCTGACTCTCATGAATAAATAAATAAATAAATAAATAAATAAATAAACATGGCAATTAACGAATGAAATGATACAAAACTAATCAGAAAATATAAATTAACGTAACAATTCTGTTTCCTCTAGTCTAACGGATTTTGGAACCATAAATGAAAGCTTTTATAAGAGTATGTTTATTTCACAAGCGACCAAGCAGTTGCAGATAAGCCACTGGTTTGAAACCAGCTCAGTTGTATTCAAACTGAATCACATTTTCACATTTTATTTTAAAATGTTCTTTCAGTTCAACTCAAGTATCTATTGAGTGCCTGGTATGTAAAAGGTAATATTTTATCCACTCTAGGGACTGACTCTGGCTTCATAATTGGGTTGGAGACACAACATGGTTACAAATAACTAATGCAGCTCCCCCTGAAACTAATAATACACTATATGTTAACTAAATTGAATTTAAATAAACAATCTTTTAAAAACACACACATAACTAATGCAGAACAGATCATGACAGGTCTTGCAGTGGAGGTCTACAGTCTGTATTCACACTAGGAGTGATACTGCCCCAGGGTAGTGAAAATTGGTTGTGGGAGGAGGTGAAGAAATCTTAAGATACTACAGTGGTTTGTGGCCCTACAAAAGGTCACAGTACCTAAGCACAAACACAGCATATCTCTAGTATTAAAGATACTATTTTTTTTTTTTTTTTTTGAGAGAGAGAGAGAGAAAGTATGAGCAGGGGGAGGGGCAGAGGGACAAGCAGAGTCCCTGCTGAGCAAGGAGCCAGACTCAGGGCTTGATCCCAGGACCCTGAGATCATGACCTGAGTCAAAGTCCGACACTTCACCAACTGAGCCACCCAGGTGACCCTCTTTAGTATTAAAATTTAAAGGAGGGAAGGGGGCATGGGGCGCCTGGGTGGTTCAGTCAGGGAAGCCTCTAACTTTGGTTCAGGTCAGGATCTCAGAGTCCCCACTTTGCACTCAGCAGGGAGTCTGCTTTTCCCTCTCCCTCTGCTCCTCCCCCTGCTCCTCCTCCTCTCTCTCTCTCTCTGTCTCTCTAAATAAATAAATAAATAAATAAATAAATAAATAAATAAATAAAATCTTTAAAAAAAATCTAATGGGGGATGTGGGGAATTAGAGGAGAAATATCTAAAAAAGTCTTCTTGAGGAAGCAATAATGAAGAGTTGAGCATAAGGCAGGTGAATATGCTTGAAGACATCCGTGAAGGAGGAGGGCAGGTCTGTGAAAACTGTGGTGTCTGAGGGGGACCTTTAGGAAAGAACAGATCTTCCAAAAGCAGTTTTAGAGAGCAGAATACTCCTGGTGGCAGATAGGTCTAACTATTTATTACTCGCTTTCATCTCCCGTAGCAGCACTGATCTGTTGGTAGTGGCTGCCTGTAACGCTATAAAATCCAAGGATTCTGAGACTAGAGCCAGGCTTAGCAAAAAGGCTGCAGGGACCAATTAGTGATGTCTGCCATGTGCGTAGAATGTGGAAAGTTAAGGTACGAATACCACAAATTATTTCCTTTCTCTGGCAATCAACCAAAAAAACAGGAAAGTGCAGCATATATTCAAGGAAAAATGAATACAGGCCAATTAATTCCTAAAGACCTCTTCTAATTCAAAACCCAAGAATTCAAGACTGATTTTTACCAAATAATAAATGTGAAAGGGGAGAGAGCATATTTATCATGTGTAAATCTACATTCTCCCGCATGTCACCATTGCACGTACTCCTAAAACAATTTGTCTTAAACACACACGTAGGAAGTGCACAAAACACAAATGGGTGTAATTGTAATCACTTGTATAATTTCCACTGGACAAGAAACAGTCCACCTGTTGCTGGCATCTTAGAAGCACCCCCATGTATTTCCTACTCCTTTCACTCACAGGTAACATCCTAATTTTTAGGATAATCACTTCCTTGCTTTGCCTAAGAGTTTGATCACTCATGCATGCATACCTAAACAATACAATTTAGTTTTGCCTGTTCTTGAATTTTATACATATGGATATACATATATAAAATATACCTCAACGTGTTGTTTCTTTCACTTAACATTGTTTGTGAGATTTACCCTCGTTGTTGTGTGTAGCAGTTTCTTTATCCATCCTGCTTACTAGTGATTTGGTTACCTCCAGTGGTTGGCTATGACAAGCAGCACTGTCCTGAACATGAGCAGGGATCCTAGTGCACACAGCCATGAGCTTCTCGAGGGTATAGATCTAGAGGTGGAATTGCTGGGTCATAGGGCATTTCTTTAGCTTTATTAGATAAATGCCAAACTCTTTCCAAGTGGAATGTTGCAATTTACACTCCTAACCACAGAATATGAAGTTCCCATTGCTCCAATAAAAATATTGTCAAATTTTTACATTTTGCCATCCTAGTGTGTATACAGTATGATCTCAGTGTGCTTTTAATTTGTATTTACCCAGTTACTACTGAGGTTGAGCACATTTTCATATGTTTATTGGCCATTTGGATTTTTCTTTTATAAAGCACCTATTTAAATCTTTTTCCCACATTTAAAGTTCTATTTATAAGAATTTTTTTATATATACTGGATATCAGTCCTTTATTTGTTACATGTGTTGTAATTATCTTCCCTAATTCTTTGTGGCTTGTCTTTTTACTCTTTTTGTGATGTCTTTTGATTAACAGAAGTTTTTAATTTTAAAATAGGCAAATGTATCTATCTTTTTTTTTTTTAAAGATTTTATTTATTTATTTGACAGAGAGAGACACAGTGAGAGAGGGAACACAAGCAGGGTGAGTGGGAGAGAAAGAGAAGCAGGCTTCCCACCGAGCAGGGAGCCTGATGCAGGGCTCGATCCCAGGACCCTGGGATCAGGACCTGAGCCGAAAGCAGACGCTTAACGACTAAGCCACCCAGGCACCCCCAAATGTATCTATCTTTTACCCTTCTTGGTATATCATTTAAGAAAATTTTCCCCTTTCCTGAAGCAGCTAGGGAAGGGGAGAAGTGAATTATTTTTAAATTTGGCTATAACATGGGCCATTTTAATGTCTCTAATTAACATAAAATTCTCTAAGCTACAGTTATTATAAGCTGCTGTGCCTGAAGGGTAGGTTTTGTGAGGAGGAAAAGGAATAGTTAAAGCTTAAAAGAGTCATAATAAACGTCAGTGAACATCATAGATGTAAAAATACCTAAGAAGCCTTTTATTTCACCTCCAAGACTTTGCTCACTTTTATGATTTTTTTTATGCATGTTCTGGACATCAATACATTATCACAGAAACCAAATGACCACCTTTTCATACAGTCTTTGAGTCTTCAAATATTTGCTGAGCACCATTTAGAAAGGGGACTTTCTGTTAATTAACATGGAAGATGCAAAGATGAGGAGACAAGATCCTCAGGGAGCTCAGACGTGGTAGGAGGGAAATGTGTACCAGCAAAAAGACCCGGTAAAGCTCCATATGAGGGTTCCATGGGAGCCCCAAAAAGGAGGTGTTGCTCTTCAGTTGAGGGATCATTGAAGACTTTCTGAAAGAGGTCACCTTGAAATGAATCTCAAAAGATGGGCAGCCTGGAAAGAGGCAGAGGTGATGTCATGGGCATTCCGGTGGGAGAATACCACAAGCAGGAATTCCAAGGCTAGACATGAGCAACTGACAATTCACACAGGACCATCAACCATGATCTTGGTTTTTTTATATTTTGAAGAATGTAGAAAGACTTGCTCCCACCTACCCATAAATTCTAAGTGTTCCAGGTCTGTTTCAAAGATGCTTGAGGGGCGCCTGGGTGGCTCAGTTGGTTAAGTGTCTGCCTTTGGCTCAGGTCATGGTCCCAGGGTCCTGGGATCGAGTCCCGCATCAGGCTCCTTGCTCAGCGGGGAGCCTGCTTCTCCCTCTCCCTCTGCCTGCTGTTCCCCCTACTTGTGCTCTCTCTCTCTCTGTCAGATGAATAAATAAAATCTTTTTTTTTTTAAAAAGATACTTGAAATCATAAGCAAATATTGGACCAAGCAAAGTTCATGTTGTCCTCATTACTTCCTGCAAAAACAATCTAAAAGTTTAAATGTCACTAAAGATATTATCAACCTGTAATAGAACTGCTTTTTAATTTTGTTTTTGTGCTTGTTTAGTAATGCTGTTCACTCTTAACTGAATTCATGGGGCGAATTCTTTAAGGCACAGTTTCAATGATCCACCTTTTATGTGGCACTTAAATGCCATGGGCCAAGATCTTGCTCCTATCTCTCTTTGCTTTTGCCATCCGAACACTAGGACCTGTGTGGTCTGTTTAAATAGTCTAATTGGTCCAGGAAAAAAATGAACACTTGTCTTTATTTTCTTCATTATTCTCC
Source organism: Halichoerus grypus (assembly GCF_964656455.1). Lineage (NCBI taxonomy): Eukaryota > Metazoa > Chordata > Mammalia > Carnivora > Phocidae > Halichoerus > Halichoerus grypus. The sequence goes on along the minus strand of NC_135715.1, from coordinate 157,023,910 downwards.
ACTACAACTCCTAAACATTATAAGCTGAAATGATACATTTGGGAGATGCTACATAAATATCTGAACTTTTGCAAAATAGTCTATGCTTATCCATTCATTACAAAGTTTTCCAGTCAGAATGGAATTAAATTAGGCCACTCTTCTCTGTAATCAGGGCTTTACTGAGTTCCTTTAGATAGTATGGTGGTGTGGGAAATAGAGGAGCCTCAAGACAAAACTCTTAAAAACTCTGGGTCTCAATTTCCTTATCCACAAAATGGGGAAAATAGTACCTTTGTGCCCACCTTAAAGAGCTATCATAAGAGGGGTGCCTGGTTGGCTCAGTCAGTGGAGTGTGTGACTCTTGATCTTGAGGTTGGGTTGCCCCACGTTGGGTGTAGAGATTACTTAAAAATAAAATCTTTCTAGAAGTGGGGGGGGGGCTATCATAAGAAACAACCGTCCTCATTTACAAGGAAAGGACTCAGTACACCAAAAGCACCACCCAAATCCAAGTTACCCTTCTTAGTTTAGTCCATGAGGTCTTCTGTTGTTGGGAAGCCCGTCTTTTTCTTGGTAGTCTGTAGATGCCATAGCAAACCCTGCTCCCTTAAACAACACCCAAATAGAAAGTCTTCTTTTTGTTTTCATATGAAAGGCATAGAAGAAGGTAAGGAAGAGAGAAGGAAACATTTATTGACCATCTGCTATGCTTCAGGATCCATGCTAAGAATTTTACTTCCACCACCTCACTGATATTGTTAGCACCACCTCTGTTTCACAGAAGAGAAACAGGAGGCTCAGAAAGTCTTGGTGACTAGCTCAGCATCACATAGCTAGTAAGTGGCAACACTCGGATGCAAACCCAGTGTTGGTCTGACTCTAAAGCCATACATGCTGTTTCCCCCACACTCGACTGCCTCTCTAATAAATATGTCACCAACAAACGATGTGTCCACACATTTCATAGTGTGAAGCTGTAGAGCTGGTCAAAACCCCATTTTCTCTCCCATCTGTGGCCTGACTCCTCTGCTTATGCTGTAAATACAATCCCTGGCTCACTCTCCCCAGATCCTACACTAGTGTCTGCCCACATTAAAAGGTGAGTGTAATACCAAGACAGAGAGCAAAAGGCCCTTGTCCCAGGGACAGCAGCAATGCTGGTGGTCTCTCTTGCTTCTTCTAGGTCTACACCTGCCCTCTGGTTTTTGCCTGATCCTAGGTATGAACCAAGAGCTGACTGAGGCCTTATCCTTTCACTCTACTTCAACCGATCTGACCTTTGCCTTATCTCCTTTAGCTTGGATCAGTGCCCCAGGTCCTACATGGACTTTGGCCTCTGGAGTCATGATGCTTTCCTGGTCCTTCTTCTGTACTAATGACCCTCCTTCCCTTCCCCAGTCTGGGCCCTTTTATCCCTTCACGCTGCTCCCCACCATTGCCTGCAGGGAACTTAGCCCCTCCCAGGCCTGCCCTGGCTGACCTGTCCCTCGTGCTGCCTGTGCCCTTGTGCTAACAAGGGCCCAGGGATTATCTGCTGCCCTCAGGAAGGAAGAACTAATGGATGTTTTCGTATCTTTGCAGACTATTCCCTTGACGAGCTTATCCTTGCAGCTTACACTCTTGACCAACACAGGTTGTGCTCTTTCAGAGCTTATGTGTAAATTTAGCATTTCTCAAAAGCTGCCTTCATTTCTGTTACATCAAAGCATGATTGCCTATTAATAATAGTCTAAAAGAGAAGTTGAAGATTCTTAAATTCCTTGCAGGAAAATACAAAGTTACTCAGTTAACTTTTTGGATGAAAATTGCTGCAGGGAATAGGAGACATAGGTCCTGACCTCTGAGCATCCAGGGCATTTGAACTACTCTCCGGGCCTGTAATGACACCATCAGTCAAATACTTTCAGAATCTGTGCTGTGAGGCAAATATTCCATCCCAGCTCAGTAAATAGAATTACCTCAGGAGCCACTGGAGACCGTGAGGCACTTGCCCTGCCAAACAGTTGTCCCTCTGTAAGGCTTCAGACCTCTTCCCCTTAGTTCTACCATGCTTAGATTCTCCAGACCAAAAAAGGTTCCATATCTCATGGATGTTCTGAAAATAGCAGGACACATTTTAAATCAGAATGGCCCTGGGGCACCTGGCTGGCTCAGTTGGAAAAGCATGCAACTCTTGATCTCAGGATTGTGAGTTCAAGCCCCACATTGGATATAGAGATTACTTAAATAAATAAACTAAAACAACAACAACAATGTGAAAAAAAATCAGAATGGCCCTCAGAAAATCAGGGACATAGCAGTCTCAGACATATTTCAAATTGAGGCGCTTGTTCTAAGGACCTCCCCAAGAGATGGGAAAATGCTGACCTTCCACAGTCCTACCTGGGCTTCTGGAGACTGTCCTAAGATAGTCAGCCTTTGAGAAGGCATCTCTTCATTTACTGTTTTACCCCATTAGGAAAGGTCAAGAAGCCTGCTCTATTTTTTTTTTTTTAAGATTTTACTTACTTATTTATTTATTTGTCAGAGAGAGAGCACAAGCAGGGGGAGCGGCAGAGGGAGAGGGAGAAGCAGGCTCCCGCTGAGCAAGAAGCCTGATGTGGGACTCGATACCAGGACCCTGGGATCATGACCTGAGCCAAAGATGCTTAACCCACTGAGCCACCCAGGCATCCCAGAGAAGCCTGCTCTAGGTCAAACATCACATCCTAGGGCATTCAGACTTGCCTCAGCATATAATGGGTTGGAAAGAACTCACTCCAGGTCACTCACAATCCCTACCCTGACATTCTCCTGCTTTCTATTCAAGAAGAATAATTCTGCCCTGATTCCTCCTCATCTTTGCATAGTTCTAGGCCTGGTTCCCTCATGGGATTCTCTACCTGAATCACACACTTTGAACATTACCCAGAAACCTCCTCTGTATTCTCGGGTACCTTCTCCCTTGACTTTTCTCTCTAGAAGATATTCTAGATTCTAAGACTTTTCCCTCCCACTTAACTCCACCTACATTTCATTAAACAAATAGAAAAAGTAGAAGGAAATCACATTTGTCGTACACCTTCTAGGGGCAGGCACAGTGGAGGTCTTCACACACATCAACGTAATTATTCTTCGCAAAGTCCCTGACAGGAAATGAAAGTCAGAGAATTTAAAAACTTTGCTAAAGTGGTATCATCAGCTCTTATGGTAGAGTAGGGATTTAAACCAGGAACTCCTTGGCTCCAAAGCCACTGCCTTTTCCAGCATATTCTGTATTTCCAAACACAGACCAGCCTATTCTGCACGCTGCTAGTCTCTTCCCTGTATGCCTACATTACAACCCATGTCTCCTGATGATTGTTCCCAAAAGTAACAATATACAGTTAACCCTTGAACAACATGAGTTTGAACTGTACGGGTCCACTTACAAGCAGATTTATCTTGATAAATATACTATAAAACTGTAAATGTATTTTCTCTTCCTTATGATTTTTTTCATAACATTTTCTTTTCTCTAGCTTACTTTATTGTAAGAATACAGTATATGATACATATACAAAATATGTTAGTTAACTGTTTATATATTTGGCAAGGCTACCAGTCAACAACAGGCTATTAGTAGTTAAGTTTTTGGAGAGTTCAAAATATATGTGGATTTCTTTTTTTTAAGATTTTATCTTTAAGTAACCTCTACCCCCAACCTGGGGCTCAAACTCACAACCCCAAGATCAAGAGTCACATGCTCTACCTACAAAACCAGTTAGGTGCCCCCTATATGTGGATTTTTGACTGCAGTGGGGAGGGGGTTGATGCCCCTAACCCCCATGTTGTTCAAGGGTCAACTATACTTCATACCAAGTCTTTTCTTCTAATCAAAGACAAGGTTAAACTAAAATGAGATTAGACTAGAAGCATTCTTTTAAAAATAAAAATAAAAAAGAAGCAGCCTCTTATTACCACTTTGGGGGAAATTTTGCTATTTCTCAAAATTCAATAGTATCAGTAAGTTTGGGATTTTCAAATGGTGTGGGGTTAACATATACCGCTAGGGCCAGAGTTTCAATGTTGCATTTGTTTTCCAGAAAAAGAGCTCAGCATAAAATGCAGCTAATAGTGAGGTTTTGTTTGGGTTTTTTGCATAATAAAAGTCGTAACTGAGCAACATTAGCTACAGACACTCCTCCCCATAAAGCCCTGGAGACTGTGAAAAGCATTTCAGAGAAATACAAACCCCAAGTAGTCTTTGGCAAGGGGTAATTTGCCATGATGATAGTTAAATAAGGAGAATACTGAGTAGCTGACTACAAAGAAGCATCTGAAAATAAAACTAGCTGTGGCTCAAGTCCCTCATCTGAAAATGTATATAAAATCTCTCACATGTGACAGCCTAAATTGGTCTCTTCTTCTTATGAGGCAAATTTGACAATGCATACCAAGAAGCTTAAATCATACCCTTTTGACCTAATAATCCTGCTCCTGAGACTTTGTCTCAAGGAAATAAGTCATAAGAATAAGAAAGACTATCCATATTTTACAGCAACGTTATTTAAAATTTAGTGGAAAACTGGAAACAACCTAATTTTCCAATAATACAGGAAAGGCTTAATACATTTTAGTATCTTAATTCTTTGAGAGACTGCAGCTATTAAGAATATGATCACAAGTGTACAAACAAGGAAAGGGTGTTTAGTGAAAAGGATAGAACACAGAAATGCAAATATGTAGTGGTTACAGAACTGTGGAAATTCGCATTTCGATAAAGACTAGGAGAGGGCAAAAAAAGATAAAAATACTTACATTAGCACATTGAAATTACATGTTTTAAACAAATTTTTCTTTGGTAATGACTATATTCAGTTTTTAGGCATTTTTTTCTTGTTTTTCCAGCTACAACTCATATAGAATCATATTTCATAATTATTTTTGGTTCAGAAGATTATATTACAAAGGATACATGTGGAATATTCTAGCCAAGTGTAAAATTGAGAATTACTAATTTGCCAATACTAACACTATTGTTTTAATTTGCAGTGAAGGGAATTTGGCTACAAAGCAAGTTGTGTTCCTTCAGAGACCAGTTATGTGGAATTCAGCTGCTCAAACACCAGAAGTGAGTAAAATTGATGCTTTACTAACTAAATGTTCTACTGAAGCATTTAATCCTTAAACTTTCACTGTAATTCTAAATGGTGAATACAGATGAGGAAATGTGGATATGGAAATAGTCTCTAAGCCAACATATAACAACAAAGGAAATATGTCAGTAACCAGGTGAGAGGAGACAGTTCTGAAGGGGATCAAAATATGTTACCCAAAATGTGCCACGTGGGCAAAGGATTATTTTGAGCTGAAGGCAATTAAGAAACACAGACATAGGAGTAACTTTCTATCCTCTCCCTTTCTGATAAAAAGCAGGGCATAAATTTCCCTTTTTAAAGGTTAACTGGCTCAGTCGGTAGACTCCTGATCTTGAACTCACTCTGACTCTTGATCTCAGGGTTGTGAGTTCAAGCCTCATGTTGGGTGTAGACATTACTTAAAAAATAAAATCTTTTAAAAAAAAGATAACATAAATTTCCATTTGTAAAATTGTCCCCCTCTCCTGTACTAGGAGGAGAAGACTCCTACTAATCACCAGAGATGACTTATTGCTAGAGACGGCACTGACTTGAGTCTACATAAACAAACCTTACTAAAATAACCCTTATCTTCCATTAGGTTTGCCACATACGTACCTTTCCACAATTCGCCGCCCACAGAAGCCCAAAGCCCTGTTCCTTTGTCTAGTCACTTTACTGAAATCATGTATAAGCTCCCAGGTCTAACAGCCTCTTTAGGTTTTCACTTTTTCTCTGTGAAGCCCCCATGGACATCCAAAATAAACCTTTTCTCCTGTTAATCTGTCTTTTGTTAGTTTAATTTGCAGGCCTCAGGTACTGAAACAAGAGGGTAGAGGAAAAGTTTTTGTGAGTGTGCCTAATATTGCAACAGCCATCCAGATGGCCAACACACACATGAAAAGATGCTCAACACCACTCGTCATCAGACAATGCAAATCAAAGCCACAGGGAGAGATCACCCCACACCAGTCACAATGGTTAATATAAAAAAGATAAATAACTAGTATTGGCAAGGATGTGATGAAAAGGAAATCCTTGTGCACTGTTGGTGGGAATGTTAATTGGTACAGCCACTGTGAAAAACTGTATGGAGTCTCCTCAAAAAATTAAAAATAGAATTACCATATGATCCAGTAATTGCACTTCTGGGCATTTACCCAAAGAATATGAAAACACTAATTTGAAAAGAGATATGCACCCCTATGTCTATTTCAGCATTATTTACAATAGCCAAGATATGGAAACAGTCCAAGTGTCCATCAACACATGAATGGATAAAGAAGGTGTGGTACACACACACACACACACACACACACACACACACACACACACACACCATTAATGGAATATTACTCAGCCATAAAAAAAGAATGAAGTCTTGCTGTTAGCAACAACTTGGATGGAGCTAGAGAGTATAATGGTAAGTGAAATCAGTCAGACAGAGAAAAGACAAATACCATATGATTTCACTCATACGTGGAATTTAAGAAACAAAACAGATGAACAAAGAAAAAGACCAAAAAAACAAACAAACAAACAAACAAAAAACCCAGACTCTTAAATATAGAGAACAAACTGGTGGTTACCAGAGGGGAGGTGGGTGGGGAGACGGATAAAATAGGTGAAGGGGATTAAGAATACACTTACTGTGATAAGTAGTGAGTAACGTATAGAATTGTTCAAACACTATTTGTACACCAGAGACTAATATAGCACTGTACATTACTTATACTGCAATTTAAAAATAATAATAAAAAAGTAAAAATATTACAGAGATTCCATTTATACGACATTCTCAAAAAGATAAAACTACAGTGTGGAGAACAGGTCAGTGGTTGGGGAAGGGAAGTGATAACGGGATCTCACGGGAGGTTTTAGGGGAGATAATGGAACTGTTCTGTGTCCTATTGTGGTTACACAAAACTATACATGGCTGTGGAAATTCATAGAACTATACACGTTTAGTATATAATAATCTAAAAATTAGAAGATTGCTTTATAAATCACATAGACTACATTTTTTTATGTCTTTGTCCTTCATTAAAGTCTGTCCTTGGTAGAAACTAAAAGAACAGTGGAACAGATCAATGAAACTGGGAGCTGGTTCTTTGAAAGAATTAACAATATTGATAAACCCTTGGCCAGACTTATCAAAAAAAAGAGAGAGAGAGAGAGAGAAAGGACCCAAATAAATAAAATCATGAATGAAAGAGGAGAGACCACAACCAGCACCGAAGAAATACAAACAATTTAAGAACATATGATGAGCAACTATATGCCAACAAATTAGGCAATCTGGAAGAAATGGATGCATTCATAGAGACATATAAACTACCAAAACTGAAACAGGAAGACATAGAAACCTGAACAGACCCATAACCAGCAAGGAAACTGAAGCAGTAATCAAAAATCTCCCAACAAAAAACAGCAGCCCAGGGCCAGATGGCTTCCCAGGGGAATTCTACCATACATTTAAAGAAGAATTAATACCTATTCTTCTGAAGTGGTTTCAAAAAATGGAAAAGGAAGGAAAACTTCCCAACTCTTTCTTTTTTTTTTTTTTTTAAAGATTTTATTTATTTATTTGACAGAGAGAGACACAGCAAGAGAGGGAACGCAAGCAGGGGGAGTGGGAGAGGGAGAAGCTGGCTTCCCGCAGAGCAGGGAGCCCGATGCGGGGCTCGATCCCAGGACCCTGGGATCATGACCTGAGCCGAAGGCAGACGCTTAACGACTGAGCCACCCAGGCGCCCCTTCCCAACTCTTTCTATGAGGCCAGCATGACTTTGATCCCAAAACCAGACAAAGACCTCACCAAAAAGAATTACAGACCAATATCCCTGATGAACATGGATGCAAAAATACTCACCAAGATACTTGCCAATAGGATCCAACAGTACATTAAAAGAACTATTCATCATGACCAAGTGGGATTTATTCCTGGGCTGCAAGGGTGGTTCAACATCCACAAATCAATCAATGTGATACACTACATAAATAAAAGAAAGGACAAGAACCATACGATCCTCTCAATAGATGCAAAAAAAGCATTTGACAAAGTACAGCATCCTTTCTTTATTAAAACTCTGCACAGTGTAGGGATAAAAGGAACATACCTCAGTATCATAAAAGCCATCTATGAAAAGCCCACAGTGAATATCATTCTCAATGGGGAAAAAATGAGAGCTTTTCCCCTAAGGTCCGGAACGCAACAGGGATGTCCACTATCACCACTGCTGTTCAACATAGAACTAGAAGTCCTGGCCTCAGCAAACAGACAACAAAAAGAAATAAAGGGCATCCAAATTGGTAAAGAAGAAGTCAACTCTCTCTCTTCCCAGATGTGGAAAACCCAAAAGACTCCACCCAAAATGGCTAGAACTCATACAGGAATTCAGCAAAGTGGAAGGATATAAAATCAATGCACAAAATTGATTGCATTTCTATATATTAACAATGAGACAGAAGAAAGAGAAATTAAGAAGTTGATCCCATTTACAATTGCACCCAAAACCATAAGATACCTAAGAATAAACCTAACCAAAGAGGCAAAGGATATGCATTAAGAAAACTATAGAGGGACGCCTGGGTGACTCAGTCGATTAAGCATCTGCCTTGGACTCAGGTCATGATCCCAGGGTCCTGGAATCGAGTCCCACATCGGGCTCTTTGCTCAGTGAGGAGCCTGCTTCTCCACCTGCCTGCCACTCCCCTTGCTTGTGCTCTCTCTCTCTGACAAATAAAAAATTAAATTTTTAAAGAAAGAAAGAAGGGAAACTATAGAACACTCATGAAAGAAATTGAGGAAGACACAAAGAACTGGAAAAACATTCCATGCTAACAGATTGGAAGAGAAATTATTGTTAAAATGTCTGTGCTACTTAGAGCAATCTATACATTCAAAGCAATGCCTATCAAAATACCATCAACATTTTCCACAGAACTGGAACAACAATCCTAAAATTTGTATGGAACCAGAAAAGACCCTGAATAGCCAAAGGAATGTTGAAAAAGAAAAGCAAAGCAGGTGGCATCACAATTCTGGACTTCAAGCTCTATTACAAAGCTGTCATCATCAAGACAGTATGGTACTGGCACAAAAACAGACACACAGATTAATGGAACAGAACAGAGAAGCCAGAAATAGACCCTCAACTCTATGGTCAACTAATCTTCCACAAAGCAGGAAAAAATACCCAATGGAAAAAAGACAATCTCTTCAACAAATGGTGTTGGGAAAATTGGACAGCCACATGCAGAAGAATGAAACTGGACCATTTCCTTACACCACACACAAAGACTCAAAATGGATGAAAGACTTAAATGTGAGATAGGAATCCATCAAAATCCCAGAGGAGAACACAGGCAGCAACGTGTATGACCTCGGCTGCAGCAACTTCTTGCTAGATACATCTCCAAAGGCAAGGGAAACAAAGGCAAAAATGAACTATTGGGACTTCATCAAGATAAAAAGCTTCTCCACAGCAAAGGAAACAGTCAATAAAACCAAAAGGCAACCAACAGAATGGGAGAAGATATTTGCAAATGACATATCAGATAAAGGGCTAGTATCCAAAATCTAAAGAACTTATCAAACTCAACACCCAAAGAACAAATAATCCAGTCAAGAAATGGGCAGATGACGTGAACAGACATTTGTCCAAAGAAGATACCCAAATGGCCAACTGAAAAAAAATACAAATCAAAACCACAACGAGATACACCTCTCACGAGTCAGAATGGCTAAAATGAACAACTCAGGAAACAAATGTTGGTGAGGATGCCGAGAAAGGGGAACCCTCTTACCCTGCTGGTGGGAACGCAAACTGGTGCAGCCGCTCAGAAAACAGTATGGACTTTCCTCAAAAAGTTGAAAATAGAGCTGCCCTACAACCCAGCAATTGCACTACTGGGTATTTACCCCAAAGATACAAATGTAGTGTTCTGAAGGGGCACCTGCACCCCAATGTTTATAGCAGCAATGCCCACAGTAGCCAAACTGTAGAAAGAGCCCAGATGTCCATTGACAGATGACTAGATAAAGAAGATATGTTGTATATATACAATGGATACTACTCAGTCATCAAAAAAATGAAATCTTACCATTTACAATGATGTGAATGGAGCTAGAGGGTATTATGCTAAGCGAAATAAGCCAATCAGAGAAAGACAAATATTAGATGATTTCACTGATATGTGGAATTTAAGAAACAAAACAGAGGATCATAGGGGAAGGAAGGGAAAAATAAAACAAGTCGAAATCAGAGAGGGAGACAAACCATTAGAGACTCTTAATCATAGGAAACAAGCTGAGGGTTGCTGGAGAGAAGGGGGGTGGAGGAATGGAGTAACTGGGTGATGGGCATTAAGGAGGGCACGTGATGTAATGAACACTGGTTATTATATAAGACTGATGAATCACTGAACTCTACCTCTGAAACTAATAATACATTATATGTAAATTAATTGAATTTAAAAAAACAGTAAATCTTGCTTAAAAGAAAAAGAAAAAGGACTGTCCTTGCATAATGAAATGCTCATGAAGTAAGGCTATGCAGGATTAAAGCAGTGTCCTTTCTATCTTGTTCCTTTTTATCTATTCTTATTTTTCTTTCCTTTGGAGGGAGGCCTCTAAATGAATTCAAAGATGTGACACTCAGTAGGATAAGAGATTCCAACCAGAATTTTGTCTCCATCCACTAAATGTTCTCAACTTTTTCTTCCAAGATCTTTTCTTTAAGATATTTGGAATCCAAAAAAGAATCCCAAGATCCTTTTTGTTTCTTTTGAAGACTCAAAACTAATCAAAATTTTTTATTACCTAAAAGTCTCTATTTCAGTTAAATTCTTCAGCCCATTTCACTTTGATAATTATTTAAAAGAAACAAAGGTCATTTAAAAGTATTTAGTTTTAGGGAGGCTGGGTGGCTCAGTCGTTAAGTGTCTGCCTTCGGCTCAGGTCATGATCCCAGGGTCCTCGGATCGAGCCCCGCATCGGGCTCCCTGCTCGGCGGGAAACCTGCTTCTCCCTCTCCCACTCCCCCTGCTTGTGTTCCCTCTCTCGCTGTGTCTCTCTCTCTCTCTCTGTCAAAATAAGTATATAAAATCTTTTAAAAAAAGGTATTTAGTTTCAACTAACTCAGAGTAGAGTTTCCATTCAGTGATGTTTCTAGGAGTAGAAAACAGAACATGAAAAGGATTCCAGGGGATGGGGTGCATGTGTGTGCACGCGCACACAAGTGCTCACATGTGCACGGACCCCCACACGCACGTGCACACAGTGTCTGCCACACTCTCCAAGCCTCCATATCCTCATCTATAAAATATGGACAATGTTAGTACTTACCACAGGGTTGTGAGGAGGATTCAGTTAGAATACATGTAGAGGGCTTAGCACAATGCCTGGTCATATGAAATGTTGCTTTTGTTTTCAATAGGAACATTTTTCTTTCAATACTAGATGATTAAACACTACAATAACTCTATGGAGAAATTGAAGAAGAATCTAGAAATTCCTAATGACCCTCCATTTTCTCCAGCTAAAAATTACCTTCAGCTAGTATGCAGGAATGTAGTATATTAGTTTTTGATTATCCAAAAAACATAATATGTATGTATATATATATATACATACATATATATATGAAATATGGCAAAATATTAACAAGTTTAGAATTAGGTAATGAGTATATGGTGTTTGTTGTACTATCCTTTAAACTTTCTGTCTACTTGAAATTTTTCATAATTAGAAAGTTGGGGAAAATTAAGCTAAAAAGCATTAGTCATCAACAACTTTTTCATTAGTTATTAATTAATTAGTAACTAATTAATTACTAAAATGCTATACCAAAAAGGCCCATAGGAATGATTTAAAAACAACAGAAGGGTCTCTCTCTCGTAATAGTCTAAAGATGGGCAGGGCCCTCTAGGGTGGGGCAAGGCTCTGCTTCATGACCGGTTAGCTCTGCTGCCCTCAACCTTTGGCTTCTGCCTCTGGGCCCAGGACTGCTGTCACAGCTGTTGCCATGTCCAGCCAGCGAGAAGCAGGAAAGAGGAATTCCAGGCATGCTCCGAAGGCACTGACCCCTAAGTCACATATTTCTTCTCTCATCCCATTGACTTGAACTTATTTATGCCACCACAAGTGTCTGCAAGGGAGGCTGGGATATGCCACCTGGGCAACCACGTGCTGGTGCCACGGTGAAACAGCACACGCCAGCTACAGGTTGCAAGGAATTGGCAGAGAGGAGTTCTGTTATTGAAGGAAAGATGGAGACAATAGGGAGACAGGAGTTTAATGTTAATGGTTCCAATTTTAATTTATTTTTCTTCTTTAGAGCAGTTTTACATTCAAATAATATTCTTGTCCTTAAAATATATCTCAAAATGAATGATTTCAGGAGGTAAAGGCTTCTTGGGCACATCTGTTGAATCATTTCTCTAACACAAACCAAGAAGTGAAGAGGCAGCAGCCAGAAAAATATTCTAAATTAGATCTTTTCCAAAGTAGCTATAATAAAATCATACGAACACTAAGAAATATTTAATGTACACATTAACTTCTTTCTTTACCTTACAGTGAGACAATTATTAAACTTTGTTCTTACTTTTTCAGTCATTTGAAGTTGATTTGAAATTATTTGAAAATCATAAGGGTCATTCTTTACTCATTAACTGTTAGTATCCTCGACTGAAGTCCATGTGAAATCCAATCAGGTGCTAGTGTAAGCAGAGGATGTCGAGTATCTCAAAGAGCATTAAGTAAAAATCAAGATAAAAGCATTTTGCTTTTATATTTAATGAGGTTCTTCATCTAGAGAATGCTTTCCACTCAAAGCAAATGGGCTTTTTCCTGGTGTGAGCCGAAGGGGAAGAGTGGTCCCTGCTGCCGCAGGGCAAGGTTCAGGCTGGCGATCAGCTCTCTTCTAGGCCACCCATGCTATTACCTACTGATGTCCCTCCCTGGAAGTGTAAGGGACAGAAACCCTGCTCAGACAGCCTATGTATGTAAGGGAATTTATTGGCTTCTAGGTGGCAAGGATACTGGCATAGCTTGTAACATCAAAAAAGAGCTACAAGAACCCTCAGGTACTGACACCGGAGGTTCCAGGATGTTCTCTTTCATCTGTTTGTTTCAGCTTCTATGTGCATATGTGCAGAGGGCTTCTAATAAGGTGGGTGTGGCCACCTCATCAAAAAGAGCTTCTTAGGGGGGCGCCTGGGTGGCTCAGTCGTTAAGCGTCTGCCTTCGGCTCAGGTCATGATCCCAGGGTCCTGGGATCAAGCCCCGCATCAGGCTCCCCACTCCACGGAGGGCCTGCTTCTCCCTCTCCCACTCCCCCCTGCTTGTGTTCCTGCTCTCGCTATCTCTCTCTCTCTGTCAAATAAATAAATAAAATCTTTTTAAAAAAATTTTTTTAAAAGAGCTTCTTAGGGTGCCTGGGTGGCTGGCTCAGTCAGTTAAGCATCCAACTCCTGATTTCTGCTCAGGTCATGATTTCAGGGTTCTGAGATTGAGTTCCGCACTGGGCTCAGTGCTGGGCGTGGAGCTTGCTTAAGATTCTCTCTTTCGGGGCACCTGGGTGGCTCAGTCGTTAAGCGACTGCCTTCAGCTCAGGTCATGATCTCAGGGTCCTGGGATCGAGTCCCATGTCGGGCTCCCTGCTCAACAGGGAGTCTGCTTCTCCCTCGGCCTCTCCACCCTGCTTGTGCTCAAATAAATAAATAAAATCTTAAGGAAAAAAAAAAGATTCTCTCCCTCTCCCTCTGCCCTGCCCCACCCTCCTCTCTAAAAAAAGAAAGAGCTTCTTTATCCTACAGTCCATCTAGCAATCCCAGGGAAGGACCTTGATTGGATCTGATTGGGCCATGTGCCCACACAGCCTCAGGGAAGAAGGTGGTGGATAGGAAAGCTGGCTAGAAAGGTGGTTGTCCACTACACCCTTTTCCTTCCCAGACTTGAATGATTTTGACAACCCCAAGCTGGGATGACCCAGGAACAAGTTCTGTGAGTAAGCAGGGGTGGTGTCTCTCCACATGTTTCATAATCTCTAACTAACTCTTCCAAGTGGTATTAGAGCTACACTTCTGCTTGCAGTAGCTTCCTGATCCTCCTGCAAACCTGAGACACACAAGGAAGACAAGTCCTGAATGTGGCATTCCACGTTTTTACTGCTTTATGAACTATATTTTTTTAGCTCTTCTTCTACTCTGTCCATCATAACACTTTCCATGACAACACCATGTCTTATGATTGCTGGTGTAATTCTGGCTTCATTCTTTCCTTTTTGTTTTTAAGACACTGACAGTGAAAAATGGAAGCCAGAATGGTAGGATACCCTAAAAATTCAACTGACTTGTCACTGAGTCTCATGTATTTGAAATGGGTCACCCATTGAGAATGATTCTCAAAAGTTAATAGATTTTATCAACAATGGCATTAGATCTGCATTCAGACCTTGGTATAATTTCCTCCAATTTTATAGTGAAAATATCAGAAAAAATTGAGAAGCTATATGAATAACTGGGTCATGTATCATGGAAAATTTCTCCCTATTGACATAGAGAAATATTCAAAATAGAAAAGTGAGTTGTACACATCTATGTGTGCATATGCAAATACATATTTAGGGAAAGAAACACAGTAAAATATGCCAAATTTTAACAGCGGTATCTCTACAAGATAGGATTGTGGGTGGGTTTTGCTTTTTATCTTTGCCAGATTTTCTACACTGAAAATGTATTATTTTTGTAACTGAAGGAAAATTGTATTTGGGAAACACACAAATCTTTGACCTTAAGTCTACTCATATTTTTGCAGCTGTGGGTAATATAGTGTGCAAAGAATGAGATAAGATACTTGGGATCCAGTTTGAGACCAGCTGTTCCCTGACCTTGCACAAATCCTGTCTTCCTTCTGGGCCTGGGTCCTACCTCTGTCGGATGAGGGTTTATAGTAGATGATCTCTCAGGACTGGTCGGGCTTCAGACTCCTACATTCTAAGTTATGAGAACATTGCAATTTGAACTGTTGGAAAAGCTATTAATTAAAGTGGAGAGTAGAGTGGGGGAGGCAATGGCATTGCTGAAGATGTATTACGAGTCATATGGTAAAAAAGAAAATAAAAGTGTTTTTTCTGAAATCTTTTTTAGACTTACCTACCATGCTAGGTATTCTGTCATCTTCTAATATTTGAAATTTACATTTGGTGGCTGCTCACTTATTAAAACTTATCTAAAAGTAAATTACTATGAATATCATATCATTCTGACTAACACCCATATTTTATTAAGAAAATTCTCATTGAGTATATGAGAGTTGGCCTCTCTCTATTGGCTGGCATACAATAAGGAATTTATTACAATATTTACGTTTGGCCCTGTTGCTGGTGAGGAAGGAAAGATCCAGGCAGCCAAGTGCTCCCAGGCATCCTTGCCTTCCTATTTCTCTAAGTCAACATTGAGAGGTCATCCAAGAGTAAATGCATTCTTTATGCATGTGGGAAAGGGAGCCAGCAGTCAGGCTTAAGAAAGGAGCCCAGCCTGGCAGTACTCACCAGCCCTTCCTGCAGCCACAGGGCCATATCCTCACTGACCAGGGTCCCAGTGCCAGGGAGAATATGCCATTCTCAAATCCAGCACCCGAAGAATAAAGCTGTCAGGTTCCACTGCTTGTATTAAATTCAATACTTCTGGTGAATGAGAATCAAAAAGAAAAGGATTTGAGGGGCGCCTGGGTGGCTCAGATGGTTGAGCGTCTGCCTTCAGCTCATGTCATGATCTCCAGGTCCTGGGATCAAGTCCCATGGCTAGCTCCCAGCTCAGCGGGGAGCCTTCTTCTCCCTCTCCCTCTGCCTCTCTCCCTGCTTATGCTCTCTCTCTCCCTCTCTGTATCTGTGTCTTCTCAAGTGAATAAATAAAATCTTTAAAAAAAAAAAAGAAAAGAAACGGATTTGAGATCTGATATTTGCATTTGGTGAATACAAAGGGGCCAATGGAATTGTCACCACCATAGCTATGTCTGATTTGGGACCACGAAGGCTCTTATTGAGGCAGGACCCACTTGTTCACTTAAACTTGCCCAAGGACTCCAGTAACTCAGCCAAAAAGAAAGAACTGCCAACACATGCCTTTCTATGCAACATGCTGAGGGCTGCTTCTTCCTATACAAGCAACGTCGTAAACGGTGGTTAGATTCCATGGTAGCATATTAAATCTAATTTAATAAAGTTTTTGTTTGCTTTGTATATTTGCCATGAGAACCAGTAGAAAATACTTTTGTATTTTATACGCTACAGTTCAACAAACCTATGGGTTAACAAACTTTTATCAGACCAGCCTGGGCATCTGACTTCTACACTTTTTTTTCTAAGTTTTATAACTGTAGCTCTTGCATTTAGGAAAATATAATCCTAGTTCCTAACTACCAATATAAGTGAACTTCCAAGAAATAAACTCTCTGTAAATTGGGAAATTACTGTGCTTTTTTATCTTTTTAAATTTTATCTTTGTTTATCCTTGTTCAGATTTTTGTACCTAAGAGTATGTGAGCATATTCTAATATGTCACATTATCAGTATTAAAGATGCCCTTGTAGGGAAATCTTATCAGGAATCCGAACATCCACCTGTTGAGTTGCTACAATTTTCTCCCTGAGATTTCCTTGCATTGACTTATATGCCTTATTTTGACTTGTTACCTTGGCAAAGACCATGTCCTCTTCACTCTGAGCTGCACCAAGGACATTGTCAGCCCTCAGTAAATATTTCACAGCAAAAACACCCACAGTTTATCAAACAGTCTGCAGAACAAGCTGCTCCAGTTGCTGAGCATTCCCACTGGGTCAGGCAGAAGCGGTTTGTAGCAGGACAAGGAGAGTGGCCTGCCTGACCCAGGAGGACCCTCCAGCCATTCCCTCAATATAAACACAGTCAGAATTGTGACTCCTCTGTGCAGTCTATTTCTACGTGAAATGGGTGTGAGGTGGCCAGTGAAGCACGTTTTCTGCTGTCTGGATCCCAACTAACACCAAGAAGAAAAATGGAACCTTTAATATATTTCTACTCTACTTTGTTCCCCAAAGCATGATCTTAACAGGTTTCTCTCCCCAGAGATATCACTGAGGGCCCAGACATGTACACAACCAACCTGTCAATGAGGAAAAGGATGTGCCAAGAAGCTACTAAGAGTTGTGAAACAGAGAGGAGCTCATTCTTACCGGGAGGGGCGGGGGGAGAAGGGAATGTGAAGAGTGGCTCTGAGCTGGTCCTTGAAGGCTTTTAGGATTTTGAAGAGAAGCAGGGAAAGGACATTTCGGGCTGAGTACAGTCTGTGCTAGATCAGAAGGACAGGAAAGCACCCATCTTTTTAACTCCTGGTTGCCAATCTCTTGTGTTTCAGAGGAAAGCAAGCCGGCATATAAAAGCTGAGGACAGGAACAAAGTCACCAGCAGGAGCATTGGACTGGACACGGCCACATCGCCGCCAGCAGAGAGCAGAAACCTGGCTGAGGAGCGCCTCCTCTCTCCTTCGAGAGAATGCTGGACGAAGGAGAGGAGGCCACCACAGTACAGCAGCTTCTCTGGGCTCAGCAGCAGTGACAGTGTCCTGCGGGAACTAGACGATGGACAGTTTGACCAGGAAGACGGAGTGACTCAAGTCACTTGTATGTGAGCAATGAAGTCAAGCAACAGAAGGCCCTGTAAATAATTATTAAAATAATTGCCAACTGACTTTATTGTATTACTTTATCTGCATTTACATAATATTTTGAATTTTTCCAGACTCTGGCTTTCCTCTAATCTGCATAAACTTGGGCTCAACCTCCCAGACAAGGAAGAATAACCAACATATTTGTAAATTTAGAATCATGTTTACACTTCTCTCAACTAAAACATCTGTTTAAACAGATGTTTCATTAGGTTATTAACCAATAATCTACTTCAGTTTCTCATGAATGTACAGGATGTACTTTTCTTTCAGTTCCTGATGAGAAGACTAAATATATCAACCAATATTTTGCCTAATTAGGAAGTTCTCAGGAAGTCAGAATCTTAGTTAAGGTAAAAAGCAATCTCTATCTCTCTTTAAATCCCCCTCTTTCATATACATGTAAAGGGCAAATTAATGAAATACCTATTTCCTGAATATAACAATTAATTCAAATTTTGTCTTTTTAACGATGACATGTATATACAAAGCCAACTCCTGTTTGTTAAAATATTCTTCAAAAACATCCTTTTTGTATGTCTTTGCTTTTAAAGAAAGGGTCACCATGTTACCAACCCCGTACTGATTTCATTGAGCTTAAACTTTATTGCTTCTAATAGCCCAAAAATAGAGCAAAGCAGCATCCCTCAAAATTCAACATGAAAAGAACCCACAATCTCAACATTTAAAAACCTTAGTAGAATGAAAGAATTTTCTTCACCTTAAATTGCGAGAATAGAAAGGTACTCATAGCTCCATGTGTATGGAGACCTATCTGTTCCATCTCTGCTTTTCTTGCTCTGCTAATAGGGATGGCTCTGCCTTGCCCAGCCTTTAATAGGTAAAGATTAAAATTCTACATAATAGAGGATTTTCATCTATCTATGAAAGGCTTACTTTGAAATTTGGGAATCTTCAAGTGAAATACAACTGACTTTGCTATTGATGAATTCAGCCTATTATCGGTTTTTATTAGCATTGGTGTTGACATTATCATTTGAATAATAAAATGTCATTTGTTATTGGGCTATTGTTTTTTTTTTAACACAAATGCTCATAATATGTTTTGTACATATGACAGATAATGTATTACATGTTATCAAATATATAGTGTCCTAAATTGTCCTAAACCAGGACAATCTCCATGAATTGTTGATAAGATCAACATGGAATTATTCCACTTCTACCATGCAGAAGCATTACCTTTATAAGTATAAAGGAACTGAAGAATATTTTGTTTAGTATTATTCCACGGAAATAGCTATCAGCAATATCTGCAGAAATGTTTTTTTGTTTTGATTTTCAGATGAACCTGAGTCCCATATTCAAGGGTTGGTGAGTTTTGGGTAGAAACAAGCATTACTTCTGGAGCCCACAAAATGCCACAAGTTATGAAACACAGGGAATGTTCTCAGAAAGGTCAGTGATCCCAATGCCAAGATCTACAAGAGACTCCTGTGTCATTTTGTCAGTATACAAAGGGATTTGAAGTATTAAAAACTGAGATAGAAATTTCTATTTCTAATTTAAAGGAAAACTCAGGAATATATCAAGCACTTAATTTTTTAAATTTGTGTTAAGCATCTTTTTTTTACAGTTTGCTTTTAATCTAAGTGTTATTTCTTCTTGTTAAAAAAAAAATTATGGGCGCCTGGGTGGCTCAGTTGGTTAAGCGACTGCCTTCGGCTCAGGTCATGATCCTGGAGTCCCTGGATCGAGTCCCGCATCAGGCTCCCTGCTCAGCAGGGAGTCTGCTTCTCCCTCTGACCCTAACCCCTCTCATGTGCTCTCTCTCATTCTCTCTCTCTCAAATAAATAAATAAAATCTTAAAAAAATAATAAAATAAGTTAAAAAAAACTTATTATAAAAACTTATCAGTTATATACTCCAAAACCTATTTTATAAGCATTTACTCCAACAACTACCCTTAAGTTACATGGCATATCTGTATTACAGTGAATAAATAATGACCAAGGGGTTCTAGAGCATCTTAAATATATATAAGTAGCTCTGAGTCTACTCTTTAAAAAAAAAAAAAGGTAACAAAACTTGGACTCTATATGCCTAAGGAGTAAATGTGACTAATCATTATCTGTCAACTGTATATTTGGTTCTTTTCATAACACTATGTAATTCTAGAGGCCCTGCCATATGAATTACTAATACCTATAAATTATAATGAAAAAGTTAAATTATAATGAAAAAGTATTAAGATCATAGATGTTGGTGTCAAGTTCTGCCATTCTCCTTGGAGCAGTATCTCCAGGACTTCTGTCTTAGGTCTTAATGACCACCTGTTAGTTCCTTCCCGTTTGGACTGAATGTCACCCTGTTATCTTCCACAGGCAACATTTAACACCTACTCCCCAGAGAAATCACCTCTGAGCTGATGAGCAGCTCTATCAATGTCACAACTTCCTTCAGCATAAAATAAATGAAAAAGATAAATGGGCTTTCAAGAATCTTCAGACACCCATAAAAGCAGGAGGCAGAGCTATTGTCAATCCAAATCACAACTATGGCCAAATTATTTATCAGACCAGGTGTTTATATATTTGAATATAAATGTACCAGATGCGTTTTCATTTCTTTCATTCTGGAAGAGCTGAGAGGCTGTCTCATTTTCCTAGCCTTTCCTCACTACCTTGATTCCTCACCACCATTCCTTCTGGGCGAGAAGGACCATGGCTCTTTCAACACCAGGCTAAAAAAGATTCCCTTCTCTCAGATCCTCAGGGCCCCAGAGTATCCCTGCATGGAAAGACTAATCAACTGAGAATTCAAATGGAATAGGTGTTAACAATGGAGAGCATCTGCTGCTTATAAAAAAAAAAAAAAAAAAAAAAAAAAAAAAACAATGGAGAGCATCTGTCACTAAACATGTTAAATCAATTTACTGGTGGGTATGTAGGAAAGCTAGCTAAATGCAAACTATCAGAATTTAGAGTACATTCATTTAAATAATACTTGTTGTGGTGATTTATCATACCTTGAAAGTGAAATTTATTTTTGCAATGACCTAAAGTTTACAGAGCCAGTTCTGACAGGTGATTAAGTTCTAAGATGTGTTTGAGGTGGAAAATTAGTTAAAACTCTAAAATAATGAGCCTGGTTTCTGCTATGGTCATAAACTTTTTGTGGAGACAATTCCAAAAATGGATTCTGAAAATGTTTTGAGCATTAATATCATTGTATGTATAAGTATCAAGGTGATTCTTTGTAGGCTTGTATCAACCAGCATTCTTAGTTGGATGCAACAGAAGTTGACCTTGGCTCATTTAGCATTAAGGGAGTTTATTTCAAAAGATATCTAGAATTGGACTTCATCAAAATTTAAAACTTCTGTTCATTAAACTCACAGTTTCAGAAATGAAAAAGCAGAGTGCCTGTGTGGCTCAGTCGGTTAAGCGTCTGCCTTCAGCTCAGGTCATGACCTCAGGGTCCTGGGATCCAGCCCCATGTCAGGCTCCCTACACAGTGGGGAGCCTGCTTCTCGCTCTCCCTCTGCCTGCCAATCCCCCTGCTTATGCTCTCTCTCTCTCTCTGTCAAATAAATAAATAAAATCTTTTTTAAAAAAAGAAATGAAACAGCAAGCAACAGACTGGGGGAATATGTTTGCAAAGTACATACCTGACAAAAGATTCATATCAAGAATATATAAATGGCTCTTATAAATCAATAACAAAAAGACCCAGCACCCAATTATAAATGGGCAAAAGGCTTAAACACTTAGTGAAAAAAATATAGAGACTTCTGCTTCCAGAAAGATGGAATAGATTCCTCCCATGAAGTATGTATATCTAAAAACCCTGAACATTATATATAAAACAAACATAAGATGACCAGTGTCAAGTTCTTTGGTTTTATTTTTCTTCACATATCTCAGACTTGAGACCTGAAGAAGCCAGCAATCTAGAAATGCCAATGTTGCAGATCAAAAAACCCTGACAAAAGCCTAGCAAGATGGCAAATATTTAGACAATAGCCACTCTGCTCCAGCCAAACACCACAGAAAAACCTACAACCTCACGCTTACCAAACCAGTACAGACTGAGTGGGAAGCATCGATTTCTACCCTTACAGGTCTATATGAAGGGGCCCCAATACCCTGGCTAGACTTATGTCAGAGAAAGACAAGCCGGGAACCATAATTTCAATGCCACTGGTCAGTAAGAGCCCCCCAACCCTCACCCCAAAGTGTTAGTGGGGATCATGTAGGAAGCTTAGACTTCACCCCCATCCAGTAGTAATGAGGCGTCTCTCTCCCTCCCCATTGTGGTGGTGTCCGAGGAGGCTTAGGGCAGAGTCAGGACTTCAACTATTGTCCAGTGGTAATGAGGCCACTTCCATAGCGGTGTCAGTAGAGACCATGTAGGCAACTGGAACTCCCACCCCCGCCCATCAGTGGAGAAGAACACCCACCCCTCTCAGGTGTCAACAGAGGTTGAGTGGGGAACTTGGTCTTCTAGCTCCACTCAGCACTGAGCAGGCAGTACCCCCTTTCCTGCACCAGAGTCGTGTCAGAAAAAGCCACCTAAACACAGATATATATATATAATCCAGGATCTCATAATATGAAAATATCCAGTTTCAGTAGACAGTTATTCATCAAACCACGAACTAGAAAGATCCCAAGCTAAATGAAAAAAGACAAAAAATAGATGCCAACAATATAGAGACATCAGAATTAACTTTAAAAGTGTTTGGAGCACCTATGATGAAAATACTTCAACAAACAATTACGAATGTGCTTAAAACAAATGAAAAAAAAATAGAAAACATCAGCAAAGAAATAGAAGATATAAAGAAGAACCAAATGGAAATTTTAGAACTGAGAAATGCAGTACCAAAATAAAAAGCTCAGTGGATAGGCTCAACAGCAGAATGGAGAGGACAAAAAAAAAGAGTATCTATGAACTGAAAGAGCAATAGAAATTACCCAATCTGAACAACAGAAAGAGGGGCCCCTCGGTGGCTCAGTCATTAAGCGTCTGCCTTCAGCTCGGGTCATGATCCCAGGGTCCTGGGATCGAGCCCCACATCGGGCTCCCTGCTCCGTGGGAAGCCTGCTTCTCCCTCTCCCACTCCCCCTGCTTGTGTTCCCTCTCTCGCTGTGTCTCTCTCTGTCAAAATAAAATAAAATAAAATCTTCCCAAAAAATGAACAACAGAGAGAAATAGACCAAAAAAAAAAAAAACAAAAAAAAAACAAACCAGCCCCTTCAGGGCTTTGGACTGTAACAAAACAACAAATGATGTAATATTCCCATCATTAGAGTTCTGGGGGGAGGATTGGAGAAAGGGAATGGGGTGGCTGAAAATTCCCAAATCTGGTCAGAGACAAACTAAGAGATTCAAGAAAGTGAAACTAATCTTTAGTGATGAAAATCAGAGTAGTGGCTGCTTGTGGGGTTGGGGTGGGGGGTGACTGCTGACTTGGTCCATTCAGGCTGCTGTAACAGAATACCACAGACTGAGTGGCTTGTAAACAATAGAAATTTACTTCTCACAGTTCTGGAGGCTCAAACTCCAAGATCAAGTTGTCAGCAGATTCAGTGTCTGGTGAAAGCCTGCTTCCTTGTTCATAGATGGCTGTCATCTTTTTTTTTTTTTTTTAACTTAAATTCAACTAACAAGTAGTGTATTATTAGTTTCAGAGGTAGAATTTAGTGATTCATCAGTTGCATATAACACCCAGTGCTCATTACATCAAGTGCCCTCCTTAATGCCCATCACCCAATTACCCCATCCCCCCACCTCCCTTCCAGCAACCCTGTTTGTTTCCTATAATTAAGAGTCTCTTATGGTTTGTCTCCCTCTCTGATTTTGTCTTATTTCTCCTTCCCTTCCCCTATGTTCACCTGTTTTGTTTCTTAAATTCCACATAAGTGAAATCATATGATATTTGTCTTTCTCTGACTCACTTATTTCACTTAGCATAATACCCTCTAGTTCCATCCATGTTGTTGCAAATGGCAAGATTTCATTCTTTTTGATGGCTGAGTAATGTTCTATTGTATACATATACCACATCTTCCTTATCCATTCATCTGTCAATGGACATCTGGGCTCTTTCCATAGTTTGGCCATTGTGGACATTGCTGCTATAAACATTGGGGTGCACATGCCCCTTTGAATGACTATGTTTGTATCCTTTGGATGAATCCCTAGCAGTGCAATTGCTGGGTTATAGGGTAGCTTTATTTTCAACTTTTTGAGGAACCTCCATACTGTTTTCCAGTGTGGCTGCACCACCTTGCATTCCCACCAACACTGTAGGAGGGTTCCCCTTTCTCCGCATCCTCACCAACATCTGTTGTTTCCTGGGTTGTTCATTTTAGCCATTCTGACTGGTGTGAGTTGGTATCTCATTGTGGTTTTGATTTGTATTTCCCTGATGCTGAGGGATGTTGAGCACTTTTTCATGTGTCTGTTGGCCATTTGGATGTCTTCTTTGGAGAAATGTCTGTTTATGTCTTCTGCCCATTTCTTGATTGGATTAGTTGTTCTTTGGGTGTTGAGTTTGATAAGTTCTTTATAGATTTTGTATGCTAGCCCTTTATTTGATATGTCATTTGCAAATATCTTCTCCCATTCTGTCGGTTGCCTTTTGGTTTTGTTGACTGTTTCCTTTGCTGTGCAAAAGCTTTTTGTCTTGATGAAGCCCCAATAGTTCATTTTTGCCTTTGTTTCCCTTGCCTTTGGAGACGTGTCTAGCAAGAAGTTGTTGTGGTCAAGGTCAAAAAGGTTGCTGCCTGTGTTCTTCTCTAGGATTTTGATGGATTCCTGTCTCACATTTAGGTTTTTCATCCATTTTGAGTCTATTTTTGTGTGTGGTGTAAGAAAATGGTCCAGTTTCATTCTTCTGCATGTGGCTGTCCAATTTTCCCAACACCATTTGTTGAAGAGACTCTTTTTTCCATTGGATATTCTTTCCTGCTTTGTGGAAGATTAGTTGACCATAGAGTTGAGGGTCGATTTCTGGTTTCTCTGTTCTGTTCCATTGATCTATGTGTCTGTTTTTGTGCCCGTACCATACTGTCTTGATGATTAGAGCTTTGTAGTAGAGCTTGAAGTAAGGCATTGTGATGCCACCAGCTTTGGTTTTCTTTTTCAACATTCCTTTTGCTATTCAGGGTCTTTTCTGGTTCCATACAAATTTTAGGATTGTTTGTTCCAGTTCTGTGAAAAAAAAGTTGATGGTATTTTGATAGGGATTGCATTGAATGTGTAGATGGCTCTAGGTAGCATAGACATTTTAACAAATTTGTTCTTCCAATCCATGAGCATGGAATGTTTTTCCATTTCTTTGTGTCTTCCTCAGTTTCTTTCATAAGAGTTCTATAGCTTTCATAGTAGAGATCCTTTACCTCTCTGGTTAGGTTTATTCCTAGGTATCTTACTGTTTTGGGTACAATTGTAAATGGGATCGACTCCCTAATTTCTCTTTCTTCTGTCTCATTGTTAGTATATAGAAATGCAACTGACTTTTGTGCATTGATTTTATATCCTGCCACTTTGCTGAATTCCTGTATGAGTTCTAGCAAATTTTGGGTGGAGTCATTTGGGTTTTCAACATAGAGTATCATGTCATCTGTGAAGAGTGAAAGTTTGACTACTTCTTTGCCGATTTGGATGCCCTTTCTTTTTGTTGTCTGATTGCTGAGGCTAGGACATCCTGTATTATGTTGAACAACAGTAGATAGCCATCTTCTTGCCATAACTTCACATGGTGGAAGGGGCAAGGGAGCTCTAAGGGCTCTCTTTTGTATGGGCATAAAACCCATTCATAAGGGCTCCACCCTCATGACTTAATCACCTACCAAAGGCCTACCTACCTCTCAACACCATCACACTGGGACTGAGGATTTCAACATTGAACTTGGCAGGGGACACAGACATTCAGTATATAGCAACTATAAAGGAGCACATAGGGAACATTCTGGGGTGACAGAAACGTTCTATATCTTTATTTGGTTGAAACCCAAATAAAGGGTTGAAATAACACAAGTGTATGCAATTGTCAAAACCCACTGAACTATATACTTAAGACAGGTACATTTTACTATGTGTGAATTGTGTCTTAATAGAAGAAATACTGATTGGAGAATTTACAGAGTTTTCAGGAGGACTAGAGAACCAAGCTCAATGCTAAGCTTCCAGGACAAAGTGCAAACTTACACAAGAGAACAAGCCTGTTGAGACACCAAGGGCCACTGCCAGGAATCCAACTAGTTCACAGCTGCAACTATTTTAGGACCTTGCAGCCCCCAAACCCAAGTGCTTCTGCTGCCATCCTTTTCAGCAAAATGACTGCCCTTTGTTCAACTTTCTTCCTCTCCTGACTTGCTTATGAATCGGCATCTCAATGGGTGAGCCTGTGCTCAACTTGGGAATAAGTCTTCTGGGTTCTACAGAATGCAGAATATGAGTATTATAGGATCCTGGGCAGGCGGCACTCATCAGGCTCAAGATTCCCCAAACATAGCACACATGTTTATTTATGGTGTCAAGTCAGACTTTGATTGGACCTTAAGCAAATGATCAAAAGTTAAAATCACCAATAATGGAGCAAACCAACATCCTGTGATTCCTGATAAATGCTGAGAAGGACACAATATCACTTGTGGCACTCCTGGCAAAAAATGCAGAGCATGAATGAAATCATTAGGAAATGTTAGATGAACCCAAACATACTATAAAACAACTGGCCTACATAGCTTTAAAAATGTCCCGGTCATGAAAGACAAAGGACATGAAAGACAATAGGAACTGTTGACAACTAATTGCAATACATGACCTTGGACTGCATCCTAGATGGACAGGAGGGGTGGCTGGTGTGTCAACAGAAAGTTATATAACATAACTGGGACTATGGCCTGCTGATTAGATTATAATATTGTATCAATGTTAAAGCTCTAGTAATACAGAGAGAGTTGGTGTTTTTTTTACTTTCTTCACATTATCTCAGTTGCTGAAAAAGACGCTCCAAAGCATGTACTAAGGCATAAAATGTTAATGAAGCAAACCAATAAGAAATGTATATCAAGTTATTCTTATTTTCTCATCAAAAATGGGATTACTAGGGGCGCCTGGGTGGCTCAGTCATTAAGCGTCTGCCTTCGGCTCAGGTCATGATCCCAGGGTCCTGGGATCGAGCCCCGCATCGGGCTCCCTGCTCTGTGGGAAGCCTGCTTCTCCCTCTCCCACTCCCCCTGCTTGTGTTCCCTCTCTCGCTGTGTCTCTGTCAAATAAATAAATAAATCTTTTTTAAAAATGGGATTACTAAATAAAACAGAGGAATTAGAAGACTTGCCTGGATGGAAAGAAAGTTTGAATGGACCAACGAGTTTCAATCAAGTGTTCATCCAGTTAATCACTGCTTCCCTGAGCTAGTAGAGCTGGCTCCGTGGGTTGGGCTGGCCAAGAACCACCCAAATAGGGACGCCTGGGTGGCTCAGTCATTAAGCATCTGCCTTTGGCTCAGGTCATGATCCCAGGGTCCTGAGATCAAGTCCCACATCAAGCTCTTTGCTCAGCGGGGAGCCTGCTTCTCCCTCTGCCTGCTCCACCTGCAGCTCTCCCTGCTCTCCTTTTTTCTTTTTAAAACAAAACAAAACAAAACAAAAACACCCAAAAAGACATGTGGGAAATCCTGAAGTCCAGGCTTTCCAATGTAAGAATTTTTGTTAGTTATGCAAAAAACTACTAAATACATGTAATTTAATGGGCATGCTAATCTTTAGGGATGAAGTTGTTTTCAAATGTGAACTGGCATCTCACATGGGTGAGCCCATGTTAAAGTTTCAAAAAAGAGAACCACTCACATCACTGTAATAGATGTGTTAGTACAGTGATTTTCTATTTCTTAAAGCATGTCTTTTAATTTCAGTAATTAATATAAAGCAGAAACACACCAAATTTGGATATTTTATTTACATTTCCTTCTTCTTTCCCAGACTAGAGGCATAGTCTAATGTTTACACTACACATACAAAAAGTGGGTTTTAATATTTCAATATTTCTTCTGAAAATATTAGTTCCTTAACCACATATTCTTTTGAATTTGCTCTCCTGGGAAACCATGTGTCTCAAAATTTTTATTTTTTAATCCCCTCCAAAAGTATTAAGTAAGATTAAAATGTCCAGCTTTATGATAGAGGCGCAGTCTGACAATCTATGTACGTCTCATAAATAGCTACTGCCACAGACCCAAGTTAAAATGAATGAGAGTCATTCCTTATTCCAAAATATCTACCAGATGAATAAAAGATTTAAATGTAAAAAACAAAACTATAAAAATACCGAAATAATATATGACCAAATATTGAAAGCATAATTCAAAACCCAGAAGCTATAAAGGAAAAAAACTATGGAAATGCCAAGACTAAATATTTACAACTTCCACCAGAAAAACACTCCATTAACAACATCAAAAGGTAAACAAAAAACTGGAACCAAGAAATGATCAAATGACAAAGGGCTAATATTCTAAATATACAAAGAGATGTTAATAAAAAACAGATATACGGGGGTGCCTGGGTGGTTCAGTCATTAAGCGTCTGCCTTCGGCTCAGGTCGTGATCCCAGGGTCCTGGGATCGAGCCCCGCATCGGGCTCCCTGCTCAGCGGGAAGCCTGCTTCTCCCTCTCCCACTTACCCTGCTTGCGTTCCCTCTCTGGCTGTCTCTCTCTCTGTCAAATAAATTTTTAAAAATCTTTAAAAAAAAAACAAAAAAAGACAGATATATGGCCAAGTAGAAAAAACTGCAAACAACACAAATAGGTGGTTTTAAAAAACATACATAACCAAAAAACAAGATGATTTCAACTCATTAATAAAAAACTGCAAAACACCAAAAAAAAAAAAAGAAAAGAAAAGATATCATTTTTCTTCTGAGTTGGCAGAGTTTTAAAAAGATTGATAATACCCAGTGTGGGCCAGTGTGTAGTAGAGAGGAGCGGCCTTCTCGTGGAGTAATCACTGAGACAGCCTTGAGGATGCAGGCCCCAGGGAGGGTGGGATAACAAGACAGAAGGGGCCTGGGACACAGATGAAAGAGTGGGAGCTGCTGCACTAAGCTAGGATTGCTGACGTCTGGTCTTGTTACAAAAAAAAAGAAAAATCTTATATGGATAAGCCACTCCATTTCAATACACGCTGCCTAAGGCAATCCTACTCATACAAGGAGTAAAGCAGTATTGCAAAGATGGTAGCAGCAATGCTCAGAAACATGTGAGGTAGCACAGCAAAACGGAGAAGGCTGAGCTTTGGAGCCGGGACTGAGCTCAGATCCTGGCCCTGCTACTTGCACCTGTGGACGCTGAACAAGTACTTTGAACCTCAGTTTACTTGTATGTAAAATGGGGATAGCAACAAACAAATTAAGTTGTATGAAGATTAAGTGGGATCATGTGGGAATATACTTACCATAGTTCCTGACACCAAGATAGGTGCTCAATAAATTGAAACCAATTTTTCTTAATGCCTAATTTTAAGTTTTTGAAAAAGTTCCTTTTAGTGTGTTGAACAAGATTACTCCTGGGAAACTCCAGAATAAATACAGGGCATCTTTAAAATGTGAATATCCACAAACATTTAAATATATTTCTATGTAGTTAATAAAAAGTTTCATCATGACTTTACCACATATACTAAGTAGTTCACAGGATCTCCAAAGGAGCCAGAGACCCAGGACCAGACGCTCAGCAGCCGAGAGCAAATCATGTCTGCGGACAAGCATGCTGGTATCACTAGAGACGCAGATGCTGTTAAAGGCAGGTATCTTTAGTAGAAGATGCAGGAGAATATATTTTAAGAATGCTTTTTAGTTTTCAATGGTCAGGCCCTTGACAGGGATGAAGCCCTCCTCCTGAAACAGACCCCTGTGAGAGGGTGCACATTCGCTGGCTCATCCACTCATTCATTTTTTTTTTTTTTAATTTTATTATGTTATGTTAGTCACCATATAATACATCATTGGTTTTTTTTTTTTTTTTTTTTTAAAGATTTTATTTATTTGACAGAGAGAGCACAAGCAGAGGGAGACAGAGGGAGAAGCAGGCTCCCTGCTGAGCAAGGAGCCCGATGTGGGACTCGATCCCAGGACTCTGGGATCATGACCCGGGCCGAAGGCAGCCGCTTAACGGACTGAGCCACCCAGGTGTCCCGACATCATTGGTTTTTGATGTGGTGATCCACAATCCATTGTTTTCGTATAACACCCAGTGCTCCATGCAGTACGTGCCCTCCTTAATACCCATCACCGGGCTAACCAATCCCCCCTCCCCCCTCCCCTCTAAAACCCTGTTTGTTTCTCAGAGTCCATAGTCTCTCATGGTTCATCTCTCCCTCCAATTCCGCCCCCCCGCCTCATTTTTCCCTTCCTTCTCCTAATGTCCTCCATGTTATTCCTTATGTTCCACAAATAAGTGAAACCATATGATAATTGACTTTCTCTGCTTGACTTATTATTCATTTAACAAATATTTATTGACTCTCGGTCAGACACCATGCTAGGGACTAGAGAACAAACAGGCAGTCTTGCCCTTATGGAATCAATAGGTTAGCAGGAAAGAAAGATAGATGAATAATAATAGAAATAATTATATAATTGTAGTTGATGGAAAGAATACTCTTACAGAAAGCAAAATTTGCTAGGAGAGCATATAACAGACAAACCTAATATATTCAAGGTCAAGGAAGGCTTCCCTAAGCAAATGATATTGATAAATAATATTTCCAATAATAGCATGTGTTTGTATTATAAAATTATAAGCAGGTCATTCTAAACATGAAGACCTATGAACTTTTCAGGGGTCCCAAAAAAAGTTTGAGACCAGTTAAAAAAATATGGTGGCTCTAAAAATAATGAAAATTGCAAAACTAAAATATTTAATTAAATAGCTATAAAATATAAAACTTATCAACGTTAGTTCCTTTCATATTCACAAAAATGTCCTTAATTTTGAAAATAATGTGTAGGGATGCCTGGGTGGCTCAGGTGGTTAAGTATCTGCCTTTGGCTCAGGTCATGACCCCAGGGTCCTGGGATCGAGTCCTGAGTTGGGTTCCTTGCTCAGCAGGGAGCCTGCTTCTCCCTCTGCCTACCACTCCTCCTGCTTGTGCTCACTCTCTCTCTCTGACAAATAAATAAAATTAAAAAAAATGTGTAGATTAGCTTTTCTCAATTCCAACAAATTCCAGAGAATGTGTGATTATTGATGAGAAAACATAGCCAATTGTAAACTAAGTGACCGACAGAGATTGGTTGTAATTGTAATTAATTCTTAAAATCAATTACAAAAAACTGTTCAAATTTATATTTTTAAATATAAAAATTACATTTAATGGGAAATGGGGTTACATTTTCATATATTTGGTCTTGTGCAGGGTAGAATCCATTACCTACAAAGATCTTAAAATTGTCTGACTTTAAGGTCTTAGGCAGCTCAGGGCACAGGATCTCAGACCATACAAAGCAGCAGACGGCTGTGTCAGGACCTGGGATTAGAGGGTACAGATTGGTCCTTAGCAGTAGATATAGGATGTCACAGGCACTAGACGAGAGTAGGCAATCAAGAACTTGCAGGATGAAACATTCTTCTCCCGTAGGTTGAAAGGACACTGACATTAAGAGAAATCTAGTCCTGTCACCCTCTACCTGGCCTCCCATTCACCATCACCACTACATTTCCAGGCTACGTCTTTGATAGATTTTCATACTCAATTCTGATTCTAGCTAAGTAATGATTTTTATTTCTGAGGGAGTATATAATGAGCTCCGCGGTACTGGTGAGCCCTTGAATCTTGCAAATGAGTGGAGTCTGAGAATTGGCAGAGGTAACGATGCCTTCAATTTGGAGGGCCTTGACAGCCAGAAAGATACCCTTCAGGGGCATCTCCTTCTAAGGAGGCCCTCCTTTCTGACCCTGAACACCTCACTTCACAGACTGGCCTCTCATAATGTCCCAGAAATGTCACAGTTAGTATGGTCACATTCTATTTGCTATTATCTTGCTCAATCTCAGCTCTCCTGATGGGTTCTTCTCATAGTGATTACTCTACATCTGAAATTGGTATTTAATTATAATAACAAAAACTTAGTCTCTAACCTTGCCCTAAAAGTTGACATCTTATTCAGAAATAGCAAACCCCATTCATTCCACCCATAATGTTCTCACCACCAAGCTCATTTTGCCACACACCATAATTCCCTTGCCCCAAGCAATGCTTGAAAACTCCCTCTCCTCCTAATTCCCCTAAATCACCAGTAGTTATTTTAAATCCTGTTGTATCAACACACTTAACTATGATCAGATGTTCAAAATAACTATACATAGATATACCACCAGAGAAAAATTGACTGATAAATGGACAGGGTATGAATAAAGCTTAGAAAAAACTTCCTATTAATGTGAGTGAGCAAAAGGATATTTTAACAGAGGTTGTTGCCAAGACCTAGCCTCTTTAACTAGACATGATAGGATATTAACATAAGCCATTACAGTAGTCCTCCCTTATCTGCAGGGGATAAGTTCCAACAACCCCAGTGGATGGCTGAAATCATGGAGAGTACTGAACCCTATATAGCATATTGTTTTTTTCCTATACATATATACCTATGATAAAGTTTAACTTATCAATTAAGCACAGCAAGAGATGAACAACAATTAATAAAACAAAGATAACAATACACTGTAATGAGTTATGTGAATGGGGTCTCCTCTTGCACTGTAATCAGCCTTCTTGTGATGATGTGATATGATAAAATACCTATATAAGGCGATGAAGTGAGGTGACTGACAGAGGCCCAGTGATGCAGCATTAGGCTACTACTGACCTTCTGAAGATACGGCAGGAGGCAGGTCAGCTGCTTCCAGACCACAGTTGACCATGAGGAACTCAAACTGCAGAAAGCGAAACCATAGATAAGGGGGGACTATTGTATTAAAGCACACAACTGGTATGTTACTCAGTTAATTTTTTTTAACTTTGTAAAGGCAATTTTCACAAGTAACATTAGAATGTAGAACCGAAAAACTATATATTGTAAGATATTCTGAACTTACTTAGGAAGAAATTGAAAATCTATAGTTAAAGATGCACTTTTCCATAACTTATTCCTCTACTTTGAAGGTCAAAGACATCATGGTTTCTTTCTTCTCCAGCAATCTCGTTTCTCATGTCCAGAAACTGTGCTGTTTACATAGCTATTATCTAGAGCTTATTTTATAATTTGCTTTCAAGATCATAAATACAGTCCTGAAAATGCTTCATCCATTTACCTAACTAGACAGATGCAAATGTATTTTCATCAGAAAAAAGGCTTCTTTTAAGGGAAACCATTCATGAAATATGTCCTTTGCATTAATAGCTTACAATATCTCAGTTTATTCACTCAACTGTACCTATATTATCATAGACTGAATTTTTGAAGGGTGATGATTTGAAATTCGATATTTTATATTAAATCACTTGATACATAAACAGAGAAGGCTATAGCCAAGTTACAACACTTGCAATGAGCAATTCTGACTGAAGGAAGCACATTCAGGTCCAACTTGTGAGATCCATCAGGTTAGTGCTTGGTTGTATAGGAAGCCCTGGGAAGAATGGGTACATTGTGAAGCTTTTGGCATACTTATAAATTAGCTAGTGAAAGCTAAAGGCAAACTGGATTTTAGCCAGTTGATGATTGACCTATTTTTAATTTAGAATTGTAAGCAGGAAAAGAGGCTATTTATAATCAGCCAAAATCACAGTAGTGATTAAGATATGCCCTAGAAATAAATCAGGAGTTTTGGAAGTCCCAAAACATCCCTACTATTTAGTGTACTACATCTGATGTACCAAATACTCTATTAGATGAAAAGATTTCACACAACTCCCAACCTCTAACCTGCTCCCAGAAACTAAGATAATGACTGCATTGTTAAGCTCTGGCTCCAAGAAGCACTTTGCAGCCCAACTAGAGAATCCTATCTAAAATGGGATTTAACTTGGGTGTTTTAAGAATGGAGATTATTGGGGGGGGGGGGTGTCCAAGATGGCAGTGAAACAAGAAACCTTAATTTCATCTGTTCAGCTAGATAGCTATCAAATCATTCTGAACACCTACGACTCAACCAGAGATCTAAGTAAAGAATAGCTGCAACTCTACAAATAGAAAAGCTACCACTTCCTGCAAGGTAGGAGATGCAGAGAAGTGAATACAAGGTGACAAATGGGAAGATAGACAGCGGGGGAGGGGGCCTCCATCAGCCGCTACCGGCAAGTGATAGAACAGCAGAGCACAAAATTGGAAGTTTTAGAAGTCTGCTCTGCTGAGGGACGTCGCTCCAGTGGCTAAGCGGGGGGTGAAACCCTCGCTGGGACAGTGTGGTCTCAGGACCCTCGGGGTCACAGAAAGACCAAGGGTGCCTGAGTGCGGCTGAGCTCCCAGGTATCAGAGCGGGAAGCCGGCTGCAGAGACAGAGCCGAGGCGCAGGCTCTCAGCTCAGGGTTGCCATAAACCATGATCCCCGGCAATCGGGCCACTGCTCTTCCAGCAGGGACCCAAGAAGTGGCAGATCCGGGGAGACACCCCTCCTCCCCCGGGAGGAGCGGCACAGGAGCGCACCGCAGGGATCTGCTGCGTTTGGAGACTCCACAGGGGGTCGTGCGCCAGAGATAGAAACACTCGGTCACAGGCCGGGTGAGCACGGAGTGTGGCCGGAGACCAGGGAGACGAGAGTGACTGACTGCTTTTCTCTGGGGGGCGCACTGAGGAGTGGGGCCCCAAGTTCTCGGCTCCTCGGGGCGGAGATTGGGAGGCCGCCATTTTCACTCTCATCCTCCAAACCAGACGGAAAGCTTGCAGGGGACAAAAGCTCCCGAGAGCAAACCCGAGCAGATTACTTAGCCTGGACCGGGCAAGGGCAGGGCAATTCCACCTCCGGCAAAGACATTTGGGAACCAGGCAACAGGCCCCTCCCCCAGAAGATCGGCAAGAACAGCCAGCCAAGACCAAGTTTAGCAATCAATGAGAACGGCAGAACTCCAGAGCTAGAGGAATACTGCACATAGAATTCATGGCTTTTTTCCCCATGATTCTTTAGTCATTCATCTTTATTTTTTTTTTAATTTTTTTCTTTCCTTTTTAACCAATTTATTATTTTATCAACTTTTTAAAAATCTTTTTAAATTTTCATCTTTTTTTAAAGATTTTATTTATTTGACAGAGAGAGACAGTGAGAGACGAAACACAAGCAGGGGGAGTGGGAGAGGGAGAAGCAGGCTTCCTGCAGAGCAGGAAGCCCAATGCGGGGCTCGATCCCAGGACCCTGGGATCACGACCCGAGCCGAAGGCAGATGCTTAACGACTGAGCCACCCAGGCGCCCTTAAATTTTCATCTTTACAGTTACATTCTAGCCTTTCAATGTATTTAATTTTATCATTGTATATGTAAGTTTTTCCTTTTTTACAATTTTGAGATGTAGTTTCTTCTAACAAACTGACCAAAATACACTCAGGAGATAGTGTATTACTCTGTTCTGTTCACCTATTTGTTTATATCGCTTCCTTTTTTGTTGTTTTTTTTCTTTTTGTTTTTTCTTGTCTTTTAATTTCCATTTTTACAGTTACATTCTATTCTTTCATCCACCCTATATATGTACAAAAATAAAATTAAATACAAATTTTATTTTTCTACATATATAAGTTTTTCTTTGTTACAATTTTCGGAACTAGTTTTGTAAAAAACAGGCCAAAATACACACAGAATCCAGTGTACTGCTTTATTCTGCTCACCTGTCTGAGTATATTCTTTTTTTTAATTGTTTTTTTTTTTTTTTTCCCCTAGTCTTGGGTCTCTTCTGATTTGTTTAGTGTGTATTTCTATGGGGTTGTTGTTGTTGCCATTTTAGTATTTTGTTCTCTCGTTCATCTATTCTTCTCTAGACAGAATGACAAAACAGGAAACTCACCTCAAAAAAGAGAACAAGAGGCACTACTGACTGCCATGGACCTAATCAGTATGGACATAAGTAAGATGTCAAAACTAGAGTTCAGAAAAACGATTATAAAGATACTAGGTGGGCTTGAAAAAAAGCATAGAAGACACTAGAGAATCCCTTTCTGGAGAAATAAAAGAACTAAAATCTAACCAAGTCAAAATCAAAAAGGCTATATTAATGAGATGCAATCAAAAATGGAGGCTCTAACTGCTAGGATAAATGAGGCAGAAGAGAGAATTAGTGATATAGAAGACCAAATGATGGAGAATAAAGAAGCTGAGAAAAAGAGAGAAAACAACTACTGGATCACGAAGGGAGAATTCAAGAGATAAGTGATGCCATTAAGTGAAACAGTTTTAGAATAATTGGGATCCCAGAAGAAGAGGAAAGAGAGAGGGCAGAAGGTATATTGGAGCAAATTAAAGCAGAGAACTTCCCTTATCTGGGGAAGGGAACAGGCATCAAAATCCAGGAGGCACAGAGAGCCCCACTCAAAAATCAATAAAAATAGGGCAACACCCTGACATCTAATAGTAAAACTTGCAAATCTCAGAGACAAAGAGAAAATCCTGAAAGCAGCATGGGATAAGATCTCTGTAACATACAAGGGTAGAAACATTAGATTGGCAGCAGACCTATCCACAGAAACCTGGCAGGCCAGAAACGATGGGCATGATATATTCAGGGTGCTAAATCAGAAAACTATGCAGCCAAGAATACCTTACCCGCTAGGATGTCATTCAAAATAGAAGGAAATATAAAAATCTTCCAGGACAAACAGAAACTAAAAGAATTTGTGATCACCAAACCAGCCCTGCAAGAAATATTAAAAGGGATCTTTTAAGCAAAAAGAGAGTCCAAAGGTAACATAGACCAGAAAGGAACAGAGATAATCTACAGAAACAGTGACTTTACAGGTAATACAATGGCACTAAATTCATATCTTTCAATAGTTACTCTGAAAGTAAATGGGCTAAATGCCCCAATCAAAAG
The DNA here is from genome assembly GCF_964656455.1 of Halichoerus grypus. Lineage (NCBI taxonomy): Eukaryota > Metazoa > Chordata > Mammalia > Carnivora > Phocidae > Halichoerus > Halichoerus grypus. Next base: position 156,987,127 of record NC_135715.1, on the reverse strand, counting down.
ACACAGGGTATCAGATAGGATAAAAAAGCAAGACCCATCAATATGCTGTCTGCATTTTAGACCCAAAGACACCTCCAGATTGAAAGTGAGGGGGTGGAAAACCATTTATCATGCTAATGGACATCAAAGGAAAGCTGGGATGGCAATCCTTCTATCAGAAAAATTAGATTTTAAACCAAAGACAGTAATAAGAGATGAGGAAGGACACTATGTCATAATTAAAGGGTCTATCCAACAAGAAGATCTAACAATTGTAAATATTTATGCCCTTAACATGGGAGCAGCCAATTATATAAGCTAATTAATAATAAAATTAAAGAAACACATCAATAATAATACAATAATATTAGGGGACTTGAACACCCCCCTCACTGCAATGGACAGATCATCTAAGCAAAAGAAGTCAATAAGGAAATAAGGGCTTTGAATGACACACTGGACCAGATGGTCTTCACAGATATATTCAAAATATTCCACCCTAAAGGAACAGAATACACATTCTTCTAAAGTGCACATGGAACATTCTCCAGAATAGATCACATACTGAGTCACAAATCAGGTCTCAACCAGTACCAAAAGACTGGGATTATTCTCTACATATTTTTGGACCAAATGCTTTGAAACTGGAACTCAATCACAAGAGGAAATTAGGAAAGAACTCAAATACACAGGAGGCTAAAAAGCATCCTACTAAAGAATGAATGGGTCAACCAAAGAATTTAAAAGTTCATGGAAACAAATGAAAATGAAAACACAACCATTCAAAATCTTTGGGATGCAGCAAAGGCGGTCCTAAGAGGGAAGTATATAGCAATACAAGCCTTTCTCAAGAAACAAGAAAGGTCTTAAATACACAACCTAACCTTAAACCTAAAGAAGCTGGAGAAAGAACAGCAAATAAAGCCAAACCCAGCAAGAGAAGAGAAATAGTAAAGATTAGAGCAGAAATCAGTGAAATAGAAACCAAAAGAACAGGAGTGCCTGGGTGGCTCAGTCATTAAGCGTCTGCCTTCAGCTCAAGTCATGGTCCCAGGGTCCTGGGATTGAGCCCCAAGTCAGGCTCCCTGCTTGGTGGGAAGCCTGCTTCTCCCTCTCCCACTCCCCCTGCTTGTGTTCCCTCTCTCGCTGTGTCTCTCTGTGTCAAATAAATAAAATCTTTAAAAAAAAAAAAGGAAACCAAAAGAACAGTACAACAGATCAACAAAACTAGGATCTGGTTCTTTGAAAGAATTAGTAAGATTGATAAAAACTTGGCTACACTTAACAAAAAGAAAAGAGAAAGACCCAAATAAATAAAATCATGAATGAAAGAGGAGATCACAACCAACACCAAAGAAATACAATTATAAGAACATATGATGAGTAACTATACACCAACAAATTAGGCAATCTGGAAGAAATGGATGCATTCCTAGAGACATACAAACTACCAAAACTGAAACAGGAAGACAAAGAAAACCTGAACAGATCCATAACCAGCAAGGAAATTGAAGCAGTAATCAAAAATCTCCCAACAAACAAGAGCCCAGGGCTGGATGGTTTCCCAGGGGAATTCTACCATACATTTAAAGAAGAATTAATACCTATTCTTTGGAAGCAGTTTCAAAAAATAGAAATGGAAGGAAAACTTCCCAACAATTTCTATGAGGCCAGTATAACCTTGATCCCAAAACCAGACAAAGACCTACCCCACCAAAAAGGAGAAATACAGACCAATATCCCTGATGACCATGGATGCAAAAATTCTCACCAAGATACTTGCCGATAGAATCCAACAGTAGATTAAAAGAACTATTCACCACGACCAGGTGGGATTTATTCCTGGGCTGCAAGCGTGGTTCAACATCCGCAAACCAGTCAATGCAATACACTACATTAATAAAAGAAAGGACAAGAACCATATGATCCTCTCAATAGATGCAGAAAAAGCATTTGACAAAGTACAGCATCCTTTCTTTATTAAAACTCTGCACAGTGTAGGGATAGAGGGAACATAACTCAATATCATAAAAGACATCTACGAAAAGCCCACAGCAAATATCATTCTCAATGGGGAAAAACTGCGAGCTTTTCCCCTAAGGTCAGGAACACAATAGGGATGTCCACTATCACCACTGCTGTTCAACATAGTACTAGAAGTCCTAGCCTCAGCAATCAGACAACGAAAAGAAATAAAGGGCATCTGAATTGGTAAAGAAGTCAAACTCTCACTCTTCACAGATGACATGATACTCTATGTGGAAAACACAAAAGACTCCAACCCAAAATTGTTAGAACTCATACTGGAATTCAGCAAAGTGGCAGGATATAAAATCAATGCACAGAAGTCAGTTGCAATTCTATACACTAGCAATGAGACAGAAGAAAGAGAAAATTAAGGAGTCGATCCCATTTAAAATTGCACCCAAAACCATAAGATACCCAGGGATAAACCTAACCAAAGAGGCAAAGAATCTGTACTCAGAAAACTATAGAACACTCATGAAAGAAATTGAGGAAGACACAAAGAAATGGAAAAACATTCCATGCTAACAGATTGGAAGAGAAATTATTGTTAAAATGTCTATGCTACCTAAAGCAATCTACACATTCAATGCAATCCCTATCAAAATACCATCCCCTTTTTTCACAGAACTGGAACAAATAATCCTAAAATTTGTATGGAACCAGAAAAGACCCTGAATAGCAAAAGGAATGTTGAAAAAGAAAACCAAAGCTGGTGGCATCACAATGCCTTACTTCAAGCTCTACTACAAAGCTCTAATCATCAAGACAGTATGGTACGGGCACAAAAACAGACACATAGATCAATGGAACAGAATAGAGAGCCCAGAAATGGGCCCTCAACTCTATGGTCAACTAATCTTCAACAAAGCAGGAAAGAATGTCCAATGGAAAAAAGACAGTCTCTTCAACAAATGGTGTTGGGAAAATTGGACAGCCACATGCAGAAGAACATAAGACCATTTTCTTACACCATACACAAAGATAGACTCAAAATGGATGAAAGACTTAAATGTGAGATAGGAATCCATCAAAATCCTAGAGAACACAGGCAGCAGCAATCCTAGAGAACAAAAATCCTAGAGAACCTCGGCTGCAGCAACTTCTTGCTAGATACATCTCCAAAGGCAAGGGAAACAAAGACAAAAATGAACTACTGGGACTTCATCAAGATAAAAAGCTTCTCCACAGCAAAGGAAACAGTCAATAAAACCAAAAGGCAACCAACAGAATGGGAGAAGATATTTGCAAATGACATATCAGATAAAGGGCTAGTATCCAAAATCTAAAGAACTTATCAAACTCAACACCCAAAGAACAAATAATCCAGTCAAGAAATGGGCAGATGACGTGAACTGACATTTGTCCAAAGAAGATACCCAAATGGCCAACCGAAAAAAATACAAATCAAAACCACAATGAGATACACCTCTCACCAGTCAGAATGGCTAAAATGAACAACTCAGGAAACAAATGTTGGTGAGGATGCCGAGAAAGGGGAACCCTCTTACACTGTTGGTGGGAACGCAAACTAGTGCAGCCGCTCAGAAAACAAAATGGAGGCTCCACAAAAAGTTGAAAATAGAGCTACCCTACAACCCAGCAATTGCACTACTGGGTATTTACCCCAAAGATACAAATGTAGTGTTCTGAAGGGGCACCTGCACTCCAATGTTTATAGCAGCAATGCCCACAAAGCCAAACTGTGGAAAGAGCCCAGATGTCCATCAACAGATGAATGGATAAAGAAGATGTGCTACACATATATACACACACACACACACACACACACACACACAAAGGAATATTATTCAGCCATCAAAAAAATGAAATCTTGCCATTTTCAATGATGTGGTTGAAGCTAGAGGGTATTATGCTAAGTGAAATAAGTCAATCAGAGTAAGACGGTTATCATATGATCTCACCCATATGTGGAATTTAAGAAACAAACAGAAGCTCATACGGGAAGAGAAGAAAAACTAAGACAAGAGGAAATCAGAGAGGGATCCAAACCATAAGAGAGAGACTGTTAATCATAGGAAACAAACTGAGGGTTGCTGGAGGGGAGGGGTGGAGGGATGGGGTAACTGGGTGATGGACATTAAGGAAGGCATGTGATGAAATGAGCAGTGGGTATTATATAAGACTGATGAATCACAGACCTGTACCTATGAAACCAATAATACATTATATATTAATTGAATTTAAATTTAAAAATAATAAAATAGAAGTCATGAGTCTTAAAACAAAAAAAATGGAGATTACCTGATGGTGCATCTTTATAGTACTGGTACTACTGAGAAGTCATATGGGAAGGGATGCTGGTTTTCTAGGCCCCATCAGATGAACTCTTCTCCTTTCTTCGTCTTTTCTACATTAACTTCCACACTGTTCAGGGATTTGAGACCCCAGTTCTTCACTATCTATCTGTGGAAATTCTGGACCAGCATTTAATTTCTGTGGCCTTGGTTTGTTGTTGGAGTTTTTGTTTTGTTTTTAAATCTGTAAAATGAGGACAAGGGAGCCTCAACTCACCAATTCCTAAGGTTCTTTTCTGGCTCTAAATATATTTTCTTATCTTTCTCCTTGGGATTTGCTAATACCAGCATAACAGAGCCCTTTCAGTTGTGCTAAGAAGAGCTCTTACTTTAGATTCAGGTCCCCAAATTAAGCAAACCCAAGCGATTCAAGAGTGATGATATGGATTCAACATCCATGCTGCTCCCAAGCAGAAAAATATGTTCCTAGGTCTAGAATGTGCTAAACAAGACTGCACAAGCCTGATGGCCCTAAGTGTCCTAAAGATTCCAGACCAGCTGGTATGGGGCATACTCAAGTCTTTCAAGAAGAAAAACTAAATAGCAATTTCCTCTATCCCCACCCCGTATCTATCTGAGATGCACCTGGAAATTCTGCAATGGCAGCAATCTTTGTAAGCAACCAAAACATTACAGACCCGTTAAAATTTACTTGATTTCCGGGGTGCCTGTGTAGTGCAGTCAGTTAAGTGGCCAACTCTTGGTTTTGGCTCAGGTTGTGATCCTGGGGTCATGGGACTGAGCCCCCGGTCAGGCTCCACAGTCAGCACGGAGTCTGCTTGGGACTCTTTCTCCCTCTCACTCTACCCCTCCCCCCTGCTCTCTTTCTAAAATAAATGGATAAAATCTTTAAAAAAAAATTTTTTTAGGGGCGCCTAGTTGGCTCGGTCAGTTAAGCATCTGCCTTCAGCTTGGGTCATGATTCTGGGTCCTGGGATCAAGCCCCACATCAGGCTCCCTGCTCGGTGGGGAGCCTGCTTCTCCCTCTCCCACTCCCCCTGCTTGTGTTCTGTCAAATAAATAAATAAATAGAGAGAAATTTTACCTGATTTCCCTCAATCAAATCAACCTAAAATACAAGAGGGTTATTTTCCCCAAAGCCATGGTTAAAGATTCTCATATAGTATTAATCTCATAAAACAAGGCTGTTAGAGGTGCCTGGGTGGCTCAGTCAGTTAAGCGTCTGCCTTCGACTCAGGTCATGATCCGAGGGTCCTGGGATCGAGTCCTGCATTGGGTTCCCTGCTCAGCGGGAAGCCTGCTTCTCCCTCTGCCTGCCGCTCTGCCTGCTTGTGCTCTCTGTTAAATAAATAGATAAAATCTTAAAAAAAAAAAAAAAGACTTTTGAAATCCACCAAACTATTAAGATTCAACATGTCTGAAATAGTCTGTCACATTTAAAAAACAAAACAAGGTAACTACCGACTCTGACAACAATCTGGTAAGAGGCAGAAGGTCAGCTGAGGGGCTACCCTCTCCCTCCTTTTTGCTCTATGTAGCTTTCAATCTGGTAAGAGGCAGAAGGTCAGCTGAGGGGCTACCCTCTCCCTCCTTTTTGCTCTATGTAGCTTTCATCACCGTCTGCAACCCTGGGAAAAGCAGATGGTTATGCCCCAAGCTCACTCCTTCCCCTAGGAACATACCCTAGAAGTGAATGTTTTTGCTATCATCAGATTTATCTCTCCTTAAAGAAACAATAGCTACAATTACTACTCATTGTTTTGAAATAGGTGTACCTTTTACCTCATCTTCTAAATTTCCCAGTGGTTTTCCAAACTGATAGCACAGCAGAGGGACTTGTGAAGCTTTTATTTATTTAAAGATTTTATTTGTCAGAGAAAGAGAGCACAAGCTGGGGCGGGGGGGGGGGGGCAGGCAGGGGGAGAACCAGGCTCCCTGCAGAGCAGGGAGCCCGATGTGGAGCTCGATTCCAGGACCCTGGGATCATGACCTGAGCTGAAGACAGACACTTAACCAACTGAGCCACCCAGGCACCCCTCGGGAAGCTTTTAAAACTGACATTCTGAGCCTCCCATTCTCAATCAAATCAGTTTCCAAAGGCAGAACCCAGGAAGCTATAGTTTTAAACTCTTCCTTTGTTTTTGTTATGTACAAAGAGGTTTTTGAAATATTCTTCCACCCCACTGTCTTGCAACTCTCCTACTCTTTCACAAACTGGTAAGCAAGGTCTTTGAATCACAGAATTATGTTTCATGTATCAAAAACTTAGCTACCTACGCATCAGTACAAAGAAGTTGTAGTAAATGGTAACCTGGAGGAAATGATCTCAAGTTCAGCTTTGTCAATCAGACACTTAAATGAAGCATGTGATTGGAAGGCATAAAGAAGTAGGTAACATACAAGAAACAAAAAGTACCACTATCAGATTAAAAATTAAGTGTGTAGCATGGAGAATTGAAATTAACAATGAATTTGAGAGGATTGCTGTGGTAGGCTGAATAAAAGCCCCCTAAAATGTCCACTTCATAATCCCAGAACCTGTGACTATTACTTTATATACAAAAGTGATTTTGCAGACATGATTAAGGATCTTGAGATGGGGACATTATCCTGGATTATCCAGGTTGGCCCAGTGACATAATCACAAATCCCCTGAGAAGGAAGCAGAGATCACTACGCAAGATCAGGCAATGTGATGATGGAGGGAGAGACGAGAATGATGTGGCCACAAGGCAAAGAACGCTTGCCGGCAACTCCCAGCAGCTAAAAGAGGTTCTAAAAAGAACCAGGAAACTAATTTTAGCCTAGTAAAACTGATTTCAAGCTTTAGACCTCAAGAACTATTAAGAAATTTATATTAAGTCACTAAATATACTACAGCAGACTTCAAAAATTAATACAATCCTAAGGGTTATCTCAAGAATTAGAATCCAAGATCTGCATTTGTTTATAAAATGACGTTTAAGAACCCAGAAGCACCAAATATTTAGGGCACCTGGGTGGCTCAGTCAGTTAACCGTCTGCCTTCGGCAGGGTCCTGGGATCGAGTCCTCCCCTGCTCAGTGGAGAGAGTCTGCTTGTCCCTCTCCCTCTGCCCCTCACCCCTGCTCGTTCTCTAATAAAATTTCTTTAAAATCCATTTAAAAACCCAGGGGCGCCTGGGTGGCTCAGTTGGTTAAGCGACTGCCTTCGGCTCAGGTCATGATCCGGGAGTCCCTGGATCGAGTCCCGCATCGGGCTCCCTGCTCGGCAGGGAGTCTGCTTCTCCCTCTGACCCTCCCCCCTCTCATGTACTCGCTCTCTCTCATTCTCTCTGTCTTAAATAAATAAATAAAATCTTTAAAAAAATAAATAAATAAATAAATAAATAAATAAATAAAAATAAAATCCATTTAAAAACCCAGAAACACCAAATATTTTTAAAGTGGTTTAAATATTACCAAAATCAAGAAAAGCATAATTTTTCTCTTATTTCTCTTAAAATACACACCTGATTTTAAAAACACAATGACAGGGGCACCTGGGTGGCTCAGTTGGCTAAGCATCTGACTCTTGGTTTTGGTTCAGGCTGGAGAGATTGAGCCCCAGGCTGGGCTTAGGGAAGAGGCTTGGGATTCTTTCCCCCTCCCTCTCCTTCCCCCTCTGCTTCCTCCCTCCCCCCTTTGCATGTACATACACACTCTCTAATAAATAAAATCTTAAAAAAAAAAAACACACAACACAATGACATTTTTGGGAGCAGTTAAGTAGGGATGTCCCACAAAAATCAAAAGGATTCTATTAAATTACCCAAATTGGATGAAATGGGTATATCATTTGTGATAGTGACCATACCCACCATTTCCTCATCTCAGGAGTTTTGTTGTTCCTTTGACTCCCCTCAGTCTTATCTGAGGGAGAAAGAGGAAAAATATGAGGACACAATCCTATTGTTCCTACTTGATTTAACCTCTTACTTTAAAAACAACGTATAAAGCATTTTTAAAAAATAACATTTCCTTCTACGCACTAAGGAAAATCCAAAATATTAAAATCAGCAAATACAGACATGTAGAAAATTTTCACATAAAGCATACTGTATAAGAATATTCCTTTGGGGCGCCTGGGTGGCTCAGTCGTTGGGCGTCTGCCTGTGGCTTGGGTCGTGATCCCAGGGTCCTGGGTCTGGGCGCTGCATCGGGCTCCCTGCTCAGAAGGAAGCCTGCTTCTCCCTCTCCCACTCCCCCTGCTTGTGTTCCCTCTCTCGCTGTGTCTCTGTCAAATAAATAAGTATCTTAAAAAAAAAAAAAAAAATTCCTTTGACAGTGTCACAAAAGGCAGTGAAAATCCTACAAATCCATAACAAACTCATTTTTAAGTGAATTTCTAGTTGTCGTACAAGATATAGATGGCCCTCATGAGATCCACCCAAAATAGAGTGGTAAATACACTATTAATGGAATTTTTTTTTTTTAAAGATTTTAAGTAGTCTCTACACCCAGTGGGGCTGGAACTTACAACCCCAAGATCAAGAGTTGCGTGCTCTTACCGACTGAGCCAGCCCAGGCACCCCCACTGTTTACAGAATGATAAATTGCTTTTACCAAGGTTTATAGAAGAAATACAGAACAGGATAAAATGCTAACTTCATTTTAATAAATGAATAGCTTACTAATTTTGAATGTTGATGCTGTAATTAATCCTAGGATCAGTATGAGACACTTGAAATACTACCTTCATGGATGTTAAGTTCAGAATATCAACTGCATTTATCTTTTGGAAATTTAGGTTATTATCAAAATTTAGTATTCTCTGCTAAATTACATTAGGTTCTCACATTTGATACAGTTTTGAGTACTATAAAATGTAAGTAGCAGAAAAATCAAACAAATGAAGAAATGTAATTAGATTCCCAGCCCACATAAAATATCCAGGTATTCCCCAAATGTTAAGAGTGAAACTCCTAGTTAAATTTTTTGGATGAGTAATCTAACCCTCTAGTGGATTCACTTGGTAGTTATCTGATTTGATTGTGTACACTACACTAATAATGCGTTTTTCAGAAACCACATTTGGATCTTTAGACCATCTCATATACGCTGTTTTGTTGTACAAAACATCTGTAGTGGCTGCTTAGTTAACAATTAGCTGCATTCAAGAAATGAAAATCACCTACTTTTACTAAAACATTTACATAGCATGGAAAAACACCAAGAAACCTTTTAACCACATTCAACAAGTATTCAAAAAGGTATACAAAGCGGCGCCTGGGTGGTTCAGTCAGTTAAGCGTCTGCCTTCCGCTCAGGTCATGATCCCAGGGTCCTGGGATAGAGTCCCACACTGGGCTCCTTGCTGGGCAGGGAGCCTGCTTTTCCCTCTCCCTGCTACTTCCCCTGCTTGTACACTCTGTCAAAAATAAATAAAATCTTTAAAAAATAATAATAATTTATGGAAAGAAAGTTTTAACTTTTGGATCTATGTTGGATAATCAAAAGTGCAGCCTAACTTCCTTACTGCACAAAACTGAGTTTTCTATACCTCTCTTCTTAGAAGACTTATTGTATAAATTCTTTGCTAGGCTAATTTTTTAAAATATCACTTAGATACATACATGCGTATTTTCAAAATTCTGTACACAATATTAAGAACAGTAACTTTCATTTAGGTCTTACCTAGTACAGTGAGTCAATTTCATAGTACAATGAGTATGAATGAGATGTCAGTATGAATACGAAAGCAAGCCTACAAACTGATGTTTTCTTTTTGGGTTTGTTTTTGGTTGGTTGGTTGTTTTATGATCAGTTCCAAACACAGTACAGGGAAAATGGAATGAGTAAGAAAAAACGTATTTTATTTCCCCGTTAACACCAAGTCATATTATTCAGAATGTGTTTCAAAATACTTAGCCAGATCACCAATCCCAGCCACTGCCTTAGTTCAAACGTTCACTAAGAAAATAAGCAACAGAAATCCGTTGTGAGACACCATCTATAGAGATCAGCTACATTGCTATATATCATTTATTAACTTAGTAATTTAGTCTCCCAATATTTAGCAAGTTTGTGTAAAAATTACTATTCCCATTGGTTTATAGTGACATTAATATAAATGCATAATTTCAAAGTCAACATTCCTTTCACTATGAACATAAAACTTAAAAAGATAGTTGTGGGTTACAGTAAAGTAATGACTGGCTGCTGGGATAGCACTGTTCAAGGCCAAATACACTGGCAGGCTTGGAAAGGCATAAATATATATACACACACACCTCAATTTGCTACTATTTCCCACATTTCTGCTATACATCCTTGTTGTATAATATGGTATAAATTATTTCCTCAAATTTGAAAAAAAATCAAGATGAATATGTTTTCATCTTCATTTCAAAATAACCCTTTTAAATGAAAAAAAGTTCCCATTTGTTAAGTCTGTTCAAGAGATGGATTTAAATATTTTCTTCACTACGTGTATAATTTTTTTTACCCTTAGTGCCTCATTACAACCAGTTTAGCAATAAGACCTCCAGTGCTTTGTTGAAAATTGCATTCAGTAGATTAAAAGGCTGTAAAATCTGCAGTTGAATCTTTAAGACACTGAATCATAACAAAGTCCAAAAAATGTATGACCATTAACACCCTTGGAAGCTGTGAATTATTGCAAAAAAAAAAAAACAAAAAACAAAAAACACACACACAAGTGCATATAATTCAAACATAAACTTTGTGGGGAAGGGATGTAAAATAAATACTACAATATTTTTCAACTCTATTTAAATGTTATTTAGATGCTTAGATGAAAGGATTAATACTACTAACAAGAAGAACCAAACTATTTTAAAGACTGCTCTCCAAGTAATTAGAACAATTTTGCAAAACAAAGATAAGCAAGAGCCTATGCTAATACATTTTTCCTGTAGTGTAATGTAATTGCTAATATGAGGTATAATCTGTAAGCAATTAATACAAATATAAATAGGTATAAGCCACACTAACTCAAGTCTAGTGAAAAGCTTCTCAGCTAATGTAGTACGGATAGGGAATTAAGGGATATGAGAACGGAAGGACAGGGCAGGTTTCCAGTGGGAATGTCATTTCCATGCCTTATCACTATCATCATCTTGTATTTAACAGTCCACTGTTGCTGAAAGGTAAATCCTTTCCAAGTATGCTGGTCTAGAATATACTTTATGTAGCACAGTAAGATTATATAAGTATTACTAATACTTCATTTGAATTTATATTTGGATTATACACATAATCACATGTGTATCAAAAACTATAAACAGAATTTTAAAACATTTTCATCTCATTTTTGAAAAGTTAACAGTTAAGACTGAACTGTGTACTACAGAATTTTCTAGAATATCTAACCTAGGGGTAAAACCAAAGGAAAATATTACTATTTCTTTAGTAAACAGCTTGTGCGAAACCTCAAGCTCACTCATCTTTTTATAGATGGGTTTATTTGATGAGGATTGTGATCCAATGATTGTTTAGCAGCAATTTTACCAAACTGTAAATTCTTTTATTAACAGGCATTATAAACAGATAATACTAATCTTATTTAAAAACCATGAGTGCCACACTGGTGAATATACAGCTCATGAATAACTTAAAACGTATTTCCCATTTTAAAAGGCAACACTCAGCATACAAAAACCTATACTAAACAAAGAAGCTATAATATGGATACATGATTGATGTGTCTAAAATGATATATATACAGTACATAATTGTTAATTATGTGATCAGTACATTTTTTTCTATATGATTCCCTTCATGCTTCACTTTCCCCAGAAACTGAATTCTGAACTTCCTCTTCTAAAATTGGTACAATCAGGTTATCCTTGGACATCAAATTATATTTCATCACAAATTTGGTAAACCGGTGACACAAAAATGTTTCGTTCTGTAGAGAGAAAGAAAAAAAGTTATTTTAACTTACTATTCAAAACCAAAAAACTAGACATAACATCAACATATATTATTGTCATTCTGATAAGAATGCATCAGGAGAATTAGTGAAATATACTTACTTCATATTCATCAAATATCTGCCGATGATGAAAATAAGCATGTGAAAATATTCTGTAAATCCTACGGCATACTGATCCTAGTTTTGCTACAGATGATTCCTTTATGCTAACCCTAGAAATAGGAAAGAAATCAGATTCATAGAGCTGGGCAGATCTTACAAACAATATAGTCTAATCTTCTCAATTCACAAGCGTGGAAACTTACACCTAGGGGAAAAAAGTGACCAGTGCAAGGTCACAGTGCTAGTAGGTGGCAAGAGTAGGGCTAGGACCCCTGTTCTTTACTCCTGGGCCAGTGCTCTTTCTACCTAACCACAGTGCCTAAGAAATTCAGTATTACAAGTTTTGAAACGTTGTTAAAGTTCAATGCAATTAAATCCCTGACAAATCAAAATTTACTAAAACATAGCACTGACAACATTAACACTTTGTCCACTACAGATGATTAAAACCACTAAAAGGAGTTTTTTATTCTATACCACTTCATTTTTTTTTTTTTTTTTAAATAAAAAATGCCTACAAATTTTGGTATTAAAAAAACGTAAAAAAAAAAAATGTAAGGGCGCCTGGCTCAGTCAGTGGAGCGGGCGACTCGATCTCGGGGTTGTGAGTTCAAGCCCCATGTCAGGTGTAGAGATTACTTAAAAAATAAAAAATTTAAAAAATGTACATAGGATACTGAAGCAAAAAACAGTATTTTTTTTAACATATTTTATATGAGTTCTATATTTGGGGGAAAGAATCTCCAAATCTATCCACCTGGTAACAGTTATCTTAATAGAATAAAAGGCCAGTCAACAAACCTCTCCAGTAATATATCACAATATAGAGAAGCTTCTTTCCAGATCTTAAAAACCTGTAGGCAAGGATAAGGAATCCTTCAAAAACAAGCAGTCCAACTTAGGAAATTCTGCTTTTTAGGCATGCTGTGTAAGAGGACGCTAGCTCTATCACAGAGATTCAAGTAAATAAGTGTGTAAATATTCCAACTCTAAAACATGAGAGGGAGAGCCCTGGAGAATGACACACAGCAGCAGGGACTACACCCTTGACTAAACTGACCTGTGAGCTTTGGGAGCCAAGTCCTGCTGCTTTTAGTTTAACCACAACCTTAATTTCAAAATCTGAGTAATTTTGAACTAGCTAAATATACAACAGCCTAAAAAAAAAAAAAAAAAGGTTTAAAGAATACAATGCATTAACAGCAACCTAGTGTGTTTTAATAAAAATACCAATCTTTTAAATTAAATCCAAAAAGTTTAACACCATGTTTAAAAATTTTATTTACCTGCTGGGAAAATATTTATTGCTATTCAGAAGACATGCAGCACCATCAAGTGTATGTCTAGTATAGTCTATTGCAGGACACTATAAAAGAAAGGATATAAAAAATGCATCATACCTCTTACATGAGGTCTGTTTATTATATACTTGTCTTATTCCAAAAACCTGAGCATTTTTGAAGAAAAAAGTCTCTTATGATATCAGAATGACTGTAAAATTCAATGTTACAACAAATAAAGTTACATTAAAGAAGTAAAAAACGGTTGAAATTAATTTTAATGATATATTTAACTCTATATAGCCAAAATTATGTCAACATATAATTGATATAAAAATTATTAATGAGCTTCTTTGGGGTATTTAAAAATTAAGATGTAATTCACAAACCATAAAATTTCTTTTAAAATATACAACTCTCAAGTTTTCAGTATATTTACAAATTTATGTAACCATCACCAACTACATTCCTGAACATTTTCATCACCCCAAAAAGAAACCCAGTATCAATTAGCAGTCACTTCTCATTCTCTCCTCCCCCTAACTTGAAGCAACAATTAATCTACTTTCTGTCTTCCATGGATTTGCTTGGGTATTTCCTAAAAATAGAGTAATACGGGGATGCCTGGGTGGCTCAGTCAGTTAAGCCTCAGACTCCTCTGATTTCGGCACAGGTCACAATCTCAGTCATGAGATAGAGCCCCACGGTGGGCTTGGAGCTGGGCATGGAGCCTGCTTAAGATTCTCCCTCTCTGGGGCGCCTGGGTGGCTAAGTCGTCAACCGTCTGCCTTTGGCTCAGGTCATGATCCCAGAGTCCTAGGACTGAATCCCGCATCGGGCCCCTGGCTCAGCAGGAAGCCTGCTTCTCCCTCTCACACTCCCCCTGCTTGTGTTCCCTCTCTTGCTGTGTCTCTCTCTGTCAAATAAATAAAATAAAATCTTAAAAAAAAAAAAAAAGATTCTCCCTCTCCCTCTGCTCCTCCCCCTCCCCCCACCCACATGGGCTCTCTCTCAAAAAACAAAAACAAAAAAGGAGTAATATGTGGCCTTTTGTGTCACTTAGCATGTTTTCAAGGCTCATCCACAGTGCAGCGTATTTTATTTTTATTTTATTCAAAATCTTTTTACACTTTAATGTTTCTAATATATAAAAAATGCTGTAATCCCTTATAGACGTCATTCCTTTTTATGGCTGAATAATATTCCACTGTGTGCATATACCACATTTTGTTTGTTTACTCATCATTAGTTATTGAAAATTTGGTTGAAACGTGTTTGGCTATCGTGAACAGTGTGACTGTATTAGTGTACAAGTTTTGTATGGACATATGTTCTCATTTCTTTTGGGTATATACCTAAGAGTGGAATTGCTAAGTCATAACTATGCTTATCTTTTTAAGGAACTTCCAAACTGTTTTCCAAAGTGGCTACTACAGTATTTTACAGTCCTATCATAGCAGTGTATGAGGATTCTACTATCTCAACATCCTGGCCAACACTGGTTATCTTTTATATTTTAATCATTCTAGTGGATGAAGTGTATGCCATTGTGGAGTGTATCTTTTCTTTTTCCATTAAAAAAAATATGGTAAAATATATTTCAGATGAGGGAGCCTAGGTGGCTCAGTTGGTTGAGCAACTACCTTCGGCTTAGGTCATGATTCGGGCTCCCTGCTCAGCAGGGAGTCTGCTTCTCCCTCTGACCCTCCCCCATCTCGCGCGTTCTCTCTCTCTCTCTCAAATAATCTTTTAAAAAAATAAAATGTTTCAGATTAATTCTGCCATTTCAACCTTTTTTAAATGTACAACCCAGTGACAATTACATTCACTATTGTGCAACCATCACTACTATGTGTTTCCAACCAAAGGTTTTTGTTTTTTTAAAGATTTTATTTATTTATTTGACAGAGAGAGAGACAGTGAGAGAGGGAACACAAGCAGGGTGAGTGTGAGAGGGATAGGCAGGCTTCCCGCTGAGCAGGGAGCCCAATGCCCGGCTTGATCCCAGGACTCTGGGATCATGACCTGAGCTGAAGGCAGACACTTAATGACTGAGCCACCCAGGCACCCCAACCAAAGGTTTTTCATCATCCCAAACAGAAACTCTATAAACCATTAAGCAACAACATCCCATGCCCACCATCATTTCTAGATGTGTTGGCTCATTTTGTGTCTGGCTTATTTCACTCAGCATAATGTCCTCAAGGTTCATCAACATTGTAGCATAGATCAGAACTTCACTCTCTTTTTTGGCTGAATAATATTCCATTCTATACATTCTGTTTATCCATTCTCATTGTGGTTTTGATGATTAATGATGTTGAGCATCTTTTTTATAATGTTTACTGGCCATTTGTTTTTCTTCTTTAGAGAAATGTCTATTCAAATCTTTTGCTCATTTTTTAACTGGGTACTCTTTTAACTGTTTAATTGCAACAGTTCTTTATGTATCTGAATACCAGACCATTATCAGAGACATGATTTATAAAAAAATATTCTTCCCATTCTGTAGACTGTCTTTTCATTTCTTGACAGTGTCCTTTGAGGCAAAAATTCTTAATTTTGATAAAATCTGATCTATATTTTCTTCTTTTATTTGTGCTTTTGGTGTCATATCTAAGAAATCAGTGCCTAGTCCAAGGTCATGAAGAGTTACACATGTTTTTTCTAAGAGTTTTATAATTCTAGTTATTATATTTGGGGTTTTGATCCATTTTGAGCTAAATTTTATATAAGGTGTGAGGTAGGGGTCTAACTTCATTCTTTTGTATGCAGATATCCAGTTATCTCTTAATGAGCTATTTGACATTGTCTTTTAGTACTCTTTGAAATCAGTATTTTACTTTACACTTAGAGCACATCTCAGACTGGACTATCAACATTAAATGCTCCGTAGCCACCTGTGGTTCATAGCTATTGTTGTATCAGCATAACTTTAGATCTTTAACTGGTTTAAAAAAAAATTTTTTTTGGAGTGGGGGGAAAGGTTTTACCTTGTTTTAGCTGCTTCCTTCCTTTTCTCACCCCCCCATTAATTCTCAGTTAACTCATCCTACTTTGTATCATTTTTAACAGCAAAAAGTTGGCAAAATACTCGTTACCAAATACTAACAAGCTTTTATAAATTCTATTTTGCCAAGTATCTATGTATAATGCTACTGCAGTCTGAATGTGACAAAAGATGAGCAGATAATAACACGTTATAACCTTTGTCACTTATCACTGTGTACAATTAACTCAATTTGCTGCAATGAGTCTCTTTAATTCTCAAGGACATTCAGTAAATCATCACTGGTGGGGAGTATCCTGCCTCTTCCACTTCAGAATCCTCCCCATTCTTTTAAACCAGAAGAGCAACTTTCTTAGCTACTCATCTGTTAGTTGCTATTATTTCCTGCCTGCAAAATTATTCCAAGAGTTCAGAAAGTATCCTTTCAAGATTTTCTTTTGTTTGTATTTTTCCAAAAATCCCTCTCCATACAACTACCACTTGAAAATTCTACCATTATCCTCCCTTGACACATGGACAATTCAAACGGAGCTTGTCTTCAGCAAGAAATGTTGCACTTTTAAGACTCATTCACATGATCTAATGCTATCTTACATTTAATATTAATCAAGAAAAAAGTAGATGTGACAAGGAGAGTACACATAAATCTCACAATACATCACAAACTGGGTATCTTTTCCACTCTAAAGTGAGAATAATGCATCTTCATTATTTGCCAAAATCAAACTAGCCTTCTTGATTCAATTTCCTAATTGCAACTAAATAGCCAATTTCAGTAAATTATCAATAAACTGCTATGTGGGTTTTCCCAGATATAAAATGATACACAAATCTTAATATTGCTTCAATTAACTAACACAAAATAAGTAACACCCTGAATGAAATCAGTCAACCAAATAAGTACTATCTGCTTAGACAGGTACCAGATACTCCTTATTTTGGAGAATTTACATTCTCAAATAAAAGAACACCAGATATTCATTTTGCAACTAGAAAGTCACCTGTTGTCAAGCCACAGAAGTCTAACAATAAAATGATCATCTGATGGTTTATAATTCTATAGAACTGGCCTAACCCAAATATTTTCAGTAAATTTAAGTTTCAAGTAAAAAGTACTACAGATTAAAAGGGAATGCAGATCAAGGGAAATGCAATGCATAAACAACCAGCTGTAATTTTTGAGATAACTAAGGAAAACTGAATTATGTACTGGCTATTAGATAATATGAAGGAATTATTTTTAACTAAAAATGTTCTATAAACAACTGCTACTTCCTATACCCTCACCTTGACAAAAACTAAATGAGGAGAAAACATGAATAACTTTTTCAATGTAGGACCAATGATGGAGAAGAAAATCATTATGGTGGGTTTCAAATAAATAGTAGGAAATATTAATAAAATGTAGAGTAAAAAATATTGACCTGTAAAGTTAAAAAGCCCCAAAGCAACATTTCATTAACAGATTAAGCATCAACTAGTAATTACCAAGTTACTCCTATCAAAAGAAATTATGACTAAAAGAAATTATGACTGAACCAAAAAATTAAAGTATATGTCATCCATTATACATTAGATATCAGCATGATATGACAGATAATGTTATTCTGTGATAGCCAGCGAATCATAAAGTGAGTTCTAACCCATGATATTGCCCAGTTACAAAAATGATACTAATCATAAGAAATCCTAAAATAGCACTGTGGCAATAAATTTGCAATAAGAACTCTAAACCAAATGGCAAAATAAACAGTGAACACTAAAAATTTATCTACCACTCTCTTGGAGAGATTTAGGTTATGATGATTTTATTAGTCATTCTATTTCATAATTTCTCACCTCTTTTGGAGTTTTATGAGCTGCACAAAGAAAAATCCATTGCTCAGTTGCTGTCATCTGAGTACATGTATCTGGATGGCATTCACTCTGTTACAAAAGAGTTACATTTCTTAATACATAAAACAATAAAAAAAAGTTTATCATTTGGGTTACTACATTTCCATGTAAAATTCTAGAATAATTAGAAATGTTGGGTAAGTCTTTGTAAACACCTTAAGTTACAAAAACAGAAAAAAATCAGAACTTCCAAATATAGCTTTAACTTAAAGAAAATATTACCTGAAGTTTGACAGCAAGTCCATTTAGTTCAAGACAGAATTGCCTAAAAATGCAAATACATAAATGAAAAGTCTTATCCATTCTCCACATTATTTTTAGAATACTAATTGCCATTAGTACCATCCTTCCTCTCTCATCACCATTATCAACACCATCTGAATTTACATGGCACATTTCTTAAAAAGACATACAGATTAGTAAGTAAAACCCAAAACTAACAACCCTAATAATGTTCAATATCAGAGTACACTGAGTTGATCAGACTTATACACTGGAAATTCATACAATTTTTCTGAGAAGTAATTTGGAAATATATACTAAGACTCTTAGGAAGTGTATATTTTTTTCTAAGTCATTCTAAGAATTTATTCTAATAAAATAATCAAAATTCCATGCAGATATATGTACAAAGATGTTCACAGAGAATATACATAACATTTTTTTTGAAAATCAGCAATTGCAGAGTCGTAAATTGTTGGTATATACATAAACAAAGGTTATGTCTATATTCACAATAAGATTCCAGTTATGTAAAAAATTATGTGTATATATCTATACACAAACATATATAGAAAAAGGACTAGAGGCGCCTGGGTGGCTCAGTTGGTTAAGGGTCTGCCTTCGCTCAGGTCATGATCCCGGGGTCCTGGGATGTGTCCCACGTCAGGCTCCCTGCTCAGCAGAGAGCCTGCTTCCTCTCCCTCTGCCCCTCCCCCCTGCTTGTGCTCGCTCTCTCTCAAATAAAATCTTAAAAAAAAAAAAAAAAAGAAAGACTAGACGTTTATATTCCTATATATTTTACAAGTTTTGTTCCGATTACAAACACCATGCTCCTTATAAAAAGTCAAACATGAATATATAATGTACAATAAGAAAATCCTCCATAATTCTACCATCCCTTTCCAAAAGTTATTATTTATAAGTAAATTTGATTTTCTATGCAAAGATTAAAATATACTGGGATCATATCATACACAATTTTGTAACTTGTTTTTTGGTCACTTAGTAGATTGTAAGCATTTTTTTCATGATATACTTTTCTTCTACAACTGCCAAACTGAGTATTATAAAGCCTAGAACAATGCTTGGAACATAGTAAGTGTTCAAAAAACATTTTTGAATAAATGAAGAATGAAGGAAATATCATAACATCATCATTTTTAAACAAACTTGTTATTTTATATGAAAAGATAATTAATCGTCTATGTCATAAAGCTAACTTATTCTATTGCTGTCAAAATACCGAACGCATTCCCTCTAAAAATCTTACCAAATTAATCACTATTATGTTTCCCCAACAAATGAGAACAATCTGATTCCCTAAAAATGCAAAGCGAAAACCTACAAAGGTAGAAGATAAAAGAGAGTCCCAAAGGGCAAAAACAAAACAAAAACCCTGCCCACATATGAAAGAAAAACTACTTATTTAAAATATATGATAACAGAAGAAAGCAAATAAGGAGTCAAATTTGCACTTGTCTGTGAATGTATTTCCTTTCAGATCCCTAACAATAATGCTGTTCTTAGATCACAAAAATAACACTATTTCTGAATCATCACATCACCCTCTATTTGCCCCATTATCTGTAGCCTGCATGTTACATATAGGTTTTTTTGTTTTGTTTTGTTTTAAGATTTATTTACTTATTTGACAGAGAGAGACACAGTGAGAGAGGGAACACAAGCAGGGGGAGTGGGAGAAGGAGAAGCAGGCTTCCCACCAAGCAGAGAGCCCAATGTGGGGCTCAATCCCAGGACCCTGGGATCATGACCTGAGCCAAAGGCAGACAATTAACGACGGAGCCACCCAGGCGCCCCTTACATACAGGTTTTTGAGTTGTTTTCCACTAAGTGGTAATAAAGACAGGTAGTGAAAAATAAGTTTCTCATCTAGTTTAGCTCACTTATGGACCAACAGCAAAATTAAGCTACTGATTTGGCAGTGTTATGGGTACAAACTGTGGCACACAGTACAAATATAACAGCTTCAAGTTAATTCATTATAGGGCTAACACATACAGTTGTGCAGCTGAAGAGACAAACCAGAGCTGAAATCCGGCCTACACTGTAATCTCTAAACCATGGATCCTGACATAGGATTGTATCCACTCGGGGGGGGGGGGGGCATCTTTTCCTAATTACAAAGATTCCATATGGGCTAGTGAGAGATTTGAACGAAGTCCCGTTAACATCATAATATTAACCAATGAGAGCAAGTATTAAGCCTCAAATCAATTACACCAAGTACATGAAAAAAACCAAAGGCTACTTTTGAAACTCTTCTTGGTGAACTATAAAGATGTATACACTATGATAAAAACATAAAAGAATATATGTGATGTATAATACATAAATATAAAACCAAAATAAACTGGATAGTATTCAAGGGAAAAAATAAAAATAACAGTATCAGAACAGAACAGGATAAAGATTTTATAAGTTTTGTATATTGCATATTTTATAGTCTAAGTTAAATAGGGAGAAGTTCTTAGATCTGAAATTAAGATCTTGTATACTAAAATCAGTCCTTGGGGGTACCTGTCTGGCTCAGTCAGTAAAGCATGTGACTCAATCTCAAGGTTTCAAGCCCCATGTTGGGTATGGAGCCCTATGATCAATCAATCAATCTAAATCTGTGAACTCTAAAATCAGCCCTCACTTGTTTGGAATTATACTTGTAGTGGAAAAAACATCCTCATTTATTTTCATCATTAATCCCAAGAGGTAAGTAGGTAGTTATTTTCAAAGCTGATTCAAGTAAGGCAAAGAATATGCACTGAAGTGTTATCTTGATTTATAGGAATGGGAAAATATCTACATATTCATACTTTCAATTATCATGTATTAAGATGTGGTTTTAAAAAACTAGATCAGGGTGACTGGCTGGCTTAGTTGGTGGAGCATGCAACTGTTAATCTTGGAGTTGTGGGTTTGAGCCCCATGTTGGGTGTAGAGATTACCTAAAAATAAACTCTTAAAAAAACAAAACAAAACAAAACCTGTATCAATTAGTCAAGTGATATGTCCAAGAAACTGGCAGAATACAAAAAAGTCTTAAAAACCTGATATTGCTGAACTGTTATGACAACACATGTCTTAACAATGTCTAGCAGGAAATGTGATCTATTTAGGGCAAGTCCTATTTCTACTCCACTTATTACTTAAAAATCAACTCAAAAAGTAACAAACCCTGATGAACATATATCTCATGCTACATTCTTTATATTTAACCTATCAACTCATCTCAGTTCCCATTTATAGTGGGAAGTTTGTAACTTCTGGAAACAACTTAGTAACTTCAGGATTTAGCTGCTTTTAAAGTTAACTCTAGTTAACTAGTCATTCACTAGTCATCAATTCTCTCATTCAAAGGGCATCATGAAAAGTGCCCAAACTCCTTACTTCAGAATTACAATTAATCTTTAAAGATTCATTTATTTGAGAGAGAGAGAGAATGAGCACACATGTACACATACTCTTGCAACCCTGGGGGAGGGACAGAGAGAGAAAGAGAATCTCCAGCAGACTACTCACTGAGTGAGGAGCCTGACGGGGGCTCGACCTCATGACCCTGAGATCATGACTTGAGCTGAAATCAAGAGTCGAACACAACCTACAGCCACTCAGGTGCCCCCAGAATTAAAATTAATCTTTATCACATGGAGGACTAGAAGTTCACAGTAGTTAATAGGCAACTCATCAGATACCAAGCCTAGACTAGGACCTTCTTGTGATCCTCTATAGAGAAATAAAGTTAGTATGAGTGGATAAATAGAAATAATGCATTTGTGATTAAGGGATAATTTGTGGTTAAGAAAAACTGTGTAGAGGCGCCTGGCATGGCTCAGAGCATACAACTCTTGATCTTGGGGTTGTGGGTTCAAGTCCCACGATGGGTGTAGAGATTACAAGAAAAAAAGAGAGAGAAAGAGGGAAGGGGGGGGAGAGGGAGACAGAGAGAAAGAACAAAAGAACAAAAAGCTATGTAAATAGATAATAATGCCCATAATAAATGAAGAAAACAATCACAAAGTTGAAAACTTTATCACACTGAAAACACAAAAGCTTTTAAATTTGGCTTTTTAGTCTGTGATTACATAATGATTTTATTTGCAATTCATAATCATCAACATTAAAGGTTATTTTTACAAGTGGAAGTACTATTACTATTTTGATATATCATGAAGATTTACCTTAAATGTTCATATTTCCATACACCTTCATCTTGGCCTTCAGGTGGTTCAAGAATTTTGTCAATATTGGAACAATCTGCTCGTATGTTTTGTTGAATATACTATAAAAAAAAAGTTCTCAAAGTTAATTAAAATATTGTACTTCATGATAAATCTTATGTTAAATATATTTAATTTCTGAATACATGGCTGCTCTTATGTTCCAACATTTCTGGGTTATACATAAAATAGGAAACCAAGTACAGAATCATAATCACTAATTCAGAAGAAAGGAGGTAACCCTTACCTATGCTTTCTCCAATTCAACTTCTCTGGGATATGATCCATGTAAGTGCAGATATGGTACTCACCAGGACTGGATGTGGGATCAAAACTGTAAACTATAATTTTCATAAAAACATAATGTAGACAATATAACTGTGGTACATAATATAGGATTCCACTAATATCAATTATCTAGAACAGGCAAATCTAGAACAGGCAAATCTATGGAGACAAAAAATAGCAGTTGTTTAGGACTAGGGAAAGAAGAGGAGACAAAGGAGAATGGAGATAACTGCTAATGTGAATGAGATTTCTTTCGGGTGGGGAATGAAGATGTTCTAAAATCAGATTGTGGTAATGGTATACAACCCTGTGAATATACTAAAAACCATGTACGTATATCTTAAATGGGCGATTTCTATGGTATGTAGTATCCAATAAAGTTGTTTTAAAAAAGTGACTAGCAGAAAAACTAAGTTAAAAGAAAAAAAAAGGCATGGACATTCACTTTTATTTTTTTTTCTTTTTTTAAAGATTTTATTCATTTATTTGACAGAGACAACGAGAGCGGGGAACACAAGGAGGAGGAGTGGGAAAGGGAGAAGCAGGCCTCCCGCTGAGCAGGGAACCCAATGCAGGGCTGGATTCCAGGACCCTAGGATCATGACCTGAGCCAAAGGCAGACGCTTAAGGACTGAGCCACCCAGGCGCCCCACTTTTAATTTAAATAAAATAAAATAAAACTTTAAATTTCAGATCTTTTTAATGTTTCATTCAATCTATGATTTAAATACTCTGAAATCTGAGAGAGAGAGAATGAGCACATGTGTACACATACGCTTGCAATCCTGGGGGAGGGACAGAGAAAGAGAATCTCCAGCAGACTACTCACTGAGTGAGGAGCCTGACAGGGGGCTGGACCTCATGACCCTGAGATCATGACTTGAGCTGAAATTTGAATAGGCTAAATTAGATTAAAATGCCTGATTACAGAAACTTAAACTACAGGGCCTTTTTACACCTATCTATTATGCTTATTTTCAGGCAACGTTTCTTGAGTATTACTCTCATGTGAAAAGCCTGCTCAAAAGATTTTAATGACTCCCTAATGCCTATTTAAACCATTCTTCCTGATTTTCTGACCCTATCCTAAGTTTCAAAGTTCTGCATGAAACTGACTCTCTCAAGCAGAAAATAGCAAATTCTTTACCTTTTCCACTGGCCACCTCAAACTCCATACAATTCTTTCCAAATTCCTTCTCCCCCAGCACATTCAAATCTTTCCTGATTATTCTAGTACTCACAGAACTCCCTCTGATTTCCTCCATTTGTCACTATATAATCTAAATTAGCAATTTGTCTATGCACTCTTATCTTTCCTGCTCCCATTATACCTCCTATAGAACTCTTACAAGCATTTATTTATATTTAATATATAGCACTTAGTTATTTTTGAGGGTCTCCCTCAAATAAAGAGACTTAGTTTTGTTTTAAATTTTAGTATTAGCATCTGGCACACAGGAGATTTTTAACAAATTTTTATTGTCTTTTCCTAAACTACATTACTTGAAGTCAAGGATAAAGATATGTAATTATCTGAAATGTTAAAGCCGTGAAGGATTAGGGAGAAAAAATTTACCAAAAATGGAGTGTAGACCCTGATTCTTTAATATTCTTTAGTGGTCCCAAAAACAGTTCAGTAGTTAGCACACAAAAATATATTCTCTGCAACATGGTTTGCTCATAATCAATATTAATTTTTTAACCACATATTTAATAACAATTTACTTATAATAATTAAATTTTTTATAAGTAGAATTACAAGTTGTCAATCTTTAGGGAATCTAGAATCCTTTTATTAATGATGATTTGTGTAAAATATTTAAGAGAACAGAAGAAATCCTTAACTTTGAAAAGAAAGCAAAAATGTCATTGTTTTCTGAACTGTCCTCCATACTTTTATGCAAATAGAGACAGCTATCTTTAAAACGAGCTAAAAAAAAAAGTAAATGTCTTAATGCTCACTGAATTTAACTTTTATCTTAGGGAACTCTTTACACTGTTTCTGAGTAATATCACTAATTTCTGTTTATTCTGGAAAATTATTTTTATCACCCTCAAAAACTATCTGAAAACTAACGATTTATAAACTGCAACATGTTTCTCTATTCTGTCACACATCATAATGTGATATAAATCTAAACTAGGATTAATTTTTTCATGTGCATCAGAAGATAGACAAACATAAAATTAGAAAAAAAGAATTAGCTCTATCATGAAAAGCTTGAATATTAAGTACCTCTTCAACATTACCTTTATTATGTTTAGTAATTCAGTTAAACAGAAGAGCATTTACCATTACTACTTAAAACTTTTGCTTCTGAATTTTAATGCTAAGACTTTTTGAAACTGAGTAAACTACAACTATTAAGAAACTGGCTTTGTAATCTTTAAGGAAATCTACCAAAAAAAAAAAAATCCAGAAAACAACCTCATAACAATAGTGTTCTTTATGCTTCTAAGGACTTTAAAATCCTAACTTATTACTATTTCTTGAAAAGAAACTTTTTGTTAGCTTCCAAAGGCATTACCACTCTACCTGATACTGTCACCTTGATCAAGCTCACTAGCATTTCAGATGCTCTCAGTATATATACTCACTTCCCAAGCCTTTCAAGTCTCCTCAGTACAGTAATTACTATATCAGATTTTAGACTAAGTCAAAAACAGCATGAAATTCTTCTTCCTTCTGTTATGAAAAAGGCAGAAATATATCTTTCTAGTGATTTCCTGTGGGCTATAATTATTAATAATTACAATGATCTATACTGTATTTTATGTAAGACTTTTCCTAAAGCAGTTTTTAGACTGTATTTTATGTAAGACTTCTCTTAAAGCAGTTTTTAGAAATCATTTGGAAAGAGTAAAATACACAGTAAAATACCATGCAAAAGCATTTTATTGCTTCCACTTCTGGGTAAGATGGAGTAAACACACATCAACTTTTCTCTCCTGGAGCGCCTGGGTGGCTCAGTCATTAAGCAACTGCCTTCGGCTCAGGTCATGATCCCCAAGTTCTGGGATCTAGCCCCGCATCGGGCTCCCCGCTCAGCAGGGAGCCTGCTGCTTCCCCTACTTGTGCTGTCAAATAAATAAAATTTCTCTCCCACTGAACAAAACCATAAAATCTGGACAGAACTCAAAGTGCAGTAATTTGAGGTCTCTGTAAAGCAAATATCAGAAAGAGGACCTGGAAAGAACACCAGAATTCAAAGTATCACTGAACTGGCAGTGAGTTTGCTGTGTTTCTTTTGTCCTCTGGTATCCCCTGGCCTCAACTCAATTCAGGATAAAACCCAAAAATTAGCACTGTTGGTGCTGACAGATCCAGGAGAAACTACATAGTTCTGTCTCAAGGAGTGGAAAATGGCACTGCTAAAACTCAACAAGAGTGGAAGAAAGCTCCTGGGTTTTTGCCCTCTGCTTTTTCTCCCCTCTCACAGTCTACACCTGAGACAATTCCACAGTGGCAGCAAAAGCAGCTGCCAACAGAAAAATGCAAGAGACAAAATTCTCAGGAAGAGAACCCCATCCTCTCCATCTGGTGGTGGGATCAAACCTTATTTCTTTTTCTCTCTTTACCTTCCACAACTGCCAACACAATTCTAGTAAGTGATTTCTGGCTGGAGGACCAAATAGATGGGCCCCAGGAAACCAGAATGTATCAGAGAGATATTAGAGACAGTGAAGCTCAGAAAAGTGATCCCATAAAGGTGTTTAGGAACTCCTGGGCTCTATCCTAATCTGTGCATGCCCACATGCATTGATCTGATCATAATTTGCATATGACAGATGGAGAACTGAGCTAATGGATATACCTTCACCCAGGCTGACCATGGGTTGGTACACACAGAACAGATTCAAGGAGTAGTGCAAAGGCTTTGAAAACTGAACCAACACTGGAACCTCAATCTGGCTGGAACCTGCAGCCTGTATCTAATCAGGTCAAAAGCCTACTAAAACAAAAATATCAACGTTCTCCATGGGATTAAATAAAACCAGAGTCCAAACAAATTCAAAATGTCCAGAATACAATCCAAAATTACTTGGTATACAAAGAACACATGAAAATATCAACTCAAGAAGATGAGTGTGCTGGGGGAAGGGAGTAATGAGAAGTTGTTATTGTTTAATGGGCACAGAGTTTCATCTGTTAAAGTTGAAAAGTTCTTTTAAAAAAAGATGAAAGGGCAACTTCTTGGGTCCCCTCCCTCTTCGGGAGCTTCTTACTATCACTCAATAAACTTTGCTTTGCTGACCACCAAAAAAAAAAAAAAAATCTGCAGATAAGAGGTGGTAATGATGGCACAATAATGTGAATGTACTTAATGCCACACAGAACTGTACACTTAAGGGGCCCTAGCTGGCACAGTTGGTAGAACATGTTGGGGGTAGAGTTTACTTAAAAAATTAAACTAAAAACTTAAAAAAAAGTACACTTAAAATGGCAAAGTGGTAAATTTTATACTACATATATTTACCACAATAGAGAAAAGCAGAGTGAACAACAAACAGGAAAACCCAAAGAAATCCATGCCTAGACACATAATCAAAGTGCCAAAAACTAAAGATAAGCCATTTAAAAAAAGACACAGGACCTATAAAATATTTTAAAAACTGCAGCTTTCTCATCAGAAACCATAGATAGGAGGGAATGGCACATGTTGAGAGTACTCAAAGAAAAGAATGGGGCACCTGGGTGGCTCAATCGGTTGAGAGTCTGCCTTTGGCTCAAATCATGATCCCAGGGTCCTGGGATTGAGTCCTGTGTTGTCCTCATAGTCGGGTTCCCTACTCAGGGAGGAGTCTGCTTGTCTCTCTCCCTCTGTGCCTCCCCGCCCCCCCTGCCATGCTCACTCGCTTTCTCTCTCTCAAAATAAATAAAATCTTAAAAAAAAAAAAAAAGTCAACCCAGAATTCTGTACCTAACAAAAATACCCTTCAGGAATGAAGATAAAGACATTATCAGATGAAAGAAAACTAAAGATAACTCCTAGCCAGCAGATCACTCTAAAAGAATTGCTAAAGGAAGTACTTTTAGACAAAAGGAAAAGAATAAATAACACTGGAAGAAAACTTAGAATATCAGGAGCAACATAAATTATAAATATCTGGGTATAAATATAATAGGCCATCTCCTCCTGAGTTCTTTAAAATATGTTTAGCAGATGAAAGCAAAAAATATAACATTGTCTGATGAGGTTTTCAATGTAGGTAGATGTAATACAGGCAACAAAAGTATAAAGGGATAATGGGATCTATAGGAAGGTAGTTTTTACATTTCAATTAAAGTGGTTAAAACACTGATTCTAAGTAGACTGAAAAGTATTTAGTAATCTCTAGAGCAATTATCAGAAATATTATATAAAGAGATACTCGGGTCGCCTGGGTGGCTCAGTTGGTCAAACGTCTGCTTTCGGCTCAGGTCATGATCCCAGGGTCCTGGGATCAAGCCCCACATCAGGCTCCTTGCTAAGCACGGAGCCTGCTTCTCCCTCTCCTTCTGCCCTGTACCTCCCCGCCCCCGCCGCTTGTGTGCGCATGCTCTCTCTATTGAATAAATAAAATCTTTTAAAAATAATAAATAAAAAAATAAAGAGATACTCAAGGGGTGCCTGGGTGGCTCAGTCGGTTAAGTGTCTGCCTTTGGTTCAGGTCATGATCTCAGGGTCCTGGGATCGAGCCCTGCAACTGGCTCCCTGCTCAGCGGGGAGTCTGCTTCTCTCTCTCCCTCTGACCCGTGCTCACTCTCTCTCTCTCTCATATAAATAAATATTTTTAAAAATAAAAATTAAAAAAAGATACTCAAAATTAGAATTAAAATAATAAAAATGCTCACTCTGTAAAAAGGCAGAAAAGGGGAAAGGAACAAAAAAAAGGAGGGAACAAACTGAAAACAAGTAATATGATGGCAGTAATATAAATCTAAACATATCTACCAATAACTAAATTAATATTAAATGGCCTAAATACACCCATTGAAAGACAAAGACTATCACACAGAACAAGGAAAACGACCCAGCTATACACTGACTACAAAAAACTTACTTCAAATATAATGATTTAGGTAGGTTAAAAGTAAAAGGATGGAAAAAGATATACCATACAAACATCAATCAAAAGGAAGCTGCAAGGAATGAAAAGTGGTTCAAAACTAAAAAAAAAAAAAACAAAACAACAACAATCAGAGCACCTGGCTAGCTCAGTTAGTGGAGCATGTGACTCTTAATCTCGGAATTATGAGTCTGAGCCCCAAACTGGGTGTAGAGATTACTTAGACAAAAATTTTTTAAATTTTTTAAAAAAATCAATGGATACACTATATTAATATACAAAGGGAAAAAACCACAATCATCTCAATGCAGAAAATGCATTTGACAAAATCCAACATCTTCTCATGATAAAAACCCTAAGAAAACTAAGTATAGAAGAGAACTTCCTGGGGCGCCTGGGTGGCTCAGTCGTTAAGTGTCTGCCTTCAGCTCAGCTCATGATCCCAGAGTCCTGGGATCAAGCCCCACGTCAGGCTCCTGCTTCGCAGGAAGCCTGATTCTCCCTCTCCCACTCCCCCTGCTTGTGTTCCCTCTCTGTCAAATAAGTAAAATCTTAAAAAAAAAAAAAAAGAAGAAGAGAACTTCCTAATTATAATGACGGGCATTTATGAAAACCCATGGGTAACATCATACTCAATGCTGAAAGACTGAAAGGTTTCCCTCTAGAATCAGAAAAGAGACAAGGATGCCAGCTTTCACCACTGCTATTCAACAATGTGCAGAATTTCTAGCCAGAGCAATTAGACAAGAAAGATAAATAAAACACTATCTCTACTTGCAGATGACATAATCCTATATACAGAAATCCCAAAGAATCCACAGGAAAGCTAATAAATCTAATAAACAAAATCAGCAATAGCAGGATACAAGATCAATATACAAAAATCAGTTGTGTTTGTATACACCTTCAATGAATAATCCAAAAAGGAAATTAAGAAACCAATTCTAGGGGTTCCTAGGTGGCTCAGTTGGTTAAGTGACTGCCTTCTGCTCAGGTCCTGATTTCAGGGTCCTGGGAGCGAGCCCCACATCAGGCTCCCCACTCAGAAGGGACTGCCTCTCCCCCTGCTGTTGTGCAACCAAAGAAAAGCCCTGGACCCAGTGGCTTCATTGGTGAATTTTACCAAACATTTGAAGAACACCAATCCTCCTCAAACTCTTCCAAAAAGTCAAAGAGGAGGGCATACTTCCTAACTCATTCTATGAAGCCAGCATTGCACGATACCAAAGCCAAACAAAGACACTCGAGGAAAACTAGAAACCAATAACCCTTATGAACATTGATACAAAAATCCTAGCAAGCCTAATTCAGCAGCAAATTAAAAAGATTATACATCATGATCAAGTGAGATTTATTCCTAGAATGCAAGGATGGTTCAACATGCAAAAACTGATCAATACACCACATTAACAAAATGAAGGGGGGAAAACCCCACATGTTCATCTCAATTGGTGCATTTGAAAAATTCAACACCTTTTTAGGATAAAAACAGTCAACAAACTAGAAATAGAAGGAAACTAGTAACATAATAACCCCACATAATAAAGGTCATATATGAAAAACCCACACTGCACCTCATACTCAATGTGCAAGACTGATATTTACTCTAAGATCAAGAACAAGATAAAGATGCCTGCTTTTGCCACTTCTATTCAAAGCAGTATTGGAAGTTCTAGCCAGGCAATTAGGTAAGAAATCCTGATTAGAAAGGAAGATTACCTGTTTACAGATGACATGCTCTCAATATGTAGAAAACCCTATAGATTCCACAAAAAAACTGTTCAAATAAATTCAATAAAGTAGCAGCACACAACCTCTACTTTTATTCAATAAAGTAGCAGCACACAACCTCTACTTTTTATTTAAAAAAAATTTTTTTTTTTATTTGAGAGAGTGAGAGAGTGAGCACACGAGCAGCAGAAGAGGGAGAAGGAGAGGGAGAAGCAGACTCCCGTGCTAAGCAGAGAGTCTGACCCAGGGCTTGACCTCAGGACCCTAGGATCATGACCTGAGCTGGAGGCAGATGCTTAACGGACTGAGCCATCCAGGCGCCCACAACCTCTACTTTCAAAGGGAGAAATACCTATACACTTTTCCTCTAATTTTTCCCAATTTCCAGGCATAGAGCTCTAGGTTTATATTTCTGTATCCTCCACAAGGCTTATCTCATTGCCCAATAAATATTTGTTTGAACAATACATTCTTAAAAGGCAATGAACAAATAGCCATTCATTCATGAATGCTTGTCCATTTCCTGCGCTAAGTATCTAAATATTATACTGAGTCCATTCTAAAGGTTTTTAGGATTTGTTAATATCATGAATTGTTTTTTATGCTCAAAGAATTCAACTATATTCATATTTCATTTTCCAGGATCCTCAAATAACACAATAAATCCAAATAGCCATCTACGTTTATTATCTACCCATCAAGATAAAGCCAAACGGCCTCTCTATTGTGTATTTTTCCTTTAAATATGTTAACCAATGTCTACTAGTCCAATATACTAGTACACCCTAATTTCAGTCATCCTTTTGTTAACCCCTTAAAGCAACTTTTAATAATTAGCTATAGAAACTATTTTTCCCCAGATTATAGATTTTATTCATTTTGGAAAAACTGCTACATTTTTTTTAAACCCAATGAGTATATATGTGATTCTCAATAAGAATGTGTAAGAGTCACTTGAGGGGCTTTTAAAACCACACATGCTACAGAGACCCACCTCCTTGATAATCATTGCCTTAGTAAGCTACCTGATAGTGGCAACAACCTAAAGGGAGGCATCTTAGCCCTCAAATATATTAGAGCTGCACAAAAGTTAAGAACTAATGGTAACTTGGGGTGCCTGGGTGGCTCAGTCATTAAGTGTCTGCCTTCGGCTCAGGTCATGATCCCAGGGTCCTGGGTTCGAGCCCCACATCGGGGTCCCTGCTCAGCAGGAAGCCTGCTTCTCCCTCCCCCACTCCCCCTGTTTGTGTTCCCTCTCTCGCTGTGTCTCTCTCTGTCAAATAAATAAAAAATCTTTAAAAAAAAAAAAAAAAGAATGGTAACTTTTAGTAAATTTAGATATATGCTCTCAAGCATTCAGTCACCAACTATGTTATTTTTCCCCTTAATTATGTTATTCTAATTTATCATTCAATTAACTGAATTAAATTCACTCTACAATAAAATTTGGTACCCTAATTTGGTAGATATTAATAGATACTAAAATGTACTTAAGCTTCGTTATAGTTTACTATATCATCTTAAAACAAAATGGAGGATTGATAAAAGCTTTAAACAGGCACTCTGTTATTTCCATGGATTCAAACTTGTGTTAAAACATATAGGAATATTTATGCCAAGAGAGGTAAAATGCTTAGGTTATTGGAGTTGCAAAAGAAACTACAGTTATTACCTGCTGAACAGCTAGTGTACTGTCCATTTCATCAAAGGATTCATCAGGCCAATTATAGAAATCCTATTAAAAAAAACTCATTGTTAAAGCACATACAAAGTTACAAAAAAGAACATTATTATGATTAGCTTCAATTCTTAATAAAGTTCCCAAGTTACACTAGAGAAAAAAGCTCTCATACTATAAATAACAGGATTATCAGTGAATAAGGGAACTTTATTCAATGTTTTTAAATGAACACCAAAATTTTATTTAACTGAACTATAAGTTACATTTTTTTCAACCACAAATCCCTCAAATAGGGCTCCCATAACTTTCCATGTATTACCTGAGGAGATAAATCAATCACTTTTTTGTTTATGGTGGTTTAACATTTCTCAAAACATTAAGCTGAAAAAGAATCTCCAAGCACTGAATCAGTTTTTTACCAAAAGAGAATAGTTTGTGGTGGGGGTAGTTACTGTTTCGTAAGTACTATTGTAAACAGACATTATAAATTATTATTCCAATTACAAATGGTGTTTTAAATTTCTAAATCAAAATATGAGCTCCATCAAAAAGTAGTCATCCAGCCTTCTTTTAAGGGCGATCAATACTTTTGTGGATCACCTTGCAATGGTTCTGAATTCCTCTATAGATAGTCCAGTTCACAGACATTCCCCTAAGTGATTAAGAATCTTCCCATCTGACTGACTTTTTCAGCAAGGTCTACCTACGTATCCTTAGCAGACAGATAAATGTCTCTGGGGTATAACTGGGGGAAACAGTAGTGAACCAATGATCTATAATCCTGTACCAATCAACATGGGTAAGTCTCCAAACACCTTAAGCAAACGGAAGAATTCAGTGTATGATACCACATGAATAAAAGTTTAAGAAATCCAAAGCATACCTACAGATATAATGCATACATAGTAAAAGTATGAAGAAAAGGAATAATCATCTTCATTGGTTGGGAAGAGTGGGTAGAAGACAGAACAGAAGAATGTGATAAAGAGGGATTCATCTATATTAGTAATGTCTTAGTTATGAGTGTAGATGATGGGTATACCTTCTTAAGTGTCTTAAACTTTTCGTATCTTTCTTTTTTATAGTTGCCCTGTATGAATGAAAATGAACTTTGTTTTAATATGTTAAGAAATAAAAACAACTTTCTGGAAATTGTTCCAGGATGTCTCTCCCTAGATACCATCTAAATATTATTGAAGACTAGTTTTTAAATTGTTCCTATGTAATTTATACTGAAACTTGTTTCTATCAATATGCTTTGACTATACTTTCCTTTTTAAAAAAAATTAAGGTAGTTTGTAAAATACTTTGTTTTAAAAATATCAGAAAACACATATAGGAATATCCAGAAAACACACAAAACTGTAACTGGTAATCAAATGTTTTGTCTCATCATACCTGTCATATAAACACAAAAGGAACCACAATTCAGCTTAATGAACATTCTCATCTACTTCAGGGAATAAACATTTATTGAAAACCAACTATGTGCCTATATCCCAATCTAACTAATTAAAAAAAAATAAGTAGAAAAAAGTAGAAAGATAGTTCTAAATAAATCATTTAGAATAGACCTATTTCACTGAAGGAAATTAGTGACAGACAAGGAATAGGAAAGAATGCTGCTTATGCAGTCTTTTCTTTTTTTAATCCTGACCTTTCCTGTGATGATTTAACAACCTTGATCTATGACAATGTGGAAAAAAGCAAAGGAGATTTCTCTTATGTGACTTATAACATAGGAAACAGATGTTACAGTATTAACTTAAAATATTTTATAACCTTTCAAAATTAAGAACTGAGTAAATAAAAATGAATGGCGATTCTCAGAATGTGAGTACAAAAGTCGACCTCTGAATATGAAAATATAAAAGTTGATCACTTAGGAAAAACAATGTTTCCAAAGAATAAGAAGTTATCTGAGAAAAGAGCATTTATAAATAAAGTTAGCAAAAGGTAAAAAGAAATAAATTCCCATTCATATAAATAAGAAGTAAAGTTATCTGAGAAAAGAGCATTTATAAAGAAAGTTTGGAAAGTAAAAAGAAACAATATATAAATTTCCAGTAATATATAAATGTCAGTTACAGAAATAACTGACAGCTAAATTTGACTCTATAATACGATGTTTAAGCTCAATACTCTAAAATTCAGTACTAAAAAAAACTTGTTAAAGAGAAAAGGTCACCAGTGAACTAAGAATCCAGAGACTATCTAACCTTGAGCAAATGCAGTCAATTCTCTGGGCTTCAGTTTCCTTATCTGTAACATGGATGTAGGAAGTGTCTGGATCTAAAAGATATTTTGAAAGGACTCCCTTTCCAAAATTCTGTACAGGATATTGAAATCTATTCTCTGGCATATGGTCAGAGCTCCATGGTTTTTTCCTGGGTTTCCCCCCCACTTATATCACTTTTTCTTTAAAATTACACTTTAACACATCTCTTCTGATTTTAGAGCATATACTCAACAGCAACGTTATTTCAGCTGGTAGATTAATCACATCAAATCTAAATGCCTGTTTGATTTTTCTTTAAATGTGAGGCATCCCGTCTTTTGAAAACCCCCAGAATCAATACCTAAACGAACACCAACTCACCCCAAATACTGCCCTACTAAAAGTTGATAAAATTATTATCAGTTCATTCCTTGACTATGCCTCACATAATAAGGAATGACATCTAACCAGGGCAATCTGATGATGAAAACTTGCTGGGGCAGAGAACAGCTGCAGCTAGAAATGGTCAAAGGCAAACTGCAGGAGGAGGATAAAGTAAATTATCACCACCCGGATCCGGCTAGACAAGCTGGATGGCAGAAGCCGGGCAGGCACGTCACAAACCAGGTAGGAACCGGAAGCCAGAAAGAGGTTGGCTGTGTTTACACCCCCTCCCGCCGTGGCGGCCCCGACCCTCACGAAACCCCAGGGTCACAACCTGGCGGGCCGCGCCCCTCCGACGATGGTCAGCTGTGGTTCAGGGGAGAGGCGAGAACAAGCAGTCGCTGCTGACACGCTCTCAGCCCCGAGCCTTGGCCGTCACCGCCCGCCGCTCCGACCCACCCCTCATGCCCACCCTCAAGTCAGGACTCCGCAGGCCTCGCGATCCGCCACCGCCGCCTCAGCCAGACCCAGGGGCTGCGGCTCCGGAAGAGCAGGCCGGGCACGCGTACCCCTACCCGCCAGCCTACCGCCTCGGCCCAACCTTCCTCTCCGGGGCGGCCAGCGTCGCCACCGAGAGTTCCCCTGTAGAAAAGGTGCAAATATAGTACCTGCGCCTTCGTGCCCGGCCTGTTCCGCCTCAGCACTGCCGTCCCCTCCGCCATGACCATAGTGCCAGAGTCTGGGCGGCTGGAGTCGATACCCGGATGTAGGGGAAGTCTGCCTGCGCCAGAGGGGGGCGGGGTGGGGGCGGGACGGGGTGGAGCGGCGCTCTGGGTCCGGGCGCCAGGGAGGGGCGGTAACTGACGGATCAGCCGTAGCCCGCGCGGAGCAGGGCGGGAGGACCGGGAGGAGTCCCAGAAAGGACCGGCTGGCGGAGGGAGGGACACGAAAGAAGGAACAGCCGACGGCTCACACGCCGCGACGTGGAGGAAGGGAGAGACATTGCAGCGGGGGCCGGGGAGAGGCCTTGGGAGAGCCGGCGGGCGCCTAGGGCAGCTGCGGGAGTCAGGAAGGCCTGCGTAACACATTGGTGCATCTCCCTGGGCTTAAGTTAGTTGCGCTGAAAAGACAGAGCTTGCACAATGGTGACCGTTTCAATAAACCCTTGTGCAAGCAGATACCCAGAGAAGCATAATTCTGTCCCCAGATCCGCCTAGACAGGCAAAGTGGAAAAACAGGCCAGCAGTCCGGGAAATTTCCTCAGACCCCCCCGCATGAAACCGACCCAATCTCAAAAAAGACTAGGGCTTAGACTGTCAAATGATATTTCCACCATCCGCTGACTTCAAATCCAAGGACCTTTTCAACGACAAGTTTGTGTAGATAAAAGACTCAAGAGGCTAATTATCTGAGAGCGTGGACATCTGGTATTCTGCGTTAGGCAGGCAAAATTAGCTCGTATTTTTTGCAAGTCAGAAGCAGGAGGAGAAAATGCCCCTTGACAGATGGTGGGAGTTGTACATCTCTACATGATTCTAAATTTCCTTTGTTGCAAGTTTTAAGTGTTCTCTTAGCGTTATGAAATCATGGGAGTTTTGGCAAACTTTTGTTTCCTGTTTAGAAACGTTAAATCTTTGATCTGGAATGAGGGAGGCCATAGGATACCAGATGGGAAGCCAGCTCACAGGGTAAAAACTGCATATACTAGGGTGATTTCCAAAAGAAGAAAACATCAGATATCCCATAAAATACACCTAAAGGTGTATTGAGAATGCCTGAGAGCTATATCACATACAGCCTCCAAAAATGGAGGGAGGAATGGAAGAAAGGTTGGTTAAACTAGTGGGTGCAAAACTGAATAATTGTCAGTGACTTGGAACTTTGCTCAAAGGGGTTAGACAACAGGAAGTTGGTTTGCCTATAAGTAAGATTCCTTTTTTCTGGAAGATGGACAGACTGGTAATTTTTCCAGAGCAAGGAACTTAATTCCAACATTACCTCTTAGTATATCAAAAGATTTATTCTTTCAAGAAATATTTAAGCCCCACTATGTGTTCAGCACTGAGGTACAAGTATGAAAAGGCCCAATCTTTATAAATTGCTTAGAGTCTAGCAGTAGGGACAGATGCACAATCACCAATTCTCTTGCTAAATATGGTGAGAATCTAGGACAAGTGGCACCCAAATGTTGCCTTCCTAAGAGACATGGGGTGGGTCTGGGAAGAGTAGAGTCCTAGGTAGGCTTCTAAGTCCATGAACAACTCTACCTCACTCCAAGGATTAAGTTAATATTTCTCAGATTGTGTGGTAGTGTCCCTGATTTGCAAATATCAGTTACCTATAATTGAAGGGGCTCATCTTAATGTTCTCTTAAGTCCAGATTTGTTATATGATTTCATCTCATCTGAAAAGAACAAGAGAAAAAGTGAAGAAGTAGGTATTAAATTCAGGAACAGAATAGGCATTTATCTCTGAAAAGTCTGATAAAATTGCATTATGATGTCGACTCTGGCCTTGGTCACAGGAAGAACCTTGTTCTTTACAGTTGAAATGTTTCTAGCTCATAACCTTCACATTTAAATTCCTCTGTCAGTCTGCAGATTATGACCTCCAAACAAAAACAATTTTCTAACCAGTGTTAATTTGGTGGGTGAGAGAGGGGAGGGAAGAAGAAAAGAAAAAGCATGAGCACTGATAATAATTACATGTACTAATGGTTACTTGAATATTTTGGTTAAAGAAGGAATAGTCTTTTTAAAGGTAATATGGCCAAATGGAAAAAACTCTGGGCTGGGATTCAGGAAATCTAGATTCTCTTGCCTGTTGACTGTAAGACTTTGAAAGAACTATCAAAAGTTTCTTTATTTGTAATGAAAATAATGCACAGCACTTCTTTCTCTCTAACTCATAGAGGCTGAAAGCAAGTATAAAAGTACTCCTGTGATACCTGGCTGGCTCAGTTGGTAGAGTGTGTGACTCTTGATCTTGAGGTGGTGAGTTCAAACCCCACACTGGGTGTACAGATTACTTAAAGATAAAATCTTTTTTTTTTGAAAGATTTTATTTATTTATTTGACAGACAGAGACACAGTGAGAGAGGGAACACAAGCAGGGGGAGTGGGAAAGGGAGAAGCAGGCTTCCCGTGGAGCAGGGAGCCGGATGCGGGGTTTGATCCCAGGACCCTGGGACCATGACCTGAGCCGAAGGCAGACGCTTAACGACTGAGCCACCCAGGCGCCCCCAAAAATAAAATCTTAAAAAAAAATTAAATATTCCTTGATTTCTATTAAAGTTTAGAAGAAAATATTTTATTATTATTTTTTAAGATTTTATTTATTTATTTGACAGAGAGAGACAGCGAGAGAGGGAACACAAGCAGGAGGAGTGGGAGAGGGAGAAGCAGGCTTCCTGCTGAGCAGGGAGCCCAATGCAGGGCTCAGTCCCAGGACCCTGAGATCATGACCTGAGCTGAAGGCAGACGCTTAACCGACTGAGCCACCCAGGCGCCCCAAGAAAATATTTTATAAATCTA
Organism: Halichoerus grypus; assembly: GCF_964656455.1. Lineage (NCBI taxonomy): Eukaryota > Metazoa > Chordata > Mammalia > Carnivora > Phocidae > Halichoerus > Halichoerus grypus. Next base: position 156,948,300 of record NC_135715.1, on the reverse strand, counting down.
AAATACCATAAGTAATTTCAAAAATATCTATCCTATATGAAATTCTCTTTGGGGAATGTTAAAATCCAAGTAAAACAGTGAATGCCCATTGTGTGTAGGGCAATGAGCAAGTGCTGAGAAACATAAATAAGATGTATAAGCTCCTTTCCTCAAAGAGTTTAAAAATGAATGGGGAAGGGTGGTATGTAGATTACTGTAGATTACTATACTACAAAGCAAAAATGTTGGGGTGCCCTGGGTAGCTCGGTCAGTTGAGCATCTGACTCTTGATCTCAGCTCAGATCTTGATCTCAGGGTCATGAGTTCAAGCCCTGCACTGGGATCTATGCTGGGTGTGGAGCCTAGTTAAAAAAAAAAAAAAAAAAAAAAGTCTTAAGTCTTTTACTTGCTGTCCATTCCTCTTCACACATGTTCTTTGCAAACATACTTTTATCTTGCTCAGTATCCATCTCTCCTTATATGACCGGGGAAAGGTAAACCCATCTCTAGCTGAGGTTTGAGTCCCTATTGGCCTAAGCCAAGGTTTAGTTAAATGGTAACCATCTGACTCCTTTTAGCCTAAAGAGATAGCAAAGGATATCTAATGGAGGCCTTTGGGGAAGGTTTGGAGGAAGGGTTAGGGCTAGGGTTAGGAGAAAGGTTTCTTGTTCTTGAGGAGATACCAAAAGAGATGGTCCTTTTTTTCGGCCCATGAACATTGCCAAGTTTGGTACTGCCTCAACCATGTTGGCTTGAAGGAAGCCAACCTAAGAGCAAAATTGACAACACTATGAATGATGCATGAAGTAGTCGAAATGTGCCTTAAAGTATAGATATGTGGAGATGCAGATTTCATCCCAGGCCAAGCAAAGTTGAGGCAGCAGAGAAGTATGGGGAAGTATGTTCATAGTTGAACAAATTGAACAAATAATGAACATATTAAAAAGAGTTCAAACTTAGACAACTTTGACTGCAGATGAGTAAGATACCAAACTCCCATGGCACTTCACTTTTCTCTCTAGAATTCTAGAATATTTGACCAAATTGGTAATTGTAGTAGCCAGCTGCCAAGATGGCTCCCAATGATTATTATATCCTGGTATGTACACTTTTTTAAAAAAAATATTTTTTTAGTAATCTCTACACCCAATGTGGGGCTCAAACTCATGACCCTGAGATCAAGAGTTGTATACTCTTCCCACTGAACCAGTCAGGTGCCTCCCTGGTATGTACATTTTTGTGTGGTTCTCTTTCATACTAAATTAGGCTAACCTGTATAATAGGATACTGTGAAAATGATGATTTGTGACTTCTGGTTTTAGGTCATAAAAGACATTGTGACTTCTGCCTTGCTCTCTTAGCTCACCTGCCCTGGGTGAGAAAGGTACCATGTGTGAGGACATTCAAGTAGTCTTATGAGGGTTCCTGGTGAGGAACTGAGGCTCCCACCAAAAGCAAGCATCAACTTGCCAGCATGTGAGTGGACCATCTTGGAAGCCCCAGACAAATTTTTGGACAATGGTAGAGATACCCCCCACCAACCAGGGCCACCCCAATAAGATGCTCCCAAATTTCTGAACTACATATACTATGTGAGATGTTTATAATTGTGTTAAGCCACTAAATTTGGGGTGATTTGTTACTCAGCAATAGATAATACAGTAGTTCCTGAACTTTCAGGAAGAGAAAATGTGATCAGAAGAGACCAATCACAACAGACTATTGTCATTTCCTGTTATCAGTAGGGCACCTAATGTCTTTCATGAAGTTAGCAGTACTTTCTATCTTTATTTTCTCAATGACATGAATCTCTATCTAAAATTGTGCTGGGGACCTGGCTGGCTCAACTGGTACAGCATGTGGCTCTGGATCTCGGAGTTTTGAGTTTGAGCCCCACGTTGAGGGTAGACTTTACTTAACAAATAAATAAAATAAAAGTATGCTATTGGGGCACCTGGGTGGCTCAGTCGGTTAAGCGGCTGCCTTCGGCTCAGGTCATGATCCCAGGGTCTGGGATCAAGCCCCGCGTTGGGCTCCCTGCTCGGTGGAGAGCCTGCTTCTCCCTCTGTCTGCCGCTCTGCCTGCTTGTGCTCGCTCTCTCTCTCTCTTAAATAAATAAATAAAAATCTTAAAAAAAAAAAAAAGTATGCTATTAATTTAGTTGTTTACTTCTCCCTTCCCAATGTTATTCATTCCTGTATCTCCAACAGTACCTGGCACATATTCAAAAAAATGAATGACTTAAAAGGAACAAACTGGCGTTTTTGAACTAACACTCGAGTCAGATAAGTAAGTACCCACTGATGCTTTTCCCAAGTCAAGCCTCCAGGCTAACTGCTACTGAAAGACCATTTTGTAAGACTTGGGCTAAATTTTAATGTATCTTAAAGAACTAGGCTTAATCTGTAAGAGGGAAGGGGGTTGGATCCATTCCTTATGTCTTACAACAGTAAAATCTCCAGATAAAGCTAAGACTGAAATAAAAAACTGCAACTATAAAAACACCTATAGAAACCATGGAAGAACCTTTAAGTATTAGAGAAGACTTTTCAGTTTGACATAATACCCAGAAGCCATAAATGGAAAATATTAATTCAGCTATACCAAAATGACTTCCTGCAAGTTCAAAGCATAAACAGAATCAAAGCCAAAATAATAAACTGGAGGGAAAAACTTATCACAAAGAACCAATTTCCCTAATAAATAAAGATACCACACAAATCATAAAAGGCCAATTGTCCAATAGAAAGACAGGCAGAGGATATTCACAGCCAATAGGAATAGACAGTTAACAGTAAAGGAAACAGAGGTGACTGTCAAACACAAGATGCTCATCTCATTCATAATGATAAAAGTAAAATTATAAGAATGGCAAAATAAAACCTTTATAACAACCTCTCTTATTGAGGCTGGGAAGCAATCAGTCTCCATTGCTGTTAGGACTGTTGATTGATAGAACTTCTATGAAGGGCAACTTGGAGATATGGGTATGTATATACACATATGACTAAAATCCACATACCCTTTGATATAGCAATTAATCTTACAGATATACTTGTTCACATATGCAAGTAATTTATGCAAAACTTTTATTCACTGCAGAAGTATTTCTAATAGCATAAGACTAGAATTTAAATATTCATCAGTGGAGGATGCTTAAATTATGGTTCACCCATATAATAGAACATTATACAGCTATAATGAAAATTTAAAAAGCTCTTTATGTTCTTTGTAGATTCATTCCAAAGACAATATTAAAAAGGTGCCAAATGGTGTGTATGGAATGTTTTTTGAAAAAGAAAAAATGAATATATTTCACATACATAAGACACATATGTATACATGCCCTAGCACACGTGTGCACACATACACACACACACACAAAATGTATACGTAAGGTACCCCTGAAAATATAAAATGTAACACTAGTTGCCTCTAAGGATGGAAGTCTGTGGCTGGGGGATAGGGAAGGGAAGGATACTTTTCAGTGTATATCTCTTTAGTGTATATCCCCCCCCTTTTTTTTTAAGATTTTATTTATTTATTTGAAAGAGAGTGAAAGTGAGAGAGATCACAGAGCAAGGAGAAGCCAACTCGCCGCTGAGCAGAGAGCCCGATGCTGCACTCGATCCCAGGACCCTGGGATCATGACCAAACTAGAAGACAGAGGTTTAACCGACTGAGCCCCCCAGGCACCTCAGTGTATATCCTTTTGAATTTTTAACTATGTGAATGTTACCCATTTTTATTTTTTTAAGATTATTTCTTTATTTAGTTGACAGATAGCGAGAGAGGGAACACAAGCAGGGGGAGTGGGAGAGGGAGAAGCAGGCTTCCTGCTGAGCAGGGAGCCTGATGCAGGGCTCAATCCCAGGACCCTGGGATCATGACCTGAGCCGAAGGCAGATGCTTAACGACTGAGCCACCCAGGCGCCCTACCCATTTTTAAATAAAATCAAAGTTTAAGGAAAAAAATAACAGGCCTGACTCAAAATGTTAAGGGACATCTAGTCCCCTCCTTTTACAGTTAATTCTTAAACTAAGAGGGGTTAGGTGATTTGTCCATGTCATATAACTATAATGTAAGCAACACAGGATCATAGCTTAGATTTGTTTGGGCTTTCTCTACAAGGTTGCTTAACGGTAAAGGAAACCATGTAAATACTCTTCACATAAATGAATCAAAAGTTCAAAACTCCATTTTGGTGTGGGTGCAGTGAAACAACAACTTGCTGGAAGAGGCATGACTTGGTATCACTCTGGAGAGCAGCAAACTGGTAGTTCTTACCAAGAAGGTTAAAAATGTTCATAACCAGGTAAGTGCAGGGGAAGACTTGCCTTATCAGGTATCAAATTTAAATATAAAAGTTTATATTTATATTGAATACAATGTGGTGGAATAGAGAAATCAATGGAACACAGCTATAAAACCCACAAGTAGATGTATTTAAAAATTTAATGTACAGGGACACCTGGGTGGCTCAGTCGTTAAGCGTCTGCCTTCGGCTCAGGTCATGATCCCAGGGTCCTGGGATCGAGTCCCACATCGGGCTCGCCGCTCAGCGGGAAGCCTGCTTCTCCCTCTCCCACTCCCCCTGCTTGTGTTCCCTCTCTCGCTGTCTCTCTCTCTCTGTTGAAAAATAAATAAAATCTTTAAAAATAAAAAATAAAAAAATAAAAAAATAAAAATAAAAATTTAATGTACAATAAAGGTGATACCTCAAATTTCAAGGTGGGGTAGTGGTGGTGGGTAAAATGGATAAAGTTGACACAAGCCAATCATTGGTTTAAAAAAAAACACACAGACCATACAGTAAATAAATTACGGATTAATTAAATGTTCAGAATTTTAAAAACTACGAGAAGTGAGATTTGACTAGCTAGAAACAAAAACTGCACATCAAATTAGGACAAATATGACAAGTTAGTACCTCTAATATATAAAACCTTATGATCCATGTTCATTGATGGTAATGCAAAAGGCTGCAGCCACTATGGAAAACAGTACATAGGTTCCTCAAAAAATTAAAAATAGAGCGGCACTTGGCCAGCTCAGTTGGTGGAGCGTGCAACTCTTGTTCTTGGGGTTTTGAGTTAGAGCCCTGTGATGGGTGTAAAGATTACTTAAAAAAAATAAAATCTTAAAAAAAATTAAAAATAGAACTACCATAGTTTTAAGATTTTATTATGAGAGAGAGAGATGGATGGGACAAGAGCGGGGGTGGGGGGGCAGAGGGAGAGGGAGAGGCAGACTCCCCGCTAAGCAGGGAGCTTGGTGGGGGGCTGGATCCCCAGACCCCAGGATCACAACCTGAGCCGAACGCAGACGCTTAATCAACCAAGCCACCCAGGCAACCCAGAACTACCATAGTTCTATCTAGCAATCCCACTTCTGCATATTTATCCAAAAGAACTGAAATCAGGAATCTCTAAAAGATATTAGCACTTCCATGTTAATTGCAGCACTATTCACAAGAGCTAAAGATGTAGAAACCACCTAAATGTCCATCTACCAGAAGAATGAGTAAAGGAAACATGGTATATACATTCAGCTTTAAACAAGGAAATACTGCAATATGTGACATGAATGAACTTTGAGGACATTATAAATAGCCAAACACAGGATAAATACTGTAATATTCCACTTATCTAAAATAGTCACTCATAGAAGCAGAGTAGAATGTAGGTGCCAGGGACTAGGGGAGGGGGAAATGGTGAGCTGCTAATCAAGACATAATGTTCCAGATAAGCAAGATGAAAAAGTTCTAAAGATGTGCTGTTACAACAATGCCTATAATTAACAATACCGTATTGTACACTTAAAAATCTCTTTTGAGGATAAATCTCATGTTGTGTTCTTATAATAAAATAAAGATGAAATCTTATAATCAACTTTTTAGATAAAAGTTTTTGTAAAGCATACACTTTCTGGAATAATAGGAGGGAAAACCATGTTAACAGTAATACCCATGCAACACAATAGCTTCCGGGTAATTTTCTCAATTTCCCCAATTTTTTGTGTAGAATAGTTTAAGACACACTTTTTTAAAGATGTTATTCATTGAGAAAGAGATCGAATGTAGGGGGGATGGGTAGAGCGAGAATCTCAGACTCCATGCCATGTGTGGAGCCCAAACTCATGACCCTGAGATCATGACCCAAGCCCAAATCAGGAGTTGGACCCTTAATTGACTGAGCCACCCATGCACCCCTTGAAGCATACTTTGGAGTCAGACAAACCTGAGTTCAATCCCAAGCTATGACTTAAAAGGGGTATCACCTTGAGCAAGTTATTCTTTACCTAGAAGGCAAGGAATATCCACCTCACTGGGTTGCTATGATTACATGTAATTAAGCAAGATTATATATTAAATGCCTAGAACCGTGCATGGCAAATGCTCAAAAATGGTAGTATAATCACAAAAATTCCAGTTGTAATTCTATTTTACCTTATTTTTTTATTGACCAAAAGATAAATGACAGCATAATGTTGTGAAACGTGGTTCCACACCCTCAGCACCCTTTTTTTGGCCTAAATTTCTCATGCCAAAATTCTTTTCCCTATTAATTCCCATATAATCTCACAATCTAAAATTATTTCTTTAGAAATTCTGCTAGACAAGCATCATGGGACTACTTCTATGGTACCAAAACAAACAAAAATCCCCCCATCCTTCTAATTTAGGAGATTATAAATGGAGTCCTGAAATTTTAAACATACTTGGATGATCCAAGGTTTGCAAACTATTGCCTTATCTCAAACTCATTTGCTTGGGTGTTTGAAAAACAGAATTGGGGAACATGGCCTCTGCACTGGTTGCCTAACTCTACAATTTACCAGCCATGGAGCCTTGAAGAAGTTTTCTCATCTCTATTGAGTCAGTTTTCTCATTGGTAAAACAGGGAAATCCATGCTTGACAAGGTTCTAAAGAGCAAAACAGATTATCTAGCTGTCCTTCGGGGACAATAGGAAACTGATGACCCACTAGGGTGCTGTAAATTAAACTTTTAATAATTCTTGTAACTGAGGATAACAAAGATTAAGCCTTAGTATACCAAATGGCACCAACACATTAACGTAAATACACACTTTACTGATGAAGACATGACCGAAAGTTGAGACTTACTCCATGCCATTTACAATTTTTTTTCAAGATTTTGAGAGAGCACAGCAGGGGGAGCAGCAGAGAGGGAGAAGCAGGCTCCTTACTGAGCAGGAAGCCTGATGGGGGCTCAATCCTGGGACCCTGGGATCATGACCTGAGCCAAAGGCAAATGCTTAACTGAGCCACTCAGGTGCCCGCCATTTACAATTTCATTTAGATTTCAATTCCATAAGACAAATATAGGGCACACTCTAAAAGACATATCACCAGACTGATTTATAGGTAACCAAAACTAGAAAATTTGACCAAGAATAGCTGGTCTGAGACGCAGTTTAGGGGTTGGTAATCAAGTCTGGTGTAGGACTGTTTGGGTCCAAACCTTCTCTCTCTAGCTGCTATAGCTAAATCAAGCTATTTGTCCAGCTCTAACTCCGTTTCCTATTTGTTAAATTCAACAAATTATGAACTAGATACCAATAATTACCACTCAGGTACTACCCATCCCTGATCACAGTGGTTATCAACCAGGATTGAAATAATGTGTGTCAAGTGCTTAGAATTATCTGACAAAGTAGCCACAGACGAAGTTTTAGACAGCAGCCTCTGGAGGTGGACTGCCAAATCTGCCTTTGCCACTTCCTACTGTGCTTGATTATTGCTCAACGTGTGTGTGGCGTGTGTGTCTGTGTGCGCCTTACCTTCCTCATTCGCAAGATGAGAATGACTGTACCCCAGAGGGTTGCTGAAAGATTAAGGCAAGTGATATGCACCAAGAACCCACAACAGTAGCCAGTGGATAGAAAATGCTCCTGAGGTGTTAGCTGTAATCACTAGCACACAGCACCTGGCACATAAAAGGCATTCAACCAGTGGTAGCTATTAAACCTTCCATGGATTTTTTTTCAAAGTAAATTATTTAGTAGTATCAAGTATTAAAAACTGGGCAACTTCACTAAGTTTTTCTAAATACTTACAAAACAAGATATTTAACACTAGATTTCATAAATGAAGAACTATACTTCAATATAAGCTTGTTATACATGAGGTTAAAATACTGCTTTTAAAAATGTAAGTGTAAATCCATGGCTTTGTATCAGCATCAATAATCTGTGCAATAAAGCTAAATTCAATGTGAAGATTGGAAAGCCTGTTTCCCAGAATTCTCTGCAGGTTCCTTAAAAAAAAACAACAACACTGGAGAACCCTAAAACCATCTTAAATCACCAAATAAAGATTAACCACTCATTTATGCATTTTTATTTGCTAATGTTTATATCAGTACACTAAAACTAAATTTTGGAGACACTGGATATCATTAGTTTGGATACCATTAGTTTATTATAAAAGAGAGACATGAAAATTATTTACATGATGAAAGATTTCACAACTTCACTGGAATGGGCAGCTTCACTTCATGCCATTTTAATAATGATTTCAGTCCACATACTTTCCGAGAATGTCACCATCTCTAAATAAGAAATAATCCTGCAAATAGACAAGCCATTAGTTAAGAAAACTAGTAATAAATATTTAACTTTTTAAAGACTTTATTTATTTGACAGAGAAAGAGAACACGAGCAGGGGAGTGGCAGAGAAGCAGGCTCCCCACTGAGCAGGGAGCCCAATGTGGGACTCAATCCCAGTACCCTGGGATCACCATCTAAGCCGAAGGCAGCCGCTTAACTGACTGAGTCCCACAAATATTTTAACTTTTAAGAAATAATAAGTTTACACACCTTGTCATCTAGAACTACTTTGGTGCCTCCATATTCTGGGAGAAGAACTTTATCTCCAACTTTCACACTAACTGGTTGAATCTCTCCACCCTTAAAAAAAATAAAGATATTTATCAGCAAAACACCTAGTTCACCAAATATTTACACCTTTTATTAATTAAATATGCTCATTCAAATCAACTGTTAAAAAAGGATTTGGTGACCAAGTGATATGATTTACACTATAATCACAGTTCTTCGCTCAAAAATATCACTGTAGAATTACTCTGAAACAATGCATACATGGAGGCTTCAACTAAAACCTAATTTCAGAGTAAAGTTCAGTTATAATGGTGAAGCTAACTTAAGCTAACTTTTTCATTGTTAAATATTAACATAACCTCCAGACTACGTGAAATCAATCAGTTTTAAAAGCCAGATTATAGTAGTCAAGTTTAACTTCTTCTTATACACAAAAACTCAACAGGTATTTACAGAATTTGGAACATATACTTCTTTCATGATTCAATTTCCTTTCAATCAAAGTGCAGATTTAAGGAGAGAGACTGCAGCACAATGCCCCCTCCCCAAAGCCTTCCTATTCTGACTCCAGGATAGCTCCTTGCTAGAACTTTCTTTCTTACAGGCAACTGGAACAATGCAATTAATGTATTTGACTCCAAAAGCATTTATTATGTATTCTGGCTGAATTTCAAATCTGAGGTCTAATCAATTGGAGAATGCCTCTAAGGCTAGGTCCAACCTATTCCTTTCAGTAGTATACCAACTAAGGCCAAAAATGGTTAAAAGATTAGGGCAATTAGTGCTAGAGGTTAAATCTAGAGTTTAAATTTCCCCTCAACTCGTAAAAGCACCCATGGATCACCCGTAAGCATTATTTTTTTTTTTTTCAAAAAATTAGAATTTGAAGAAAACGCTGGTTATACTAGACTACCAAATGGTTACTGATTTTAATACTCTGGAACTCTCCATCACACAAAATAAGCAACTTCATTCTACAGTCATTTTCGTTGAAGAGGCAGATTAGACGTGACTGAATTAGGAAATGATCCTGAAGATAACACAAAGCTATTTAACTTTTAATAATCACCAACGATTTTTTCCCCCTCCACTTCACATTAAAATAGTTCCACCTTAGCCCCATTTACCTTTCCTTTAGAGCCCGATCCAACAGCTACTACTGTTGCTTGCAACACTTTTCCTTGAGATTTTTCTGGAAGCATAATACCTCCTTTGGTTACAGTTTCAGCTGCGCTCCTTTCAACTAAAACTCGGTCAAAGAGGGGAAGAAACTTTCTAAACGCCTGCCCTGCCTGTAAAAAGAGAAATGTTAAATTTGAAACAAAAAGTTATGTGATTACCTTATAAGCGTTACACATCAAAAAGCACGTGTGGCTTTCAAAATCAACGCCAAAACTCAAGATTATTCATTCAAGAAAACTACTTGAATGTTTTGCTCTACGCTCTGAGTTTAATTTCCCATTCCGTATATGTTAAGGGTCGTTGTTGGCTCCTCTGGTCAGCAATCAGACGAGCATTAAGGGCAACCTTAGTTTATTTCAAGGTCAAATATTTTCCTTCCTCAAATTTCTCTGGAAATTTTCAGCAAAAACAGTGAACCCCTGCGCCTGGAGCCACGCTTTTCACAATATTACACACCCACAAAAGCCTCACAGGAGACTCGGGTTCGCCGCGGCGCGTGCGTCGGGGTTCCAGCCCCCAGGTCCACAGGCGTGCGGGCCACACGCGTGCAGAGCCCTTGGCGGAGAAAAGGGTCCGTGGGCCCCGGCCTCTCCAGGGTTGTTGCAGGCGCGGGTCACTCAATAACCCCTACCCTTCAGGTAGGCCCAAAGAGAAGCGTCCGGCTGCCCATGGGCTTCAAACAGAGCCGGGCTCTCCGGCCTCCAGTCCATGCGGAACTCACCATGACGCCGACCGCCGCAGTTCGTACTCTGCTCTAGAGCTGCCGCCTCTGCAAGAAGACCCGCAGTACGACCCTCGGGCCACGTGAACGTGGGAAAAGACCGCCCGGCGCGCAGGCGCGCTCACTCCCGCCCCCCCGCTCCTCCCCGCAAAAGTGGGTGGCCGCACTAGCGCGCGCTGCGATTCGTCCCGAGGTCTGTGCGTCGGCCACTGACGCGAGTACGCGGAGGCGGAAGAAAAGAGGAGTTCTTTCTAGGCTTTTCTAGGCCGCCCGCCGAGGTGAAAGTCCTAGCTCTTCGCCCCTCTTCCGGAAATGACGCGTTTTGAACCTTGACCCACAGAGAGCGCGGCGCTTCCCGGAAAGTTCTGGAACCGAGTGCAGCCCGGGAACTAGCCTAAGCCGGCCCGGAAGGGGCTGAGCCCGCTGGCCTGGCACTGCTCGGGTAGGGAGGGGCGGAGCTGGCGCATGGAGCGTGCCGATTGCCGGGCCCCGGCGGACGGGAAGGGGTGGGAGCCGCCCTCGCACGCGGTGCCGCGGGGCGGGGGGAAAGCGGCGGAGGGAGGGGACACGGGCTCTTTGCCGTGTGCGCCGTGCACTCTGTCCCTCACTCGCCTCCGACGGCCTGCCTCACGGTCTGTACGCGCTGCCGCTGCCCCGCAGGTACACGGCCGCCCCACGCCGCCACTTCCAGGCGCCCGGGATCCCTGAGCCGGCCCTTTCCCCACTCCCTGCGGTCTTGCCTCGTTGGGCCGGGAGGCGAGAGCCAGGGTATTTCTACGGCGCCGCAGGCCTGGGCCACCGGGCCAGGCCTCACGGGTCCATGTCGGTGCCCATCACGTGCGCCGTGGATTGCTCGCCTGGGCAGGGCGCAGGAGGGAGGGCTTGCCCGGGAGTTCGTGTGGAATCGGGGGAGTGTATTCACGTGGGCTTTCCGTTGTAGCCCTGTCTTGGTCGACTGCAGAGTGCCGGGCAGGGTGGTCGCAGCCGCCTTTGGCTCCCTGGACAGCTCTCCACCCTTGACCTTGCTGAGGGCGTCCTAATGGAAAGACACGTGGGGCGGGCTAGAGCCCCCAGCCTCGCGGCCTTGCGGGCTGCTCTGATACGGTAGCCCCGAGTGGATACATGAAGACACATCTTGCTAAGCGGATTTTTGCATCGTCAGAAATGTTTTTTCTCCCTTGGTCGCTCTAGTTTATAGACCACTCCTTTCCTGCAGACGTGGTTTTTCAGGAGGACATTTGGAATGGATTTGCTCTTAAGGGTATTTTAGCGGTGAAAGATTAACTCGTTTTTAGCGGCTGGGGTAGGTGGCCTTGGGGAAGGAGATGGTGTGTGCTTTGTGCTATTGCTCTCGGTTAGGCGCGGGGACGGCCTCACGTGGGGACTTAACGCAGGTAGCTGGTGTTCTGAACTTGTGTTTCCGTGGCCTGGGTGTAGTGACTGGCAGAGGTCAATCCAACTTACATCTAACATTTCTTGTTCTATTGTGGTGTATAGATGTCATGTTTGCTGTAATACACCGGGGTACTGCTAGTATTGATGAACTGCTAATTTGATTCCCCGCCCCCCTCTCCACAGAAATGCTTCGATTACCCGCAGTCCTTCGCCAAATTAGGCCAGTGTCCAGAGCACTGGCTCCTCATCTCACTCGGGCCTATGCCAAAGACGTAAAATTTGGTGCGGATGCCCGAGCCTTAATGCTTCAAGGTGTAGACCTTTTAGCCGATGCTGTAGCCGTTACTATGGGGCCAAAGGTATCTGTTTTTATTTTGTTGTAATTTATAGTATTGTGAGTTAAGGAATAATATTTTAATGATACCAGATAGTCACACGGAGCTACTGAATAGTAAGTACTTCAGTATCCATTGTTGAGAAACCTCAATATGCCCATAAGAGTTCCCAGTTACTGCTTAATCTTTTTTTTCTTTTACTTAGATACAGTGGTCTTAAAACTTAAATTGTTTCTTTAAAATTTGCGGAACTTTCTTTCCTATAATGTATGATGTAACAGAGTGGTAACTCACAGATCAAAGTGGATTCGCAAACGGAAGGTAGAATTAATGGAAGGTAGACTTACTCTTGCTTGCCTAAATTTTAGATTTTTTCCCAGTAGTTCGTACTGGAAGTATGTAATTTAGTATGTAGTACTTAAAGCATGTGCTTGTAGGTGCTAGTTTTACTTAGTGTTTTTATGTTGTCCATTCTGTTCCAAAGCACATTTAAAATTTTAAGTCTCATTTAAGGTGAAGAGGTGGTGAGTGAGGGGTAACAAATAATTTGAGAAGGCCTTTGAAGGTGATGCACAGTGGAGTGATGCTTGATTTCAGGCTGACAGTTCCAGTGTCAAAGTATTGATATATCCTGTATAAAATATGGCATGCCTCACAAGTAGCAGCTTTGGTTCAAATCCAGAAGCTGCCAATACTATTTGCACCATGATTGAGATTTAACATTGAAGCAGCCCTCCCTGGAAGAGTGACTTGTACTTGCCTTGCTGTTAGTATTTTAGTAGCGAAATTTTAAAGTCAGTTTAAAAGTAAGTTTTCACATTACTTTCAAAGATAGCAGGCACCGGACAAAACTATAAATTATGTGAAGAATATTCTGGAATTTTATTATGATCTACCAGATTGTTTTGGTTTATTTTTTGGGGGGTTTTTTTGGTTTTGTTTTTTTAATGAGATGACATCTTGTAGTCTCTAGGATTTTTATCTATCATAAAATCTCTTGCAAAGTTAAGCACTTGGCAGAAGAGGTCATTTTGTCTATAAGCTAAGAACACTGATGAATTTGCCTTTGAGGTTCATGCTGCAGATCTAATAAAAGTTGACAGTTTGTGTTGGGACTTTCAACTAATTATCCTATTCAAAACTGCTCATTGTGTTTTAAGCTAAATAGCACTTATGTTCTGTCACATTTTTTTTTTCTCTAATTATAGGGAAGAACAGTGATTATTGAACAGAGTTGGGGAAGTCCCAAAGTAACAAAAGATGGTGTGACCGTAGCAAAGTCAATTGATTTAAAAGATAAATATAAAAATATTGGCGCTAAACTTGTTCAAGATGTCGCCAATAACACAAATGAAGAGGCTGGGGATGGCACCACGACTGCTACTGTCTTGGCACGCTCTATTGCCAAGGAGGGCTTCGAGAAGATTAGCAAAGGTGCTAATCCTGTGGAAATCAGAAGAGGTAGGAAAGTCTCTTCATTGTCACCACAGTGTTTTGAAGTGTCTTAAGTTGATTCTTGTTTCTCCTCTCACTCAAAAAAACAAAAAACAAAAAAAACCTGAGTTTTCCTTCAGCAGAAAGTGATTGGATGCCTGGTTTATGTAGTGTGTCCTATGCTAGGTGTTAAGGAGGGAAATATAACTAAGACATTCCTTGTCCTTCTCTCCTCTGTGTCTTGAGCCCCCAACCCCCCTGCCCCCCAGCACATAAGGGAAGTTTATTGAAAGATACAGCATATACTGTGTACCTTGAAAATAGTAAACTTTTGGGGATTAGCGCATGGAGAGATTATACAGTTTTGGTATATTACAAAGTAGGGCTAAACTAAGTCACTCAGGATATCAAATTTTTTAAATATATATAGAAAAGCAGGGGGTTTTGTTTGTTTGTTTTTACCTCTTAAGAGCACATAGTACATAAGTGGTCTTCATTTTGTTTATTATTGCTTGCTTTGGGGAACTAGGCCACAATTTAAAGATCTGCTCCTCAGCATGAGCTCCATAGTGATATAGACTTAATTCCTGTCACTGCCATTTTTTTTTTTTAGCTATGTACTCAAACTTGGTTTTTCTATCTTGAAAATGTAATTGCTACTTATTTCTAGGGTATATTATTGTCCATATTAGGAGACTTGAGAGTAAAGGGGGATGCTATTAACAAGTTTTGTCAGAATTGGCATCCCAGCACACTGATGTATCAGCATTCCATCTATTTCCATGTTTGAGGTCCAAATGAATGTTACATTAAAAAGCAGTTTGAGGGGCACCTGGGTGGCTCAGTCGGTTAAGCGTCCGACTCTTGATTTCTGCTCAAGTCATGATCTCAGGGTAAGCCCCACATCAGGCTCTGTGCTGGGCATGGAGCCTGCTTGAGATTCTCTCTCCCTCTCTGCCTGCCCCTCCCCCTTGCTCTTCTCTTCCTTCTCTCGGAAAAAAAAAAGCAGTCTGAGTGTAAATCATGGACAAGTATTAATTGAGGTTATTAAGATTACTTCTCCAAAGAAATGATTGTTACTACATGCCTTTTTTTGGATTTTTTTCTTGAAGTTACATTTCTCAAAATAAGGGAAGAGCCAGCACTATCCCGACTGAACAAAATTGGGTGATCCTAAATCCATGTTGTGATGCTGTTGACTGTTAGAACAAATATTTTGCTTATAATTACATGTTAAATGAGGAAATTTCAGATAATTAAAACGTGTAGGGGCATAACTGTGTCATTCAATTGAGGGAAGTATTGGGTGACCCTGTTGGAAACATGCAACATGATTGGATTGGGAATAGTTTATACAGAATGAGTTGAATGGTGAGATTCTTGAAATTATACAGTTTTTTTTTCTTAGTCCAGTTTTCAAAATAATTTTGTTCTGTGAGTCTTCATTTATTAAAGTTCCTGTTTCAGTGCATGCCATTCAACTCCATGAGATTAAGAAAAGTGCTGGCACAGAAGCATTGTATAGGCTTATTAACACATTAAAACATTTAACATGAATTGAAATTTTTACTTGACGAGGAACCATGAGAGAATAAGCATTGTAATGGCATTTATTCTTAATCAGGTGTGATGTTAGCTGTGGATGCTGTAATTGCTGAACTTAAGAAGCAGTCTAAACCTGTGACAACCCCTGAAGAAATTGCTCAGGTAAGGATTTTTCATATTTTATGATAAATATGATTTTATTTCATAATCACATACCAGTGTCAGAATAATGATACCAACCAGTCACTAACATTGAACACATTTCTTCTTCTGCTACAAAACATTTGAAAATAATGCAGTGACCATAACTAGAGTCTTAGTGGGCTGTCACTTTAGTTCTACATGGCTGTGAGTAAAACTCATTTGTTTGTTACAGAAAATGTTCTTCAGCCATTTGTCAAAAGGTGCATAATTTTTTGTTATGTTAGAATATTGCCACTTTTTCCAGGTGGTGAAGCCTCCCTTTTTAAAAAAAGAATAGTTGTGTTTATTTCATATCTTTTAATAACAATGTAGCCAAATGATGAATTTAAAAATAACTGAAAACAGAACCAACACTTGCTTAGAACTATTAGACCATATCATCCTTGTCCATATTCCTCCTCCCACACCCCACCCCCTGCCCCCATGTATCACTTTGGAAGTTACTAGGAAACGGAGGGGAGCTGATTGGGGATGCAGGCCTTATCTTTTTAACTTGGAAGAGTGACTTGATTGTTGTAGGTTGCTACGATTTCTGCAAATGGAGACAAAGAAATTGGCAACATCATTTCCGATGCAATGAAGAAGGTTGGAAGAAAGGGTGTCATCACAGTAAAGGCAAGTGTTTTTAATAATAGCTTGGAATGAGTTGTCTGATGATCAAAACAGTTTTTAAATACAAAAATTTAAACTGTATCATATATTTGATTCCTTTATGCATAACGTTAGCATTTATGTACACTAGAGTAACAGCATTTTGTGTGCATTTTTAGCCTTTGCTGTCAGGAATGAATGCGTTCTAACTTAAATGATACTGTCTTCTAGATGTAAAAATTCAAATATGCATTTTGGAAATTTTTGCAGAATTGGGAGTTGGATGCCCTAGAGCATTTGCATACTTAGGGGCTTGGATCCCTCGTGATCAGTGGGGTCTCTTAATCTGGTCTATCATAATAATTTTTTGTGTTTCTTTAATGAAATTCATATAACTAATTTTTTTATAGGATGGGAAAACACTAAATGATGAATTAGAAATTATTGAAGGCATGAAGTTTGATCGAGGTTATATTTCTCCATACTTTATTAATACATCAAAAGGTAAGAAGTCAGTGAAATTTAAAAAAAAATACAGCTTGCCATGTGTCAGACTGTAAGCATTTATCAGGTCATATCTCTAAGAAAAAAAATTTATATATTCCAAAAGTTATGTAAATGAGAAATGAAAGGGAAAACATGAACTCATTAGTCACTTGAAATGTACTCAAACTATGGTTTATAGCTTTTTTATTTAAATAAATTGCAGCTGTTTTCAGAATATTGTTAGTTTTTTAAGTTTTGAAATGTTCCTTGTTTTTGCAGGTCAGAAATGTGAATTCCAAGATGCCTATGTTCTTTTGAGTGAAAAGAAAATTTCTAGTGTCCAGTCCATTGTACCCGCTCTTGAAATTGCCAATGCTCACCGTAAGCCCTTGGTCATAATTGCTGAAGATGTTGATGGAGAAGCTCTGAGTACACTCGTTTTGAATAGGTAATAGGCCATGGTATTTGGTTTACATTTCCAAATGAAAAGCAGTTTTTTATTTAATGTTTGAAATCTCCGTTATGTACCCCCACATCGAACCACTTGTGTTAGTATCTAGCGTTGTGTGTAATATAGGTGTGCTTCATAAACTCTTGGTCCAGTTACAATGGTTCTTTCTTTTTGAATGGGTTCTATTTGAAAGCCCTTAATATTTTGTGTGACTTTTTCATAAGATAGCCTAATTTTGTATGTGGTGTCTATTTTTTATTATAAATGTTTACAGTTGTTTTGAAGAAATGACTTTTTTTTCTGGACAAATATTCTCACGATTAATTTTGCATGGGAAGAAGTAAGTTAAAATATTTTTTCTATTTTATTTTTTATTTTTATCTTATTTTAAGATTTTATTTATTTGTCAGAGAGCGCACGCAAGCAGGGGGGAAAAGCAGGCAGAGGAAGAAGCAGGCTCCCTACTGAGCTGAAGGCAGATGCTTAAGCGACTGAGCCACCCAGGCACCTGTTTTTTCAATTCTAGATCAAAGTTTATTTGTCAGTATGTTATATAATCTATTGAAAAAAAATTTTTAATTAATGATCTGAAATAGAGAAATTGACAGTCTAAGATAAATTGAGGTCTATTCACTTAATCTATAATGTATTACTTTTGACTTTAAGACAGGTAGTTAATGTTACAAACAGAATTTTAGGGCGTTATTGGGGTGCCTAGTTGGCTCAGTCAGAAGAGCATGTGACTCTTGATCTCAGGTTGAGTTCGAGTCCCAATGGGGTGTGGAGATTACTTAAATTTAAAAAAAGGCTTAAAAAGAAGAATATTAGGGCATTATTAAAGTACATATTCTTTCTACTCTTAGAATTGAGGTGACTCAGATGGTTAAGCGTCTGCCTTTAGTTCAGGTCATGATCCCGGGGTCCTGGGATCAAGCCCCATGTTGGGCTCCCTGCTCAGTGGGGAGTCTGCTTCTCCCTCTCCTGCTGTCTCTCCCCTTGGTTGTGTTCTCTCTTTCAAATAAATAAATAAAATATTAAAAAAAAAAAATACTTTCCAATTTCATTATAATGGAAATGCACAAATGAAATAGGTATGTATGAGAGATTGTGTGCATACCTTGACACAAAAGCTCTGAGTGAGTTGCTATATCCTGGAATGTTCGTTAGCTTGGATTTGCTTTTTGGGTTATGAAAAACCTTATGAGATTGTGGGATTTGAAGCCAAAATAAAAAACAAACGTAGATCTACAGACCAACAGAGTTTCATTGAGCCATTTTACTGGTATCTGTAATATTGGATGGCTGATTTATTTGGCATACTATCAGAGTTTATCCTTCTGATTTTTATTTGGCTTTTAATAAAATAGACCCACTTTGTCTTGAATTTTAAATACTCCTTGGGGCGCCTGTGTGGCTCAGTTGTTAAGCATCTGCCTTCGGCTCAGGTCATGATCCTGGGGTCCTGGGATTAAGCCCCACATTGAGCTCCCTGCTCTGCGGAAGCCTGCTTCTCCCTCTCCCACTCCACCTGCTTGTGTTCCCTCTCTCACTGTCTCTCTGTCAAATAAATAACTAAAATCTTTAAAAAAATAAATACTCCTCTTTTTTTTTTTTTTAAGATTTTATTAGAAGGGAGGAGAGGGAGAAGCCGGTTCCCCACTGAGCAGGGAGCCCGATGTGGGGCTTGACCCAGGACTCTGGGATCATGACCTGAGCCAAAGGCAAACGCTTAACTGACTGAGCCACCCAGGTGCCCCCTCCTTCTCTTTCACAATCTAGTCTTGAGTGGACATGTCTTTGTATATTCTAGGTATTCATTACCTAATAAAATTGCATGTGACCTTAATGTTATTATCAGCTTCTTACATTTATAAAGGAAGTGAATTAAGAACACTACTTGCTCAAACTTCAGTAGTAACTTGATCTAATACTAAATAGAACCCATAGGATAGGGATAAATGCTTATTAGATCCTCCAAATTTAATAATTAGTAATTGTTCTGATTTTCACAATCTATAAAATGGTTATCACTGTATTTAACTTAAAAGTTTTTTGCTTACATTAACATTTATGTTCCTGGGTTCAGTTTAACTGGAAAGTAAGGTCAACAGTTAGTGAAGAAGGTAATTGGATATTGGCAAATATGGATGAATGGGAGTTGCTCATCTTGTCTGACCAAAAGTTGTTAGGAAGCAAAAAATTGTAAAAAGTGAGGTTTCCAGGGGTGCCTGGGTGGCTCAGTCCGTTATATGTCTGCCTTTGGCTCACATCATAGTCCCTGGGTCCTGGGATTTAGCCCCACATTGGGCTCCCTGCTCAGCCGGGAGCCTGCTTCTCCCTCTCCCTCTTTGCCTCCCCCTTCATGCTCTCTCTCACTCTCAAAAAAATTAATAAAATCTTAAAAAAAAAAGGTTTCCTAAGTAATCTTAGTACTTAAGAACTAGACAAGCATTTTTATTAGATTTAAATCTCATTCTTACTAATAACTGTTCTTAACAGGCTAAAAGTTGGTCTTCAGGTTGTGGCAGTCAAAGCTCCAGGTTTTGGTGACAATAGAAAGAACCAGCTTAAAGACATGGCTATTGCTACTGGTGGTGCAGTAAGTAAAATATATGTGATGTTGGTTTACTCAATCTTTCATACTTCCGGGCCTAAAATTTATAGGTAGATTTTATTGTCACAGATATGTCTCAACTGTTTACTTACTCTGTGTTTCTGTTAGGTGTCTGCGAGGTGAAGCTTCGATTAAATAGTGCTAAGGTCCCTTCTCTAACTTGCTATGAGTCTGGCCCCGGAATAGGGTTATTTGACCAATCTGTTTTCAAGAATACAGTAGAAAAGATATAGAACTTAAGAGTTTAAGTATAAGGCCTAGTCCCGGGTCCACCAAAAGTGACCCTTGGAGAAGTTGAGTTTATACTTTTCTCAAATAAAGCTAATTAATATTGAGGATTAAGTGAAGTGGAAAATGTAGTGAAAAACTTGATCGAGTCTTATCTGGACTAGCAGTTGTTTTAAAATCTCACATTTCAAAGAAATACAGTATTACAAGATGTTTCTCTCATCAAAACACCTGCATGATATATTGCTGATAAACTTGGTATAATGAAAAACTTGCAACTGGTTCATTCTTAAATGTTTTTGTGTAGGTGTTTGGGGAAGAAGGATTGACGCTAAATCTCGAAGATGTTCAGCCTCATGACTTAGGAAAAGTTGGAGAGGTCATTGTGACCAAAGATGATGCCATGCTCTTAAAAGGAAAAGGTGACAAGGCTCAAATTGAAAAACGTATTCAAGAAATCATTGAGCAGTTAGATATCACAACTAGTGAATATGAAAAGGAAAAGCTGAATGAACGTCTGGCAAAACTCTCAGATGGAGTAGCTGTGTTGAAGGTAAAATTCATTGTTGTGAATGAGCTTCTTGGGTTCTGATCCCAAGAATGATTTTGTTTCTGTGGTATTCCCTAACAGTGCTGTGTAACCAAAATGTTTTGGGAAATGGATATATTTATATATATATTATATAAAAATTTCTTTGCTGGAATACTGTCCTTCCTTTAAACCAGAATTGAACTTAGGAGTGTTCCTGTGGAAAAAGTGTTTTCTTAATAAGCACTTTGGTATTGGACTGATGTGGCACCCTGCACTCACCCTATTAGCTGTTTGTTTTTTTTTTTTAAGATTTATTTATTTGAGAGAAAGTGTATGAGAGGGGGGAGGGCCAGAGGGAGAAGCAGACTCCCCGCTGAGCAGGAAGCCCGATGCGGGACTCGATCCGGGGACTCCAGGATCATGACCCGAGCCAAAGGCAGTCACTTAACCAACTGAGCCACCCAGGCGCCTCCTATTAGTTGTTTAATCATGCAGTCATTTTTAACAAATAGGCAACCTTTTCTACTTTTTTTTTTTTAAAGTAAACCCAGTGCTTTTTAGTGATCTTGCCAGTCAGCATCTTGAATGGGAGAAGCCCATACTAACTGGAATTCTTTTAATCTTTAGGTTGGTGGGACAAGTGATGTTGAAGTGAATGAAAAGAAAGACCGAGTTACAGACGCCCTCAATGCTACGCGCGCTGCTGTTGAAGAAGGCATTGTCCTGGGAGGGGGCTGTGCCCTGCTCCGCTGCATTCCAGCCCTGGACTCAATAACTCCAGCTAACGAAGATCAAAAAATTGGTAAAATTGCCTGACAAATGAGTTGATTTGCAGCCTCATTTTAGTCTGTTAGAATATTGTTGCTGCCCGTCAAATAGAACAATACATCACAAAGCAATTTCCAGGATACCAAAGATAGAATAGCACTGATAATCAGAGAATAGATGAAAGATGTAATCACATCTTTCAGGGGAATGATTTGACTTGTGGAATTTCCCAGTTGGGGTTTTCCTGTATCAATAGTCTCACAAATAGAATTGTGTTGTAATTCTTACAAAAGAATGAAATTAAATTTGCTAAAATTTGTTATCTTTAGGTATAGAAATTATTAAGAGAACACTCAAAATTCCTGCAATGACCATTGCTAAGAATGCAGGTGTTGAAGGATCATTGATAGTTGAGAAAATTATGCAGAGTTCCTCAGAAATTGGTTATGACGCTATGCTGGGAGATTTTGTGAATATGGTGGAAAAAGGAATCATTGATCCAACTAAGGTAAAAAGTTGACCGTTTTCTAAAAATTCAAGAACTCTTTTAAGTCTTGTTCATTTTTTCACTAAGAAAAAAGGTAATATTTTATCAAACTTTTTTCTCAGGTTGTACGAACTGCTTTATTGGATGCTGCTGGAGTGGCCTCTCTGTTAACTACAGCAGAAGTTGTAGTCACCGAAATTCCTAAAGAAGAGAAGGACCCAGCAATGGGTGGAATGGGTGGTATGGGAGGTGGCATGGGAGGCGGCATGTTCTGATTCCTAGAATAGTGCTTTACCATTATTAATGAACTGTGAGAGGAAGCTCAAGGCTGTGCTCCTCAACCATAACTTCAGAGAAGTCAGTTGAAGGAAATGACCGAAGAAAAGGCTGGCTGATGTTTAAGAAAATCACTATAACCATCAGTTACTGGTTTCAGTTGACAACATATAATGGGTTACTGTTGTCATTGTCCATGCCTACAGATAATTTATTTTGTATTTTTGAATAAAAAGACATTTGTACATTCCCGATAACTGAGTGCAAGAGCCATGTACCAATGTACTGCTTTCAACTTAAATCATTGAGGCATTTTTACTACTATTCTGTTAAAGTCAGGATTTTAGTGTTTGCCATCACCAGATGAAAAGTTAAGAAGCAGCCTTTCTGTGGAGAGTAAGAATAATTGTGTACAAAGTAGAGAAATATCCAATTATGTGACAACCTTTGTGTAATAAAAATTTGTTTAAAATTAATTGTGTTAGCCTTTCCATGATGTAGAAGAGAAATGAAAGCCAATAGATGAGGGGTAGGGTTTGGCACAAGCGTGTAAAACATTATTCCACCTGTAGTACTCTCCTGTTTCTCTTTGCTAAAGACAATTACATTACTACAAAGGTAATGGAAGGTTTTAAAGGTGACAACTCATTCCTGTGGAGACAGTATTTTGTGTGTTGAGGTCTCGTCATAAAGGGGCAATCTGTCATTTCTTGTGGAGGTACAGAGATGCTCTAAAGCCTCGGAATAATAAATGGATTCCTGGGGTGCCTGGCTGGCTCATTTGGAAGAGCACGGAGCTCTCTCGATCTTGGGTTTGTGAGTTTGAGCCCCACATTGCATGTAGAGATTACAAGAAAAAAAATGGATTCCTGTTAGATGAGAAGGGCAGGGTTTGTATTGTAGGAGTGTACTTCAGTGGAAAGGAGAGAGGTGTGCCATTCAAGCATAATGAATAGTGGGGAAGGGCATCCTTACATGATAGCCCAGTGTCTTCACCTTTATTAAGAATTCAAAGCAGATTCTGGCTCAGTGCACTTGGTCTTTATTAGAAATGGAAACAATGGAAATGTGGCTTATTTTTATGACAGTACCTGGATGTGTGCATGTTGGGGACAAAGATTTACAAGGCACAAGATCTTGTGTAATAACATAATTGTTACATACTGCTTTCACCTGTGCCAAAAGACCTAGTCTGCTCCTCCGTTTGGCCTTGGGGCTGCTTCCTTGAGACTGGTAGAAGCTAGGCACTGAGGTAAATGCTCTTGTGTACAAAGCTTGGGCAGAACGAGAAGGAAAAATAAAGTCCATCACAGATCAAAAGCCAAAGTCGCTTGAAATCTGCACCTAGAAATATCTGTGCTTTGCTTGGATTAGAAACAATGACGAGATTAAAGGGGGCTAAATAAAAGGCATTTTAAGTGAACAAAATGTGCCTAGAATGTAGTTTGGGCTATAGAAGTAGCAAAAGGCAAACCAGTATCAAAAGAAACCTTCGAGAAAGGGTTTTTTATTTCTTTAAAGATTTTATTCAACAGACACAGCAAGAGAGGGAACACAAGCAGGGGGAGTGGGAGAGGGAGACGCAGGCTCTCCGCTGAGCAGGGAGCCCGATGCGGGGCTCAATCCCAGGACCCCGGGATCATGACCCGAGCCGAAGGCAGACACTGAACTGAGTGAGCCACCCAGGCCAAGCTAGGTGATAAAAAAGTTAAGAGATGAAAAACACCTGGACTTTAAAAGATTATTAGAGCATGACCAGCCTAAAGAGATGAGCAGAGGAAAATATGAGTGTCAGTGCTAGACACTGAACTACATACTTGAATTAACTCTCAACAATCTTGGATTAGGGACTCCTTACTAAACCTATACCACACTGTAAACAGGCTGTGAAAGGTTAAGTAGCTTATACAAAGTCTCGGAGCTATTAAGTGGTAGACCTCAGATTTGAACCTGGGTTTGAAGAGCTTACACTCTTAAAGAGCCAGCCTGGAATGAACCCCCTAAGCCAGGATCTAGGCAATTGTAAAACCCTTTGAAAGCTGTAGCCAGAGAAATCATTTAATTGGGAAATTGTATTTCCCCTCTGTCACTAATCTTAACAGAATGCCAGCAGGTAGGCATTTCTACTCCCTCTCCCTCTCCCCACCCCCGTATTTCTCTAGGACAAGAGAATCATGTAGAAAAACAAAAGACTTCCAGATTCTGACATTTGAGAGTCCCTCCAATGAAAAGGCTGGCTCACCTAATCACTGTACAGTGGAACTCACTAGTCAGTATGCCCTACCTTAATGCCAATAAGCTTTTTAGTCCCTTACTTTCAAATATCAATGGGCAAACAAGAACCATCAGACAAGCCTAAGCATGAAGAATAGCAAAAACCAGAAGGGATCTAGGGGAAATTTAAAAAATCATAATTTAAAAGATGAGATCTTGTTGCCATAAACCAAGGAAGCCATAACAAAAAGGAACAATTAGAAAACATTCTTGGCCAATATAAAGTTAACAGAAGGGCTGGAAAATAGAACTGGGGAAATCTAAAAAGCAGAACAAAAAAATGGAAAATAGGAAAAATGATAAAGATTTAATATAAGAGGTCAAATATCTAATTACTTAGGAATACCTGAATGATAGACCCAGAGAATATGGAGGGGAGGAAATTAACCAACAAATAATTCAAATTCCTCAGGATTCAAGTCACCGAGTCTGTGACTGACAGGGCCCACAAGGGGCCCAGCACAATTAATTAGGACAAGGCAACAGGGCAGATCAGCATGCAATTTCAGACTACCCAGGAGACAAAGTTGATTTTAAAAGCTTCCAGAGACCAAAAACTGGATGCTATACAACGGACTGGGAATAACAATGGCATAAGACTTCTCAAGAACAGCACTGGACGCCAGAATACAATGAAGTCAGATCTTCAAATTGGGATGAGAGGAGGGAGAGGATATTATCTTTAGAGTTCTATACTCAAGTGTGAATATAAAACAATGACATTCAGACACTTGGGGATTCTAAAAACTTAGCTCCCACTTGCCTTTTCTCAGGAAACCGCTAAAGGATTTCCCCAGCATTTTGAAAGTAAATTAAAAATCAGAGGCCAAGATTCAGGATACAGGGAGCCCCCAAAAGAGAAGTGAAGGGCAATGCTGGGATGACTGCAGGGGAGCCCCAGGAGGACAGCTGCACAACAGCCTAGAGAGCAACCAGTGCAGACTGCATGATAAAGGGGTGGCTGCAAGGAACTGAATGACTGAACTTGAAGTGGGTTAAACACACTAGAATGCTGTTCTTGCACATAACCAGGAAGACAAAGTTGACAGCTACAAGGTTGGTTCCTTCAGCCCTTGATGTCCCAGTTGGCTTCTCTGGAATTACTGCCTCTTCCCTCTGTGACAAGGTGACAGATGTAGCTGCAAACCGTGTCCAAGGAAAACAATCAGGCAAACACCAAGGAAAAGTTTCTCTTGCTTTCCACAGAGAGAAAAACCTTACCTAGTAGCAGTCGTATCCCATCAGTCTTCCCCTAAGATTCCAATGACCAGAAGTCACTTAAAGGAAAGTTTATAAAGGTGTTGTTTTCCCTCTTCCGATACAGAAAGCACTGACGCCACACTTAAGTCCACAGGTCATGGCCTCCAGAGTGTTGTACTAGATAAAGCAAAGAGCATAGGTACTGGAGCCAGAATGCCTGGGTATATTGTATCCTGTCTCTACTTACTGTAACCTGGGTTCTCACCATACTTAGGGAACCTCATGGTTGACTAAGATGGATGGCTAGATCAAGGTGATAGGTGTGTATTCCTGGGATCCCTCACCAAAATACTATCTACATACTCTCATAATAGCAGCCCAGTTAGATCCCAACCGCTAAGTTAGATTCTGAACCTGAGAGCTTATCTATGGCATTTACAAGAACAGTGGTAAAGTACAGGTTCTTATATCCATCAAAAGAAAAGTAATATATACAGGGATAAAAAATTATCTGGGTCTTATCTCTGCCATTTGAAAAAAATTTTGTTATTTAAAAAGTAATCATAGGGGGGTGCCTGGGTGGCTCAGTCGTTAAGCATCTGCCTTCCGCTCAGGTCATGATCCCAGGGTCCTGGGATCGAGCCCCGCATCGGGCTCCCTGCTCTGCAGGAAGCCTGCTTCTCTCTCTCCCACTCCCCCTGCTTGTGTTCCCTCTCTCCTCTCTCTCTCTCTCTGTCAAATAAATAAATAAAATCTTTAAAAACAAAAACAAAAAAAACCTCCCTTTAATAAATAAATAAATAAATAAATAAATAAATAAGTAAGTAAGTAATTATAGGGGCGCCTGGGTGTCTCAGACGGTTAAGCGTCTGCCTTCGGCTCAGATCATGATCTCAGGGTCTTGGGATCAAGCCCCGCACTGGGCTCCCTGCTCAGCAGAGCGTTGGCTTGTCCCTCTTCACTTCCCCCCCACCCCCGCTCATGCTCTCTCTAATAAATCAACAAAATCTTTAGAAGAAATAAATAAAAGGTAATTATATACAAACTACGGATACTCTGAGGGGATACATCATTGGTAAGTGGAAAGATACTGCTTCCCCTGTGTGAAGCCCCAACCAGTTGCATGTGAGCAGACTGCAGGAGTCCTTCACCACCGTATACACCAGCAAGTGGCACACAGCAGGCACTCAAAACAGATTTATTGGAAACATGCTTTTATGTAGGGAGCTAATTACTGAGGTACCTTGTTTATCTGAGGAAACAAATAGCACTCTGACTAGAAAGGTAATGCAAGAGGGTTGTTGTGTATGGAGTGAAAGGAGGGAAGATCAGTATTAATTAAAGGAAGACAATTTTGCCCAGATTTGTTTCATAAAATGCTACAATTAAACTTTACTATGTCTAGTTAAAATACACATGGAAATAATATAGGAGGATTTCAATAACCAAAATAACTGTACAAAAAATAAACAAATTAACTTTATTAAGTTACCACTTCAGTCCTTTGACATTGATTTGTCTATAAAAATATCAGTTTGAAATATATTATTGAAAGTGAGTACACACAATAAATAGAAAATAGGGATACATGGTGCTGGAAATGCATCAACCAACTTATCTTCATCCATTACCCACTACTGTAGACAAAATCTGACGAACAATCAGCATTATTGAAAGAGTAGTGAAAGTACCTGGGAGAGGGTTGCAAACTACAAGAGAACTAGCTTAAAGCTCTGGACCACTCACCAAAAAAAATATTCATTGTTTATCTGGGAGTTAATCTCACTATATATGGCACTGAATTTACCTACCACCCATAAGAACAATTTAAAAATAAGGAAAGTAGCTGAGGAACCTTCATTAACAGTATTTTTAAGTCAAAGTTTACTTTAAATATCTGATGATTATCCAAATATCCTAAGCTAAGAGGCAGGGTCCTATGACAATAAGTTATAAATAGTCTGAATTTAATAACTTAAAGGTGATATGGTTAATATAATACATACTATGTGAGTATCTCAACTGACCTCTTTCAAATAAGGTGATAATTAAAAGGCTTAAATTTACAGTTTCAATTCTGGTAAGAGTGATGTCCATATTCTAGCAATAGTGATGACATCCCATTATCGTAAATATGCTAATATACACATTACTTTGAATTACACTTGATTGAATTCTATATACATGTGGTTCCATATTCCAAGTGCAAATTCTCAATGGTGCAGGTTTATAGTCAAATCTGGGTTTAACAAATGCTTTCTGACTTCTGAAAGCAAATGATAAAAGCACTTCCTAAAAGTAAATAAACTAAAGTTACAAGTAAGTGACCAGTTCTTTTTCCCTTTACGTGTGATGAACTTCATGAAGCATTAATTCCCGAGGTATATTTGTTTCTGGACCATACAGCTTACATGCTCTTCTTTCAAAGGCAGCTACCATCTGCTTTACAACTTCATCGAAAAACAGTGTGGCAAGCTGAGAGTGTAGAAGGGAGCGAAATTCAAAAGAAATCTGTAGGAAAAGGTTAATTATTTTAGGAAGATCTTTCTTTTACTCAGTCTCTACTTAGGGTAGTGGTAACCAATTCAAAAGAAATCTGTAGGAAAAGCTTAATTATTTTAGGAAGATCTTTCTTTTACTCAATCTCTACTTACTCACACTGTGAAATGGGCTGCTTGGCCAGTATCTAAGGCAGAGCTGTATGGGTGTACCTAGATGAAATTTTTTAACACCCCTCAGAAGACGGAGACTGTTTCCACAGTAAGCACAACTACTGCTGACACCGTAAGCTTAAGTAAACAAGACCTGAACTTCATTTCAAGACAAATAATCTGCTTTTATTATTTCTAGTTAAAGAAAACTGGAAAAAAGCTTTACTGAATGAATACCATATTATTCTGGCTTCTTTTTAATGTGCCCCTTTTAGATCTAACCTATCTCTCAAAAGAAAATAAAGAAGGGAACTAATCCTTCTGATAGGTATTCCTAGGAGAAGTAGCAGCAGGAAGAGGAGATTGATCCACAAAACAGATAGGGTAGGTGCTACAATCTTAAAGTTAATAATGATTTATAACTTCATTTATATCTCCTCAAGATATAAGTCAAGGCAGGTGGTTTGAGAAATAGTATCTTAAGGACCAAATATCCACTAACCTTTAAAACTGCTTTAATTTTCATTTCTTTGGTAATTTTTCATTTTGAAGTAATTTCAAATTTATAAAAAAAGTTACAAAAATAGTACAAAGACTTCTCATACACCCATCACCCAGATTTCCCCTTTTTAATGTCTTATATAACCACAATGCAATTATTAAAGCCAGGAAATTAAGAGTTAATGCTACTAGATAATAACACTAATATCTAATCTACACAGGCCTTATTCAAATTTCCCCAACGGTTCCATTAATGTCCACTAATTTTTGAATGAAAATAACTCAAGAGCTGAGAACATCAGCATATAGCAATGTAATCAAAATTATGACTATTTCTTGAAATGCAATGCCTGAGTTGCAAATACAGAGAATAACTCATGTATTATCTGTTCAAAGAAAAGCCACAAGTGGCTTTAAGTTTCTATAACCAAGGTGATGTGAGAACAAGGAAATACCATAGTCCCTAGATTTTAAAAACGTATTTTCCCCTTCTGCACTTTACTTCTGCATCATAAATCAATGTGTAGATTTTATTTGGTGTTAATAAACTGTTATTAAGCTCTTAGTGAAGTCATATGTCTTATAATCTATGGACCTATAAAAATCAGAAAATAGAGAAGGAATGACTATTCAAGGTTTCAAGAAATAGAAAAAGAGAAAGATTCATTAGTATTCCTTCTTATAAAGTTAGCATAGAAAAATCACCCTGAGTGACAGCAGTGAAAAGGGGAACTGACAATCTTAGGGATCCCAGGAGAAAAGAAAATGGCTTATATTGGCAAGAGGTCACTTCCTAGTACCAAACTGAAAATGAGATGGTTTTTTTTATCACCTGTGGTCTGACCTACATATTTAAAAAAAGAAATCTGAGATTTGAGATTTTCTGAATTCAGAAATATGAATTCAAAATTCAGAAATTTGAGATTTTCTGAAAGCATCTTTCAGTAATCACTATGCACATTAAGATTAATTACAGCAGCTGGATTCTAATCAATGGATTATTCCTTTTTTATCAACTTCACCTGATACTTGGAACAAACCAAGGGCTGTATGAGACACTTACTGAAAAATCCAAGGTACAAGTTCTTGGGTAGCCAGGAAGACCTGGGCTAAAACGCCAAACAGTCTCCAAATGATTGAAAAGCCTTCCATCAGTACAGGATGCCTAGAACAAAATGAAAAAACAAGATTGCAGTAAAATACCATTTAGACTGTCCAGAATCTACAACTGAGAATTATTTCTTTTTTTAAAATTTTTTAATTTTTAAAGATTTATTTATTTTAGAGAGAGAGAGCAAGAGAGAGCATGGGGGGATGAGGGGCAGAGGGAGAGAGTCTTAAGCAGACTCCGTGCTGAGCATGGGCGATGCAGGGCTCGACCTCATGACCCTGAGATCATGACCTGAGCAGAAAACAAGAGTCGGTCGCTTAACCAACTGAGACACCCAGGCGCCCTGAGGATGATTTCTTTTTTAAAATATGTTTGTAGGTCAGACCACAGGTGATAAAAAAATCTCATTTTCAGTTTGGTACTAGGAAGTGACCTCTTGCCAATATAAGCCATTTTCTTTTCTCCTGGGATCCCTAAGATTGTCAGTTCCCCTTTTCACTGCTGTCACTCAGGGTGCTTAGAGTTTTCCCCTCCAGCAGCAAAACAGAAAGTGATTTTTCTGGAAGTTTATTTCCGGCCCTGCCATTTATAAGTAATCCTGAACAAGTTAATTCCCTGTACCATATTTCCTTAAATCTATAAAATGAGTATAATACCTATTTTATACCATTACTATGATATGTCTAAAATATTTATAAGGTATCTGGAACAGATCCTAAGTAGGGTTCTGGAATTCTCCTTTCCTACCCAAAGATTTTTCTCTTGTCTTTCACATTTAGTCTTTCCTTCACTCATTATTCTCTATTTCTAAGGGCAACCGTGGTTCTAGTTTTCCTGAGTCTGGCCCTGACCCATGTCCCTGATCCATTGCTTTCTTTAACCTCTAATCTCTTCGGTGCTCATGTTTATTTTATATGTGTATGTACACACTGAAACACAGTAGAGATATTATGTACAGTGCATCTTGATATTTCCCATTCTATATCATTAAAAGAAGGCTGACTGAGACCCACTAAGAGTTGCCTCCTGCAGTGTGAAAAATGGTGGCCAGAATCACAGTCACTAGTAGATTGTCAGGACTGGTTATGACTTTGAAAGAAGTTCAGCTTCTTTACTTACTATCCTAAGATGCTATCTGGGCCTTAGTACTAGTAGACAAATGATCTCAAGAAAACTATCACCTTCCCTCAGCAGCAAACCACCTTTTAAATTCTTGTTTCAAAGTCAACACTTGGGACGCCTGGGTGGCTCAGTCGGTTAAGCCTCTGCCTTTGGCTCAGGTCATGATCTCAGGGTCCTGGGATCAAGCCCCATGTCAGTCAGGCTCCCTGCTCAGTGGGGAGTCTGCTTCTCCCTTTCCCTCTGCTCCCCCCCTCACTTGTGTACATGTGCGAGTGCTCTCTCTCTCAAATAAATAAAATCTTTTAAACCACCCCCCAAAAAAACTCAACACCCCCCTCCCCAATTAAGCCTTAAGCTTCCAGCTCTTTTGGTATATCCTGGGGCCAATAAATAATCAAGTCCCTCTACCACCCTTTTCTCTTTTCTTTTTTTTTTTTTTTATAGAGAGCGAGAGCACTCACAAGTGGGCGGGGGAGGGAGCAGGAGAGGCAGAGAGAGAATCCAGGAGCCTCTGTCCCTTTTTTCTTTGATAACTTATTCCTCTTAACAGTTTAGACATCCCTCCCTGAGCGTATACACTACAGATTAGCAAAAAGGACTTGTACAGATAAACTCTTTTCCCCCAAAGTGTACTTTTTCTTCCCCAGCTATTGCCTCCCTAAACACAGAATGCAGGATTAATTCTGACTATATCTGGATCTCTCCACAGATAGTTTAAACTGGAAGCCAAAGAGCTTAAAATATATTTACAGTTGATTCCTCACTTCCTCTTCATCTAAACTCTTTTGAGTCAATTATCAGATGAAAACATGGTAGAATCATTATAAAGAAAATCCAACTGCATCAATACTAAAAAGCATTTACAAAGAAATGCTCTATTTCACATTCATAAAAGAAAATATTTTAGTTGTTAAAATGGAAAACAATGAATGTTTAAAAATTTATTTAGACATGATAAAATAGTAGTCATCAAAATGCTAACTAATAGCTAAATTTAGTCACATTATGCTAAGTCACTGGGGAAAAGTGAAAATTTTCTTCAAACGGTTCGGTTTTATATATAGTTCAATAAAGACCATCTAATTTTTAAAAGCATCAACAATCTATTATAAAATCTTATTATTTCAGTTACCCAACTTTCAGGTAATATGTTCTACCCTTCTTTACAATCACATAAGAAGCTTATAAGAGGGTGCCTAGGTGGCTCAGTCAGTTAATCATCCGACTCTTGATTTCAGCTCAGGTCATGGTCTCAGGGTCATGAGATTGAGCCCCATATCAGGCTCCACACTGAGAGTGGAGCCTGCTTAAGATTTTCTCTCTCTCAAAACAAAAAAAAAGGCAGCTTATAGGAAATTTAACAGTGAAGGAGAAACAGTTATTGGGAATAATCACTATAATATACCAACTTCTTCTGACTACTTTTTCACAAAATGTGGCAGTGCTGTATTCATACCAATAATCTAGCCCAAGGACCCACAGATTTTTACTGGTATGTTTAGATATTGCTAAAGGCCTCATTCCTAACAGCACAGATACTGACCACAATAGGAGGTATTATGATGATGACCTACAACTGGTTGTTCTGACTGAACTGACCCAGACCATACAAACTATGGCATGTAAAATGTTTGTACTGTGACTCAGGTAGTAAGATTCATGGAACCAATGCCTCTATTAAATCTGCTGAAAACTTTCAAGGGCTTCTGGCCATTACATATTCATGTACAATAGAATTACTGACATGTCACAGGCACATTTGGGGCAAGTAATAATTTGCAGGAAAAAGTCACATGGCTTCTGCTGTTCCCTTGGTTCTAATGATTTGTGTTCTATGCCACATGCTTGTATTAGGTATTAAAATCCAAAATGTGAACCCAGGGACAACTGAAAGCTGAGCATACATAGTTGTGTGTTACTCTCAAATACATCTTCAAACAATAAATTAGCACATTAAGTGAAGCAGCTTATTTTATTGGAAAAATAGCTTTGGGATCTGACATATAGTAAGAATTTGCATAAGGTTTGTAATTTTTCTAATCCTCATAAACTGAGATAGCAATGATCATTTCATACATGTTATTATGAAGATTTTTTTCTTTCTTTCTTTTTAAAGATTTACTTATTCATCTGAGAGAGAGAGAGCATATGCACACAGGGGCAGAGGGAGAGAGAGAGAGAAATTCCAAGTAGACGCCATGCTGAACATGTAACCAGAAGCAGGTTGTTTTTCTTTTTTTTCCCCCAAGAGTTATTTTAGTTAGATGCAGCATAATACATGAAGATTTAAAGTTTTAAGAGACTGAGGTCAGGAAACAGAAAAACATTTAAAGATTATAGAGATACTCACTGGTGTCAGAAAGACTGAACCAGAGTCCTGGCTCTGTAATCTTGGGCAAGTTATCTAACTCTTCTAAGCCTTAATTCGCTCAACTGTAAGATGGAGAACGGTAACATTTGAATCTCAAAGGGCTGTAGCGAAGACTAAATGAATAATTCAAGTAAAGCACTACAAAAGCTCGATAAATGTTAGCTATTGTAAGAGAGACAGTGCAGTACAGAACTCCAAAACTATGAGACAAACAGGTGGAAACATTCATAATGGCAAAGTCCAGTGAGGCACGGCCTTTTAAGTGGAGTTCAAGTTTGAGAGTAAGATGAGTGTGGACTCCAAGTCTTAGCTTCACTGGACAGTAGACTCTCTCTGGTATGAGAGATGCCACCTCCTTCAATGCCTAACAAGGAGCTGACAAAGGCATTTAGCTCTGGCTAATTACCAAGAAATGATATCCTATGGGCATAAAACACAACTAAGCTTTAAGTCTTTGGTCACCAAACTCTAGGAATTCAAAAGAATTCTATGGAATTCTGCCTTTTTTGTGTGTTTAAGCCTGGGTATCTGTCTATACATGTCCCCTCTTTTGACAAGGATAAGATGATCAATACAATACTTGTAACAGTACCTGGCATTTCAGTACCCACCGCATGGCAGGATGACCTCAACAATGTTTATGTTATCCACATTTGTATCTTTTCTACCTTTCTTCATCCTCTCACTTTTCCTGCCTTAACTTCTAAAACAAC
The DNA here is from genome assembly GCF_964656455.1 of Halichoerus grypus. Classification (NCBI taxonomy): domain Eukaryota; kingdom Metazoa; phylum Chordata; class Mammalia; order Carnivora; family Phocidae; genus Halichoerus; species Halichoerus grypus. Next base: position 156,914,265 of record NC_135715.1, on the reverse strand, counting down.
TAGCACAAAAATTAACTTTAAACACTTTTCACTTGTGTGGTCCAATCTTTCCTAAGGATCAGTAATCCTCAACTGAAGAAAAAAAGAAAAAGCTTCTTATTTACATATTCTAGTCAAATTTCTGTTTGGAAAGAATAATGCTAATATTGTATAAAACAGCACAGTGAGGAGACATAAGAAATCATTTGTTTTTTCCCCCTCCATCTCTGATTAGTTTAGGGAAATACTTTTAAGCTATTATACTTTAAATTATTTGATATAATCAACACTTGGGAAATATTTAAAAACAATGAAAACCAAAACTATTACCTTTACCAAATGTGGTTTCACCAAGGTTACTACTGATGTGTAGCGCTCCAACACAGGTGGAAACCCAATTTCTAATCGTGTTTTGCAGTATCCGGTTCTCTTTGATATTATATCTGATTTTTTGCACCAAGGAACAAAATGCTTGTAATCCTCCATTCCTGACACCACATCATACATTTCCTGCATAGAATATCTTGAAAAAAACAAAAAAGAGAGAGGTGTTAACTACACCTATTTATAAGGCATATATATACTTTAAATTGAATATAAATAAAGCTTAGTGTGTACAAGGCAATAAATCATTTGGTAATTATGCTAAACCACACATAGAAATGAATGACTTCAAAGCAATACAAAAAGATAAAAGGGAGCTAAATATTTGCATAAAGCAGAGGTCATAATTTAGCATACCACAGGTTGAATCTGGCTTACACATGTGGTTTTTGAAATTTTAACTAGCAGCCAGCATTTAAAAATTGAGGGCTTGAGAAAAAAAAAAAAAAACAGGGCACCTGGGTGGCTCAGATGGTTAAGCATCTGCCTTTGGCTCAGATCCTGACCTCAGGGTCCTGGGATAGAGTCCCGCATCGGGCTCCCTGCTCAGTGAGGAATCTGCTTCACCCTCTGCCTCCCCACCCCTCCCCCTGCTCGTGTGCTCACTCTCGAATGAATAAAATCTTAAAAAAAGAGAGGAAAAAAACTCAACTGGAAGCAACTTACTTATCAGTCAATAGATGTTAATAAATGCTTAATATAATAAAAATTATTAAAAATTATGGCATATCCATACTGTGGAACTCCGTACCAGTTATTTATAAGAATTAGAATCAAATATTTTAAAGTTTGTTTATTTATTTATTTATTTTAGTAATCTCCACACCCAAAATGGGGCTCAAACTCATGACCCTGAGATCAAGAATTGCATGCCCTTCTGACTTAGCCAGCCAGGCGCCTCCCACTTTGTTTTTAAGTTTATTTAAGATCAAATATATACTTTAGAGCAAAGAGGTTTACAATATATTCTTATATGAAAAAAACACTTTACAAAGCAGACAGGATATGGACGATTCTATTATCCATTTAGGAAAAATTATAAATAAATACTGTATTTCTCACTTTTAAACACTTGATATTTATTTTTTCCTGAAACTAATTGTTATATCAACATAATAACTGTAATGAAAATATATTTTAAAAGCCCTGGAAGGACACAGATTAAATAGATTTTTTTTTAAAGATTTTATTTATTTGAGAGAGAGAGAACACGAGCAGAGGGGAGGGGGCAAAGGGAGAGGGAGAGAGAGAAGCAGACTGCCCACTCAGCAGGGAAACCAACATGGGGCTTGATCCCAGGACCCCAAGACCATGACCTGAGCTGATGGCAGATGCTTAACTGACTGAGCCACCCAAGCACTCCAACATCAATAGTTTTTAACTCAAGAAAAAGAAGTAGGAGTAAAAATAGTACATATACTTCTATATTGTTAGATTTTTATACAAGTATGTGGTATTTTTAAAATAAAAAAAAAAGAAACCATTCTAGAACACAAAGAAAGGAACCTCTCATTCTTTTTATGAGCCACCATAACACCCTGCCAACCTGAACGTGACAAAGAACACAAAAAATAAAACCTGTAGACCAATATCACCTGTGATTACTGAAGCAAAAATTCTAAATATCAGCAAATAAAATCCAGCAATGCATTAAAAAAATTAGCAATCAAATTCAACTCTTTTAAAGATTCATGGATGGCTTAATACTAAGAATTATAACATTATAACCATATGAACCAAAAGAAGAAAAACTGTATAATTCCCTCCATAAATGGTCAAATACCAAAAGCATTCCCATTAGAGTTATAAGTAAGACAAAGATGTTAGTTATTACAGTCATATAACGTTGTTTTGGGGAGGAGTACAAGACGGTGGAGGAGTAGGAGACCTTAGTTTCATCTGGTCCCAGGAATTCAGCTAGATAGCTATCGAATCATTCTGAATATCTGTGAACTCAACTGGAGAGCTAAGAAAAGATTAGCTGCAACTCTACAAATAGAAAAGCAACCACTTTCTGCAAGGTAGGAGAATGACAAGATGGAAAAAATCACCTCAAAAAAGAGAACAAGAGGCAGTACTGACTGCCAGGGACCTAATCAGTATGGACATAAGTAAGAGGTCAGAACTAGAGTTCAGAATAACAATTATAAAGATACTAGGTGGGCTTGAGAAAAGCATAGAAGACACTAGAGAATCCCTTTCTGGAGAAATAAAAGAACTAAAATCTAACCAAGTCAAAATCAAAAAGGCTATATTAATGAGATGCAATAAAAAATGGAGGCTCTAACTGCTAGGATAAATGAGGCAGAAGAGAGAATTAGTGATATAGAAGACCAAATGATGGAGAATAAAGAAGCTGAGAAAAAGAGAGAGGAACAATTACTGGATCATGAGGGGAGAATTCGAGAGATAAGTGATACCATTAAGTGAAAACAATATTAGAATAATTGGGATCCCAGAAGAAGCAGGGGGGCAGAAGGTATATTGGAGCAAATTAAAGCGGAGAACTTCCCTTATCTGGGGAAGGGAACAGGCATCAAAATCCAGAAGGCACAGAGAGCCCCCCTCAAAATCAATAAAAATAGGGCAACACCCTGACATCTAGTAGTAAAGCTTGCAAATCTCAGAGACAAAAAGAAAATCCTGAAAGCAGCTCAGGAGAAGAGATCTGTAAACTACAATGGAAGAAACATTACACTGGCAGCAGACCTATCCACAGAAACCTGGCAGGCCAGAAACGACTGGCATGATATATTCAGGGTGCTAAATGAGAAAACTATGCAACCAAGAATACCTTACCCAGCTAGGATGTCATTCAAAATAGAAGGAAAGATAAAAATCTTCCAGGACAAACAGAAACTAAAAGAATTTGTGATCACCAAACCAGCCCTGCAAGAAATATTAAAAGGGATCTTTTAAGCAAAAAGAGAGTCCAAAAGTAACATAGACCAGAAAGGAACAGAGATAATCTACAGAAACAGTGACTTTACAGGTAATACAATGGCACTAAATTCATATCTTTCAATAGTTACTCTGAAAGTAAATGGGCTAAATGCCCCAATCAAAAGACACAGGGTATCAGATGGGACAAAAAAGCAAGACCCACTGATATGCTGTCTGCAAGAGACTCATTTTAGACCCAAAGACATCTCCAGATTGAAAGTGAGGGGGTGGAAAACCATTTATCATGCTAATGGACATCAAAAGAAAGCTGGGATGGCAATCCTTCTATCAGAAAAATTCGATTTTAAACCAAAGATGGTAATAAGAGATGAGGAAGGACACTATGTCATAATTAAAGGGTCTATCCAATAAGAAGATACAACAATTGTAAATATTTATGCCCCTAACATTGGAGCATCCAATTATATAAGCCAATTAATAACAAAATTAAAGAAACACATCAGTAATAATACAATAATAGTAGGGGACTTGAACACACCCCTCACTGCAATGGACAGAACATCTAAGCAGAAGATCAACAAGGAAACAAGGGTTTTGAATGACACTCTGGACCAGATGGACTTCACAGCTACATTCAGAGCATTTCCATCCGAAAGCAACAGAATACACATTCTTCTAAGGTGCACATGGAACATTCTCCAGAACAGATCACATACTGGGTCACAAATCAGGTACCAAAAGACTGGGATCATTCCCTGCATATTTTTGGACGACAATGCTTTGAAACTGGAACTCAATCACAAGAGGAAATTTGGAAAGAACTCAAATACAAGGAGGCTAAAGAGCATCCTACTAAAGAATGAATGGTCAACCAGGAAATTAAAGAAGAATTTAAAAAATTCATGGAAACAAATGAAAATAAAAACACAACTGTTCAAAATCTTTGGGATACAGCAAAGGTGGTCCTAGGAGGGAAGTATATAGCAATACAAGCCTTCCTCAAGAAACAAGAAAGGTCTCAAATACACAACCTAAACTTACACCTAAAGGAGCTGGAGAAAGAAGAGCAAATAAAGCCTAAACCCAGCAAGAGAAGAGAAATAATACAGATTAGAGAAGAAATCAATGAAATAGAAACCAGGTTCAATAAAACTAGGAGCTGGTCCGTTGAAAAGAATTAATAAGATTGATAAGCCCCTGGCCAGACTTATCAAAAAGAAAAGAGAAAGGACCCAAATATATAAAATCATGAATGAAAGAGGAGATCACAACCAACACCGAAGAAATACAAACAATTATAAGAACATATGATGAGCAACTATATGCCAACAAATTAGGCAACCTAGAAGAAATGGATGCATTCCTAGAGACACATAAACTACCAAAACTGAAACAGGAAGACACAGAAAACCTGAACAGACCCATAACCAGCAAGGAAATTGAAGCAGTAATCAAAAATCTCCCAACAAAAAAGAGCCCAGGGCTGGATGGCTTCCCAGGGGAATTCTACCAAACATTTAAAGAAGAATTAATACTGGGGTGCCTGGGTGGCTCAGTCAGTTAAGCATCTGCCTTCGGCTCAGGTCATGATCCCAGGGTCCTGGGTTTGAGTTCCAGAGCAGGCTCCTTGCTCAGTGGGGAGCCTGCTTCTCCCTCTTCATGTGCCTGCCACTCCCCCTGCTTATGCTCTCTCTCTCACTCTCTCTCTCTCTGTGTCAAATAAATAAATAAAATCTTTAAAAAAAGAATTAATATATTCTTCTGAAGCTGTTTCAAAAAACAGAAATGGAAGGAAAACTTCCCAACAATTTCTATGAGGCCAGTATGACCTTGATCCCAAAACCATACAAAGACCCCACCAAAAAGGAGAAATACAGACCAATATCCCTGATGAACATGGGTACAAAAATTCTCACCAAGATGCTTGCCAATAGGATCCAACAGTGCATTAAAAGGACTATTAGCCACGACCAAGTGGGATTTATTCCTGGGCTGCAAGGGTGGTTCAACATCCACAAACCAGTCAATGTAATACATTACATTAATAAAAGAAAGGACAATAGGTGCAGAAAAAGCATCTGACGAAGTACAGCATCCTTTCTTTATTAAAACTCTGCACAGTGCAGGGCTGGAGGGAACATACCTCAATATCATAAAAGCTACATACAAAAAGCCCACAGATAATACCATTCTCAATGGGGAAAAACTGAGCGCTTTTCCCCTAAAGTCAGGAATACAACAGGGATGTCCACTATCACCACTGTTGTCCAACATAGTACTAGAAGTCCTAGCCTCAGTAATCAGGTAACAAAAAGAAATGAAGGGCATCTGAATCAGTAAAGAAGTCAAACTCTCACTCTTCACAGATGATATGATACTGTGGAAAACTGAAAAGACTCCACCCCAAAATTTCTAGAACTCATACTGGAATTCAACAAAGCGTCAGGATATATAATCAATGCACAGAAATCTGTTGCATTTCTATACATTAACAATGAGACAGAAGAAAGAGAAATTAAGGAGTCGATCCCATTTACAATTGCACCCAAAACCATAAAATACCTAGGAACAAATCTAACCAAAGAAGCAAAGGATCTGTACGCAGAAAACTATAGAATACTCATGAAAGAAACTGAGGAAGACACAAAGAAATGGAAAAACGTTCCATGCTCATGGATTGGAAGAACAAATATTGTGAAGATGTCAATGCTACCTAGAGCAATCTACACATTCAATGCAATCCCTATCACAATACCATCAACTTTTTTCACAGAGCTGGAATAAATAATCCTAAAATTTATGTGGAACCAGAAAAGACCCCAAATAGCCAAAGGAATGTTGGGAAAAAAAAAAAAAAACCCAAAGCTGGTGGGATCACAATGCCAGACTTCAAGCTCTATTACAAAGCTGTAATCATCAAGACAGTATGGTACTGGCACAAAAACAGACACACAGATCAATGGAACAGAAGAGAGAAGCCAGAAATCGACCCTCAACTCTATGGTCAACTAATCTTCCACAAAGCAGGAAAGAATATCCAATGGAAAAAAGACAGTCTCTTCAACAAATGGTGTTGGGAAAATTGGACAGCCACATGCAGAAGAATGAAACTGGACCATTTCCTTATACCACACACAAAAATAGACTCAAAATGGATGAAAGACTTAAATGTGAGACAGGAATCCATCAAAATCCTAGAGAACACAGGCAGCAACGTCTGTGATCTCGGCTGTAGCAACTTCTTGCTAGGCACGTCTCCAAGGCAAGGGAAACAAAGGCAAAAGTGAACTATTGGGACTTCATCAAGATAAATATATATATATACACACACACACACACAAATACATATAATGGAATACTACTCAGCCATCAAAATGAAATCTTGCCATTTGGAACAACGTGGCTGGAACTAGAGGGTATTATACTGAGCGAAATAAGTCAATCAGAGAAAGACAATTTTCATATGATCTCACTAATATGTGGAATTTAAGAAACAACACAGAGAATCACAGAAGAGAGGAAAAAATAAATGAGACGAAATCTGAGAAGGAGACAAACAGTAAGAGACTTTTTTTTTTTTAAGATTTTACTTATATGACAGAGAGAGACACAGCGAGAGAGGGAACACAAGTAGGGGGAGTGGGAGAGGGAGAAGCAGGCTTCCTGCCGAGCAGGGAGCCCGATGCGGGGCTTGATCCCAGGACCCTGGGATCATGACCTGAGCCGAAGGCAGACGCTTAATGACTGAGCCATCCAGGCGCCCCAAGAGACTCTTAATTATAGGAAACAAACTGAGGGCTGCTGGAGGGGAGGGGAGTTGGGGGATGGTGTAATTGGGTGATGGACATTAAGGAGGGCACATGATGTAATGAGCACTGGTTATCATTTAAGACTGATGAATCACTAACCTGTACCTCTGAAACTAATAATACATTATATGTTAATTAATTGAATTTAAATTTAAAAAATTAAGTAATTCAAGATGAAAACAAAATAAAACATTGTTTTCAAAGTATTATCATGAAATGAGGTCCACAGTAGAGGGGACGGAAAAAAACCCTACCTCTTAAACCTCCTAGGTTTTAGTCACTTTGAAATAAATGCTAAAATAAGTCCCATGAAGAAGTATGAAATCTTGCAGCCTGGAAGCTGTTATAAAAGTAGTCTACAACAACTAAGAAAGCAGTATGGCACAGTGGTCAAGGGTATGGACTTTGTAGTCAGAAAGGACTACACTCAAATACTAACCCTAAAACTAAGCCACATGACCCAGGGTAGGTTGTTTAACTTCTCAATTTTATTTTCTTCATCCATAACTGAAAAGTACCTCTACAGGGTTCCTTTGAGGGTTAAGTGAAATAGTTTTGGCATAGTGCACAATGCTTAGTAAGCAATTAATAAAGGGGCTCCTGGATGGCTCAGTCGGTTAAGCATCTGACTTCGGCTCAGGTCATGATCTCAGGGTCCTGGGATGGAGCCCAAATTAGGCTCCTCACTCAGCGGGGAGTCTGCTTGTCCCTCTGCCCCTCCCCTGCTTGTGTGCGTGCTGTCTCTCTCTCTCAAATAAATTTAAAAAATCTTTAATTAAAAAAAAAAGCACTTAATAGGGGCGCCTGGGTGGCTCAGTCGTTAAACGTCTGCCTTCAGCTCAGGTCATGATCCCAGGGTCCTGGGATCGAGCCCCGCATCGGGCTCCCTGCTCCGCGGGTAGCCTGCTTCTCCCTCTCCCCCTCCCCCTGCTTGTGTTCCCTCTCTCACTTGGTCTCTCTCTCTGTCAAATAAATAAATAAAATATTAAAAAAAAAAAGCACTTAATAAATAGTAGCTAATATTATATGTTTATGTCAAATACGGGGGAAAAAGATAAGATGATCACTGGATAAGACCAATTTGTAATAAAAAGAATTCCAGCATGAGAAAGAATAAGGAAGTAAGTAACAATAAGTAAATATGGCGGAAAAATAATCTTAGGAATCATGCATGACACTTAATGTACATTATCTCCATGAGCTTCAGTTTCCTCATCTCTAAAATGGGAATAACAACACCTAGTTTCCATGGCTATTGTGAGAATTAAACGAAACTATAAATATAAAGCACCCAGTAATACCTGTCAAATGACAGGTACATAGTAAAAAAAAGATATTGGTAGTGATTCAAAAGTAAAACAGACTGGGCGCCTGGGTGGCTCAGTCATTAAGCATCTGCCTTTGGCTCAGGTCATGATCCCAGGGTCCTGGGATTGAGCCCCGCCTCCAGCTCCCTGCTTGGTGGGAAGCCTGCTTCTCCCTCTCCCACTCTCCCTGCTTGTGTTCCCTCTCTCACTGTCTCTCTCTCTCTCTGTCAAATACATAAATAAAATCTTTAAAAAAAAAAAAGTAAAACAGACCAATTCACTATTTATCTTTTCATTGCCATTTCTCTTTTTGACAGATACCAGCTCTGGCAAAGACGTCTACCTGTCCAATTATTTAGACTCTCTTTACACGGTGCTATTGCTGGGAAGAAGCTGCCCACCCGGAGGCTACTATTCCCAATTCCCCTCTTGCATTTAGATGGGATTACATGACTAGTTCTTGCCAATAATCCCTTCCAGACCAATATGGTTTAGAATCAAGTATATCTTCTTAAAAGACTAAGGAATTACAAAAGGCACAAGTTTAGATGGAGCTTAGGTTCCTAAACTGCTGCCCATGGATGGGGAATACCCACTTGAACTTTACATAAGAAAGAAATAAACTTTGGGGTTTTACCTGTATAGCTGCTAGCATTACCTTAACCAATACAGTGATTTAGCCAGTAATAAAGGTAATTTTAGTGACAAAAGCTGAGTCTGCTGAAAGTCCTTTACTACAGAAAAATCAGAACGGAAAAAGCAACTGAAAAAATTATTGAAATGCACTTTTACAAGAATTCATGTAATACTTAATGGCCTGTTGAGAATTAAGATCCCCTTGTAGAAATTCCCATATGAACAGATGCTGCATTTCTGGTTTAGCAGAACTGCAGTCTCTCTATTCTCTTCTATATATACCCCTAGATCAGGGGCCAAACCTGGCCCAAAGCCTGGTTCTGTAAATAAAGTTTTATTAGCACACAGTCACACCCATTTATTACATACTGTCCACAGCAATATGTTGTTTGGGCTACAATTACAATGACAGAGTTGAGTAGCTGCTACAGAGACAGTATGGTCCACAAAACCTAACATATTTACTGTCTGGTCCTTTACAGAAAAAGTTTGCCAACCTACACTCCAGGTGGTAGGAGCCTCTTAGCACATCTGTATGTTACTTATCTATCTATGTCTATATGTGAGGGAGCTATTTAAACATATTGGTGTGGGGGCACCTGGGTGGCTCAGTCATTAAGCATCTGCCTTCAGCTCAGGTCATGATCCCAGGGTCCTGGGATCGAGCCCTGCATCGGTCTCCCTGCTCGGCGGGAAGCCTGCTTCTCCCTCTCCCGCTCCCCCTGCTTGTGTTCCCTCTCTCGCTGTGTCTCTGTCAAATAAATAAATAAAATCTTTAAAAATAAATAAATAAATAAACATATTGGGCCCAACATATCACTAATGTTGCCACTATAGAAACAAACAGTGTACAAAAATGTAGGTCTAAACAGTTCAATTATTTCCTTTACACATCAAGGTTTAAATCTATCCTATAAAGTTACCATATAATTATGTTCATTCAACAAATATTTATAAAACAGCAAAAGCTGTGGAAAGGCCAATCTAGAAAAACCAAAGCATATTCTGTAAGAAGAAAAATCCAGAAAAAAAGTCATGAATACTCTACAGAAAATTGTGAACATACTCTTTTAGCAGAACTATTATTATATACAAACCCTATAATTCTCCTCTCTGAATATTCTTTTCTTTTGTTTATTAATGGTGCAGCAATTCTGAAGAAGGTTCTTGCATATATCTCCTTAGGCAAAACTGAGGTATGTAGTGGAAGAGTTCTGCTCATCAGTATACCACAGGAAGCTAAATATCTAAAAAGACAAAAAGTACTTGATTTAGCGTAGCACTGAAAATTAAAAGGAAACACAAATTATAGATTGTAAAATACTATCACACGTTATTTTTTTATTTTTTATTTTTTTTTAAAGATTTTATTTATTTATTTGATAGAGAGAGACAGCGAGAGAGAGAACACAAGCAGGGGGAGTGGGAGAGGGAGAAGCAGGCCTCCCGCGGAGCAGGGAGCCCGATGCAGGGCCCGATCCCAGGACCCTGGGATCATGACCTGAGCCGAAGGCAGACGCTTAACGGACTGAGCCACCCAGGCGCCCCCACACGTTATTTTTTTTAATGTAAACTCTACACCCAACATGGGGCTCGACATGATCCCAAGATCAAGAGTTACATGCTCCACCAACTGAGCCAGCCTGGCACCCCAGTAACTATCACACTTTAGAAGGCTTTGCAACTTTAGACTATTCCTGAAAATACACACACACACACACACACACACACACACAGACACACACACACACACAGACACAGTTGTGCACACATGCATGCATAGGCACACGGAAAAAAATAAGTTTCTTAAGTAGCATAAAGAAAACTAAAAATAACAGTTTATAGTTAGGGTTAGAAATTTCTGGCACAAATGGTGTCTTTCCCAGAAAGTTGGCTTTCAGTCTATAGTCACATATTACAACATATTCTTCCCATACACTTGCTAGAATATTCATCATCTATTTTCTTTCTTTCTTTTTTTTTTTTTTAAGTAAACTCTACCCCCAATGTGGGGCTCAAACTCATAACCCTGAGACCAAGAGTCACATGCTCTACTGACTGAGCCAGCCAGGAACCCTTCATCATCTATTTTCTAACTCATCTATCCAGGTTGTCTTCCCAGCTGGATCCACAGAGGCTCCTTAATTCTTGATCTACTCTGAGACTTCAGATTGGAGATCTAGTGGTCCTGTTAGAACTGCTGCTCTGAATGACATATCAGATAAAGAGCTAATATCCAAAATCTATAAAGAACTTACCAAACTCAACACCCAAAGAACAAATAATCCAATCAAGAAATGGGCAGAAGACATGAACAGACATTTTTCCAAACAAAGAAGACATCCAAATGGCCAACAGACACATGAAAAAGTGTTCAACATCACTCAACATCAGGGAAATCCAAATCAAAACCTCAATGAGATACCACCTCACACCAGTCAGAATGGCTAAAATTAACAAGTCAGGAAATGACAGATGTTGGCAAGGATGTGGAGAAAGGGGAACCCTCCTACACTGTTGGTGGGAATGCAAGCTGGTGCAGCCACTCTGGAAAACAGTATGGAGGTTCCTCAAAAATTTGAAAATAGAGCTACCCTACAACCCAACAATTGCACTACTGGGCGTTTACCCCAAAGATACAAATGTAGTGATCCAAAGGGGTATATGTACCCCAATGTTTATAGCAGCAATGTCCACAATAGCCAAACTATGGAAAGAGCCAAGATGTCCATCGACAGATGAATGGATAAAGAAGATGTGGTATATATATATACACAATGGAATATTATGCAGCCATCAAAAAAATAACAAAATCTTGCCATTTGCAACAACGTGGATGGAACTAGAGGGTATTATGCTAAGCGAAATAAGTCAATCAGAGAAAGACAAGTATCATATGATCTCATTGATATGAGGAATTCTTAATCTCAGGAAACAAACTGAGGGTTGCTGGAGTGGTGGGGGTGGGAGGGATGGGGTGGCTGGGTGATAGACATTGGGGAGGGTATGTGCTATGCTGAGCACTGTGAATTGTGTTAAGACTAATGAATCACAGACCTGTACCTCTGAAACAAATAATACATCATATGTTAAAAAAAAAAAAAAAAAAAAAGAAGATAGCAGGAAGGGAAAAATGAAGAGGGGGAATCAGAGGGGGAGACAAACCATGAGAGACTATGGACTCTGAGAAACAAACTGAAGGTTTTAGACAGGGAGGGGGTGAGGCGATGGGTTAGCCCGGTGAAGGGTATTAAGGACGGCACATATTGCATGGAGCACTGGGTGTTATATGCAAACAATGAATCATGGAACACTACATCAAAATAATGATGTAATGTATGATGACTAACGTAACATAATAAAATAAAATAAAATAAAAAAAGAACTGTTGCTCTGTTCTCCTTTCCCTTCCAATCTCCATTTCAATGCACATATGTAAAAACACATGTCAAGGAAATTAGAGTGTTACTTGTTTTGGGTACTTCTAAATATAGATGCCTGATATACTTTTATTCATCTGAATATTTTTTCCTTTCCCTAGTAAGATTATTGCATAACTATTTCATACTATTCATGTATTAGTTCACATACTTATTGAGCTTTTGTTCTGTGCTAGGCACTAGGGATATAATGGTAAAAATAAACTTTATGAGGATTACTTTGTAGTTGAGGATTCAAAAAAAGTGCTAAGAAAGAAATGGGGGTGGAGACATGTAATTGGGAGCTCCTTTAGTTAGGGCAGTCTAGGAAGTCCTCTGAGGTTATATTTCAGCTGAAACATAATGGAAGAAGTTAGCCATGTAAAGAGAGCAATAGGTATGTATGTACATAAAAAATGTGTGTGTGTGTGTACATACAGTGTACATATATGGAAGGAGGCGAGGTAGATGGGGGGCATTCCAGGTAGTAGGGAAAGAGCTTGGCAGTATCGAGAAACTGAGAAAGACTAACAGTGTAGCAGCAGTATAGCAAGCCAGGAGAGTACCATGAAATAATGTTAGATGGGTTGGAGCTGGATCATGCTGGGAATTATTAACCAGGATAAAGCAATTTGGAATTTATCCTCAGTGAGAAGCTGCTGAAGAATTCAAAGCAAAAGAGTGCTATTTCATTAAATCAAATCTTCAAATTATTTTTTTAAACAGTATTTTTTTAAAAGATTTTATTTATTTATTAGAGAGAGCATGTGCACTGGAGGGGCAGAGGGAGAATCCTGAAGCAGATTCCCTGCTGAGGGTAGAGCCCAAGGTGGGGCTTGATCCCAGGACCCTGAGATCATAACCCGAGCCAAAATCAAGAGTCAGTGGCTCATCAATTAAGCCACCCAGGTGCCCCCAAATTATTTTTTAAATATTTCTTATTTTTTGTTTTTTAAAACAGTTTGGGGGTTGGGAGGAATTGCTGCGGCTCCCCGCCCCCCACTCCCATCCCCCTTACGGGTCACCAACTGCCACTGATGCCCAGGTATGGGCCGACCCTCCAGCTCCATCCATTTTCAGGGCTAGTTGATTTGGCAGGTGAGCTGTTACACACTCCCTAGCAGACCCAAATTATTTCTTAAAAGGGGAATGGATGGCCTGGTCAAATCTCCTTATGTCCTACATAAAATCTGCCTTATGAAATAGGATTTACATATAAACAAAATTTCTTTAAGGACATAGACACCCTACAGTTTGGCCGGGGTGGAAGAGCCAATCAAGTCAAACAAAGAATGGTTGAAGAAATTGGGAATATTCAGCCAGAAGATAGGGATGATACCTGAGGATATGGTTCCAAAATGTAAGACAAAAGTCCAATTGGATGGAGACAAATTTGGGCTCCATAATACAAGTAAGAACTTTTGAACAATTAACATTCTTTATAAAAATTAGATGGGCTTCTTCCAGAGTCAATGAAATAGAGGTCAATGAAAATGGTTAAGCTAAACGCTGCACAACTATTAAATAAAATGTAAAGGAAAAGAATAAAACATATGAACTGTATGGATGAACTTACTGGCCCCTTTAAGACTTTAGGATATTTATGTATCCAGCTCTAAATAACACTTCAAAAAAATGAACGATGGGGAAAATATAGTAAAACAAGATAGCTTTCAGAATTCTAGGTTTTCTAGGCTATAACAAGTAGTATTTGATTTTATAATGATGATAACAGCATATTTTAAAGATATCTATGATATTCTTTTTTAGTCAAAAGAGATTTTAGATAGATTCATCTTCTAGAGAGAAAAATTTGTTCCTATTTTAGATAGATTCATCTCCTAGAGAGAATAAAAGTGTTAGTGTTCCCAAAAATCTTTAAAAATATGATTTGTTATGTGCATCTTATTTTAAAGGCAGAAATAATATTAAAATAAGTGGTGTGAATTTTCTTTAGAGTTAACCTACAGAGTTTGCTTAGAAGTTGGATTATACTAATAAAAAGGAATGAGTTACTCTGCTAAATGAAGCAGAACAGCAGAAATAAAAAATTAGGCAGTTAATTTAGCTTCCCCCTTTAGAAAGTCACATAACATAATTTAGGATCTCTGTTAATTGTATTGATCACAAAAACCAAATCTGGTGTACAAAATACCTAATCACGTTTCCCTTCTAAAACATACTTTGTTATAACAGTTTTACCTATTTCCCCACTTCTTGTATAGTTACCTTATTACCTATTATTGGAAGCCAATTATGTGACAAATATTGAGCACACCTAATAATTTTCTGATAAGTCAGTATCAGAAAAGGCAGCATCTCTGAAAACCTTTATTTAAAAAAGCTAAGACCGTTGCTTCTGAAGAGGTGAACTGGTTGACCAGGAAACTTACTTTTCACTGTACATGGTTTTGAATTTTGTACCAAGTTTATGTAATACCATCGCCCCAATCTCCCCTTCTTCCTGCCCAAAAAAACCCCCACAAAAAACCCTTACACAATCTGATTACAATCATAAAGGAAATAGCTGTGTTTAGAGCAAGCTAATAGTTTTCCTGATGAATTCCCATACTATGGTTAAAAGCACTGGACAGCACATCTAGTTTCACACATTATCAAGAATAATATAATATCTTCAACTGCAATGAGGAGCCATACAGTCATATGTATTGTTAAACCATGAAATTAAAACTGAATCAGATGAAGGACAGCTTTTTGTCACTAACTTTCCAATACTACATCTCAAATACTCTACTATAATAAAGGCCAGAACGTATGTTAGTGCTTCTGCCCAAAAATGAGCTCATAAACTTCCTCCCTCTTCATTATTATAAACAATAAATATTTGTCTTGGAATTTACGCCTTAATTTGATCATTAAAACAATCTTATTTTTTTCTTAGAAGTACAGTTTGGTTTATTTGCAAGCCAACATTTTATAAGGGTAACACAAACAGATCTAAAGCATGATAGGCTATGTTCTGCTTAGAAGTCCTCTTTCAGGCTGTTTCCTTCAGCAGGACTAAACGATATGAGATTATTTTATTTCTATTTCAACCACTATTTCTCTAAAAGGATTTAGAGTTGGCTGTTTCGGGTAATTGAAAAATTCTTCATTAAATCTAAATTCCTGGAGTTCAACATTTGTGCTTTCTCCCTTCATTCTGTACTGTTTACAACTGAATACATTTTAAACACTATAATTTTCGAACATACTTTATTACAAAGTCATTAGTAAAAAGAAACTAAGTGGTCGAAGTATGTAATCATTCCTGTCTCCGCCTCCACCCACAAAAAGGAACCAACCAGGAAAATCGAAGACTGGTTCAAGGTTACAGGACCTCTAAGTTACAGTCGAGTGGAAAAAAATCGTATTGGCTACGTTTAGTTTTGCAAGCACCAAAGGGCAGAGTCAAAGACCCCCTACCCCAAACTGGGAAAGGACATCGGGCCAGCAGGCACGCTGGAGGAACAGAAGAGGGCTCACCGCCGGGCCACAAGCTCCCACAGCCCGGCAGCCAGCAACTCTTGGGCCGCAAAGTTAAAACTTCCCGAGAGCAGCAACAGCAGCAGGCCGTAGGGGAGGAGACCGGAAGAACCCCAAGTTACCCGTTGTCGAGTTGCTTTATCAGTGGCTCCTAAAGTCGCTCGGCCGAGGATTCACCACCTCTCGCGAGGGTAGCGAGCCACTAACCCGACGAGCCTCCCGCCC
Organism: Halichoerus grypus; assembly: GCF_964656455.1. Classification (NCBI taxonomy): domain Eukaryota; kingdom Metazoa; phylum Chordata; class Mammalia; order Carnivora; family Phocidae; genus Halichoerus; species Halichoerus grypus. The sequence goes on along the minus strand of NC_135715.1, from coordinate 156,898,116 downwards.
GGGGTGACGTGCGCAAAGCCTAAGTACCTCAAATGCCGATCTCAGGGCTTTGTCTCTTTAGAGACGCGGAAATGCGTCCGGTCCGGCCCCGCCTCACCCCAAAATTCCTCGGGCCCTCCACTCGGCAAGCCCAGGCCGAAAGCTACCCCCGTCGCAGCACCCCTGTTATTACCTGACGTACCGCGCAGCTCCCTGCGCCGGAGCCGGGGTTCCGGCCGCTGCCGTCGACTTTGGACGGCATCCCGAAACCACCTTTCTTAGAGCCCTCTGACCGGTCCGAGCTGCCATGATCATCTCACTAAAGCCGGTCACCACCTCCGGGACCAGACCCACGGCACCGCCCTCCTGCGGCCCGCGGAGCCACCCGGCTCCGGCGCCTTCCAGCCAATCGGCGGGCCCCTTGAGCCGCCAGACACGCCCCCTCTTCCCACCCTGAAAGCGCAGAGCTGACGCAAGCTCCCACTGCTTGTCAGGCCTACTGTAAACGCTTTCGTCATCCTACCGGCCAATCAGGGGCTCAGGGCCTCCCGGACACACCCCTCTGCGTGGCCGGCCTCTAGTTCCCGCCGCGCGCTCAGGAGCTTTTTACAGGAGACTCACGGGGACCGCTCTCCCCACCTCCCGCGCTGGAAATCTTCCCCGGATTCGCCAACCGCCACCGTTCTCTTGGGTGCTGTTTGAGGTCGCGAGGCTCGGCACGTGAGCCCAGCCCAGGGGTGGGAGGGAGCTCGAGGTTCTGGGTGTTAATTACGTAACTGTCCAAACCAGTGAGTGCTGAGCCGGACCGCCATCGCTACTGGCTGCGAAGTCTGGCCGTCGGACTCTTGCTGTTTAATGATTGTCAAACACAGGACCGGCTGTGCTTACCCCAGGAGATTGTTGCGAGGGTAACATAAGGTCATGTCCTTGGGGAACAGACTCATTCTATTTGCCTTCCTCTTGTGTGGCCGACATTTTAATTGGTGTTCGTGGATAGTGTGGGTTTCCCATAGTCCAGACAAACCAGACAACTTTGCTTTAATTTACCCATTTCAGGAATCAAGTCATCAAATCCTGACATCCTTTTCTCCTCCGTTTGTTCCCAGGTCCTTATTTAACCTTTGTACGTTTTCTGTAAACTGGATAGCAGTACTACCTACTGAATACAGTTTTGAGGAGTCAATGAGATGGTTGATTAAACATAGCCAACAAATATTAGGCACTTGTTATAGAAAAAAAAAATAAAGCAGGGTAATGAGGTGGAGAGGGGTAAGGTAGGGTGCTATTCTGTACAGGGTGGTCAGGTGGGCCTCTGAGGAGGTGATACTGAACAAAGGCCTAAATGAAGTGAGGAATTATGTATTTGGCGGGGGGAAATAACTTCCGGTGGAATTCCAAGTGCAGAGGCCCCAAACAGAAACAATTTTACCCTGTTTTATGAAGAGCAAGGTATTTGAATCACAGTGAGCGAGGAGGAGAGAGGTAGGAAATGAGGTCAGAGGTACTGAGGACTTTATCATAGTGCCTGGGAGGCCATGGTACCAACTTTGGATTTTATTCTAAGTGTGAAGGGAAGTCATGCAAGTTTAGAGGTCAGAATAGTGACTTGATCTAATTTACATTCACAGAAATATTCTAGCTGCTGTGTATATGTATGATTATTTGGGGGGGGTGATATAAATAATGATATAGGGAATTTGTTATTTTTTATTATTTTTCTACTCTTGCTTTGTTCATTGCAGTCATGCTTTGTGAAGTAAGTTGAAATCACGAGCTACAAAGTTTGTCAAACACTTTTCAATATAACACAGGATGTACTTGTTAATTGAGGTGGTTCTGTAGCTGCATCCAAGCAATTCTATATTAGATTACCTTCAAATACAGAATCCATGCTCTTCCTGACTTAAATATTTTCAGTAATGTTTTCCTTAAAACACATTTTTATCATATTACTCCCCTGCTCAAAAACCAGTCGTTACCAGTTGTCTAGAAAATACAATGCCACCTCCCACTAAGTTCTATTTCAAACCATTGGTATTGTTAACTAGATGGCCTGTAAAACATAATTTTTTGGTACAACACATGATATGCTTATGTACTTAATAGAAGGCCTTTTATTAAATTTGCCAAACATTTTCTCATTCAACTCTTCCAAGACATATGAAATAGAGTTTCCCAATAAAAAACATTTTTTAAAGCAAATAAAAGAATCTTTGTAGTAGATGACAGTACATGGTCCTCATTTGACTTCTCAGCAAAGGAAATAATGTCATAAGCTTAAAGGTGATAATAAACTCTGGTTCAGTTTCAGTAGATGACAGTGCTTTCATAAATTGGGGGTTAAAAGGTCTATCAACATAAAAAGATTGGTGGTAAATTAAAATTCAGCAGAGACCTGTGAGAGTCAGTCTCTTAGAGTCCAAACCAACTATGCTGTCAAAAATACATTTGACACAATACCACATATTAAATATTCTTGCCAAAATAATTGAATCTGAATCTGGTCAAGCTTTTAGATAAGCCAGTTTATACAGGGGATAGAAGAACAAGTTAAATGACACCAAAGGAAATTCAATCTGCCAAATAATATGGGAAATTTTATAGGACGAATGACCCATTTCTTCAACAAATGTCAAATACAGAAGGAGGAATGATGGGATGCCTGGGTGGCTCAGTTGATTGAGTGTCTGACTCTTGATTTTGGTTCAGGTCATGGTCTTGAGGTCTTGGGATCAAGCCCCCCATTGGGCTATGGGCTGAGCATGGAGCCTGCTTGGGATTCTCTCTCTCCCTCTCTCTCTGTCCCTCCCTCCTTCCCCCCTGCTTGTGCTCTCTCTCTCTCTCAAAAAAAAAAAAAAAAGGAGAAAGGAGGCAGGGACTGTGGTAGATTTATTTATTTTTTAAAATAGGGAGAAGGGGAGGGGCAGAGGGAGAGAGAGAATCTTAAGCAGACTCCACTCCCAGCGCAGAGCCCCACATGGACTCACGACCCTGAGATCATGACCTGAGATGAAATCAAAAGTCTCAGAGGCTTAACAGACCGAGCTACTCAAGTGCCCCTATTTTTTTTTTCCTTTCAGTATTATTGATATACAATGTTACATTAGTTTAGGTGTACAACAGTGATTGGATAAGTTTATACATTATGCTATGTTCACCATAAGTATAGCTACCATCCATACTGATTACATTTAAAAGATTTAAGAGGCATTTTTTTGGATTTTGTTTTGAACAAACTAAATATAAAAAGACATATACAAGACTAAGAAATACAAGTGAAATCTCTACTTCAGTAAAGATTTATACTGAAGCTTTTACAAGTGAAATAAGATGTCTGTGATATGCTTTAAAATAATCCAATGGAGGGTGAAGAAATAGAGTGGATAAAACAAAACTGATCATTTGTTGACAATTATTGATCTGGATGATGGGTAAATGGCAAGTTTATAATAATATATCTAGTGTTAATGGATGTTTGAAATCTTTCTATATATATAATATTTAATATAAGGATGTTGTTAAACAGGGATTACAGAACCATGGTGACAAAAAGTGGATGCTGATATAAGAAAGCAGTAGGTACCACTGCATGTTGAGGTTCTGGGTGTTAATTACGTAACTGGTGGGTTTGATGATCTGCTGAGAAGACTCATGGGACTCAACATATAGTTGTACTCACAGCTATAATTTACTACAGCAAAAGGATATAAAGCAAAATGAGTAAAGGGAAAAGGAGCATGTGGGATGTCTGGGGGAACTGGGTGAAACTTCCAAGGGTCCTTTACCTATGAAATAAAATCATACAGGACATGCTTAATTCTTCTGACAATTCTGACCACGTGTGTGAAATGCTGCCAACCAGATAAGCTCATTAGAGACTCAGTGTCCAGGGTTTTTATTGGGGGCTGATCATATAAGAACAGCAAGTCTTATCAGTTCTTTTTTTTTCAAAGATTTTATTTATTTATTTGACAGAGAAAGAGAGAGCAAGAGCAGAACACAAGCAGAGGGAGTGGGAGCGGGAGAAGCAGGCTTCCCGCCAAGCAGGGAGCCCAATGTGGGGCTCGATCCCAGGACCCTGGGATCATGACCTGAGCCGAAGGCAGACACTTAACGACTGAGCCACCCAGGCGCCCCAAGTCTTATCAGTTCTGGGAATGGTGAAAACTTACCTGAAATACAGGTCTCCAAATGCCAGCCAAAGGCCAACCTTATAAGCAAGTGTTTCAAAGAATAGCAGGCAGGCCTGACTTTCGTGCACACTCCCCTCCTGCTGAGGGGACAAGGAAGAATTCAGGGTTATCAAAACTTAAAAACAGTCCCAAAATGCTGGGACCCAGATCTCTAAGGGGAGGCCACTGCTTGGCTGGTGCTAGTGCCTAGGAAGCATAAAGGTGACACATCCCCTACTCCCAAGCCCCACAGAGCTGGGTCTCAGGTATCTGAGGAGGAAGTGTGGGCTGATATTGGTGCATCTGAGGGGGTGCAATGAGGCCCTTTTGATCCAGTCCTTCACACGCTAAGAACGTAGGAAACAGGTTTAAAAATAAGTAACTTGCACAAACTAGAAAGCAGCACAGCCAGCACGTGAACACTTGTCTTCTGACCTTGCATCAGAATGCTGCTTTGTACTCTATGACTCCTTGAAAGATGAAGCAGCAACTTTGTGATACTAAAATATTAGAACTGTTTTTTAAAACAGCTCAATTAGAGCCAGTCAAAACTCAAAACTTGAGGTAGTGATTCAAACCAGAAATGTGAACAAGAGAAAAGAGGCTAATTGACTACCCAGGAAGGGCCACAAAGGATAACAATATAGTTTAGGGGTTCTTCTCAGTTTTCCAGATTCAGACATTTTTAGTTCAGGGCATTCGGAGTTTATCAAGAAAATGGGTCTTCCTGGTTACATAACCAGCTTCTTATCCAATCCTAGAATTCCCCTTTTGCAACTCCCTGTCACACACTGTGGCTTCTAGTCACAGAATTGCTTCTAGATGCTACAGACACTGTAGTGTTTGTTGCCTAAACTGTCCTCTTTTCCTAGAGGGTCCTCCTTCCTATTCCCATCTTCTATCTCCTCTACTCCCTTTCACCTGGTTGATTCCTCCTCCATCCTATGAAACTGATCCAATGTCACCCCACCCAGAAAATCTCACCCTAGGAATTATATATAGCTATAGATAGCATGGTTTGATATTTCTGTACAGTCCTAAAATCCCACAAATATATTTAACTATTCTGACCACTTTGTATTATAATTGTTTCTATGTCTTTCTCCCAGCATTGGACTATAAAGAGGCTGAAATACTAGGGTTTCGGTGGTATTTCTATAATATATGAAAACAGTAGGCAAAATATGTTATATTAGGATTACCATTTTAAAAATCTGAGACATATCAAAAAAAAAAAAAATCTGAGACATAGTTTCAATTCACCTGTCTTCTCTTTTTGGTGTGCAATGTTATTTCTTTAGTCAGTTTGCATATGTTATGAGTTTCAGATCTTTGAGCCCTTGTGTCCTCCACAAGTAGCACATTTTTTGAGATTACTCCTAAAGGTGCTTTTGTTACATTAGCAAATTGTATTGGCACCTGGGATGTGGTTGGTTTAGGCCAGGACACCTGCCCTCACTTGGAGCTCTTAGTTACTCTCTTATTGATACCTCACTTCATTTTCAATTAAGCCTATTTCCTTCTTATATATTTTCCTTTTACTTTCGGGATTATTTTTCTTAACAGAAAAGAAAGAAACAAATGAATTGGAGAGTGCACTCTGTCTTCTGTTATATTGAGCCATCTACCTCAGGTAACAGAACTAACTCATTATTCTTGCTTCAAACAAAAGCCTTCGTATTTTCCTTAGCATTTTGTCATAAGCATCAGCTCATTGAGATTTTAGCCTTTCTTACACTGTTTTTATAGGTTTTTGCCACTTTAAAATTTCTTTTACTTTTTTTTCCACTCAAGAAAATCTCAAACCCTTTTTATAAGTTATTAAGTTTACAACGTGCTAAACATTTTACCCAAATGTGGGAACGGCCTGGAGATGCAAAGCACAATAAAATAATTATATGAAAAGAAAAAAACAAAAATAACCAGTCAAAACAAAGTTACTGTAGCTGGCAATACTTAAAATTGGTAATTTGTATTATTTATTTATTTTTAAAGATTTTTTTAAAAATATATCTATTTATTTGAGAGAGAGAGCACAGCGGAGAGGAGGGGCAGAGGGAGAGGGAGAAGCAGGTTCCTGGCTGAGCAGGGAGCCCAATGCGGGACTCGATCCCAGGACCCTGGGATCATGACCTGAGCCGAAGGCAGATGCTAATGGACTGAGCCACCCAGGCATCCCTGTAATTTGTATTTTTTAAAAAGTTGCATAGCTTAGAAAAAGTTACATAGCTGCAAAGTGATTCATTACTGATTACTGTTTAGCAATTTTAAGTGGAAACTATTTAATAGGTTGCAATTTAGTAGATAATCCTAGATTTAATTAATTATAAAATAATTATATAATTTGATTTACTCTTTGGACTGCATTCTGATATTATTAAAGCTTTAAGAAATTAACATTTTAACTTTCTTATGTAGAAATCTATTTTCCATTCATGGGGAAAAAATAAAAACTTGAGATTATGGTCTACATTCAGAGAATGTTTTACTGCTTAATTACATTTCTTGGTTTCACATTTAGGACTTTATAAGAAGTAAATTATGTGGTCTTCAATTTAACAGGAGATGATTGCAGAAACATCATGTCAGGGAAAATAAAGAGATTTCAAATTTAAAAAATGAATCAAAACACAGCTAGTTGCACAGCTTTAGGGAACTTAATAATAAATGAACTTTTAAGTCAGTTAACGTTGGCATCTGAATACAAAATATTTATTAGTATTACCTATATAGATGACTATCAAGGGATGTGCAGAATTTTCTAAATCTCCACGTCTTTAAAATGCATGTTACTGAGTTCTCTGTGATTATCCATCTCTATATTACCAAATCTTAGAGAACTCAGGTTTCTGACTGAGTATGCCTTCATTTTTGTTGTTGTTTTTCTTTTTTTTTTAAAGATTTTATTTATTTATTTGACAGAGAGAGACACAGCGAGAGGGAACACAAGCAGGGGGAGTGGGAGAGGGAGAAGCAGGCTACCCACAGAGCAGGGAGCCCGATGCGGGACTCGATCCTAGGACCCTGGGGTCATGACCTGAGCCGAAGGCAGTCGCTTAACCGACTGAGCCACCCAGGAGCCCTGTTGTTGTTTTTCTAATAACAGATCTTCATATCCTCTCACTTTTTCAAGCATCTTCAAAAGACAAGAAAACTTATAAAAGAGGAATCTGGAAAAAGAAAAGAAAAAAAAGAGGAATCTGATGTTTAATCTGAAGGGTGCTCAGGGCAAGATCTGTTTATCTCAAACCATCAGTGCAGCCTTTATGATATATAAACGAGATAGATATAGATAAGACAGTCATGTTATAATAATGCCCTGCTGCAGTTCTTCAAGGCATATTGCACATTCGCCAGCATCTTTACTCAGTACATCCTTAGATTAGCTGTTCATTATGAAAGGATATCTCAGGAACACCCATAAGAAAGCAATGCACAGGGCAGGGTATGCAGGAAGGGGAATCAGAGCTTCCACGCTCTCTGAGCGTGCCACTCTCCCTAGGGGCCACATGTTTACCAACCCAGAGGTTTCTTTCTTTCTTTCTTTCTTTCTTTTTCTTTCTTTCTTTCTTTCTTTCTTTCTTTCTTTTCTTTCTTTCTTTTTCTTTCTTTCTTTCTTTCTTTCTTTCTTTCTTTCTTTCTTTCTTTCTTTCTTTCTTTCTTTCTTTCTTTCTTTCTTTCTTTTCTTTCTTTCTTTCCTTTCTTTCTTCTTTTATGTAGGCCTCCTTTCATCTTTTGGCCTTTTTGTTAAAGTCTAATTTTATCAGGAAGCTCCTTATTTATTCATAATAGCATCTTTATGCTTGAACTCTTTCCTTCTTTTTTGGAATAATCTGTAATTATTATAGTGTGTAATTTTTGCCAACACCCACCTTCTTAAACAGTCTTCTCTTTAAGAATCTCTGGTGTAATAATTAGAAAATATGTATACTGAATATGCTTGTATATACATAACAATCAGTGAATACATAAAACATTCAACCTTTGAGCAATAAGACAGGTGAGGAAAGGTTTTTACTTTTCATTTAATATCTTTGGGGAGATACTTTGTAAAAATATTTTATTTGTTTATTTGAAAGAGAGAGTGAGCAAGAGAGAGCACATGAGCAGGGGCAGAGGGAAAGGGAGAAGCAGACTCCCGTAATGAGCAGGGAGCCTGATGCAGGGCTCGATCCCAGGACCCTGGGATCACGACCTGAGCCACAGGCAGCTGCTTAACCGACTGACCCACCCGCGTGCCCCTAGTCTTTTTTTTTTTTTTAAAGATTTTATTTACTCATTTGACAGAGCATGAGCAGGGAGGAGGGGCAGATGGAGAGAAAGAGGGAGAAACAGGTTCCCCACTGAGCACAGAGCCTGAATCGGGACCTGATCCCAGGGCCCTGGGGTCATGACCTGAGCCGAAGTCAGATGCATAACTCACTGAGCCACCCAGGCGCCCCTGGGAGTGTGTGTGTGGGGGGATACTTTTGAATAATTTGTAACATACTTTTTTTGGAAACAAAAGTAAATTACCCATGACACTGGATTTGTCAACAGTTTGTTGAATAGGACACCAAATGCACAAACAACAAAAGAAAAAAAAATGGACTTCATCAAAATTAAAAATTTTGTGCATCAAAGGATATTGTCAACCAAGTAAGAAGTCAACCCTTAGTGAATTAGAAAAACTCCTGTGTGTCTCCTTTACTACACACACAAAACACTTCACTTCTGGTTACCAAATGTATGAAAGTTTTTCCCACACCAAGTAATTCTGGGCAATACCAGCTAGGCGTTATTACCATTTAGCTCAATTCCTATACTATCTCTACCTGGAGATAGTATCAGATCCCACAGGTTAAGGGCTTAGTCCCACAAGACTGTTCCCATCCGATTTCAGATGCCAATTGCAAGTAGTACATCCCCGGGTTGCCCACAACCTCTTTCTCATTTGGCTAGAAATCAGAGGTTCCTACAACCCTCTCGAGTTTGAGGCTCACCAGTTTATTAAAGGATATGATAAAGGATACAGATGAACAGCCAGATGAAGAGATACATAAGGCAAGGTCTAGGAGTGTCCCAAGTGCAGGAGCTTCTGTCGTGTGGAGCTGGGGTGTGTTACCCTCTCAGTGTGGATGTGTTCCCTAGCCTGGAAACTCTCTGAACCCTGTACTGATGGGATTTGATGGTGTTTCCTCACACAGGCAATGATCAATTATTAACTCTATTTCTGGCCCCTCTCCCTCTTCAGACAAATTGGGGGAGTAGGGCTGAAAATTCCAAGCTTCTAATTATGGCTTGGTCTTTCTGGTGACCAGCCTGTGTCTAGGAGCCCATCAGAGTCTCCTCAATGGAACAAAAGATACTCATATCGCTCTTATCACTTAGGAATTCTCAAGGGTTTTAGGAGCCATGTGTCAGGGACAGGATCAAAGGCCAAATATTAGAAAAAGAGATATTCCTAGTGCTCTTATCACTTAGGAATTTACAAGGATTTTAGGAGATCTGTGCTAGGAACTGGAGGCACAGACCAATGTATAAATTTTCTATTATCTCACATATAGAATGGGAGATATTTGCAAATCATACATCTGATAAGGAATTAAGATCCAGAACATATAAGAATTCCTAGAATTTAACAAGACAAACAAAACCCACCTAAATTTAAAAATGGGCAAAGAGGGGGGGGGCGCCTGGCCAGCTCAGGTGGTAGAGCATGTGACTCTTGATCTCCAGGTCATGATTTTGGGCCCCACGCTGGGTGTAGAGATTACTTAAAAAAAAATAAAATAAACATTAGAAAATGGGCAAAGACTTGGATAGACATTTCTCTAAAAGATGTACTAATGGCCAATAGGTATATGAAAAGATGCTCAACATCCTTAGCCAATAGGGAAATGCAAATCAAAATTATAATGAAATACCACTTCATACCTACTAGGATGGCTATGAAAAATGATACACACAGAAAATAAGTGTTGCTGAGGTTGTGGAGAAATTGGATTCCTCATACATTGCCAATGGGAATGTAAAATGGCTTAGCTGCCGTGTAAAACAGTTTGGTGGTTCCTTATTGTATTACTCAGCAATCCAACTTCTAGGTATAGATATACCCAAAAGAATTATTTAAAGCAAAGATTCAAACAGATATTTATATGCCTGTTGTTCATTGCAGCATTATTCACAATATCCAATCGGTGGAAATGACCTAAGTGCTCATCAGTGAATGAATAGATAAACAAAATGTGGTATATACATACAATGCAGAATTACTCAGCCTTAAACAGGAATGAAGTTCTGATATATGCTACAACTTGGATGAACCTTGAAAATATTGTGCTAAGTCAAATAAGTGAGACACAAAAGGACAAATATTGTATAATTCCACTTTTATGAAGGGTCTTGAAAAAGCCAATTCATAGAGACAGAAAGGTTAGACATTACCAGGAGCTGGGGAGAAGGGGCAATTATTGCTTAATGCTTACAGAGTTTGTTTGAGGTGATAAAAAAGTTTGGATATAGATAGTTGTGATAGTTGCACAACAGTTTGTACTTAGTGTCCCTGAATTGCATACATTAAAATGGTTCAAATGGTAGTTATATATATTTTACTACCAACATAAATAAATAAAAGAATGCCTGCCAGATATGGCCCATGGGCCAGAGTTTGCTGTTCCTTCTATAGGAGATAGTGACCTTAGTGGGCCACTTAACCCTTTCTCACTCACCTGAGGATCCGTGGGACCATTTATGTTGACAGCCTAATAGCAAGATATCCCTACTTGTTACTCTTGCTCAGTGTCTGAGTTAAAAGTCCCTCTAGTAATCATCCTCTCCTATATCCTCATTATACACCTCAGTGCTCCTTCTCAGCTGATTTTCTCTCTTAAACTTTTCCATTATGCCTTCTGGAAACTGTAATCTGTGCTTCATAAGCTTCCCTCTCTATACATCTTTTATTATAAGCACCTTTTCTTTCATTTCTTTTATATTTCAGTTAGGGTATTTTATTGATATTTTTCTTTTTTTTTTTTTTTCAAAGATTTTATTTATTTATTCATGAGAGACAGAGAGAGAGACAGAGGCAGAGGGAGAAGCAGGCTCCTCGCGGAGCAGGGACGCCTGGGTGGCTCAGTCGGTTAAGCATCTGCCTTCGGCTCAGGTCATGATCCCAGGGTTCTGGGATCGAGTCCCACATCGGGCTCCCTGCTCCGCGATATTTTTCAAAATTATCTGTGTGATCAGGTCATACTGGCTATGATTTTTATTTCAGGAGAGTATAGGAGGTGTTGTATAGGGTTGAGAACAATGGTCTTAACTGCATCTTGGCTTCCCCGTGAAGCTTTCCTGTGCTTTCTCTCTCATATGGAGGCTGCTTATTTTTTTTCTCACCCATAGGCACATTTTATCTAAAAGTGGGGGTGGGTGACAGACCACATATATTGTTGAACATTCGGGTACATTTATTTCTTTTTCTGACCATGGTATACTGGAGATCTGTCTGTCTTCTCCCAGAATTCAGATGTAGATGAGAAAAGAGACTTTGATTGGCAGTGTTTCTCAATGCATGGTAGTAGGCCACCTGTAAAGAATTATCAGCTCTTGGGCTCCACCTCAAATCTACTACATCACTCTAAAGTTTGGGTTCACAACCAACACTTTTGAGAAGCTTCTCGGGGAGGGGGGGAGTTGGTTAAGCCTCTGCCTTGGGCTCAGGTCATGATCTCAAGGTCCTGGGACTGAGCCCCGCATCGGGCTCCCTGCTCGGCGGGGAGTTTGCTTCTCCCTCTCCCTCTGTCTCCCCCTCAACACCCCCAAGCCCCGGCTCATGCTCTCTCTCTCTCTCAAATAAATAAAATATTAAAAAAAAAAAAAAGCTTCTCAGAGGATTTGAGTGCTGTTAGAATTTGAGAATCAGTGCATTAGTGGGAGAGAAAGGAGGTTTCAGAACTGGGCACATGCATGTGCCCCCTGCCTCTGCTAACTTCCACACATGGAGACCCCTGGAGAAGCATAACCATTGATAAGTTGCCATGAATTAGAAAAAGAGGCTTTAAAAGTTATTTTAAATTAGTCACCATTCCCAGAAAGAAAAAATGAGAATTTTGGAAGGGGAATTTGCTCACCCGTGTACTGTCTATGTACTACACATGTACTTCAAGAGAATAGGACCATTGTGTCTCTCATTCCTCCCTACTGCTTTCAGACCATTATTTACCCACCTTTTGGTGAAAGCTCAAGCTTTTTGAAGCTCATATCCTTAGGGGATAGTGTTATCCTCTGTCTGGCTGCATCACTGTCATCTGATGGAAGACACTTTTATACATTATAGCGGACGTTATGGTGGACTACCCAGTTTCCTTCCTTTCTCCCCTCATAACTGGAACTGTTGAGAATTCTGTCTGTGGCAGCTCTCTGATGCATCCCTCTCTGGGTTTTGCTTGTAGTTAAAAGAGAGCTGCTTCTCCCAAGGTCATGCCCTCTTCCTGGGGAAATTCACATCCCAAATCTTATTGATATGGGAGTATAAAGGCCCAACTCCCTTGCCTCAATTTAGGACAACTCTGAAGGACCATCTCATCTCCAAAGCTCCCTATAGGGAACCCAACCTGTGATCCAAGAAAGCAGACTCTAAAATAAGACTTTTAGATCTGACTCACTTGCATTCTGGCTTGCAATGAGGACCCTCTCACTGGTGATAAGTGAAGCACAAATAGGTTCTACTGAGATATTGGGGGGAAAGCCACTGAAAGGTTGAGAGTGATTAATCACTTATTAAATGTTAAGTGTAAAAGCTGGAGGGCATTCTTGGTATTATATAAAGAGTCTCATTGGTTGCAGGTAGAGAACAAAAAAAAAGCTGATGGTCAGCCTTACGTCTTAAGAGTAGCAGATCTCCAAAAGTGGACAGAATTTTCAGCCTCAGCATTTCTCTTACACAAAGTGAGGGCCCTGATTGGGAAGGATTGCAATCCTAAGAAATAGGACAAGGACATCTGGGTCAGTGCACTCAAGAATCTTGAAATCTTAGATTTCCCTGAATCCTCTAGACTTACAGAAGTGGCCTAATTGTCCCTGTTAAAAAGCTAGTACTCCTTCTTTGCTTGAAGAACATACAGAGACCTCTGACTCATAAGACAACAGGTGTCCTGCTCAGGAATTTTCCTTACGTTCCCTCCTGAACACCAGACCAATAACTGGGTCCCACCTAGCCAGGAAAATGTTGGACCTGCTGAGGGAGGAAAGGGACACCTCAAAGGAGCTGAAGGACTGAGCCAATATGTACCAACAGGAGCTAAATTCTGAGGGTCCTAGATCAAGGGGCAGGGGTGGGTAGCAGAACATTGGATAGGAAGGGTTTATCACTATGAAAGCACTATCTCATGATATGAAATACGCTGACAAGGATCTGGGAAGGCAGTGCTAACACTAACTACTAGGATGGCTCTTAGAAACTCAGAGAAAGAAATGGCCCATACTAAGTGGCAGGAATGGCAGGACTACTGTGGAAGATGGTGGAAGAAGGGATGATCAAAAGAGTCAATAAGTGGCTATGCTAGAATATATATTCAATGCAAAGGCCAAAGAACTTAGCAGTTTTTTTTAGCTTTGTTTCCTAAAGCAATAAGGAATGTGAGAGAGGCACCAGCATCACTGAACAGGACTGAGACTAGGGTGAAGTGAATAAGGTACTTGCCTCAGGTGCAAAATTTAAGAAGGTACCAAAAAGCACAGTAACCAATATAATCTTTTAATATATTTTTAAAAATCAAAATTAATGGAGAAAAATCCATATGAACAAGATATCAAAATCTGAAATAAAGACAGGATCAATATTACTGATTTTTCCTTTTGCCCCCGACTCCAATATGGCCCAGAGAAAGCACTGTTAGTCATGGTGGCTGTCCTTTATAGGCCTCAGGTGATAGTAGCCGATAAAGTTACAGAGCTGAGCTCCATGATAGCAATGGGGATGATGGAATCCCAAAATAGAGGCCAAGTGGTGATGCTTAACCATCAGAAGCAAGGTGGGCACAATTATAATTAGCACAGGGTTGGAATGGCTGCCTTGGGGGTCCTGACCTGCAGAGCGATATTTAGATGGTTAATACAGTAGGATTTCCTTAGAAGCAAATTGATGGGCAGCGTACAAGGGTATTGGTCAATCTATTAGAACCAGGAGAAATCAAGGATGGATGTTCAGGAAGCTGAAGGCAGCTATTCCAGTTAGGGAAAAAAAAAAAAAAAGGTGATTCTTTAGTTTTCAGACCTGAGCTAGTTTTCAAACTTAGAATGATTTGATTTTAGACCATTTGATTGAAAGAGAAGCTAGGTCCTCAGGAAAGACCATGTAACATCAAAGTATGTGTTAATGAATCCCCTAGTACTTCTCCAAAGGCACCTATCATTTGCTCTGGTAACTATACATTGGGAAAAGTGGAATAATCTAACATTTTGAGGGCCATGGACACAGAGTCCAAGTTGACCTTTATACCCAAAGTGTCATGGTGGCCTGTTAGAGTGGTGGTAGATTGGGTCACAAATGGAGTCCTGGCCCAGGTCTGGCTCATAGTGTCAAGTGTCATTTTCCAAGTTCCTAAATGTGTAAATGTAATGAACATACTTAGAAATGGAGGTTTGGCCAAACCTCCATGTAGGTTCCATAGCCTGTAGAATAAGAACATATGCGGAAGGCTACTGAATAGCTCCCCCCACACCCTGCCAAGATAGTAAATAAAAAATGTTATTATATTCTAGGAAATATGGCAGAGATTAGTGCCTTAAAGACCTAAAGCATGCAAGGATAGTGGTCCACATTATATTTACACTTAAGTCAGGCCCTTACAAAGCCTACACATATCCTGGAGGATGACAGTGAATTATCACATTCAACCAAGTAGTATCCTCAATTGAAGTTGCTAGATACCAAACGTGGTATCTAGAGCAGATTAACAGATTAACACGACCTCAAGTACATAGTAGGCCAGTATTGATCTGATGAAAGAATTGTTTTCTGGAGCACCTGGGTGGCTCAGTCAGTTGAGTGTCTGACTCTTGGTTTCGGCTCTGGTCATGATCTCACGAGTTGTAGGATCGAGCCCTGCTTCAGGCTCTACACTCAGTGGGGAGCGTGCTTGAAGATTCCCTCCCTCCGCCCCTCCCCCACACTCACTCTTTCTTAAATAAATAAATAAATAAATCTTAAAAAAAAAAAATTGTTTTCCATCCGTAATAATACAGAGGATTTAAAACAGTGTGCATTCTCCTGGGCTGGACATCAGTGTATGTTTTAAGTTTTACCCCTGGATTATGTTAACTCCTCTATAACATAGTCTATCAAAATAACTCTATCATAATATAGTCTTTTTTAAAAAAGATTTTATTTATGTAACAGAGAGAGAGAGAGAGCACGAGACAGGGGGAGCTGCAGAGGGAGAGAGAGAAGCAGACTCCCTGCTGAGCAGGAAGCCCGGTGTGGGGCTTGATCCCAGGACCCCAGGATCATGACCTGAGCCGAAGGCAGATGTTTGACTGAGCCACCCAGGTGCTCCAACTCTATCATAATATAACCTTAAGCAATATAGACAGCTGGACATACAGCACATTATATTAGTCCACTATATTGATGCATTGTGTTAATCTTGTTAATAAGACTAGATGACCAGGAAATGGTATTTGGAGGCCTTGGAAATATACTCCAGAGGGTGGGAGATAAACCCAAAGAGAATAAAGAGTCTGCTCCATTCGTGATATTTTTAGGGCAGGATTTCTCAACTGTGGCACTATTGACAACCTGTGCCAGAAAATTTCTAGTTTTGGGGAGCTGTGCAATATAGGATGTTGTGCAGTATCCCTGACCTCTAGATGCCAGTAATTTCTCCCTTTAAGTTGCTCTAGGCATTACAGTTCAGTTTAGAGAGACAGACACATAGAAACAGTGGTAATACAAAGTTATTACTTAGAGGTCTGTGGCATTTCAGGAGCATGGCAAAGCATGCAATCTAAATCTCACTCCTAGGGTGAGATTCCTGGGTGGAGTGACACTGGGCCAGTCCGACAGGATGAGGAGAAGTTGGCCAAGTGAAAGAGGGTAGAGGAAATGGGGGTGGAAATAGGAAGGAGGACCCTCTAGGCAGAGGATAGAGTTGTGACAAACAAAAATGTCTCTAGACTTTGCCAGGTATCCCTAGGAGACAAAATCATTTCCAGCTGAGAACCACTGTTTTAGGGGAATAGTGGCTTGGGGCATGCCTGGACATCCCCTCCAAAGTAAAGGACAAACTAATGCATCTTGTATCTCCTATCACTAAGAAGGAGGAACTATGCTTAGTAGGTCTCTTTGGGTTCTGGGTGCCCTCAAAAATTGCTGGCTTTGTGCTGTAGCTGTTGTCACTGTTATTGCTAACTTGTTGACTCTGGTACCTGCTGACAACAGAGCACCTGTCATTGACCAAGGACCCTAGTCTGCCCAACATTCCTTACCCTCCTTCATAAATCCTACTATTTCTCTGATTCTTATATACCACCTTCCTCTACCTCCTACCAATTTCTTAATTCAGGTAGTGACAACAGTTAGCCTAAGGTGAATCATTAATGACAATGTTTCTGCTTTTATGTACATCTATCATGGAGAATCCAGTAGGAAAAATTATGTGGTTGCTCCCCCTGTATTAGCTAACAGAGGCAGTATAGAGCAGGAAAGTTTGGAAGATATCTTCATTCAACATTCATTCATTCATTCATTCGACCATGTAGTAGTACTGCAGGTACCATCTTGTCTCACACCACTCCTTATGTCACTCTGGACACATACAGACCTCAAGCTCATTCCCACCTTGGCACATTTGCACTTACTATGTCTGGAATACTCTTCTCCCCAATCCTCATTCCCTTATTTCATTTAAGTATCTGTTCAAATGTCATCCCCTCAGAGATCTCACCTTTTCTGTTCATATTATCCTTCCATCCTGCCCCCTCTCCCCTTATTCTGCTTTTTCTTCATAGTATTTGATAGTACCTGAAATTACACACACACACACACACACACACACACACACACACTTCTTAATCTCTCTCCCTCAAAGAATCCAAACTCCACGAGGACAGTGTCTTGTTCACCATTGTATTCCCAGCATCTAAAATAATGTTTGGTAATTCTACTACTGGGTACTTACCCAAAGAGTACAAAAACACTAATTCTAAAAAATATATGCACCCCTATGTTCACTGCAGCATTATTTACAATAGCCAAAATATGGAAGCAACCCAAGTGTCCATCAATAGATGAATGGATTAAAAAAGTAGATGAATGGATAAAGATGTGTTGTATATATACAATGGAATATTACTTAGCCATAAAAAGAATGAAATATTGCCATTTGCAACAACATGAATGGATCTAGAGGGTATAATGCTAAGTGAAATAAGTCAGTCAGAAAAAGACAAATGCCATATTTCATTCATGTGTGGAATTTAAGAAACAAATGAACAAAGAAAAAAAGATGAACAAAAAAACCCCAGACTCTTAAATATGGAGAACAAACTGGTGGTTATCAGAGGTGAGGTGGGTGGGTGATAGGTGAAATAGGTGAAGGGGATTAAGAGTACACTTATCGTGATGAGCACTGAATAATGTATAGATTGTTGAATCGGTGCACTGAAACTAATATAACACTGTATGTTAATTATACTGGAATAAAAAAGAATAAGTGATAGCTAATCACAAGTTATAGAAGATTATAACTAGGATGATTCTGTTTACATAAATGTTTAAAAAACAAGCAAAATCAAACAACATACTTGATGATTACATACATATGTAGTAAAAGTATAAAGAAGTACGAGGGAATAATTAACACAAAATTCCAAACAGTGGATATTTCTAGTATGACTGATAGAGCTATAATTGAGGCAAGGCATAATGGAATCAGCACACAAAAGATTGATAATGCTCTCAGGTAGCAGCTGCATGGGAAATTGTAATGTATATACTCTTTGTGTATACAATGTGCTCCATAATTAAACTTAAAAAATAATGTCTGGTATACAATAGGTCCTCATTAAATATTTATTAATAGGTCCTCAATAAATATTTTTTGAATGAATGAATGGTGAAATTTACCTTTGGCATTTATTTTTTTTTTAAGATTTTTTTTCTTCATTTGAGAGAGACAGAGCAAGAGCACGGGCAGGGGGAGGGTCAGAGGGAGAGGGAGAAGCAGACTCCCCACTCTGCAGGGTGCCCGATGTAGAGCTCGATCCCAGGACTCTGGGACCTGAGCCAAAGGCAGACGCTTAACCAACTGAGCCACCCAGGTGCCCCTGCCTTTGGCACTTATATCAATCAGGTTTTAACTGAAGAAACAGACCACCAGGAGATACATATTAAGAGATTTATTGCAGGGAATTGGTTTATGCGGTTGTGGACACTGGCTAAGGAAGTCCAAAATCTAAAGGGCAGACCATCAGTAGGGGCAGGTTGGAATTCTCCAGCACAGGATGAAGTTGCTATCCACAGGTAGAATTTCTTCTGCATCAGGGAAGCCTAAATTCTGATGTTAAGGTATTTCAACTGATTGAATTAGATCTACCCAGCAGCTTATCTAGGACAATCTCCTTTACTTAAAGTCAATTATTGTGGACTTAAAGCACATCTACAAATACCTAGGTTGGTATTTGTTTGAATAACTAGGGACTGTAGCTTAGCCCAGTTGACACATTAGAAGACATCACAGCATTCCAGACACCTAATGCTTCTTTCTGTGCCACAATCCCTTAGTTGTCTGGGACACCTACTCAGACTTGATTTATATGTGCTTTGAATCTCCATATTTCACCATTATGAATCAGAGAGAGCTCTTAGTTGACTTTTAACTAGAAAAAGAAGCTAGTTAATGAATTCACACTAAGATGTTAATATACTGCTGTTCTGTTCTGGTTAGGCCTGGAATAGTTGGAAGGAAGAGAAATCTACCCAAGTTAGTTCAAGAAAAGCAGTACTATTTATTTATTTTTTAAAAGATTTTATTTATTTGAGAGAGAGAGAGAGAAAGCAGGAGCAGGAGGGGAGGGTAGAGGGAGAAGCAGACTCCCTGCTAGGCAGGGAGCCCGAATCAGGACTTGATCCCAGGACCCTGGGATCATGACCTGAGCCAAAGGCGGATGCTTAACCGACTGAGCCACCCAGGCACCTGAAAAACAGTACAATTTAAAGAATGGGTCACTAGAAGGTTAGGGCTGGAGAAAGTTCTGGATTTAGGGTAGCTGTGGGGACTTGAGCAGCAGGAATTTGTGATCCCTCAGTCTTATGTCATTAAAGTGACATTTTTCTTTGATTCTTTCTGTTTCAATAGAAACCAACAAGTTCCTTTCATACTTCCAGTTCAAATTTCCAAGAGAAGGAATCTTGGCTTAGCCAATAACTTCTATTTCTATGGGTAGAAATGTCCTGTATTCCAGACCAGGTTCTAGGTAGCTGACTAAGTGCCTATCTCTTCCAGGAGAACAACCCAGTGCTGTTTCCCTGAGCAGAGAGTTTGGTCAGGTAGGTTGAAGCTAGAAGGGAAAGTCAGGCATGACAGTCACACTGACTGACATATTTAGAACATTGTCTCAAGGTTATCTTTTATTTAACTGAGTAATGCATTAAATTTTCAGAAATAAGATTCTGTAGTTTTAGAACTTAAGGCATAACTGAACGGGAGATAGAAAGTTTTGGATTTTGGCCTTGGGTAGGTAGAGTCTGATATTCCTTTGATATAGGAGGCTTCTAGGAAACATTACACATCAAGATTGTGAGCCATTAATCCTTCTTTTACCTCAGAAAAGATGGGCTTGTGGGCACCTGGGTGGCTCAGTTGGTTAAGTGGCTGCCTTCGGCTCCAGTCATGATCCCAGCATCTTGAGATGGAGCCCCGCATTGGGCTCCCTGCTCAGTGGGGAGTCTGCTTCTCCCTCCTTCTGCTCTTGTGCTCTTGCTTTCTCTCTCCCTCTCAAATAAAGAAATAAAGAAATAAAATCTAAAAAAAAAAAAAAGAAATGATGGGCTTGATAAAACTGTCAGTGGTTTTCCTATAGCACAGAACTTTAAGGCCTATTTTATAGTTTCATCCCCAAAGGTGATTTGAGCAAGTTACAGCTAGCATTTAACAATCTGCAAAATTATTATATCTTGTTTTTTGTCCAGAAAAATTATGTATGCTTGCTACTTTGCAATATTTTTTTGAGACTCAGAAAAGCCAGCCTCCATGTACCCCTGATAAGAAAAGGAATGGGGGTGCTTGGATGGCTCAGTCAGTAGAGCATGTGACTCTTGATCTCAGGATCATGAGTTCAAGCCCCACATTGGGTGTAGAGCTTATTTGAAAAGAAAAGAAAGGAATTGTCCTTTTAATTGGGTTATATCACTCTCAATTGTCTAGGTTATAAAAAGATCAGATCACCTTTTCTAATTTTTGAAACAAAAAATTTCACCAGAAAAGGGCAGGAAATGTATTTTAAGTGGTATCTGAATATTATTTATTAATATTGAAAGTGGAAAGTAAAAGGTACTTATTGAAAAACCCTTGTTACTTATTGTCTGAAAGTCCAAGTCATTGTTTTATTAAAGACAAATTAGTCTTTAGAAGAAGACTAAAAGAAGGAAATCTCCATTGATCTTAGGCAAATTTTTTCATATCTCACTATCCCATATATGCCTTTGCCCTACAAAAGTTAACTTAATACCTAGTAACCTAGAGAAAGACAAAGGACATGCTTTGTACATGCTTTGCACATGCTTTTCATTTCATTTCCTTTTTTTTTTTAGTTTATTTTTAGAAATCTCGGGCGCCTGGGTGGCTCAGTTGGTTAAGCGACTGCCTTCGGCTCAGGTCATGATCCCGCAGTCCTGGGATCGAGTCCCACATCGGGCTCCCAGCTCGGCAGGGAGCCTGCTTCTCCCTCTGACCCTATCCCCTCTCATGCTGTTTCTCTCTCTCTCTCTCTCTCTCTCTCTCAAATAAATAAATAAATAAAATCTTTAAAAAAAAAAAAAAAAAAGAAATCTCTACACCCAATGTGGGGCTCAAACTTATGACCCTGAGATCAAGAGTTGCATACTCTTCCAACTGAGCCGACCAGGCACTCCATCTTTAATACATTCTTTTTTTGTGTGTTTATAAAAATATGTGTTCATAGCAAAGTATCAGGAAAATACTAAAAATTATTTTAAAAGTTAATAATTTCATCATTCATAAACATCCACTATTAACACTTTAGTGAATTTCCTTTGCATATATTTTTACAGGACAGTGATTGCCTTGTATATACAAATTTATCTTTTTTTTTTTTTTTTAAATAGAGCCAAGAGATGCAATGTCCTTGTGATTCTTTTTGTCAACATGGGTGGATTTTTTTTTTTTTAAGATTTTATTTATTTATTTGACAGAGAGAGAGATCACAAGTAGGCAAACAGGCAGGCAGAGGGAGAGGGAGAAGCAGGCTCCCTGCTGAGCACAGAGCCCGATGTGGGCTCGATCCCAGGACCCTGGGACCATGATCTGAGCCGAAGGCAGACGCTTAACTGACTGAGCCACCCAGGCGCCCCTGCAAAGATGGTTCTAAAGCAAAAGAATATTAAAGATGCCAAAGATACTGTAAACTTCATGTTGGATGAGATAGAGACATGCCCTGAAACATGCCCAGGCGCCCCATGGATGGATTTTTTTATAATGTTGATTATTGGTGGATAATAACACCCTTCTGTAATTCCTTATTTCCCATTCATCCTTTTTTCCTTTCATTATTTTAAAATATGCTATTTTGTATATATAAAAGAATATATGTAATCTATGTGTAGGTTATAAACCATGTAAGGAATATCTGTGGGCCCTCTGCTAATCCAAGAACTAGAGTTTACCAATAATTTGTATAATAATCTACATGTTCTTCTCTCTCATCCCCTTCCTCCCCCAACTATTGTTTAACCTAAATTAAAACAAATTAAAAATTGAAAATTTTATCCCATCAAATTGATTTTTTTCATTGATGCTAATAAAAATTCCATTTTTGTTACTGAAGTTTCTAAGTATTTGTGTTGTGACTCTATCACACAGCCAGATGAACTGTTTTCTTTGTGATAGCTCTAACCTTAATCCTGTTTAATCTGTTTTCCTAGGCTGCTTCCTGTACCAACTTCCCTTCTAAGTTATGTTCTTTTTCATTTCTAAAGTCCAAGGCCAGTGTGACAATTCAAAATTACGCTAGTGTTAATTGATGCATAGAAAAAAAGACAGCCATATTCGGACCTTTTACAAATTCCTGATTTAAGAATGACATTAGGATTAAGAGAGGCATTTCATCATTGTTAATGCTGACGATCAGTGGTTTTCTAAGAACCTATAAAATTAAAAGGCTTTAAAAGGGTGGCAAAGCTCCTCCTGTTTAATAACTTATATTAAATTTTATAATATATATATATATATATATATATATCCCCGCCCTAATTTTTCTCTAATTTCTTAAGTGGGATTAGCAAAAACTTGTCCACTTTACTGGTTATTTGTGAAGTGCAACAGTGTTTGGAAATAACGTTGTAAACAAAACTCCTACCCAAATGGTAATTATTAAAAAGAAAGAAAAATGACCTTGAATTTCTGTGCGAAGGATGTGACTGTTATATGACTGTTTCCACAACTAACCACTGGAACAGCTGAGACAGATGCTAAGGCAAGCTTTCGTCGGGCACCAAGACACCTTCCGGTCGATTTGGGAAAATGGAATTGACGGTCTGAGGTTTCTTCCAGCCCTGAAACCCGTAGTGTTTCTTACAGTAACTATTAACGTCCTCGCACAATCCACTTTCCTCCAGGGCAAAATTACTCACTTTAAAGGCACCAAGATTGGCCTAGGCTTTTTCTCGAGCCACCAGGAAAACCGCCTCCGGGCCCAGTCCTGGCTCCTCCCCCTCCCCCACAATGCATCTCTCCGTTCCATCTAGGTGGCTCCTCTGTCACGTGTCACCCGACGGAGCGCGCTCCCGCTTGGCGCATGCGCAGAGAGCATTCCCCAGCTATTTTTCTCCGTGGCAGCGGCGGCGAGCGGAAGTTCTTGGGAGCGCCAGTTCCGTCTGTGTGTTCGAGTGGACAAAATGGCGAAGATCGCCAAGACTCACGAAGGTAAGCCCTCTTCCTATGGTTATGTGTCTTCTCTGCTGCGTAGCCTGCCAAGACTCTATTTTCCTAGGTTTTTGCCTCGGTCTGTGGTTTATTTTGTGGGGTGCTGCGCCCGCGCTTGGGGGTCCCGGTCGTCTCCTCCGCGCTAGCGGCGCAGGCCACTGCCCCACGTAATGGCGTCCTACTCATACATCGCTGGCAGGCGCTTTGTTCCGTGTTTGGGTCTTGTTCCTTCAGAGTTGCTTCTCTTTTCTGACCAGAAGGCCTCGTTCAAACGGCTCGCCAACGAGGAGTCCAGGGCAAGGGATCGGGGAAACGGGCGTGGAAGCCAAAAGTCTCACTCGCCTCTCGGAACTGTTGTCCGCACAGTTTGTGCATAGCAGAGTCAGGAAATCACTGAAATACGGCAGCCGCTTTTCAGGCAGCCCCGGATCGAGTTTAGCCTAACCGAGGCCCATTCCTCTTAATCTTGGTTAATTTATGTGTCTTCAGGCATCTAAAATACTTCGTTTTGTTGTTTTTTATACGAAGTGATTTGGGAATAAAGTCTAGTGGCTTTTCTTCCGTTGATCAGTTGTAGTATATTGGTTTTTTCCTTTGGAGACTGATTATTGGTGGAAGAAGGAAAGGCACATGAGTTTTATTAGTGGCCAAAGCTTTCGAGGTACTTGATCGTTTTGTGGAATACGGAGAATACAAAATTAGGGAAATGTTGAGAATAGGCCGGAGTCTTTTAGGGAGTATCCAGTACCCAGAAATGGCAGGAAATAGGGTCACTTCAGAAAAGATGAAGCATGGGAATTTGGAGGTGCATTCCTTGATTTCTGACGTGGAATGTCAAGTGTTCATCAAACGCGAGGCTTCCAAGAGTCACTTTTATTTCACTCGTCGTTTCCAAGTGAGTCTGTGAAGTAACAAAGAGTAAGGCCGTCAAAAGTTTTACAGGCTAATGGGGAAACAGATGTGTATACGTTTTTCATTCTTTTATGAGGCAAATTAGTGCTTAAATAGAAATACAAGCAGTATGTTGGGATCCTGGGTAACGGAGTGATTAATTTATGCTTAGGACTATTTCATAGAGGAGATGACGTGTCCCTGCCTAAAAGGATCAGTCCGTTTTAAATTAGGGGAGCACATTTGAGCCTGAGAGAACATCTTGTAAGAGGCAGGGAGTCGTGAAAAGTGTGTTTGAGTAGTGAACTGTGGCACTGCAAGGAGGGAAAATGTAGACGAATCTGGAAACATTGATTGGGACCAGAATGTGAATGACATCAAATAATTGTGTTACCCACTAGAACTGAAGTCCAGCTTTCTGCAACTTCTGAAACATGCTAATTAATTGGCAATGACTTTAATATTCTTCTTATTCTTGGCAGGTATTTAGATTTAAACACTGTTTTAACCCTATAGGTTTTTTTAGGCACTTACTCTTCTGTCATTAGACTAACTCAGACGTACCTTTTGCAAAATAGTTAGAAAATGTAAAGATGTTGCTATTCTTGTTTGTTCAGGAGTAGATTGTTCATTTGGGGCATTCTGTGGCTTTGATTACTTGTTTGTTGTTACTTTTATCATAAGATACTTTTGGACAGGAAAATCAAAGTTTGGATCAGTTTTCCTGCTTTTTTTGAAGCCCAGTTAAAAGCTTTGGTCTATGGAATATTGAAATTCACTGGCCAGATTTGCTATTTTATTTGGAATCATGCTGTCAATATGAATTATCTGATGCTGTAAAGAAAGCCTAGGAGTATTCAGTTAATATCAGCGTGCTGTGTACAAGACACTGTCCATCATTGTGAATATAAGATAGAAGATGATAAATGTTCAGTGGAAGTACACTGTAATATTTACATAGTTTCTTACTCCCTCATGATATTTTTCTTTTCTTTTTTTTTTTTTTTAAAGATTTTATTTATTTGACACAGCGAGAGAGGGAACACAAGCAGGGGGAGTGGGAGAGGGAGAATCAAGGCTTTTCGAGGAGCAGGGAGCCCAATGTGGGGCTTGATCCCAGGACTCTGGGATCATGACCTGAGCCGAAGGCAGACGCTTAAAGGACTGAGCCACCCGGGCTCCCCCTCATGATATTTTTCTAAAGAACTGTAGTCCTTTATGGTGCATCTCTGTTTCACTTAATAAGTCGTCTCTGATAACCTGGAGCAGAATTCTTGGTGGGGTTTTTTTTTTTTTTTTCTTTTTGGTGCTACTGTAGCTCTTTATAAATACTATATTAGACTATTCTATTGTGTTAAGGTTTTCTCATCCACTTTGAGATTGTTGTGTATAGGAACTATATCTTGGTATCCCCGGTACCTAGTGGCTAATGGGTACTGAATATTAACATTTATTGAGAGATTATATTGGAAATATTAAAAGTTTCACAGGAAGGGGTCGCTTAAACTGACTTTTGAGTGATTGGGTAGGTTTGGATACATTGTTTGGCTGAGATAGGTGGGAAGTAGGACTTATTAATATATTGGGGACCTTCTGAACTGAGAGGAAGAAATATTAGGTTAGCATCAAATTAAAGAAGGCTTTGAACACTGAGCTAGGTATGACTTGGCTTTCCAGTGACTACAGAATAAAGTGCCTTACTCCTTCTCCCAGGTGGCAAGTTACTTCTGCATTTTAGGAAAGTCATTGTTTGCAGTGTGAAGAATGACAGTAAGACCAACAATTCTTTTAAGCTAGTGAAGTAGTTGATAGGAGGACTTGAGTTTGAACCTCACTGGAGTGACTTTTAAAAATGTATAGTATTTGTTTTATTTTTGTTTTAGAGTTGTCCATCATCACGTTGCTTTTTTTTAAGCTATATATATTTTTTAAGATTTTATTTATTAGAGAGAGCGAGAGACAGAGGGAGCACGAGCAGGGGGAGGGGCAGAGGGAGGGGGAGAAGCCGATTCCTTGCTAAGCAGGGAGCCCGATGTGGGGCTTGATGTGGGGCTCGATCCCAGGATCCTGAACTCATGACCTGAGCAGAAGGCTGATGCTCAACCGACTGAACCACCCAGGCGCCCCCATCATGTTGCTTTTTTAAGTAAAGAAGATTATATAATCTTTTTATCCTAAGTAATGTTGCTCGTAAAGACTTTATTGTGTTTTGTAATTTATTTTTAAAGTAATGGGTGCATCAGTAATTTTTACTTGAATTTTGTGAATTAAATGCTGTATTCAAACTGAAGTAGGTTACTGTTCCATCCTATATGTTCTTTTCACAGGTTATTAGTTTCCATCATTGAGCCAAACTGATAACTGTTTTTTTTTTATGCTGTCTTACTCCTTTTGAATATTTTTTTTTTTTTTTAAGATTTTTTAAAATTGATTTGACAGAGAGAGACACAGCGAGAGAGGGAACACAAACGGGGAGAGGGTGAGAGAGAAGCAGGCTTCCCGCGGAGCAGAGAGCCCGATGGGGTGGGGCTCGATCCCAGGACCCCGGGAACGTGACCTGAGCCAAAGGCAGACACTTAACGACTGAGCCACCCAGGCGTCCCTTTTTTGAATATTTCTGTTAGGATCAGCCCTTAACATCCTCTTTAAGCAGCCTGGTTGTTTATTACCCTGGTGGCTTATATTTTCCAGTATTGAAATCTAAAAAGAGCTAGACTGGTTCACATCAGTAAAATCTTTTGGACCTTTCTGCATATTAAGTTGTGTCAAGTGTATACAATTATTAATGTGCATAATCTTGCTGTCCAGCAGTTCACATATTGTTGACTTTGACAAACAAGGAAACACACTCTTTTTCCTCTTGGAATGGGGAAAATGCATTATCCTAAAATCTCATATATTGGCTTGTTTTGCCACTGTCTCTTGAATGGATTTTTGGGGGGATCACAAAGCTGAAAAAGGTTTCCCTAAATTTTTGCTTTTAGAATGTCTGGAATAGTCATCGTATTCTTCATTTTCTGAGATTTTTATTTTTCTGTGCTCAGAATACTTACTGTTTTGGTTTTGTAGACTTCTAGCATGAATGTTGCTAGTAAAAATAAAAAGGAAAGCAAATTGCTTAAAGATTCTGAAAAAGATTTTTCTGTGTAATTAAGAATTGATTTAAGTAGTGCTAATTAGGGATTAATAACTTAGGAATTGATACCTATAGTGTTCAGTAAAATAATTTACCACCATAGTTAGTTTTGGGGCTTTGTTTAAGGAAAAGGATGAAAGTTGGGATACACAGTATACTTGCTATTTTCTGGATGTCTTTTAGAGGTGTCATATGTGAGAAATCCTTGCTCACAACTTGATTCTGCCTGTTGGAGAATAGATAACACTTATGAACCAGACTAAGGTGTCAGTAAGTAACATCCAGGGGCTGTGCCTCTGTAACATGTAATGAATGGTGATTAGAACATTCAAAACAATCCAAATTAAAAATGAGGAATAAGACACATCAAGGAGGAGAAAATGCTGCATGCTGGATTAGCATTATCTGGGGCATGGAAAAAAGAAAAGGCATGAAGTGGAAACCAGTAGAGAGACAGAATCGGTGGGGAGCAGTTAAACAGTTGCATCAGATGTGACCAGTGGTGTTTTGTATCAGAGTTTGATATTTAGGTCTTAGTGTAAATTATAAACAGTAGGTTGCGGCGCCTGAGTGGCTTAGTTGGTTGAGCGACTGCCTTCGGCTCGGGTCGTGATCTCAGGGTCCTGGGATCAAGCCCTGCATTGGGCTCCCTGCTCAGAGGGGAGCCTGCTTCTCCCTCTCCCTCTGCCTGCTGCTCTGCCTCCTTGTGCTCTCTGTGTGTCAAATAAATAAATAAAATCTTAAAAAAAAATAAACAGTAGATGTTGCCCATCTTTTAAAAGACCCCCAATTCTGCAGTATTCTTTTGAAGTCACACTCAACTCCCAGTTAAAACATTTGATGTATTTATGTCAAAAATGTTTGTAATTTTAGGGGCACCTGGGTGACTCAGATGGTTAAGCGTCTGCCTTCGGCTTAGGTTATGATCCCAGGGTCCTGGGATCGAGCCCCACATCGGGCTCCTGACTCAGCAGGGAGCCTGCTTTTCCCTCTCCCTCTGTCTCTCCCCCTACTCACTCTCTCTCTCTGTCTCAAATGAGTAAATAAAATCTTTTTAAAAAAAGTTTGTAATTTTAATATTTATCACATTTTTTTCTGATTATAAAAGGAATGTAATTTTTAAGAAAATGAAGAATGGAAATCATTTTTGAATGACTTGAGATACCGAGTGGACTAGCTCACAAATTTTATTAATTCACACTGTTAATTAATATTAATCTTCTAGGGAAGGATTTGTTCTCTGATAGTTGATAGCATTCCTAGGATCAGAAATCCCCTTCAAAAAGAGAGGAATTTCAGTGGAATGATGACATTTATTTTCTGTAGGTCATTGGAGCAAATTTAGTTTTGAAATGTGTGTTTATATCTTAAACGTTTATTAGGATTTTACCTTACCATCAGTTAGCAAAATAAATAAAACTAGAAAAAGAAAAGTAATGACGAAGATTGAGAAGAATTGGGACTTTTAAGATTGAAGATATTTCGTAAAAGGGCTAAAAAAAAATTCTGTTTACATCCAGCAGAGGACTCCATTTCAGAGGAGAGAGAGCTTTTATTTTTCTGTTGCATGGGATCAGAGGCCTTGGTTTCAAGGGGCTAGAAGAACCAAGAATGAGGAAAAAGGGCAAAACTTAGGAGAGCCATGCTTATATATTTTTTTAAACTTTTTTTTTTTTAAGATTTTATTTGTTTATTTGACAGAAAGAGAGAGAGAGAGCAGAAGCAGGGGGAGTAGCAGGCAGAGGGAGAGGGAGAAGCAGGCTCCCCACTGAGCAGAGAGCCTGATGCAGAGCTCGAACCCAGGACACGGATCATGACCTGAACCGAAGACAGATGCTTAACCGAGTGAGCCACCCAGGCGCCTCTTTTTTTAACTCTCTATTGAAAACTGCAGACATACAAAAATAGAATAGTGAAATGAACCCCCCCATGTGGCACCTATCACCTAGCTTCAAAGTTATAAACATGGGCCCACTTTTGTTTAATCTGTGTTTGGTCCCTTCACCCTTCCCATTATTTTGAGGCAAATACCAGGCATATTATTTTATCCATATATTTTTCAGTGTGTATCTCTAAAACGTAAAAACTTTAAAAAAATACTATTATTGCACCTAAAATTAATAGAAAATATCGTGTTCAATTTTATTGATTGCCTTATAAAAAATTTTTTTCCAGTTCGTTTGAATCAAGTTCCAAATAAAGTATAATCTTTATCTTCCTCCTCCATCTTTCTTTTTCCTTGCAGTTTATTTGTTGCAGCAGCTTTGTCCTGTAGAGTTTCCTATAGTCTGCAGGAACAGGGGAAGAGGGCAGAGAAAATACCCACAACACCTTCTTAGACTCTCCCACAACTACTGCTGCAATTAAGATGTCTGGAGGCCCACAAGCAAGGGAAGCGCCAAGAAAATTATTGGCTTTAGGAATGAACACGGTTCTGAAATCATACTTCAGGGTTAGGTTGGACCAGCCATGGCAAGGAAATCTTAATAAAGGATTTGCAAAATCAGGTGCCTCTCCCCCTATAATTTTAATGGCAATGAATGTACTGTCACAGTTCTTACAAAGATATTCCTATCTGAAATAGTTTTGCTTGAGTCCTTGTGATATTCGTACCTTAAAATAGGAATACCAACTTGAGAAAAACCTCATTCTCGACAGTTTACCCTCAAGGCTCCTCCTTTAGTGAGGCTCTTGCAGACTCTCATAAATACAAGTCAGATACTTTTTTTTTTTAGCGCACACGTACACACATGTGCGCATATGCAAGCAGTGGGGAGGGGAAAGGGAGAGGGAGAGAGATAGAGTCCTAAGCAGACTCTGTGCTGAGCATGCCCCACTAGGGGCTTGATGCCACGACCCCAGTTGCGATCTGAGTGGAAACCAAGAGTCGGAGGCTTAACCAACTGAGCCAACCAGGTGCCCCTAAATACAAGTCTAATACTTAACTAGTGCTTTGATTTCTTGTCTAAGACATCTTTTTTTTTTTTTAATTAAATCAGTACTAGACTGCCAACTCTGGGGATTTGAAGGACAACCCATAACTTCAGTTTTAAGATTCCAAATCTGCTCTCAAGATAGGGAATTCCTGCTTTGTTTTTAAGTTTTCAGCATCAGTAACCGAGAGTCCTATATATGCTCCCACTCCATAGATTTTACTGAAGATGGGAGGGTTGTGTGGGGAACAGAAGTGAAGCTTTCATCTGGAAATTCAGATAATTTAGAAATTCACATTAGATATATCTGTCTCCTGATAACTCCCCTTTTAACACCATAAAGCTGGAATTTTATTAATCTCATTTAGCTCCCAGCTTTTCTTCATTTTACAATTGTTCTTTTAATTTCCTCCATTTCATCTCTCAAAATGATTCTTCCTCTGTTATATGGAATAATTCAGCTGTCTTCTGTTCTCAAACTTACGTAAGTAAACCCACCAAAAGGACTTTGTAAGTTTTTTATAAAATTAAACATACACTGCTTTAAGACCCAGCAGACTAGATACTAATCTATAAGACTAGGTATTTACACAAGTACTATTAAATCCCATGTTTACATAAAAACCTGTACATGAATGTTCTTTAGCAGCCTTATTTGTAATCTTTACAAACTGCAAGCAACCTGGATGCTGTAGTACATTGGAATACTACTTGATAATGAGAAATATTGATACACGCATCAAGAAGACTAGAATATTTATGGGTTCACATGGATTAGAGTGCCAGCTCTTGGCAGTCTTATGTGTGGCCATGAGGAGGTCCTAGTCTCTTCTTGTCCAGTCACTAGGAGACAGTATCCATTTTTCTTTATCTTCACATCTGAATGTCTCAACTACAGGGAGTCTGAATTGGAAAGGGATTAGGCAGGAACAGAGGATTTATTCATGTTGGTTATAATTGAAGTAGGAAGAGATTAGCATAAACATTTCCTCCTTTCTCTGTCTCCTCAAGTCTTTTATTTAACATTTTGGACCTCTGGTTATTCTTTTTGGTGTCTTCCCTCATTTTTTTTTTTCTGTTGTTGCTAACAAATCTTACACATTTGTTGTCAGAAATGATCTTTAGTTCGTATTTCAGAAAGTGCAGGAATACCTGCATACCGTAGCTATAATTTGTGTGAGACAGCTTTGAAAATAAGAAATTAGAGACAGCTTAGCCTTTCCCAGAGATGCAAAATGTTTATAAAATTTGGAAAAATTACTTTTAATGACTTCTACAGATTGAAAGTTACTTTTTTCTATTATTTTTTATTGTTATGTTAATCACCATACATTACATCATTAGTTTTAGATGTAGTGTTCCATGATTCATTGTTTGTGCATAACACCCAGTGCTCCATGCAGAATGTGCCCTGAAAGTTACTTTTTAATTATGAAATAGTGTAACATACAGAAGAGTACAGGAAAAAATATAATGTATAATGAACCCAATGTAATCCCATTGCTCAGATATACTGGTTCTTAATATTTTGCCGTATTTGTGCCACAGATTTTATTTATTTTGTAAACAAAATATCACAGTTATCTTGTTTATAAATGTAATGATACATTTGTTTGCTTATAAATATTTGAGTTTATTACGTTTCATATTTTGGCACAGTTTATTAAATAATTATTGAGTTTTCTAGTTTTTAATTCTGTCATTTGTGTAACTGCTGAGTGTTGTGGAAACTGTTGTCTCAGTTTTGTGGGTAATGTGACGTTTGTGTAAATGTGCTGCAGTTTACAGTGCACAAACAACCCACGAGCTTTTAGGCTTTTTATCCATAGTTTCAAGCAGATACATAGCACCTGGTTTGCATGTAAACATTGAACTATACAACTTGTAGAAATTTAGTAATGAACTCCCTTCAGAATTAATTGACTACAAAGAGCTGCCTAGCCCCTAGGTAATTTTGTTGCTGAATTTTATTTAATAGGAATCCAGTCATGATACAAGGCTTTTTATACAAACGAATTCGATATTTTGAGTACTTTTGTAATTAGAAAACTCTTGTTGCCAGTCCTTACATAAAATCAGTAGGTAAGATTCAGTAGATTAAAGCAGTTCCTGAATAAATGTATTATCCAAATAAAGGACTAGCTGCTGAAAACTTGGACTGGAAAAATCCTTTCAAAGGAAAATAAAACTGTGATGTATTAATATGTGTGTGGAGGAGGAGAGCAAACTGCACAATATGTATGGTATGATGCAGTTTTTTTGAAACAACACCCCTTTCCTATTTTTGGTGGTGGTGGTGGGGGTTGTTGTTCTATATGAGCTAGAAAAAAGTATAAACATGTCCTAAATTGGAAATTTTGGTAAGGGCAGGCCGGGGCTGGAAGTGGAGAGTTTCCTGGGGTGTTTGTTGCTAATGTAGAAGCCTGGGCTCTTCAGTGGGTGGTTCCAACTTAATATATCTGAGGCCTGGATTCAGTCCTTGTAACAGGGGCCCCAGGTGATTTCAGTGTAGGTTGTTAGTAGACTAGACTGATGCTGTAGAGGGGAGATGGCAGATTATTTGGCTGGCCTGATTTACCCATTAGTGTGTCCTGTCTGGATCCTGATGGCAGTAGCATTTGTGGTCCAATGAAAGAACCTATTTACTTAAAAGTGATCCATGCATCTAGTGTTCGTTTTTAAGCCTCAAACATTTCAGAAATGCAAATGTTCAGAAAGAAAAAAAATGAAGGCTTTTAATCTCCACTCACCCCTTAGCCAGTCATGCTAACCACTCTGGTTTCTTCTGAATTTCAGGGCAAAAAATTCTTGGGGTGAGGGAAGGGACCAAATGTGGATTTAAAACTTTTAAAAAAATATACTTCAAACAGAAACAAAAGTAGAATAGTAAAATAACCCAGCTTACATCAGGATATTTCTGTTTGTGATTGATCATGGTGGGGGCCCCTGGCTGCCTGGGCTGCTGTAACAGTTTTGAGGGAAGAGATGCCGGAAAAAGTAGTAACTGTGGAGATGGTGGTGCTCTGGATACATGATAAGAATTTTGAGATGTGGTTACAAACTGGAGCTGCTAAAGTTCAATGGTAAACCTGTTCCGTTATTTTGAGTTTCTGAGACTTGCTCCCACTTACTGGGCAAATGTGGTCCAGCTGCGCTTTGGACTAGATAATGTTATTACATTTTCTGCTTTAAACCACACCCATCTTGAACTACAGAGGGTTTTCTCCCTTTGCTGAGGGTGTGGGTTGGTTATTTGCATTGTGCCATTTGAATCTTTTTCCTTTTGGTCCTTGCAAACTAGTAAATGAGCTTTTTTAAAGTGCCTAGTGTCAAAGCGTTTTAATTCAGTTGAAGGGAACGAGCTGGCAAGAGTTAATTCATTCATGGAATGCTTAAGTGCTTCATGTTCATTATCTCATTTAATCCTTTTAAAAAAACACGTTGTAGGAAACTGGGACACAGAGGTGAAATAACATATTAATTAGTAGAGAAAGCCTTTATTTGAAGGCAGACATTTTGATTCCAGAGCTCAGACTTTTTTTTTCTTCAGACTCTTAATCATAAAACTAATGTCATGGGGGTTGCAGCCAAACAGGGTAGGGCTCTGAATTTCTAGGCTATAAAGAATTTAGACTTTATCCTTTATTATTTTACTTTTCAGAGTGTGATCCTAGGTGTTTAGGACATCGCCTGAGAACTTGTTAGGAATGCAGAAACTTGGGTCTGATCCAGGCCTACTGCATTTTAACAAAATCTATAGACAATTTGTTGCACATTCTAGTTTGAGAACCACTTTCCATAGTACTGTTGTTTTTGCATTTCTGGTATTGTTGAGTTGAAATGATCTTGAGTATTGTTCTTGGTCCCTAATGAACATTGACAGTATTATTTTTTCATTTGGGGAAAGGTTTGGAATTCAACAATTTAAACTTTGGTAACCTGTTCTAATTTGTAGTTGATGCAATGGTAAGCATCTCTTCTATGTACAAGTATTGTCTGTTGAGGTGTAGATGTATTAAGTAAATCAGTACTAGGTATAGTTCTACTAACTCCTTGTGTATTATAGTTATTTTAAAGTTTATGTTTAGAAGAGTACTTTGATAATTCCTACTAGAGAAATGCATTGTTTTGGGTCTCTTTGGAAAATTAAAGCCTATATTAACTTTCTTACAGATATTGAAGCACAGATTCGAGAAATTCAAGGCAAGAAGGCAGCTCTTGATGAAGCTCAAGGAGTGGGCCTTGATTCTACAGGTTATTATGACCAGGAAATTTATGGTGGAAGTGACAGCCGATTTGCTGGATATGTGACATCAATTGCTGCAACTGAACTTGAAGATGTGAGTTATCGAGTATACAAGAGTCAAGCATTTCTTTGATGAACAAAAATATAAGGGAATTTTCT
This sequence comes from Halichoerus grypus, assembly GCF_964656455.1. NCBI lineage: Eukaryota > Metazoa > Chordata > Mammalia > Carnivora > Phocidae > Halichoerus > Halichoerus grypus. Next base: position 156,863,461 of record NC_135715.1, on the reverse strand, counting down.
GTTTTACTCATCTTACTTAATCTGGGAAGATTTGGGGGATTGGGAAATCGTTCTTTTGGAGGATAAAACTATTGAAGGTGTCCTTTCTCTCTAAGGTCCAGAAACTTCCGGAAGTGATCACTTCTTTATGTTAAAACTTTATGAATCTTTATGTTAAAACTAGTTTGTTTATCCAGCAAAGAACCTGCAAATCATTAACTATTGTAAAATAAATCCTGCTTGTTACCTCCTAAGCTCTATCTAGAGTAGCCAGCATGAGACGTTACTTTATTGTAGATAGCCATCTGTCCTTGCCACTTTTGACTTCCGATTTGTGTTTGATGCTGTGTTTTTCCCCTTGGCATCTTTTTTTTTTTAAGATTTTATTTGTCAGAGAGAGCAAGTGCGCACAAGCAAGGGGACCAGCAGGCAGAGGGAGAAGCAGGCTTCCTGTTGAGCAGCGATCCCGATGTGGGACTCGATCCCAGAACCCCAGGATCACGACCTGAGCCAAAGGCGGACGCCTTACTGACTCAGCCACCCGGGCGTTCCATCCCCTTGGCATCTTAATAAGAATGGAATGTTTCTTGTTACTGATGCTAATAGCCTTTTTTAATTACTCTGGAGGATGACCGCGTCTCGTTTTGAAGTGCATCCCTCAAAGTGTTTTTATATAGTCCACATAGCTTATTTTGTCAGACCATTCCAAACATCCAGATTTGGTGAAGTGGCTGTTCATTTTTTGCGTGATTCAGTAATAAACGTTTTATGTATATAGATTTTATCAGACTTGTTTTTATGAAATGCAAACCACATTTTATTTTATAGTTGGCACATTTTTCTTTTAAGAAAAATTTTCAAGTTCCAAAGGTACAATTTCCAGAAGCTAAGGGGGAAATTTTGATTTCATTTTTGAATAAAATAAATGAGGTGTTAAAATCTTGGGAGTTAATCCATTGTTGTATTTCTTATGGTAGTAAAGTAACAGTATAACATTGGTCTGTTTAAACATACTAGTAGGGAAACAAATACATTTAAAATTAATTATATTTTATTTGTGTGGTTAAAAATGGTTAAAAAAACATGAGTTAAAAAAATGAGGGGCACCTGGCTGCCTGAGTCAGTAGAGCATGAGACTCTTGGGGTTGTGAGTGTAGAGATTACTTAAAAATAAAATCTTTAAAACAACAAAAAGGAAACTGGAGAGTTCTAAATAAGCTGTTTGTAGTTTCCAAATTTGAAAAACAAATTTCTTTTTCTTTGAAGATTTTTATTTATGGGCGCCTGGGTGGCTCAGTTGGTTAAGCGACTGCCTTCGGCTCAGGTGATGATCCTGGAGTCCCTGGATCGAGTCCCGTATCGGGCTCCCTGCTCGGCGGGGAGTCTGCTTCTCCCTCTGACGCTCCCCCCCATGTGCTCTCTCTCTCTCTCTCTTAAATAAATAAATAAATAAATCTTAAAAAAAAAAAAGATTTTTATTTATTTATTTGTCAGAGAGAAAGAGCGCACAAGGAGGGGAGCAGCAGGCAGAGCAGGGAGAGGGAGAAGGAGGCTCCCCGCTGAACAAGGAGCCTGATGTGGGACTTGATGCCAGGACCCCGGGATCATGACCTGAGTTGAAGGCAGATGCTTAACCGACTGAGCCACCCAGATGTCCTGAAAAATTTCATTATGCTGTGAGAAAACAAAATGCTCAGGCTTTTTTTAGTCCATACCTACCTTATTTTAGTTAGCTTCCATAGAAATCATTCCTTGTTTAATGTTTTTAAAAGTAAAGAGAACTAAATTTAATTTCTTTAAAACGTTTGTGATTTGAAAGAAAACCTAGGTGTTTACAAGTTTTATGAACAAAGGTTTAGACACCACTTTGCCAGTAAATCTTTTGATACCATGTTGAATCTGTATATGCTTTTTAATTTTTACGTTCTAACATTTTGTTGGTGGTTTTTTGGGGGCATTTCATTGCAGGATGACGATGACTACTCATCATCTACAAGTTTGCTTGGTCAGAAGAAGCCGGGATATCATGCCCCTGTGGCATTGCTTAATGATATACCGCAATCAACAGAACAGGTGACTCTCCTCTTGTTCTTCTCCCCTCGCAGCCCTTTTTAAAAATTAAAACCAGAGTTTATTCAGCTAAGGAAAACTGAATGTCTCAATTCCTGTGGAAGCCCCCATATTTTAGAAATCAAGTTATTAGAATGTCTTGAGGAGAGTTGATTGGGGAGGATTAGAAGTAATACTTAGTTTATTTGTTAAGGTAATCATTTCATGAAGAAATGAAGTATGAAAATGTTGACAGTGTATATTGTCTCATTTCCCTATGTCTTTATTTTTTCATGTTAACATCCATAAAATGATAGAAGATATTTCTTTCATTAGTAGGTATTAAACATTTTTACATGTTTTCTAATGTTCTGGGTTTTGTATATGATATTCTCTTTGGTTATTTAATAAAGTAGTTATTAAATGAGACCTACCTCTTTTCAGTATGATCCATTCGCTGAGCACCGACCTCCGAAGATTGCTGACCGGGAGGATGAATACAAAAAGCACAGGCGGACCATGATAATATCCCCAGAGCGTCTTGATCCTTTTGCAGATGGTAATTCTTTCCCATTTTTCTATAAGTTTTCAGGAATTTATTTGTCTTAAGTTGTCTTTAGCCCTTTGATTTTTTTTGGCATGCTTATGAATTTGCTTTTCTTTTTTAAAATCCCCCTTATTATAGATTTGTATAGATTTGGTTGAAGTCACAGATGCCATATTCTTCATCTTTATAATGCAAGTTTTCTTTCCAGGTAGAAGGACAAGAAAATAATGAGCCAATGCCATAGAAACGCAAAGGGTTAAAGGTTTTTCTTTTACTTTTGTTTTGGGTACGCTTTCTATACTTTGAACAAATATGTTTTTCTGCTCAAAATACTTTCAAGCTATTGAAAGTTTTCATTCCAAATCCTAGACTTTTGGGCTTGTTACTTTTGAGAAACTGTTTCTCACATTAGAGCTCCCCCCATATTGCTCTAAATATAGTTTAGTAAATGCACCTACTTTGCTCTAAGCATACTTAAAGTTAAAACAAAAGTATGTATACAAGGACTTTGATATTTTTAATAGTTGGAGTCTGTTTTGCTAATTTTAGTGTGCAGGTCAGCACAAGGGGCATAGTGAGTGAGCCTGATGGAAGCTTTCCTCAGGTGAGTTTCAAAATCAAAATTAGGTGCCTGTTTCTTAGAATTAGATTCTGCTGCAGGTTTACAAATTAGACTTTCAGCCTGCATGAATTAGTAGGGATATTCTTTTTTTACTTGCATAATTGTAATTGATTTAAACATGTATGTCAGAATTCACAGGCCCATACTAACTGTCCTTAATTTCTTTCCTACAGCAGTACTGCTATATGCCAGTCCTGTCTGCATTCTTAAGGGTGCAGTTCAACACATCCTCTCTAGATTATGGTGAAAAAGTATTCCAAAGGAAGTCTTATCAGAGCTAGTGTCAGAAAGAATGACACTATCAATTGGGCATGATCTTCAGCATAGGAAATGTCTTAGAATTTTATTATTTTTTCCTAAATTGTGATGCTATACTACTGGTATAGCTGATTATCACATTTTTAAAACATAGTGTGCCTCTGTGAATCTTGTTCTGTACTGTTTGGGCTTCTTTAAAATATTTTGAAGTTTGAAAGCAAATACTGAAACTTGAACCAAGAGACTAACACATCTCTTTGTACACCACTTTTCTTCTGTGTGAAACATAACCGGTAGAAGTAATATATTTCAAGTAATATGTTTCCAGTTGTAATTTTTACTTTCTAAGAAAAGTGTTTTTGGGTCAACAAAACTTAAAAAGAATGAAGCCCTTTTTAGTAACATGACATCAGAGTAAGATTATAGGTGTATTTTAAAAGTCAGATTTTCTAAACTATAACTGTTTTAGAACATTGTATGGAGAACTTATCTAGTTATAGTTATTTGTAGTCAGGATTTTAACAGCTTGCAACAGGTAATGTTTTGAATATAAATATCTTTCCAAAGTGTTACTAATGGTAAAGAGATAATTTTCTAGGCTTCTATTCTGCTGCTTGAAGTCAGAACTGCTGATGGAGACAAAGGCACGAAAGTGTACGTATTCCGGATTAGCAACCCAGGAACCCATCACTTCTGAAGACTCTAAACTGTGCTGTCATTTTGTTTTTATATGCATTAAAATATTTGTTTTAAACTGCTGTAGATATGTTTGTGTTCAAACAGGTTAAATTGATCAGCAAACTCAATAAAAAGTAAGATGTATAATTATTAAAGTTTTCCATCAAAAAATAAATTAAATGATTATGGAATAACATAATATTAGAGCAGGGCAGATAAATCAATTTAACCTAATTATCTTTTATTTATTGTACTCTTGTCCTGTTGCTGTTCTTTTCTGCAGGAGGGAAGACCCCTGATCCTAAAATGAACGCTAGGACTTACATGGATGTAATGCGAGAACAGCATTTAACTAAAGAAGAGGTGTGTGAGCCTGATTTTTATTTTGGTGGTTGTGAAAGAATGTAATAGAAAGTTCAAATTGAGAGACTTTTATGTTTCCTTTTTATTTGCTGCACAAGTAATATTTTAATAGTATTAATAAAAACTAAGTTGAGAAAGAAACTTTACCCAAAATTCTGCTGCCTCCCAAATTAAACTTTTCTTATTTCTTTATCTTTTTCTAGTCCTTGGCCCCTTGGCTATCTGTCTGGGTGTGTACACATATATGTGTATGTATGTGTATATATACACACCCAGAGACATGTATCTTATGGTGGCTGTATCTGTGGGGAGGATTGGTGGTGTGTGTCTGAAACAGATGGCTAAGGGAAAAGTCAGATAGTTAAATCATTCCTTGAAAAACCTCTAAATCTTCCATAAGATTCAGTTTGGATATGGGTGGAGAATTCTGAAGGGTTCTTACTGGCCTGCAGTGATTGCTCCGTTTTGTTCTAACAGTAAGCCTCTCTAAGTTTATTACGAATATATAATTTGTTACATGGAATAAGTATATTTACATAGTTACAATTTTTAAGTTTCCACTTTTTGCCACTTTTCTATCTTACTACATAGTCTGCATTGCAGTTTATGTGAGTTTTAAATAAAACTTTTTCAATGAAAGCATTTTGGTTTTCCACTATTGAAGATTTTACTTCACTGTTTTTAAAGTAGGGTGCTCTGTGTTATAAATTCCATAGTTGCTCATCTTTTGCGCAGAAAGACATTATATAAAACTAGAAATACAGAAAAGAAAGGGAAATGAGGAAAGGCACACTTCCCAGTGGCATAGAAAGCAGAATGAGTGAAGACAATGACATTAAATTGAAATGACTGTGCTGATTATATATGAAAATATGTTGAAAAGGTTTTAGCAATACTCCGTGATTTTTGAAATATTTGTAGAGAGAAATTAGGCAGCAGCTAGCAGAAAAAGCTAAAGCTGGAGAACTAAAAGTTGTCAATGGAGCAGCAGCATCCCAGCCTCCCTCAAAACGAAAACGGCGTTGGGATCAAACAGCCGATCAGACTCCTGGTGCCACTCCCAAAAAGCTGTCAAGTTGGGATCAAGCAGAGGTAATTTATTTTTATTTTTAATGATGATTATTATTGTTTTTAGATTTTCCCTCTCACATGGAGTGTATTAGCCTACTCTTGTTGACATCAGGTGAACACAGACCAGGTGGCTCAAACAACAGACATTTATTTCTTCATAGTTCTGGAGGCTTGAAGTCAATATCAAGGTGTGTGTGCATGGAGAGAGCAAGCGAGCTCTTGTGTCTCTCCTAAGGACACCAGTGTTACCAGGTTATGGCCCTAACCTTATGACCGCATTAAATTACCTCACTAAAGGCCTAATCTCTAGATAATAGTCACATTGGTGGTTGAGGGCTTCAACATAAGTTTTTTGGGGGGAAGACACAGTTCAGTCCATAGCCTGGAATAAAGGAACGTCCCTTTTGGAATATTAAAACATTTCAGTATGTCACATTGTGGAGGTTGAGTACAATATAGTGATCTTCTTCATTTTCTAGATGGATAATTTAAGCATCTGACCACTGGTGTCACATGGGTAGTGCTATTGCATTTCCTTGGTCAGTTTATTTTCTTAGAGAACGTCTTTAGGGGTTGTTTTTATTGTTTCATTTGTTTAAAATTTTTAAAAATTGTAAAATAATAAAATTTGCCATTTTAACCATTTTAAAGTGTACAATTTAGTGGCATTAATTACACTCACAATGTTGTACAACTATCTCTACTAATTTTGAAATTTTTTCATTACCTTGAGCAAACAGTAATCATTAAGCAGTAATTCTCTATCCCCCTTACCCCCAGAGAAAATTTCAAACATAATACCTCCTTAACAGCTTTTTAGCTGATGACTTTGTTTCCTATTTTTCCTTTCCAAAGTAGAAACAATAAAAAAACTTACACCGTTCCCACTGTGAAATCTACCAGTATGCCTGTGTCTGTTCTCATTTACTCTTTTCTGGGTTGTCAATGCAGGTTGAACAGCTTCTTATATACTATTTCCCATCCCCTCTTACTACTCAGAGACTTTTGTGTAACATCAGTTTTTTCTCTGTACTTCAGGCTATTATCAGCAAACACTTTGTACCCATTTTCCTCTTTAAAAAACAAACTGCAGGAAACCATCCCTTGATCTCACATCCCCTTCCAGCTACCATCTCATTTCTGTGTCTTTACTGCAGAATGCTTTCAATGAGTTGTCTATACCTGCAGTCTCTGCTTATCTAGTCTTTTGCTTGCACCACTCCACCAAAACATCTCTTGTCAAAGTCACTTGACCTCCTTTTGGTAGATCCAAAAAGATCAAGTCTCAATCCTCATATCCTATATCATCATATCATAGATCCTGTCATATATCAGTGGCATTTGCCATTACTTGATTCGCTTTTCTTAGGTTCTGGACTTCAGTCTCTCTTGATTCTCTTAATGCTCTCCTCACTGACTCCTGTTCCTCAGTCTTGTTTGCTCGATCTTCCTCAGCTTCCTTTAACTTTGGGGTTTTCTAGTTCTCAGTCCTTGGACCTCTTTTCTATCTAAATGCACTCCCTAAGATCTCATTCCTGTCTTCATATACCATCTCTATAAGACTACTCCCAAATGTACAAATCTATCCCCTACATGTCCTGGGTTCTCAGACTTGACACTTCTATTTGAATGTTTAATAGATATTTCAAAATGAGTTTTTCTAAAATAAAATTACCGATTTTCTCTATTCACTCACCCCTTCCAGCCTGTTCCCATGTTAAAGAGTCACGTCAGTGTCATCCAATAGTTACTCTCTTGTCCCAAATTTTATCCATAAATAAATTTTGTTGGCCCCACCTTTAAATATATTTGGGATCTAACCACCATTCATGACCTCTGTCTCCACCACCCTAGTCTAAATCACTAACTTTTTTTTAAAGTTTATTTATTTTAGTAATCTCTGTACCCAGCGTGGGGCTTGAACTCATGACCCCGAGATCAAGAGTTATATACTCTTCCAACTGAGCCAGCTAGGTGCCCCCTAAGTCACTGTTTTAGCATAGACTTCTGCAGATTTATTTATAGACCGTGGCAGTTTATTCCCAAACCCAGAATTGGGATATAATAAACCTAATAATTTCCAAACACTTGAGTTTAAGGTAGAGCGTGAGGAGTTCCCATTTGCTTGCTGGCATATGAGAGGATTTGGCTCTTTAGAATATAAATTATTACTAAATTTATTTATTATTTATTTATTTTGAAGATTTTATTTATTTATTAGAGAGAGAGAGTGAGCACAAGCAGGGGCAGAGGGAGAGGGAGAAGCAGACTCCCCTGCTGAGCAGGGAGCCCGATGCAGGGCTTGATCCCAGGACCCTGGGATTATGACCTGAGCCAAAGGCAGACACTTAACAGAATGAGCCACCCAGGCGCTCCTAATTATTACTAAATTTAATTCTGTGGTTGATAATGCTAATTTTAAAAACTGGGAAGGAGAAATTTGTGCTGCTGTGTATTTGTATGCTCATGAAAACTAGACAAAAGAGTTGATGTCTGGGGGCGCCTGGGTGGCTCAGTCGGTTGGGTGTCTGCCTTCGGCTCAGGTCATGATCCCAGGGTCCTGGGATCGAGCCCCGCATCGGGCTCCCTGCTCAGCGGGAACCTGCTTCTCCCTCTCCCACTCCCCCTGCTTGTGTTCCCTCTCTCGCTGTCTCTCTCTCTGTCAAATAAATAAAATCTTTAAAAAAAAAAAAGAGTCGATGTCTGTCTTATAAAACTGTAGAGTTTCAGATGATGTTTTCTTTCATTCTGCTTGTTTAACACAGCTCCATCCTAATCAGGACTGTGGGAATTACAGTGGATAGTAGAAAAAGTTTATCTCCTACCTGATCAGGAGGAGGAGCAGTTGCCAAAAATGAAATTTTGAACAATTTATGTGCTTCACTCACCTAATTGAAAATTTCTCAACCCTGAGTGATACGTAAAATCTTTTTTTTTTTTAAAGATTTTATTTATTTGACAGAGTGAGTGAGAGCAGGAACACAAGCAGGGGTGGGTGAGAGAGGGAGAAGCAGGCCTCCCACTGAGCAGGGAGCCTGATGCGGGGCTCGATCCCAGGACCCCGGGATCATGACCTGAGCTGAAGGCAGACTCCTAACAACTGAGCCACCCAGGCGCCCGCATAGAATCTTTTTAAAGGAAAACAAATACTGTGCCTTAAATTTGTTATGGTATTTATGCAAATTTGCGAGTATAAAGCTAAACAGAATTCTTGTGTTGGATAGAGCATCCAATTTTTTTTTTTTTTAAGATTTTATTTATTTATTTGACAGAGAGAGAGACAGAGAGGGAACACAAGCAAGGGGAGTGGGAGAGGGAGAAGCAGGCTCCCTGCCGCGCAGGGAACCCAATGCGGGGCTCGATCCCAGGACCCTGGGATCATGACCTGAGCTGAAGGCAGATGCTTAACGACTGAGCCACCCAGGTGCCCCCATCCAATTTTAAATATATAAAAGTATATTATAAAACCGGTGGAATATTTATGCGTCTTAAGTACAAATTTTGTTTGGCTTACACTGAAGCCAACAGAAGAACCTGCAGAGTGCAGACAATATAGTATCAAAGTAAGGCACAATATTCTGTTACCATGGGCTGTCTGATACCTTACATCACCTATTCCTTGTGTGTTTGAACTATAATGGAAACTTTGATTACTTCACTCTACTTCTAATCTTTTTTTCACTAATCTTACCAGCATTAGTTAGAGTAATATTACAAATGTGGTTGTAAATCTCAGGGTTTGAAATCATGTGGCAGTATCTAGTTACAAGATAATTACCCAGGTGGTCCAAAACATACTTAGATTAAACACGCACATGAAACTGAAAAAAACACAAAAATAGTATTTCTTAGTGAGAACTCATAGATACATGTCTCTAAGCACAGTTTGGGAAGTATGGCTATAATTAAAGCTGAAATTTTTTTATTGCACATATAGACAAAGAAGGCTTAGTGATTTTCTCAAAGTTGTGGAGCTAATAGTGGTATATACAAGACTCATACCCAAAAATCCATTTTCTTTTTTTAAGCTAGGGCTTTTTCACTGCTCCAAATTAAAACTTCACATTGTTTTTAGTCAAACATACTTGCTATAAAGTAGGTGTTTCTTAAGCAGGGTAATTTACTCTCATTAATACAGAATAAGACTAAAATATTTGTTAACAATTTTTTTGATAGAAATTTTCTAGTTATTTTTATGTGGCTGTGTAGGTATGTGAAATAAAGTGTTTTTTTGCTTTGTTAAGACCCCTGGACATACCCCTTCCTTAAGATGGGACGAGACACCAGGTCGTGCAAAGGGAAGTGAGACTCCTGGAGCAACCCCAGGCTCAAAAATATGGGATCCTACACCTAGTCACACACCAGCGGGAGCTGCTACTCCTGGACGTGGGGATACACCAGGCCATGCAACACCAGGCCATGGGGGCGCAACTTCCAGTGCTCGTAAAAACAGATGGGATGAGACCCCCAAAACAGAAAGAGGTATTTCTGGTGGAATCTTGGTGTGTGTTTAGGTGAAATAATTGATTTGATGAATGGTATGTTTATAGGAGGAAATCTGTTCACATCTCTAGTCCTGGGTAGAAAGGTAAATAATCAGTCGCTTTGGGGGATAGATAAAGAACGAAGGAGATCATATGCTTGAATTCTTTTCCCTTCTTGAAAACATAAAATTTACCATTTTAACCATTTTAAGTGTACAGTTCATGGTGTTAGGTACATTTGTAGTATTGGGCAACCATCACCACTATTCATTTCTAGAACTTTTTCATCATCCTGAACAGAAACTCTGTACCCGTTAAACAATAACTTACCATTCCCTCCTCCTCCCAACCCCTGGTAACCTCTATTTTCTGTCTGTATAAATTTGTCTAAATCTCTTGTTTGTGTGTGTGTGTGTGTGTGTGTGTGTGTAAACTCTTTAAAGCTATGGTTTGTTAATTCTTCATGAGAAGGCTTAATAGTACATCTGTTACATTAAAATTTTATAAAGGATTTCTAATGATATGGGAGAATGCTCAACATATGGTGGATGAAAGAAGCAGTTGAGTTGTACACGTGGAGTAATCCAACTGTACAGAGAAATCAGAAGTAGCTCAAGATGCATAAAGTGGCTGTCTCTGGGTTGTGCTATTATGCCTGGTTAAAAAAATACTTTCGTTTTTCTATTCCTCAGTGGCTTGTACATTTTTGTAATCAGTGGGAAAGAAACAAAAAATAATGTGGGAGGATAAATACGAAATGAAAATTTAAACTTTAAATGGGTCTCCATTTTAAGAATATCCTGTTTTTGAACTTGACCAGTTTTAATATGTTAGCTCTTTGAGAATAAACAGTGATTTTTTTGACAGTGGTTAAAATTTTTTATTTATTTACTTTTTTTTAAAAAAAGATACTCCTGGGCATGGAAGTGGATGGGCTGAGACTCCTCGAACAGATCGAGGTGGAGATTCAATTGGTGAAACACCAACTCCTGGAGCCAGTAAAAGAAAGTCACGTTGGGATGAAACACCGGCTAGTCAGATGGGTGGAAGCACTCCTGTTCTGACCCCTGGAAAGACACCAATTGGCACACCAGCAATGAACATGGCTACCCCTACTCCAGGTAGAAAATCTTCCATTGGAAATAATTTTTTTCCTGGAAATATTTTGAATTTTTTTTCTCTCAGGTATTGTGTGTGCTATTAATGCCTATTTTTAGCAAGAATAATTGGATTAAAAGTTTTGGTTGAATTTATAATAACAAAGCAATTAAAATTAAAATTAAAAATTGATGTTAACTGTCTTATATCCCAAGGGCCTATGTAATGTTAAGACTTGCACTATAGGGGCGCCTGGGTGGCTCAGTCAGTTGGGCAGCTGCCTTCAGCTCAGGTCATGATCCCAAGGTCCTGGGATCGAGCCCCACATCGGACTCCATGCTCGGCGGGAGGCCTCTTCTCCCTCTCCCACTCCCCCTACTTCTGTTCCCTCTCTCGCTGTCTCTCTCTTTGTCAAATAAATAAAATATTTAAAAAAAAAGACTTGCACTATAGATTGTTGTTAACAGAAATTTGCTCTTTTGGTAGGTCACATAATGAGTATGACTCCTGAACAGCTTCAGGCTTGGCGGTGGGAAAGAGAAATTGATGAGAGAAACCGCCCACTTTCTGATGAAGAATTAGATGCTATGTTCCCAGAAGGATATAAGGTAATAACAAATACCAGTGTGGTGATATTTAGGATGTGAATTTTATTTAAATGTTCTGTGAAGAAATTAATTGGTCAAGTTTGTATTGGCCCTGCCCGAAGTTAGCTGGAACCTAGGACATCTAGAGGGCCTTTACAGAGCCTTATATTGCCAGTGCCTGCTGCTTTTTAAGAGTTTGTATGTTTTTCCCCTTGTTAGGTTTATATTAGAGTGTTTTAAGTGTGCATGAATTTCTGCTTTAAACTTCTTATAGCCTCCACATAATGCTGTGGGAATAGACATTCTACAACTTACTGTTGTCTTCTTAATTGCAGTCATTGATTTCCTTAATATCAATAGGAGAGAAAAATCTTTCTTAGTGAATCTTAGGTGAAGTTTTTGGTTTAATCAAATGGTGTATTTTATAGGGCTTTGGTAAATATTTTACTTTTGGTTTTTATGAATTTAGTTTTATACACAACTCATTTTTGTCAAACAACTTAAATATTAAGATTCTTTGCTTTTATAAAACTGCAGAGATTTATTTGAATGGGTTTCATTTTATTAAAATTAACCCTTTATTATGTGTACTTTGTGAGCTTATTTCCATTTATGACCTATCGGCTCATCAACATGTTTATATAGGTTAATGTTTGAAAGTGATCAGAATTTCATAAGCCTGCTTCAGGTATCTCATTTTCCCACATTCCTAATATTCTTAATTTATATTTTAATTAGATGAGAAATATGAATGGTTGTCATACAGATTTTAAACATAAGATAGAAGGATGGTATCAATGTTAATGCTTGTTTCCGAGCAGAAAGCTTCTAGCTAATAAACTAAGATATTTTAAGTGCAAATATTAATTCATTGTTATTATATAACATAATGAAACTTTATAAAGTTAAGAAAATCCTAAACTATCTTTTAACTGTACTAGGTACTTCCCCCTCCAGCTGGTTATGTTCCTATTCGAACTCCAGCTCGAAAGCTGACAGCAACTCCAACACCTTTGGGCGGCATGACTGGTTTCCACATGCAAACTGAAGATAGAACAATGAAAAGTGTTAATGACCAGCCATCTGGAAATCTTCCATTTTTAAAACCCGATGATATTCAGTACTTTGATAAACTTTTGGTGAGTAGTAATAACAGAACTAAAATACTGCTTTTTATTTAGGACTTACAAATTGCAATATCTTAATCTACCTTTACATTTTCTCTTTTTACTAATAGGTTGATGTTGATGAATCAACACTTAGTCCAGAAGAGCAAAAAGAGAGAAAAATAATGAAGCTGCTTTTAAAAATTAAGAATGGAACACCTCCAATGAGAAAGGTAAGTACCACTTCACTAAATCATCAGGTTCATTATAATTTTATGTTAGGAATTTATAATTAATCTCTTCATCTTTACCAACGGCATAGTGTAAGAGAAAGAAAGGTGTGTACTATGAGGGATTTAGCTTTTTAATCAAACAGTTTTATGCTAATAAGGATGTTGAAAAATGGGATTCTCCTTTTTGTTCTCAGGGCCTTTAAAACATGCTGAAGACACTAAGGTAATTAGTAGAATTATGTGAGGAATTACATTAGTATCATATGTAATTTGAAAATGGGCATTGCTTTAGCAGAAGTTAAGGAGTTTTATATTGTATCCTGTGGCTCCATTATTCTACTAAATTACCCTTTTTTGAATTAACCGAAAACAATGAACTTCAGTTACAGGAGTTCAGACTTCAGAATAATTTGATGGGAATACACTCAGGCTACACTGTGTAAGATGTCTGTGACGTTTACACTAAAAATACTGTTATAGAAAATCATGGAATAATTTGCATGTTCTGAATGCTTAATTATAAAGGAACACACCTTTTACTCTTTTTTTCCCCCGCTAGGCTGCATTGCGTCAGATTACTGATAAAGCTCGTGAATTTGGAGCTGGTCCTTTGTTTAATCAGATTCTTCCTCTCCTGATGTCTCCTACACTTGAGGATCAAGAGCGTCATTTACTTGTCAAAGTTATTGATCGAATATTATACAAACTTGATGACTTAGTTCGACCATATGTGCACAAGGTTTGTTCTCTTCAAGTAGTGTTTCTACTGGTTGAATTTTTTTTTTTTTTTTAATTTTATTTATTTATTTGACAGAGACACAGTGAAAGAGAGGAACACAAGCAGGGGGAGTGGGAACGGAGAAGCAGGCTTCCCGCTGAGCAGGGAGCCCGATGCGGGGCTCGATCCCAGAACCCTGGGATCATGACCTGAGCTGAAGGCAGACGCTTAACGACTGAGCCACCCAAGCACCCCCTGGTTGAATATTTTTTTAATATAAAAGGAATTCATGGATTTTTAAAACCAGCTTATTACATTTGCAAAATTTAAAAAATTCTAAAGTAGTAGCTGATGCATGCATTCACAGTATAAAGAGAAATTTCAGCCCCCAGCAAGACACTGAGTTAACCAATACTAAATTTACATGTCCTCTTAGACCCTTTTCTTTGCATAAGCATACATCACACATATACAAATATATGTGTGTATATGTAGAAGGAACTTTTTGTCATTTTTACACTGGATTCATATTATTTATATTTTTTCATTTGCTTTTATTGGTATAACATTAGGACGAGAAAAGATGTGTGTCTGTAGTACACCATTTAGTGTTAAGGACCCATCTTTCTGCTGGTGATGATAATGCCGTAGAATTGTAAAATGAAGATTGATGTTTAAGTTATTATCTTTTAAAATGTTGACTGTTAATCTATGTGATTAATAGCTCCCCCCAGTTTTTATCTTTATATTTGTCTTTATATGTCTTGAATTTGCATAATTAAAATTTTTAATTCGTCCTTGATTAACAGAGTCCTGGTAATTATAAATTTCCTGGTAAAATATGTTTTGTATGCTTGTGTGTTTAAATTACATAAATGGCCTATAATAAATTTTTTCTCTGTAATTTTACGAGTATGGCATTAGTAATTGTTGTGAAAATGTAGCTCTTTTTCTTTTTCAGATCCTTGTAGTCATTGAACCATTATTGATTGATGAAGATTACTATGCTAGAGTGGAAGGTCGAGAGATTATTTCTAATTTGGCAAAGGTATTTATATTTATTTTTGAGAAGAAAGTTTTGTATCCATCAATAGGATTATTTGATTATAGAAAGAGTTCCGGGTTAATGTTATCAACTGATGACTGTCCTTTTTTCTTGACTTTTTAGGCTGCTGGTCTGGCTACCATGATCTCTACCATGAGACCTGATATTGATAACATGGATGAGTACGTCCGTAACACAACAGCTAGAGCTTTTGCTGTTGTAGCCTCTGCCCTGGGCATTCCTTCATTGTTGCCCTTCTTAAAAGCTGTGTGTAAAAGCAAGAAGTCCTGGCAAGCAAGACATACTGGTATTAAGATTGTACAGCAGATAGCTATTCTTATGGGCTGTGCCATCTTGCCACATCTCAGAAGTCTAGTTGAAATCATTGAGCATGGTAAGTTGTAATATAACTTTGTCTTTTATAAGACAGGTGTCCTGAAATTTGGGCTACTGGATTTGGGGAGATAGATGGAAGGACTTTATCTGTATCAACACAATATAGTTTATGATGGGCTTTGGCACATTATCTGCTTATAGGCTGTGGTTCATACTGGCTTTTGCCTCATTTTGTCCAATGTGAACGGATTCTGCAGTTTGACTAAATGATGGGGTTGTGGAAATTATAGGAAATGTCACTTAGTTACAACTTGTGTTTGGTTTTTTAGGTCTTGTGGATGAGCAACAGAAAGTTCGGACCATTAGTGCTTTGGCCATTGCTGCCTTGGCTGAAGCCGCAACTCCATATGGTATCGAATCTTTTGATTCTGTGTTAAAGCCTCTGTGGAAGGGTATCCGCCAACACAGAGGAAAGGTAGGTTCACCAAATAGATTTTGTTTTTCGTTTGATTTCTGCTCATTGAAGTTAAGGCAACTTAAATCTAATTTATTAAGTATACGTATTTTTTATTTTAAAATAGGGTCTGGCTGCTTTCTTAAAAGCTATTGGGTATCTTATTCCTCTTATGGATGCAGAATATGCCAACTACTATACTAGAGAAGTGATGTTAATCCTTATTCGAGAATTTCAATCTCCTGATGAAGAAATGAAGAAAATTGTGCTGAAGGTAATTGTTCGAAATTTTTATCCCACATTTGTTTATCTAAATTGGGTGTGTTTCATGGTTCAAAGAGAATGTTAAAGAATGTTAAAAAAACAACTGTTGTGGGTTAAGCCAGGCCGATTTTACTATTATCTTTTAACTTTTTAGGTGGTAAAGCAGTGTTGTGGAACAGATGGTGTAGAAGCAAACTACATTAAAACAGAGATTCTTCCTCCTTTTTTTAAACACTTCTGGCAACACAGAATGGCTTTGGATAGAAGAAATTACCGACAGGTAAACTTTTATTGTAAAAAATATTTTCAAGGGATTCCTGACTGGCTCACTTGGTAGAGCATGTGACTCTTGATCTCAGGGTTGTGAGTTCAAGCCCCACATTGGTTGTGGAGTCTACTTTAAAAAAGAATATTTTCAAAAATCCTTTCAACTAATTTTTATAAGTCATTTCGAATAAATGTTACATATTGTTTTTTGCCCTAGTTACCTCACAGTATGTGCTTGATTGTGAAAGGAAATGGATTTTAGTCAGCCAGTTAACTTCCATTTTGATTTTGCATCCTACAATAAATTCCCAAGTAGGAATTAATATCTTTGTCTAGTTAAATGAAATGCTTCATCTGGCTAGGTAAAACATGACTATAGTCTTACTTTAAATCACTTTGATTAATACCCACATTTGGGTTTTTTGGTCACCTTTCTCTTAAAGGTTTTTTTTTTTTTTTTTTTAATTTAAAGATTTTATTTATTTATTTGAGAGAGACAATGAGATAGAGCATGAGAGGGGATAGGGTCAGAGGGAGAAGCAGACTCCCTGCCTAGCAGGGAGCCTGATGCGGGACTCGATCCCAGGACTCCAGGATCATGACCTGAGCCGAAGGCAGTCGCTTAACCAACTGAGCCATCCAGGCGCCCCTATTTTTTTTTTTTTAAAGGATTTTATTTATTTGAGAGAGAGCGAGAGCAAGAGAGAGAGAGCACACAAGCAGGGGGAGGGGCAGAGGGAGAGGGAGAAGCAGGCTCCCCGCTGAGCAGGGAGCTGGATGTGGGGCTTGATCCCAGGACCCTGGGATCATGACCTGAGCCGAAGGCAGATGCTCAACCGACTGAGCCACCCAGGCGCCCCTCTCTTAAAGGTTTTAAAACAGGAATTAACTGTTCTCAACATGCTTGCTGGCCTGATTATATCTAAAGGGTTTTTTTTCCTTTTTAGTTAGTTGATACTACCGTGGAGTTGGCAAACAAAGTAGGAGCGGCAGAAATTATATCCAGGATTGTGGATGATCTGAAAGATGAAGCTGAACAGTACAGAAAAATGGTGATGGAGACAATTGAGAAAATTATGGGCAACTTGGGAGCAGCAGATATTGATCATAAACTTGAAGAACAGCTGATTGATGGTATTCTTTATGCTTTCCAAGAACAGACTACAGAGGTAATGATACTAATTATATTATGGCAAATTGCTGCTGACTTTCATGTTTGTAAAACACATTTCAAGCAAATAATTATCACTAAAAAGTAATTGAATTTAAAATTTTAGAAATGCTCATGGTCTCATTCCAGTTGTCTGGGAGGAAATACTCTTTAAATTTTTAGATTTCATTTTGTTAAAACAATATTAGCATTTTTAAACTGTTCAGTCACAAACTGAATTCTAGTTCCCAGTGAATGTAGTTCTAAAATGTAACTTAGCTTTTCTTGTTTTAGGACTCAGTAATGTTGAATGGCTTTGGCACAGTGGTCAATGCTCTTGGCAAACGAGTCAAACCTTACTTGCCTCAGATCTGTGGTACAGTTTTGTGGCGTTTAAATAACAAATCAGCTAAAGTTAGGCAACAGGCAGCTGACTTGATCTCTCGAACTGCTGTTGTCATGAAGACTTGTCAAGAGGTAAACTTTTGTATCATATTCTTATTTCTTCACCAAATAGTTTCATGTGAATTAGTACCATTTTAACATTATTTTTTTTATTACAGGAAAAATTGATGGGGCACTTGGGTGTTGTTTTGTATGAATATTTGGGTGAAGAGTACCCTGAAGTATTGGGCAGCATTCTTGGAGCACTGAAGGCCATTGTAAATGTAATAGGTATGGAATTTGCTGGTCATATAAGAATTGTTTTGTTCTTTTAACTTTCTTTTTTTGTTAAAAGTAAAATACAGAATCATATTTAGGAGTTGAGTAATGGTTTCTGATACTTTGTTTTTTAAGCACTTCAGAATTACAGTGAAGTCGGGATGTCACAAAAGTCTTGTTTCCTTAAACTCATTTATATTGTACTTTAAAAAGAGAAAAGAGGGCAAGTTTAGGACCTGTAAGAGAGGTGGGAATAGTTACAACTCAAAAAACTTTGAAGTCCAATGGACTAGAGAATCCTAATAAAAATAGTGTCTCACCTGAAATGTATTCAGGGGGTGGGAGGAGACAATACTGAAATTTTAATTTAGTTTTAGGACAAAGTATTATATATTTATCTAACCTTGAATTAGTAAACGATTATGGCAGGTTTTTCCTGTCGTGTTGCAGGAATATAACCAGGGAGAAAAGTGAATTTTTCAAGTTGTCTCGTTTTATTTATGTCTAATTCTTTATCCATTTAGTTTTCTAACCCAAAGTAAAGACACAAGTATATTACAAATGCTCTTGGGTATGGAGAGCAAAGATTTTATTATTTAAGGACGTTATGATGAAGCAAACAAATGGTCTCTTATGTTGACTCTTTCATTGCTGTTGAACATGACTGTTGGGAAAGTAACTTCTGTATGGTTTAGAGGAGCCAAAATAACCTAGCAGGAGGTCAGAATAGCTGGCTGTGATAGCCACTGTTTTTCTCATTTTATTTAGTAAGGGGTTTTTATGCAATATAGGAGATCTTCAAACCATTGCATTTACATATAATCCCCAGTTTAGCCTTGTCTTCTATTGAAGATAGCTGTTTGCCAAAAATCAGTTACTTGGCCACTTGTGGGGCTCTGGTTTGCAGGGAATTTTAAACCATATTGTTGATCAGGGTAATATGGGAAAAGCAATGGAGAGAGAATCAGAACAAGCAATTCTAGTTAGAGCAAGAGCCCCTGCCAGCTGCCTCCTTTTTTCTCTCTTCATAGGTGTAAATACCATCCAAGTATGCCCTGCATTGCAGGGAGACTGGAGATCTGTTTGTTTTGCAGTTAAAGGGTAAGGGGGCCCTTTCTGGAAAATTTTGCTTTAATTTACATGTCTACCTCTGGCTTATATTGTTGTGTATGGCCGGAACATAAACTGTCCCCATATTTAAATGTGAGTGTACAAGTACATTTCAGAACCAGATAAAACTTTTTTTTGTTGTTGAGTATCCATCATTCTTTAAATCACTTCACTAATTTCTTTCATTTCTATGCATAATCGGAAGTTTTAATAAAAAGTTAAAAACAATTCTGAGTCTGGTCAGAATCTGGGACTTTTTCTTTCCATAGGCAGCTGTAAGTTTATATTTATGCCTGGTTATGTATATTACATTGCTAAGTAAAAGGTAAAATGAACAAAGAATATAGTTCAAATGTTTATTGATAGTGTGTTGACTTCTGTTAAATAGGTATGCATAAGATGACCCCACCAATTAAAGATCTCCTGCCTAGACTCACCCCCATCTTAAAGAACAGGCATGAAAAAGTACAAGAAAATTGTATTGATCTTGTTGGACGTATTGCTGACAGGTAAGCAGATTACCTAAATATTTTTATGAGGTGTATTGGTTTTCACATTTAGCTACTTTTCATTTACTGCAAATTTGCTTAGTGCTTGCTTCGGCAGCACATGTACTGCAAATTTGCTTAATGTTGCAAATACATATAGTAAGATTATCCAGTGAAATTTTCAGTGAAATTTCAGTTTAGATGGTGATGAGAGGTGGCAATATAGTTTTAAGATTAAACCATCCTTTCTGAAGAGTAATATTTTTATTTAATGCTTAAACTGAGTAGGCGATCATGTTTTGAGAATTAATTTGTTTACCTTCTAAAATTTATTATCAAAACAAATAACTTTTTTCTTAAATTAGGGGAGCTGAATATGTGTCTGCAAGAGAATGGATGAGGATTTGCTTTGAGCTTTTGGAGCTCTTAAAAGCTCACAAAAAAGCTATTCGTAGAGCCACAGTCAACACATTTGGCTACATTGCAAAGGCCATTGGGTGAGTATTATTTATTTTTATATATGTATTTTTAACTTTGTAATAAACCGATCGTGTTGGAGAAGCTTCTGTTTCTGTAGTAATCTCTAAAGGCATGGTATGAGTAATACAATTGAGAAAGCACATCATTTAACCACTGACCTTCAATTTTTGAGATGTTTTCTTAAATTTCAAATTAAAATAGTTTTAAAACAGTTTTTTTTTTTTTTTAATTAAAGATTTATTTATTTATTTTTAGAGAGCAAGGGCAAGGGGGAGGGATAAAGGGAGGGGGAGAGTCGTAAGCGAACTCCCGCACTGAGTGTGGAACCCGCTGCGGGGCTAGATCTCATGACCCTGAGATCATGACCTGAGCCGAAATCAAGAGTCAGACACTTAACTGACTGAGCCCCCCAGGCGCCCCTAGATGGAGAGTTTTAAAATTTACTCACACCTCAGATATTTTCAGAGAGGAAAATAGTACCATCTTTAGAATAATTCCAAATTTTTGTTGGTCTTTTTCAGGATATTGTTTAAAATGTTAGAGCCAGTTCTTAATAAAACAATCAGCATAATTTAATTCTCATATTAATGCTTTGTATGTGTGTGTGTTTTTTTAACATTTTATTTTGAGAGAGTGAGCAAGCATGAGCATGGGGAGGGGTAGAGGGAGGAGAAGCAGACTCCCCACTGAGCAGGGAGCCCACCATAGGTCTCGATCCCAGGACCCTCAGACAATGACCCGGGCTGAAGGCAGATGCTTACCCGACTGAGCCACCCAGGCACTTCAGTGCTTTGTGTTTTTTTTTTTTTTTTTTTAAGATTTTTTATTTATTCATTTTGACAGAGACAGCGAGAGAGAGGGAACATACGCAGGTGGAGTGGGAGATGGAGAAGCAGGCCTCCTGCGGAGCAGGGAGCCCGATGCGGGGCTCAATCCCAGGACCCTGGGATCACGACCTGAGCCGAAGGCAGACGCTTAACGACTGAGCCACCCAGGCACCCCTCAGTGCTTTGTGTTTTAAAAATAATTTTCTAGGGACGCCTGGGTGGCTCAGTCGGTTAAGCATCTTCTTTCAGCTCAGGTCATGATCCTAGACCCTGGGATTGAGTTCCGCATCAGGCTCCTTGCTAAGCAGGGAACCTGCTTCTCCCTCTGCCTCTGCCTCTCCCCACTACTCGTTCTCTCTCTCTCACTGTCTGTCAAATAAAATAAAAATAATTTTCTAAAATGAATCCACAAACAACCAAAATTATAACTATTAGATAATCTATGGTTATTTGCTTTTACTTCATCAGAACCAAACTAGAAGAAATAAAGGAATAGTCATTTTAGAAAATGAGATACCATGCATACATGGGGCTTAGTAACAGAAAATATTTTCAAGCAATAAAGCATAAAAGATTAATTAGATGGAATCTCCTCACCCTCTTTTTGGTAGCAGTAATAATTTATTTCAGCAGTGATACATTCAAGATATTTGCAGTGAATAGCTTTTGTGCTTTTTTTTTTTTTTTAAAGATTTTATTTATTTATTTATTTGACAGACACAGCGAGAGAGGAAACACAAGCAGGGAGGTGGGAGAGGGAGAAGCAGGCTCCCTGCCGAGCAGGGATCCCAATGTGGGGCTCGATTCCAGGACCCTGGGATCATGACCTGAGCCGAGGGCAGACGCTTAACGACTGAGCCACCCAGGCGCCCCACTTTTGTGCCTTTTTTTTTTTTTTTTAAAAGCTCTCGTGTCTTTCTAAGTTTGTGGTAAAATAAATGCTTGAAGAAGTATAGATGTAATAAAGTTATGTGGGAGGGAAGATAAGAAAAGGAAAGTAGATCTTGTGTGTTGGGGCATGAGAGACCGCAGTTTGGATACTGCCTAGCTCTAGTGGCCACGTTTTGACCACTCTAGAATTATTCATTTTAAGTGTCTGTCTTCAGCTCAGGTCATGATCTCAGGGTCCTGGAATCGAGCCCTGGGTCAGGCTCTCTGCTCAGCAGGGAGTCTGCTTTTTCCTCTCACTCTTCCTCTGTGCTCTCCTTTCTCTCGCTCTCAAATAAATAAATAAATAAAATCTTAACAAAAAAATAAGTGAAGTTCTTAAGTAGAAACAAGTGTCAGTGCCAAATGACTTTAAAGTATATTTTATCATTAAATTATAAAGTTCCCAATATTTACCATAAAGTTTTATTCCTTTGCACTTTTTTCTTTTCTTTCCCCCCCCCCAAAAAAAATTGACTTATAATCTGACAGTTTGCTGACACATTGCCTTTTTTTCAGCCCTCATGATGTATTGGCTACACTTTTAAACAACCTCAAAGTTCAGGAAAGGCAGAACAGAGTTTGTACCACTGTAGCAATAGCTATCGTCGCCGAAACGTGTTCACCCTTCACAGTACTACCTGCCTTAATGAATGAATACAGAGTTCCTGAGCTGAATGTTCAAAATGGAGTGTTAAAATCACTTTCCTTCTTGTTTGAATATATTGGTGAAATGGGAAAGGACTACATTTATGCTGTAACACCATTACTTGAAGATGCTTTAATGGATAGGTAAGTGACCTGAATTAAATGCAAGGAAGTAGTTATAATTCTTCCTTTATTTTAGAACTTACTGGAATAATTATTGTATGACCTATTTGATATGATGCAGTTAGGGAATACTGGCCTAGATTTTTATGAAACTGAACATGACTATTCTCTTCAAATAATATAAATGCTATAGTGGTTCCCCACATTTTCTCTTCCAAGTGCCCCCTCTCCTTTTTAATCCCCCTTTCATATCTTAGACCAAATACATTTTGAAAGCAGTAATTTGATAAACTTTTGTTTTAAAAATTAAAGTCAAATATAGAGGAAGTGATAAGCATGAGCTTATTGATGTGACAGAGATTGTCTTTTTAGCTTTACGTTACTGGATGTGAAGCAAAGATTTCCATTAGGCTTTTGAACTTCTGAACGTAGCCACACTATTCCCGTTTCAGGCCCCAGTTGTGCAGACAGTGGCCATTGATACAGTACTGCTTGAGCTGTTTGACAGATTCCTGATGCCTTTAACTGTCTAGACTGACCTACAACTTTAAACACAAAAGTAACTGGAGAATGTAAAGGGAAGGTCAAGGTCCAGGTAGTGGAAATGACTGTTTTGGCTCTTTATTTTTCAGGAAAGATAAGCTATTCAAATTAGAGCCAGTCCAGTTACTTTTGTGTACAGATTAAAGTTACTCATTCATGACCTTCCAAAAGGGAGACTTAATGGGACTCAACAAATTACCAGAAGGTATAAATGCAAGACAGAGACAGAACAGATATCGTGCTCTGTAAAAGCCTGGTCACCTGGGGCCCAGTAAACTAGAAGCAAATTGTTCATATTCCTCAGTGAGGGGTGCCTGAGCATCATAGTGTGCAGCCTTTGAAGTATGTGACCTGAAGTTAAAAATTATATTTGGTACTATTAAGTTGAGGTGCAGCTCATTGAAGATTACTAAATGAGAAGAAATAATATTTGGGAAATTTATTTTTTTTTTTTTTTTTTTTTTTTTTTAAGATTTTATTTATTTATTTGAGAGAGAGAGAATGAGAGAGAGCACATGAGAGGGGGGAGGGTCAGAGGGAGAAGCAGACTCCCTGCAGAGCAGGGACCCCGATGCGGGACTCGATCCCGGGACTCCAGGATCATGACCTGAGCCGAAGGCAGTCGCTTAACCAACTGAGCCACCCAGGCGCCCTGGGAAATTTATTAATGGAGGAATACTGCTTTGCTGTGAGGTCTAATAGATGAAGCATTATTATAGTGATAATAAGAAAAGATACTAGTAAGTTCAGTGTGTTTTCTTAATACCTTTAAGGTGTTGTTACTTCCTCTGAAGTCTAAGAGTGTGAACTTGTTATTTATACCCACCACAAACTTGTTATCTGATGTTTGTACTCAGTTAAGTAATTGTTGAATAAATAGCTCAGTGATTTGTCATAAACATAAATGCAGTTAACATGGGAGATGATAGAATTCTTACTCTAGGTTTGAAAAAGAATTTGTTCCTTCTCCCTAAATTGCATTTTTGGATGAAACTTAAAATTTACTAGGAAAAGGATTTAATTTTAGTTATCTCTTACATACCAGGATTGAATTATTTTTTCAAGTCTGTTACGTTTATAGAATTCAAAATGAGATATTACTGTTACTCATATCGAAGAGTCATGTGTCCCCTCTTTAGTATCATACTAAAATGTACGCTGCACATGGCGCTTTTGCTCATACTTCTTTCACAGGTTGATTAGGAAATATGGTTTATTTTTGAACCACAGTGAGGTTTGAATCATTAAAGTGAATGTGCTCAAGTAGAATTATGTCATTCTAAAGGCATTCTATATCAGATACATAAGGTATGAGATGACTGCACTGAATTTGTGATTTAGTTTCTGATTAGGGCAGGCAAATATTTGTAAAACTAAGACTATATCTTAACAAAGAGCTTTTTTCCCCACCCTGTTACAGGGACCTTGTGCACAGGCAGACGGCTAGCGCAGTGGTGCAGCACATGTCACTTGGGGTTTATGGATTTGGTTGTGAAGATTCCCTGAATCACTTGTTGAACTATGTATGGCCCAATGTGTTTGAGACCTCTCCCCATGTAATTCAGGCAGTTATGGGAGCCCTGGAGGGCCTGAGAGTTGCCATTGGACCATGTAGAATGTTGCAGTATTGTTTACAGGTAAGGTTAAGATTTTTAAGGGCTTACTCAGAAAAATAATTTAGTTGAATTAAGTCACTATTCCTAATTATGAATAGGGTATAGGGAAGACATTTGTGGGGGGAGGAGAGATTACATTTTGTCTTTGCTTGTTGCAATTTTGTGCATTTGTCAGGTTTTTTTTTCCTCTTAAAGGGAAATGTTTGGAATCCTATATCTTTGTGGGTTTTTTGGTTAGTTGTGCTAAGGTTATGTATGTTATTGAAAATTGAAATAATATATAACTTTTAATTATTCTAGGGTTTGTTTCACCCGGCCCGGAAAGTCAGAGACGTGTATTGGAAAATTTACAACTCCATCTACATTGGTTCACAGGATGCTCTCATAGCACATTACCCAAGAATCTACAACGATGATAAGAACACCTATATTCGTTACGAACTTGACTATATCTTATAACTTTATTGTTTATTTTGTGTTTAATGCACAGCTGTTTCACCTCTTAAACTTGCTTCGATTTGGTGATGTAAACTTTTAAACATTGCAGATCAGGTAGAACTGGTCATAGAGGAAGAGCTAGAAATCAGTAGCATGATTTTTAAATAACCTGTCTTTGTTTTTGATGTTAAATAGTAAACGCCAGTAGTGACCAAGAACACAGTGATTACACATGCTATACTGGAGGGATTTCATTTTTAATTCATCTTTATGAAAATTTAGAATTCATTCCTTATGTTTAAAGGGAATGTTTAATTGAGAAATAAACATTTGTGTACAAAATGCTAACTTGTGTGTGTTTTTTGAACATGACTTGTAAAATGCGGAACTTTGATAAAGTATTGGTTTGTGTAGAATAAGTGGCTTAATTTTATTTTCTGTTACCTGGTTTATAGAAAGTAGCTAGAATATAAACTATATAAAGTGATGGCATCTTTGTCAAATTCCATTGTTCTGTTGATAATGACATCAAGAAGAGTAGCTTTGGGGGTGTTCACCTCAAACTAGCACAACCGTTCCATCACCATAGAACATATAGCACCTTTGCTAACCTGTCTTGCATATACTATTTTGCACTTACATAGCGCCTTTCATCTCTTGATTTCTCAAAATGCTTTATGAACATGTTTAAGAGAAGTGATTCAAGTCTAACTCTTGAGTCTGTGGTTGGAAGGTGGGGAAGGTATCTTTACTTCAGATCTGCTTTCTACCTAAGTATTGCTAATAGAATAAGACAATCTTTGGGCTCTTTCCCATGTCATAAGCCACTACTCAACAATGTATTCAGTAAATACTTGTTGAACACCTGCTGTATACCAGTCACTGTGCTTAGTGTAGGGGATGCAAAGGTGCTTTTGACCTGCCCCTTGCCCTTAAGAAATTCAGTATACTGAAAAAGAGGAGACACAGCTAGTGACTTACGTGCTATTACTTATGTACTGTGATACACAATGGCAGCGGCTAAAATCTCTAGGTTTGCTTACGTTGATCTGTAGGTGTCAAGCATAAATTGAAACCATTTAATTCTCGAGGAACCAAGCATTAAGGCAGTACTTACTGTTTTGGCAACAACTTTAAATATATTTTCAGCTTTTCCTAATTTCCTGACCAAAAATTTCTTCGTTTTAGTCCTTTTACTACCCATAGCAGTTTTGTCTCCTTTGGTTAGTACTTTGGTGAACTTTAATGGGAAATGAGATTCTGTAGCAGGGTCAGCATGGGGTGACTCTGCCATTGTAAGTAAAACTGTTCCACTGGGACAAGGAGGTTTGTTCCTCCAACTGTTAACACTTAGGGCCTCCTGTTTTGGAGGCTTACGTGACAGTTTGTAATTGGCTGACTTTTACAAAATTAATACTGAGCATTAGCTGACTCTTCAGGCAGAATTTATAACTCCTTATTGTTCCTTGTGTAACATAACTTTGTGA
This sequence comes from Halichoerus grypus, assembly GCF_964656455.1. Classification (NCBI taxonomy): domain Eukaryota; kingdom Metazoa; phylum Chordata; class Mammalia; order Carnivora; family Phocidae; genus Halichoerus; species Halichoerus grypus. Next base: position 156,836,802 of record NC_135715.1, on the reverse strand, counting down.
AAACATGTCAGTGTGTACTAAAACAAATTGCCCAAATAATCTTTTTATTCTTGAAATTTTTGTAATAGTAGCCCCCATGTAACTTTACATCTTGCTGTTCCCTGTAGTTTATGTCAGATGACCTTCAGTAATTTCTAATCATGAGAATTGAAGAAAACGATTAGGTTTCAAAGCCAAAATTTGGTTTTAAACCAGTCTTGGAAAAATTTAGTTGTATTTTCACTTCAAGTACTTGGGTAACTTCAGTTTGCTTGGGCCCTGGCTATTAATGGAAAATATATCTGCTTTGTAGTGGCAATGTGGAACAAAGGAGACCGCCTTATATGACTTACTGATGCGAGTAATTTGAAGACAGGTGAGGGAAATACAGCTATGACTTTAAAGGATGGGACCAAATAGAGGCTCATAGACGTTTGGATAATTTTATATGCTTATTGAATAAGGAAAGCATTTTGTGACATACCCATGTGAAAGACGCTATGTGAAGTTTTAACTCTCTTTCAGAAGACTTTTTCTTTCGCACTTTCTTTTGGTGTTTCTTAAAGCCAAACTTAAGCAGGAAGAAAATGTTCTTAAGGGGTGACAGTGGGTGGGTTTTTCTGTGGGCTTTTGTTGGTTTTTCTGTGGGCCCTCTAATGGAATTGATCTCTGGCTGTTCAATTTTTTCCTATTGTATTTTTAAAATTTGTTGTATGGTGCCCTGTGAGCATCAAGTACCACCAGATGAATAAAACTTACTCTGTCTAAAGTCTTAGACCAGTTTTTAATCTTAGTTGACTGTATTGTTGTTGCACTACACTGTTGTGGTTGTGCCGTTTAAATAATATTGAGCTCTTTGGGTTTTCCAGACGAGGGAACTTCGTATTTGAAAAACCAAAAAACTTTCTTTAAATAAGAAAGGAACTGGAAAATTCAGTTGCAGCCATATAGGTTTAATCGTTTGATTCTTTGGTTTCTAGTGCCCCTTAAATCCCATAGTTTAAAAGAAATAGAAGCTACAGCTATTGCAGGGTTTTTCAACCTTGGCATTAACCGTTTTGTTGTGGGGGCACTATCCTGGGCATTGTAAGGTGTTGAGCAGCATCCGTGACCTCAACCCACTAGATGCCACTAGCACCCACCCTAGTTAATGACAACTAAAAATGCCTCTAGATTGTGCCTCATGTCTTTTGGAGGGCAAAATTTCCCTAGGTTGATAACCATTGAGACTTGTTTAGACAGGACTCCCGTCTGATAAAATTAAAGCATGATGTATAAAGCATTTCATTTTGGGCAGCATTTGCCTGGGAAGTAACTAGAAATACTATTTTGCAAATACTTAAACACCTACCTTGGATAAAGTGCCACATTAGTCTTGGGGAAGGCAAGCTGAAAGCGTGTAAGATGCTGACTGACATCTCTCTGGTCCTCAGTCTTGTGGCCCAGTTGGAGGCAAGTGTGTAGTGCAGGGACAGGAGTGCCAGTGGCTCGGTGTTCCTCTTGGAATGCAGTTGTTCAAGGCCCTGGTTGTCACCTGTGGGAGGTGAGGTGTGTGATACGGTGGGAGGCAGACGGGGCACGGAGAGCTCCCCCGCTTTTTTAAAAAAAATGGATAGGAAGCCATAGAATTTAAAGTGATCTGATAGAGAATTTAGATTTGCAGGGATAGTCAAGGTTTATAGTAGGCAAGCGGAAGTAAGTAATCTAGAGAGAGTAGGTTGGTGACATTTCTAGCATTCATGCTAGAAAAACTAAGTTTCAAAATTTTGTTGTTTATTATTTTATAATCTAAAAAGACTGAAAGGACATGCTTGTATATCATATTGGACACAGACTTTTTAAAAATGGCCTAATACATTTTTTTGGAAGGAGATTTGTAACAAGTTAGTGAATGAGAAGCTCTGGAGGAGATTTAGACTGAAGTCCTATCCTGGAATATGTTTGTCCTGGGGAGAAACTCGCAAATAGGAAAAATTGTTAATTGTTCCTATGTCTAACTTTCCCCTAAACTTCAAAATTTTTTCAAATACTGAAAAAAGTTGCAAGACTAGTACAATGAACACCTGTCTGTATCCTCCACCTAAATTTAGCAATTAAAATTTTGCTAAATTGTTCTCCATATTTTTTAAAATACTGTATTTTTATGAAAGTTTTCTGTCAGTATTACTGTAGAGAAATTTGAGACTATATAAAACAGAAGGAGGCTGATGAGCAAGAGAAAGCAGGTAACTGAATGAGTTTCTTGTGAGGTAGAAAGAGGTGAAGTCAGGACACATGGATTTTCTTGAACAGGAAGAAAAACCTTTCCCTGAATCCGTAGGAAGTCAGTGTGGTGGGTTGTAGGCATGAAAAATTGCCCATGGTGTATCAGCGAGTAGCAAAAAAAGAAAAACAGTTCTACTGCTACTTCAGAAACAAGTAGACATAAATGAGGAAAATCAAACTTGTGCAAAAAATTCAAAGTTTAAAAACCTGGTGAAGTTTAATAATTTGTATGCATAGTGTGTAACATGTATAATGTATAATATGCAACTGCATACTCTAGTTTTAATCACCAGAGCAGAATGTAATTTACACATTTGGGAAGAAAATCACTTAGCACGAACAGGATCACCAAGGAAGAGCTAACTCTTCATGTGCCAATATCTAGGGCATTGCTGCTAAAGAGTGTGGGCTGGAGATGAGCAGCATGGGTGTCACTTGGGTGTTTTTTAGAAATACAGACCCTTAGGTGTCACCCCAGACCTACTGCATGAGCATCTACATTTTAGTAAGATCCTCAGGTGATTTATATGTGTATTAAAGTTTGAGAAGTGATCGTCTAGGGCACCACTCCATCCCAATGTGGTAAGGTAACTTCTATGATTAATAAGAGGGATGGAAGTGTCTATGGAGGTGTGGAAGTAGGCCTAATGAGAGACAAGAGGTAGTCAGAACACCCCTAGGATGGTACTTTATTGAAACCTAGGTGAAACCAAAAGGGAGGGAACAAAAGAAGGAGACATTTTGTTTTTGTGTAAAATCAATTGCTTTTTCCAGTAAGGCTGTGCTGTGGACTGAATGCTTGTGTCCCCCAAAACTCATATGTTGAAACTAATCCCTAATGTGATGTATTAGGAGATGGAGCCTTTGGGAAGTGATTAGGTCCTCAGGATGGAGCCCTCTTGAATGGGATTAGTGCCCTTATAAAAAGAGATATGAGAGCTAACCCTTTCTCTCTACTCTGTGCCTTGTCAGGAAAAGATGGCCACCTGTAAACCAGGAAGCCCATGAGCCCACCCTCTCCAGATGCTGGGTCTTGCTGGCACCTTGATCTTGGACTTCTCAACCTCCAAAACTGTGAGGAATAAATGTTGTTTAAGTCACCCAGTCTATATTGTCTGTTATATTCTGCTATGGCAACCTGAATTAAGGCTGGTTAGGTCAATGCAGTTAATAGAACTCAGATGTATATCCACATTGCCTCTCCTCCAGACTAGTTGACACTGGTTGTAGAACTGTGGACTGAAGAGATAGAGGCTGGTTCTCTAGAGGCCAGTGTGAGCTGGCTTGGGGCCAGAGCCACACAGCCTATTAAAAATCCTCTCCCTGCCTTTACCATGTCCCGAGGGAAGATGAGAACAGGGAGTCAACATAGTATAGGCTTACCAGTTGGTTCTAGAGTTTGTCATATCCAGGTTATAAATCCAAGTCCTGGATTCATAACTGGATATTACACTTAGTGACTGTGTGGCCTTGGGCAAGTTATTTGACCTCCGCTTGGGTTTCCTAATTTGTGAATGGGGACAATAGTACCTACTTCAATAAGTGGTGCTCCTTGTGAAGATTAACTGAGATAATGCCCCAGAGGTAAAATGCCTAAGTAAGCATAGGGCTTAGCAAATGCTGCTGATACAGTTTATTATTGTTATTATCATGAGGAGAGCTCTGTTGTCATTACTGAAATTAGAGGGGATGGAGATTGGTAGGTGGCTTGAGAAGAAGTAGTTTGGAAATAACTCTTGAGGGAATAAGAGAAGGAACTCATCAGGGACATTTAAGATGTCCCAAGGGAGGGGCGTCTGGGTGGCTCTGTTATTTAAGCGTCTGCCTTCTGCCCAGGTCATGATCCCAGGGTCCTGGAATCGAGCCTCACGTCAGGCTCCTTGCTCGGTGGGGAGTCTGCTTCTCCCTCTGCCCCTCTCCCCAGCTTGTTCTCTCCCTCTCTCTCTCAAATAAATAAATAAAATACTTAAAGGGAAAAAAAAAAGATGTCCCAAGGAATTGCGGGATATTCTCTCGTATTGTTCAACAGCCCAGGTAGATGGAGAATGTGTTCAGTTGGATTGATCAGCTGGACTGATCAGCAGAAGAAGCAAGAGGATTAGGGGATTGATGTGAGTGCAGTTGAAGTCTTGAAAGTATAGATTTGCTGTTCAAATCTTCAAATCATTTTAGAAAGAACTGGTGTCACTCAGTGGTTAGAAGCACACCCTTCAAATTTCATTTCTCTGGAGATAGTGCATGATTCTGCGTCAAATACTTTAACGAGCTATGCAGTCCAACACATTTTTATTTTCTTACAGGCATTTTTACATTTTCATTGCACTGAATAATCTTGAACAAATGACCTATTTGGCTTTTGAGTTGATGAACTCATACCTTTAAGGGGATTTGAGAAATGTATTCTCAAGCGTGTAAACAGAGTATCTACAACTTAAGTCACAAGGACTTCATTAGTTCATTCGTTTATTTGACATTTATTTACTAAGTGCCAACTATTAGTAGGCTAGCTGCTGTAAGTACAGTTGAAAAGATAGAGGAGAAAATATTGAAGTAACAGTAATAGAGAAGATAATGCCAAAACAAAGCTGCAGGTCAAGTTCTTGGTGAGTGCAGAGGACAGTGCTTCCTTCATGTCAGAGGAGGAAAGAGAGTGTGGTCAGGAGGGAGCTTGAGGAAGAAGGCACACTTGAACTTAATTTTTGAGGGAAAAGTCAGACTTGCCCATATGGTGCTGCAAGGGAAGGATAGAGAACTTTAACAAAGTAGCTTGGATTGTGTCTAAGAAGGTGTGGGCGGGTGGGCAGCCCTTAGTGATAATAAATAGTGGAAGATCAGATGTATTCCCAAGAAGTTAGGTCCAAGTAGGTGGTATATCTGTTCATATCTGAATTTCCACCACCAAGAAAAAAGTTCCCTTCCTTATTGGGTACCCAGTACATCTTTACTGAACAAATGAATGAATGAGATATATTTTGGCTTCAGTTTATGGAAATCTTCCAAGGCCACTTTTTAAACTTTATAGGCAATGAGTAACCACTAACAGTTCAGCATTCATTTATTCAACAGATATTTTTTGAAGGTTTTAAAGGGAAATGGCATGAATTGAATCGTGTTACAGGGAGATTAATATCCCTAGGTTCATTTCCTTGATCCAGAGCATAGATTTACATAAAGAGTTTATCCAGCAAGTGTTGTCAGAGCAGAATTAGTTCCAAGAAGACACTCAGACTGATTAAATCATGCCCCCTACCAAACACCCTTCTTTCATCTCCTTCACTGGGACACTGTGGCCCCTTGTGTTGGTCATGCCTCAACAGTAGCCCACCACTGCAGGATATAGGCCAGTCATGGAAGGAATTGTTATCAACCTGGTTTTGTGTTCTTCAAATTACTTGCTTGTTTGCTTCTTTCCCTAAAAGTCTAACATTTGGGGGTCTGGAGGGTGCTAGAAAAATGATATTTTTAATATCACAAAGAGATCTAGAATATTCTGTCATTTTCAGGGGGAAATGGTTTAAATAGTGAACCCTCCAAAGATCATGGCTAATCTGACTTGCAGACTGAGGGGCTTCCTGGACATTTTCCACGTGAAAAGTTGGGATGGATGAGCTGGTGTGTTCGTGGAGCGTGGCACTACAGCTCTCTGGCCACCTGCCCCAGGAGATCCCATAGACATGTCGTGACAAGGTAAGGAAACAGAAGCGGTTAAGGCTCCGCAAATCAATGCCATTGCTCTGTCTTCACTCCAAATTATATATGGAGCCTACTTTTAATATTTCTCTTAGAGGAAAAGAAATCCTCTTTTTGCTCTAATAAGAAGAAGAAGTTTGTAATTAGATGCTAATGTCATTCATCTCTGTCCAAGAAAGGCTATTAAAGGGGGTCAAGCTGTCTAGTCCCTTTGATGCAGTTACTGAGTTCAGTCCTTGGAAGTTTACCATAGCATACCTGGGGTCAGTCTCTCCCTTCAACGTTTCAAATGATTTGGATTTCTAGAGGAAAAAAAGTGGCCTGATTAGGGATGGATGCTAGCTTAGTATTACTTGACATTATCTTGGGTAAAAAATAAAAGGGGCTGAAAATTAAAACTCTGTTTGAATGCAGTACTGTTCTCTTGTGTGCTGAAATTTTTCTCTTGCTAGTTTTAACAAGAATCACTTAATTAACAGGGCCCTAGTAGAGAAGAGAGAATCATTCCTGATTCTGATAAGATTCTAAAACAGTGAGGTATGGGCAAATAAAGAATGTTGTCACGATTAGAACCTTGGTGTTCAAAAGGAAAAATTATGAAATCTTCATTCATTCAATGAGCAATTTAGCAACATGCCTTACATTTGATTAGTGCTTTATAATTTCCCAAACCCCTATTTGCTTGTTTGTTCCTTACAACAAATGTGAGGTAGACATTTATTATGCCCATTGTACACAGGAGCAAATTAAGGCTCGGTGAGGTTAAGTGGCAGTGCCATCATTTGAACCCTGGCTGGTCTGACTCCAAGCCGATGGATGCTTTCTTTCCACTGATGCATCTATTCGGTGTTATTTTTTAACTATTTTAACTATTGAAATTAGTTTTGATCCTGTTGTTCTGGACTAATGAGAAATATGTCATTTTTTTTTTGAGGGGTGTTATGTTCTTACAAAATCCTTTAGGACTGATAAAGTCAAAGAAGTTACCAGGAGACCAGGAGAATGGAAAACCTTATTATAGAGTATAGAAATAAATGCATATTTAATGTTTGATAGAGAGTGAACTAAAAGGAAAGAAAAAAATAATGGAAAACTTTTGCCAAAAGGCTGTTCAAAAGGAAAACATGACTTATAGAAAGATGAAGCACTACATGGAAATGAGATAAATAATGGAAACCTGTAAATGATTAATGTCTTGGTGCATGTGTATTCTGACAAAGACAAAACTGCTTTCATGAGGTGAAGCAATATGCCTAGCACTGAGGGAAAAAAGGGGAAATGAGCACTAGATTTTAAGTATCTGCCATAGGTTGAGTTTTCAAATACCATAGACAATCACTGGGTTTCTTTTCCCTTGGTATTTCTTTCTGTTGTCTTGTGAACAGTAGATTTGATGATGTGCAAATCTTTATTGACAATTTAATGGCTCCCTCTCCCCATTCAGGTCTTAAGATAGTGTCCTAAGTTAGCTAGCACAATATTTCCTTTTTGTGGGTGTAAATGGAATGCTTGCTGAGCACAGGGCAACTGCTGGTAGCTTACTGGGCTTTTCTGCCCAAATGGCCACCTCAGGAATTCCTTTTGCTCTCCTTGGTCTTGACCTCTGGCCCAGCTATACCCTGAGGCAGTGAGGTGAAGTGGCCCCCAGCTGAGCAGCCCTCAGGCAGAGGAGTGGCGGCTGGGCTGCTGGGAGTAAGCTCACCACATAATTCAGTTCCCCTCATGCCTTGCCACTCTCTTCTGGGCCTCCCTGCCCTGGCACAGAGAGTCGCTGCTGTCTGGTAAAGCCCTTTACTTCCTTCTTCACTTGGCTGGCTCCTGCTCTGTCTTTGGAAACGGTCTCCTTTTACTTCATTTGGAACCCACTGGCTAAGGTGCTGCCCTGATAATGCTCTCCCAGCCCCTGGTGCCCACACGCATCTTCTCCCTCTGTGTCGAAGTTGCCCATTTGCTCATGTGTCTTCCCGAGTGGTCTGTGAAAGACGTGAGCCCATGGATGGGGGGCCCAGCACCTGTCTGCTGCTCGGGGCATGTGTGCCGAGGGACTGAGTGAGTGAGGGCTCTCTGGAATTATTTCAGACAGTTGTGCAAGTACTTCTAGGCAGTAAAGCAGGCAGGCACATTTCTAAGCAAATACTTCTTTGGTATTAATTGACAAGATGTGAAAATATCCCATGTCGTCATGCGATTGAGGAAATCATATAAAACTGCTGTTCTATGAAAAGCTTTGTTCAAAAAATTCTATTTCCTGCAACCTTCTTAGCTTCTGACAGGGGGCAGCAGAGCCCATGAAAACTAAAGTTGGCTGCTTTTTACTGGTGGTTTGAAAAACTTTGGAGTAAGACCTTTAACAATTATCAGCAGAAACCAGCCCTTGATATCTGACAAACCTCACTGTGGAATAAAGACTTTAAGGTAAAGGCTAGCTTTTATTAATTCAATATTCTTTGAAGGCACTACAAATGGTTTATTTTTTTTTTAAAGGAAAAACACTTTATCATTTTTTAATGCAAATAGCCATCTCCCTCACTTTATTGCTGAGTAGGAAAAACTCTTCTTTCTGTGTGTTTCTCCTTTACTACTCACACAGAACATTTCACTTCGGACACTCCTGATCACCAGATGTGTATGGATTTTTTCCCCCACCAAGCAATTCTCTGCAAGACCAGCTGGGTGTCCTATAATTCAGTTCAGTTCTGACACTATCTACCAGGAGTTAGCATAGATCCCACAGGTTAAGGATTCAGTCCCACAAGACACTCCCCCCTCCCCCCACTCTTCAGATGTCAGATTCAAGTCCTAGATTGTTACCATATTTCTGACCTACTGGCTATAAATCGACGTACCCACACACCCCTTATTGAGATCAATAATTTGCTAGAATGGCTTGCAGAACTCAGGGAAATGCTTACTTACATTTACTGGTTTGTGATAAAAGGATGTGCTAAAGGATACAGATGAACATCCAGATGGAAGAGATGCAAGGGGCAAGGTATGTGGGAAAGGGCACGGAGCTTCTGTACCCTCTCCCAGAACACCACTCTCTCAGCATCTCTACGGATTCACCAACCTGGAAGCTCCCCAAGCCCTGTGCCTTTGGGATTTTTATGTAGGCTTCATCATGTAGCCATGATCGATCATTATCTCCATTTCCAGCCCCTCTCCCCTTCCTGGAGGATAGGGGATGGGGCTGAAAGTTCTAAGCATCTAGTCGTGACTTGGTCTTTCTGATGACCAGTTCCCACCCAGGAGCCCTACAAACATTTCCTCATTAGAACAAAAGATGCTTCTATCACCTAGGACATGCCAAAGGATATAGGAACTCTGTGTTAGGAACTGGTGTCAAAGACCAAATATTACAGCAAAAGGTGTTCCTAGTGCTCTTATCATTTAGGAAGTTTAGGAGCTCTGTGCCAGGAACAAGGGGCAGAGGCCAATATATATATATATACATATTTTTTTTTTCACAATTATAAGGTCTTAAAAAAGATGGGTGCCTATTTTTGCCAGTGACTTATAATGCTAAGGCATGAGATATTTCTAGTTGGTATTAGGGAGAATGTCAGCATTGGTAAATTATTACCTGATTCTGTGGCTAATCCTCCCCTCACCCCACCTTGGGGAAAAAAAGACATAAAGTAAATAAGAAAAAACACAATGTAATGAAAGCAATTGAGATAACTACAGCAAAAAGCCAGAGCCTAAATTGTCCCTCCCCTGCCCCTTGTGAAATGAGTCCTTTGGTGTCGGTCCCATGTCGCTCACACCTTTCTGTGCAGTAACCAGTGCATGGCCTGGCATGTAGCAGGCTCAGCAAACTTGTATGGTTGAACAGACACTCTGGCCTGATCATATGTAACTTCTCCAGGGGAGTTCCTGAGCTGTATACCACATCTAGTTGTCCCATAAATACATATGGGTGAGGAATTTGCACTCAGAAACATGATCACTGTAGGCATATACTATCCCAGGTCTAATTTTAGAGACTCTGTTAATGTGTTTTGTTTTGTTTTTTCCTCCTTCCTTCCCTCCCTCCCTCCCTTCTTTCCTTCCTTTCTTTATTAATTTTAAGTAATCTCTATGCCCAACATGGGGCTCAAACTCACAACCCTGAGATCAAGAGTCACATGCTCTACTGACTGAGCCAGATGGGGGCCCCAATGTGTCATATCTAAAAAGATGCAAAGATGAACAGGGGATGGAAAATGGGCAAGATTCCACGTGGTTGCCTGGTGGGTTTGCACAGGTAAGAGACATGCAGGTGAGCTGGGTCTAGCTGGCAGAACTTTGTCCCACAGCCACACAGCCTGAAATCAGGAATAACAAAAGAAATTAGCAAGGTGTCATTAAGTCCTCTGATGTCCTTCTCCCTCTTAGTCTAGAAATCAGCTCTAATCTTCAACTCTCCCTCCTTCCAGCTGTGTCTTTGTTGCTGTATCTTTGTTACACAGGGGCTTTCCATCTTTTTATTATGTTAACGATTAGACCTTTGTCCCCCATCCCTGTTAGGTTCTCTTCATAATTTTCAGAGGCAGATTTCAAAACTGGGTTCTTGCTAATTAATAAGAGCCTGGCCATTTCTTTTAATAATCACTCTTATACTGACTTCACCTTTTTTTTTTTTTTTTTTCCATTTGCTTAACAGCTTCATATGATTCATCCTGTTTGTAGAGACAATGATTCTCTTAAGGGACAGAAAAGGTATTAGAAGTTTCTCCTAGTGGATGAGTTAGATGAGACTCAGAGAGGGGATGTTCTGGGCCTGTTGGTCACCTGGATTGTTAATGGTAGAACTGGGATGAGAATACCCTTATCCAGACTCCTCTGGAGCAGCTCATGATGCTCACTCATCAGTGGGACCTGGTTTAGCAGTAGGGTGGGGGAGATTCTGAAATACGGGATGGAGGGAAGGTGTGCATGTTTGGGCTTAGCACAGTGCCTGGCTCAGTGCTGTCTTCAATACGTGGCAGACTGCCATGGGGTGTCCCAGCCATGGGATTAGTAGAGAGCATAGAGGATATTCACAGAAAGGGATATGGGTAGAGACATACCCAAGAAGGCAGCGATCAGGAGAATAGTCTTCCAGAGGCACAGAGCATTTTGGGGTATCTTTTACTGGGCCAGGATTTATGTGATTTTTTTTTAAAGATTTTCTTTATTTGATAGAGAGAGAGCACAAGCAGGGGGAGTAGCAGGCAGAGGGAGAGGGAGAAGCAAAAATTCTTGCCAAGCAGGGAGCCTGATGTGGGGCTTGACCCAAGGGCCCTAGGATCATGACCTGAGCCGAAGGCAGATGCTTAACTGACTGAGCCACCCAGGTGCCCTGATTTATGTATTTTATATTATTCAGTTGCCACCACAGCCTTGGAAGTAGGTATCATTACTCCCATTTCTGAGATGGGACTACTGAATCACAGGGCAACCAAGTAACTCCCAGGCTAGCTGCACTGAAGACCTCTTGGGACACCATCCACATGAAACACCATGTGAATGAAGCCCCCTGGAATGATGCAATGTCACACAGCTATTACGAGGCAGAGTCCAGATTCACGCCTAGGCTGCTTGGCCTGCAGTCCAGGTTCTTAGCACCCCTTCCTACTGCATTTCCCAAGACAACTTTTCTGGACCCTAACATTGCCCAGTCAGGCCCTGTTCATCTATGTCTTCAATCCAACAGGAAAAAACATGACACGGTTTATGGTGGTGGGGTAGAAAAAATGAGTGAGGCTGAGGTTTGAGTCCTGGGTCTGCCCCTGACGTGCGCGACCTTGGCCAGCCATCACACCTCTTCTCATAGCCATTCGTGTCTGTAACATGAGGAGAAGGGTATACTCTTCTTTCAGGCTTAGGGTGAGGACTCTGTGAGATTAATGAATGTGAAAGTGCTCTGTAGGCTGTGAAGGTCTGAACAAACGTAAGGATTAGTACAAATCAAGGGAACAAGTGGAGCCAGCAGGCAGCTATTTATTATTTGGGCTGATATGTATGCAGAGTATTGACTTTTTATGCCTCTGTACAAGTGATGGTATCTTGAGTCTTCAAATAGAGGATGAGGCCTCTGTGTGTGCCGGGGGGGCTGCAGGGGCTGAGGGGGGAGGCCACGAAAGGAAAACCATGTGGCTCTGAGTTGGGCCTTGAAGCTTTAAACTTCCCCACAAGGAAGAAGAAAATGTGCTAGATGTTATTGGGTGATGATGATGAGAAATATGAACCAAGCCTATGTTCCCTGACTTCTTGTATTTCTCTTAAGCAAATGTTTCTGTTCTTTAGGCAGCTTAACAGCAAAATCACATTTCATTTGTTGAAATGTGACAAAATTGGGCAGAATCAGAGGCTCAGGATGCTATAGTAAAAATGAGCTATAAAATTTAAATAAGTCTTAAGTGAATTGGCCTTAGGCATTTTCTAGATTAAAAAGAAGAATTGCAGGGGCACCTGGGTGGCTTGGTGAGTTAAGCCTTCGGCTCAGGTTGTGATCCCAGGGTCCTGGGATCAGGTCCCACATCGGGCTCCTTGCTCAGCGGGGAGCCTGCTTCTCCCTCTCCCTCTGCCTGCCGCTCCCCCTGCTTGTGCTCTTTCTCTCTCTGACAAATAGTTTCATCCATATGGATCTGTTGTCTAAGGGTTGTAAGGTAATGGCATTTATCAGAGAGTGTGAATGAAGAAAACAGGACAGACACTTGTGAATCAGGTGGAGCTGCTAGGCAGGAGGGAAATCAAAAGATTCTTGACCTCAATTTGGAAAATGGAATTAGCCAGAAGTACCATAACAAATGTGTGGGTGTATATGGGGAGTGGGGGGAGAGAGAAAAAGAGAAGGGGTTAGAATTTAATAACATACAGGTGCTTTGGTCAAATATAAATAATTAATAGTTCTCACACCAAAAGTATTGAAGCAGGGCAGAGATGTATTGATATTTGTCATGTGAAGCTCTCTAAACAGATTAAAACCACATACCCGAATTAAAGAGGCAGCTTCTCAAACATCTACTTTAACGGAGAACTTTCACCCCAAGTGACTGAGATTAGCTACAAATCCCTCATAAAACCAAATTAATGAGATGATCCCTGGTTACTGAGAGAAGGAACTGGGAAAAAAAGGGAAAGTGATTTTTCTCATAAAAATGGTCAGTAGTTTTACATTTGAATTTTGGAGACAATTCATTGACTCTTAGGAGCTGGAATAACTTCAAAGATTCTTTCATCCAACCCCCCTCAGATGAGTAAACTGAGACCAGAGAGATTCAAAGTCTTGCCCAAGGCCCTCGATGGGAAGGGGGCTGAGCCGGCTTTGAGCTCCAGTGTTCTCTGTCTGCACCCTGGATAAGAAGATCAGTGAGGTTCCCTCCTGAGCCTGAGACTTAGGATGCAGGGCAGTTGCTCTGGGATAAAAAGAAGGCTCTTTTAATATTCCCTCATTTAAAAAGTTTGCATTTAACATCTGCTACAGAGGGAGGAAAATAAATTCCAACTGGCCTCCTTTTTCATTTTATTTTATTTCTCATTTAAGAGTGGGGGTGGAAAGAAGGGCTGGAAGTTGAAAGACAGTAACATGAGCCATGAAAACACTGTGTGATCCACAATTAGAAAGTGAAATGCTTTACAGATGCCACAAAAAAAAAAAAAAAAAAAAAAGGAAAGAAAGAAAACAGAGGAAAAGGCAGTCTTGAATCAGGGTACACCTTTCTACCTTCCATATCAACCAGGTAAAAGAAATCAAATGCTAATAAATAACATGCCCACTAGAATCCTTCTTGAGTATTTATTCACTTGGCACAAGTGACAGTAGAGTATATATGACACATGCTTTGTGTTCAGAAGACTTCTGCACCTCTTCATCCTAGTTCTGAGCTAATCAAAGTGGATGTTCTTGTCCTGCAGGTTCTTTCTTCACAAATCTAGAATCAGACTCAGAATCCCAAGCAGAGTGAAGGGCTGGTGTATGACTAGTTGCTGTGAAAGGACTAGGACTTGAACTTGTCAAGCTAGTCAGAGCAGATGCAGGTCTATTCTTGGGATTGCCCATCTCTTTACACCAGGTACCCACTCCCTATTCAGCCTGGCAGTAAACTCCCCCTATAGTTAGCTACCTTCCCCACTGGACATTAAAAAAAAAAAAAAAAAGATTTATTTGGAGAGAGAGCGAGAACGGGGTGGGGGTAGGGGTAGGGGCAGAGGGAGAGGGAGTCTTAAGTATACTGCACACTGAGCATGGAGCCCAACGCGGGGCTCGATCTCACAGCCCTGAGATCATGACCTGAGCTGAAACCAAGAGTTGGACGTTCAACTGACTGAGCCACCCAGCCACTGCCACCGCCCCCCCACCTTTCTTTCTTTCTTTCTTTCTTTCTTTCTTTCTTTCTTTCTTTCTTTCTTTCTTTCTTTCTTTCTTTCTTTCTTTTTTAAAGATTTATTTATTTATTTTTAGAAAGAGAGAGCCCACTGGGCATTAAAAAAAAAATTAAACCAGAATAAATCTAAGAGAAGCCTGGAAGATGAGGATAGATATTCTTTGATGATATTCTGAAGAGATTTAGTTCGTGTGAGTGAGATTTTTCAATTATTGCTGAACATGGACAGGTATATTTTGTTCATTTTAGATTATAAGTGATAATGATGGATATTTTATTTCCCTAGAATATTGGTGATTTAAAGTATCTCAATTAAAAATCTATTTGGCCACACATAACAGAAAACCCAGTTTATAGAAGCTTAAACACGTGTGTTTCAATTTCTCACTTAACTAGAAGTCCGAAGTAGGAGTTTGATGGTGGTGGTTTGCTAGCTAAAGATGGTGGCCAGTGTCCTGGTAAATGTCTTGGCCTTTCCCTTATAGTTGCATACATCAAATAGTGACCAACATGCCTAAATAGAAGACAGGAATAAGGGGACCAAGAGGAGGCCAGCTGAGACCAATCCTTTTTATTAGGAAAGCTAAACCTTTCTCAGACCATGCTCCCAAGCAGATTTCTGCTTGTGCCTCTTTGGCCATTAGTGGGTCATACGGCTACTTCCACCTACATGGGAAGGTGGGAAAGCAAGGAAAGATTATCATGATTAGTTTAGACCAGTTTTGATCCACCTGAGACTGGGTACATTGCTTCTCTAAACCAAATCATTGTTCTATCAACAAGGTAGAAGGTGGAGGATAGCGGTGGATTTGAGTAATCACTAGCACTGTGCATCACACAATGGAGTTCCAATTTCATACATTTACAAGTGTGATTGTTACTGTTAGCACTGCATATTTAAAATGCAGAGACTTTTACATTATTTCCCCTTGCTTCTTTACCTCTCTCTTGATAGCCTTATAGTTTCCATACAGTTTTCTTTGAAATGGCCACTGGCACCTACTTTCTTAAAAGAAGCATTGTTAATGGAGTGCTGGCTGGCTCGGTCAGTAGAGCATGTGACTCCGTGAGTTCAAACTTCACACTGGGCATAGAGCTTACTTAAAAAAAGAAAGCATTGTTAAGACCGATCCCAGCTGTTTGCCTCCAGGGTTCTGACATGTGCTTGTCAGAACTACATTAGTTTCCTGGTACATATATCTTCATGAACAGCTGGAAGTAATTTTCAATCTAAGTCGTTCACATTTCATGGATGGGTGAACTTTACAATCACTTTTGAAGGAACTATATTAAAAGCTCATGCATCTTTGGACACTTGGCTAATCCCATCCATTTCATTGGTGCTTAAATATTTAAAAACTCCAAAAGGGTCCTTACCAGAGTTGTAAAAGAGATACAAGAAAGGCACAAAGAAAAAAAAATCATGTCTTGCCTTGTCCCTCTCGGTATATTCAGTCTAGTCTCTATGCAACAGCTAAAGTGATTCTTCAAAACAAAAAGGAGACTGTGTCATGCTTCTGTTCTCAGTCCTCTGGTGGCTTCTAGTCACCCCCTTACGATGGGTTTCGGGACCCTAGGTGACCCGGACCCTGCCTGTCTCTCACATTTTTCTAGCCCTCTTCACTCTGCTGTGGCCACACTGGCCTTCTTTTATGTCCCTTAAATAAGTCAACCATGTTTCCATCTCAGGCCTTTGCCCTTGCCTTTCTTTTGGCCTGGGATTCTCTGTTCTCAGGTACTTATGTGTCTTGCTCCCACCTTTATTCAGGTCTCTGCTCACGTGTCACCTTCTCAGTGAGTTTTTCCTGACGACCTCTGTGTAAAGTATCACCCCTGCCTGCACGCCATCCTTCTGTGTCCTCTAACTTGCTTTATTTTTTTTTTTACAAGGCCCTTATTTTAAGCTGACATTATGTTATATATTTATTGGTTGACTTGTTTATTATGTGTTCCCTTCTAGAATATGAGCTCAACAAGGGCAGGAACTTGGGTTTGTTCACTTTATCCTTAGTGCTTAGAATGGTGTCTGGTATCAGTAGCTACACAATAAATATTAATAAGTATTTGTTGGATGGATGAATAAGAATTTCAAAAAAACTGGTTCAACTATCATCTATTCAGAAGACTAATAAGTGGATCAGAGCTAGTTGGGCAGTTGTTTATTTATTTTTTCCCATGAGTATACTGGTACTTTATTTAATTTATGAGAATAAAAATAAAAATTCTCAATTAAATCAAACAATGTTACATTGAAATGTGGTCCTTCCTTAAACTATTTAACAAATATTTATGAAGTGCTTCTGCCTTAAGGAAGTTGTCAGTGATTTTCCATATTTAATGTGTTCTAGCTATATTTCCCTATAGAGTTAACTCTACATTAACTATTAATAAAAGGGACCAGGAGAAAGGTTTCTAAACATTCCTTAGGACTCAGTTTTTGGCCCGTTTCATGAACATGTTTTATTGATGACATGAATGACGCTTATAGGAAACTCTTTGACCAGTTTAGTAAATGATAGGGAACCACTTAATTCAGTGATATTATAGAATCGGGATCCTAAAATGTCTTTACCAGCCTGTAGTAATGAGATATCCCACCAAAGAGAAAAAATCATTTGGTAAGAAGACATGCTCCAAGAAGGGAACTGACGTTGATTAGTAACATATTGGGAAAGATTTAGAATTACAATCACTGTGACTCAATAGTATGCCATATTTATTACTAAGATGAAAGTACACTTAGAAATGCTAATCTAATAATATTACTATATTATTAATAGCTAATATATTTTCATGACGATGGTCAAATAAAAAACAAATCCAGACTTAGTAAGGGGACACTGTATTGGAAAGGATTATTGCAAGGAGGGGAAAGAGACAACTGCAGTGTAAGGGGAGGGAGACCACTGCTGCAACAGGGAGACTGCTTTGACCTTAAGACCTGCAAGTGCCTCCAGAATCCAGTGAAGAGAGTTTTCTTTTACACACAGAGGTAAACAAAGAACCAGGTGTGGGGAAGCAGGATAAAAGGGTGATATGGTGGGTAGTGGAGCAGAAAAATGTTTTACCCTGAGGCCAGTCCCTTCTCAGGAGGGGTCATATGTTGACTCGGGTGGAGATGGGCTGAAGTTCAGGAACCTGGAGGAAGGAGAGAACCAAAGTGTAGTTGGGAAGAGCAGTTTAGCTAATCATTTATGAGGCAAAGAGAATTTTGAGGGTCTGTGTTTGGCCTTTAAATAAGGGGACATCCATGAGTCTTATCAAAGTCATATGGGGAAAGGTGGTTCTTTGCCGTAAACCATTCTCCAAAACACAGAGAGGTTTCTTAACCTTCATTGTTTTCCAGGATCACAGGATTCAGATAAAATTCAACATTTATATAATGTATAAATTATATAATGCATAGTGTACCAATTTTAATTATAATATATAGCTGTTATATATAAAATATGTATATATTTATATATATGCATATATATACATATATTTATATATGTATATATAAAATATGTATATATTTATATATATATACATATATTTATATATATATATATATATATATACATGTTATATGCACACACACATAACAGCTGGTATAGTGTAATGTCAGCTGCCCCTTTAGTCTTGGGGAGGTGACAGTTAGCTTTATCTTAGTCAGATAACTGCTGGCTCAGAAGAGCAACTGCGGCTCCCAGGCCTCACTATTATTTGGCCAGCCCGTGGGTTTAAAGTCTTGAATATGAAAGCCTGGAGTCAGGGCTTAAGTCCAGCTTCTACTGCTCCTGTCTTTATACTGCACCATAGCCACACATTTACCTTTCATTGGGATCTGGCCTCTGGAAGTGTCTGAATTTGCAACCCCTACTCAAGAGTATCATGGGCCCACGCTTTGAGGAGTGTAGACAAACTGGATCATATTCAGGAAAAAACAACACAGATGGCAAAAGAAGAGGAACAATGCCACCATATGAGGAGTTTGGAGATTTAGTCTAGAGAAGATGGGCCTGGGGAAGGATGAGAGAGCCCACCCTGACTGTCTCCAAATACTAGAAGTGCTGCCATTTGGAAGAATTAGACTTGGCTGGTCCCAAAAGAGTAGTACCAGGACAAGTGAGAGGATGTTGCAGGGAAATAGATTTTGTACCAGCATAAGGAAGCCCTTTCTTACTGAGCTGCCTTGGGAAAGTAGTGATCTCCCTGTCACTAGATGTTTTGCTGCAAAGCTTCATGATGGAGCTGCAGGAGGGGATCTAACTATTGAGTGGGTGTGTTGGATTAAGTACTTTTGAAGTTCCCTTCCTACTGTAAGACTCTGATTTTGTGAAATAAAATATAACCCCATTATTTTGGCCTCCACTGATTTAGAATGAGTATAAATCCTGTTAGTGGGGTGGAAGAATTTTTCCTTTTTAACATTTTATAATATAATATTATGATTTTATAGCATTTTATAAACTGTTTTCTAAAACATTTTAGGTTTTAACTACATAAAACCAATTAATAAGATAATTTATTGTTGGTCATGTATAACACTATTCCAGAAGTTTTATGGAGCAGTAACGGAATGTACATGCATCAAAAAGAATAAAATGCCTATTTATTTAATAAAATAAAATAAAAAGGAAGTGAAAGACCTGTACACTGAAAAGTATAAGAAATTAATAAAAGAAATTGAAAAAGACACAAATAAATGGGAAGATATTTCACAATCATAAATTGGAAGAACAGAATGTCGAAGGAAAATACATTCTCCCAGGAGTAGTCGCAGTTTATATGGGACAATCTGATAAACCCATGAGGCAATAAGTGAACCAGAAGTTATGTTTATTTGTATCTTATGTATTTACAAAATAGAGTGAAATTAGAAAACAATGTGCTAATTGTCAGGAAAACTCAGTAAAAGGGGGCCCTAGTGAATACAGTGAAAGCGTGGTTTACATACAAAATATCAGAACACAAATAAAAGATTACTAACCAAGTATTTGAACCCAGACTGTGTTAGAAAAAGAAAGTCTGTATAATCATTAAACAAATTGAAAAGAATCATCATAGACAAACTTAAGTAGGAGGAAGATCTTGAGTTTGCCCTTGAATGTTGGCTATGAGGAGAACAAACAAGGCTGGAGAGCAGCTGAGGTGGGAATGAGGTGGGTAGGGATCAGGGATGACAAGCAGATTGTCCAGCTGAGGGAGGGTGCATGCCAGGAGTGGAGGGGATACAATTATTGGATGGACCCATTGTGACACTGAAAACCAGGCAGGGATATTTGCAGTCGCAGTAAGGAGCTAAAGAATGAAATGACGTGAGAAATTTAAAAGAGCAGTTTCCAGTTCATTCACTAAACATTTATTGAGCACTTTACTTCACACCAGGCATGCCCAAGATGCTGAGGACCCCAGTACCCAGAAGAGTTACAAGTAAATGGGTGAGAAAGATAAGGAAACATTATAATTCCGTGTGATAAGTCATGGAGAGAAAGCACAGGCTGCATGTAGTGCACAAAAGGGTTGGGTGTGTTTGGCTCCACTCCAGGTGGGGGTTGGTGTGATGCCACAGAATGCCTCAGGCAAAGAAATATGTGAACTGAGTTTTGAAAGACAGGCATGTGAGGTTTGGGGGATAGGCTTGCTTGCAAAGTGATCAGCACCTACAGAGTGACCTGGAGAATAAGTGGGGGTCATGGGAGAATTGGAAGGAAGGTCATGGAAACTGGAGTGCAGGACTCTGGAGGGTAGGTGAGGGGACAGGTGTGGGTAAGAGGTGGTCCCAGCCAGGTGAAGAAAGCACTTACGTAATACCAATAGTAGCAAATGGGTATTTGCTGTTATTTTTTAGGGTAATTTTTTGAAAGCTTTTAAAAAAAATTGTTTTAGAGAGAGTGAGAGTGGGGGCTGGGGGTGGTAGGGGCAGAGTGAGAGGGAGAGAATCTCAAGGAGACTCCGGGCTGAGCCCAACATGGGGCTGGATCTCATGACCCTGAGATCATGATCGGAGCTGAAACCAAGAATCAGATGCTTAACCAACTGAGCCACCCAGGTGCCCCTTTTTAGGGTAATTTTTTAAGGGTAAATCAAGTTGCAGGAATGAATGAGATTGTGGAGGGACTGAGAGAAGGCAAAGCAAAACTGGGGGGAACACATGGTTTTCTTTTATGCACAGATAATCATCTACATACTGATCATCTGCTATAAAAGCAAAAGTCCAGTGGCCTCTGCTAGGAAACACTGGTGGACCTAGTTTAAGTCTTTATATTAAGGTGACAAAATGCTCATTTTCTTGAAAATAATCTTCCGTGATTTATAGTTTTTTGTGTTTTTTTTTACTACTTAGAATTGGTAATATTTCTATTGTTTATTAAAAATGCTTTCCCAGGATCGGTTAAATAAATTGTGGCATATTCCTGCACTAAAATACCACAGTCATTAAAAATGATGCCATGGAAGAATATATGATGATATGGGGAATAGCTCATTTTGTATAAGTGGTGGGGCGGGGCGGAGAAAAGGTACTACAAAACAATATCAATGATCTTATTTATTTTTAAAATTTATTTATTTTTAAAGATTTTACTTATTTGAGAGAGAGAGAGAGAGAGAGAAAATGAGCGGTGGGGAGGGGCAGAGGGAGAGAAAGAGAGGGAGAGAAGCAGGCTCCCCGCTGAGCAGGAAGCCCAATGCAGGGCTCCATCCCAGGACCTGGAGATTACCACCTGAGCTGAAGGCAGACGCTTAACCAACTGAGCCACCCAGGCACCCCTATGATCTTATTTTTTAAAAAAGAACAACAAACCGAAGTAAAAGATTAGTCATTCCTTTTTTCTGAGTTTCATTTTCCTCTTCAGTAAAATAAAATATTAGATAATGGGTTTATTCCCCTACCATAAATAGTGATAAAAGTGGATAAAATACATGAAACAACTGTTTTCAGCCATTGGATTACCCTTCAGATAATGTGCTTAAGAGAAACACAAAAGACAAGTCCCCATTCAGCCCAGCTTTCTGTCTGAGAACATGTTCTGGACTGTGGTGCAGAGCTGGAGACCAAGCAGAGTGCTTGTCTCACTAAGTGGCAGTTTAGTGAGTTGAGAGGTCAGAGATCAGCATCCAGAGTTGCTGAGGGAGACTTTGTGCAGCAGAAAACTGAAGAAGAGGGAGCTGGGCACAGGAGAGGGCCCCTGAGGTCTGCAGGAGCATTCTCCTAGGATTCTTAGCTAGTGCTGGCTGATCACCCACAGGCCAGACTCCACAGACTCCACAGCGCCTGGTGGAGAGAGGATTCTGGGGGTGAGGGTGGAAAAAGCACAACTGACCGGACATAGGGACGTGCAGGGTTTGGAGATGCTGAGCTCTAGCTAAGCCAGAGTGGAGAGACCTCTCCGAAAACCTCAGGGATTCAGTTAAGACCCCAGAAATGCCATGCCATAGGAATAAGAATCACACTAGATTCAGGACAAAAAAATACCAAAATAACCCAACACTAACAACACCTAAAATTTTTAAATTTGCCCTGACCAAGAGGAATTGACAGTTATTTAACCACTTGCCAGAAAAAATTTAGTACCTTTAAAGGATGCCAACATAATCCAGAGTCCATACAAATAAATAAAGGTATTAGATTAATGATGTCAAAGACTCTGTTAACCTTAAATATAAAACTGCCAGCCTGGGCGGTTCAGTAGGTTAAGTGGCCAAACTCTTGGTTTCAGCTCAGGCTGTGATCTCAGGCCCTGGGATGGAGGGCCCTTCCTGCCCCCTCCTTGGGCTCCATGCTCAGTGGGGAGTCTGCTTCAGGATTCTCTCTCTCCCTCTGCCCCTGCCCCCCCCCACTCACTTGCTTTCTCTCTGAAATAAACAAATAAATCTTAAAAAAAAATAAAATAAAACTACCAGTTATTTTACCAGAAAAAGATGGGTTTATTCAGAATAGCAGAGAATTGTAACCCAGAACAAGCAAGCTGTAGCAACACCACCCGCATGTCCGGGGAACAAAGGAGAGGAACACTTTTATAGAGGAAAGGGTGGGGGTTGGGTTGACCCTTATAAATAAAATAACCATTGGAGTAAATTGGGAGTTTGGAGTATGGTAGCTTCTCACTGGCTGGGTTGTGACAGTCTCTCATTGGCTCAGCTGTTGCTGGGGGAGGAGGAAAGCCTTCCTTCCTCCTGCTGGGATAGTAAAGTAATATCCTTGTGAAGATCTTTCTCTTCCTGTTGGATTTGCAGTTGATGAGTGGTAGGGCATGAGAGCTCCCCTTTCCAGCCTCTTGGCTCCATTCTAAATGAGGTTTCCTTTTATTAATTTTATTTTTTATTTTTAAGTAGTCTCTACACCCAATGTGGGGCTCAAACAACCCTGAGACCAAGAGTGGTGGGCTCCACTGACTGAACCAGCCAGGTGCCCCTCCTTTTATTAATTTTTACAGTTCCTTCTAATCATAAAATTCTGTGACCTAGAAAAAATACCTTGTTTTCCTTTTGGCTTCCTATGTGGTCTCTTCTTTCTTCCCATTTCACAGACTTGGAAACTAATGATAGTTCAGTAATAAAATATTTAATTTACATTGTATTATTTAATCGTTTAAAAATTCTTTTCTATTAGTAGGCTGTGTGATATGTAGATATAAATATTTGAGTATATATTGTGTACTTAAAACTTTGCTAAATATTAAGAATTCTAAAAAAGAAATTCCACCTTGAAGGAGTTTATAATTCGTCTGGAAAAGAATGAAGATTCACATATAAACTGATCAATGAAATGGTGAGCAATAAAAACGAAACCAAAAGTATAATTTCATCACTGCACAGAAACAAGACCAGAGAAGGACCCATGACCTTAGCACATACATGGATTTACTCCTGAGGTGACTTAATCAATGGAGAACGAGACACATTTCCTAGCACTACGGCCCCACCAGAACCCCCAAAGGAGGCTCATTGCCGCCTCTACCACACAGCTGGAGGAAGCTGGCCAGTTGTGAAGGATGCTCACCTTAGCCCTCTTCCATTCATGGCTATTCCTGCTCTCAACCTCTTGTCTCCCCAAAGAGGATCCTAACTGTCCTCTCTTCCCGGTCTTACATGCACATTCTCACTCAAGAGAAAACCAGGTGGTGGATGAATGCCACTATGCCCACCCCCACCCCCCAGTAACAAGTACTGAAGGGTCTCATGCCATAGAATAATAGTCACTAATTTTATGTCCTCATCAATTAAGAGCAGAGAAATACTAGCAAGTCTTTCCCTTCTCCCTTCCCTGAGGTTGTTACATCAAAAGCAGGGCCTTAACTACTCCTAGACCTGCTCAGAGGAACTAAGATTAACTAATAATAGCTTCTTGGCTTGTCTTGATTCCTAAAGTACTAACTAATATATTGTGGCCAGGTCTTGTTGACTAGGTTACTATAAATAATATATATATTTTTTACTATAAACAATATATTTGAAACTAAAATGTAAGAATGACTCTAAATTTCTTTCTACCAGGCAAGATTATAGTAGCTTAAAACTTAAAATACCCTCTCTATATAATAATATGAGTTCTTCATTTGTATTTATATCTACATAAATAATATTTATGTATATTTATTATCTATATTTTAAAATGTTTATAACAATAAAAATGCCAGGGTCTATAGAAAAATAAGCAAAGGACTCAGAGTAAGTAATCCATGTGGTTAATAAGCAAGCATAAAGATGCTTAACTAATGAGTAACTGAAAAAATGTGAATTGAAACAGTAAGATGATATTTTCACCTACCAGTTTGGTAAAGATTTAAATATTGATGAAAGCATGAGGAAGGATACTCTCATATACTATTGCTGAAAGTGTAGATTGGTAAAAACTCTGTGGAAGGCAGTATATACTTAATTAAAAAAAATCTGTATAGCATTTATGCTAGGCATCCTATTTCTAAGAATTTCTAAGGAAATAATTAGACAAAGGCACAAAGACAAAACTACAAGCATGTTCACTGTAATAGTATGTATAATAGTACAAAATAGTACTAAGTGAGCATTATATAAGATGAGGAGGCATATTTTAAAGACACAAACAGTGCCCAGCTCACCCATTAGCTATAAATTGTGATATTTTCCATAAAAGCTTTGCTGAGCATTAGATAATTGGGGCCAGAAAGGTCAGTGAGGAACGTCTCAACTGCTTTGCCGTGGTGAGTTGACTGTGTAATATGCACTTAATGGAAAGGCAACTTGCCAAAATAGATAGCTTACTCCCATACTGTCCTGGGGCCTATTTGTTTTTAAATAAAGAACATACTTTAACCCACTCAGAAATGGTAAATTTAGTACAAAGCTTTCAATGTTTTTTTTGGGTGGGGGGGGAAGAAACCCTAAACTGATTCACAGAACACAGGGACTAGAATTTCAATTGAAACCAGATGTTCTCGTTGTGATTGTATTTAACGGCTATCAGCAGTCAAACCCAAAAACCCAAATCTCCAATGTGGCCCAGCTAATGTGAGTCACCCACCCATGCCTGGGTGAGGTACCTGGGTTCCTCGTGCGGGAGGAACAGATAACTATGCCATAGCTGCAGTTTGTGGAGAACTTACTATGTGCTGGGCACCATGCTTAAGCATTATACCCACCTTATCTCATTTAATTCCAAGAAACCTATAGAATCAAGTGCTTTCTCCATTACATAAATCAAACAGTTGAGACTCTGAGAAGTTAATGACTTGCTTAAGGTCATGCAGCAGGGATTCCGGCCCACAGCAGAGCCCACAGCCTGGCTCTTACTTTCCACACTGTACTACAATGTTGTACAGAGAAGGAGAAAGGTGGGAAGAAAGCATATTAGCACGGACGGGTCTCTTCACTTGGTAAGCACCAGTGTGGCCACAGTGATTTTCTAAATACTAAAATATTTCCACACTAATTTGTAAACAGTGTTGCCCATAGTCTCTCCCTTCCTCCCCAGTGCTTTTCCATTGCCTTTCTCCAGGACCCCGGGGCCCCTCATTTAGCAACGAGAGGGGCCACCCCTGGTCTAGCAGGGCCCCTCAGGAGCCCTTCCAGGGCCTTCTTTTTGGGCAGTGTTAGGGATTACTAATTCTCTGTATATCATCCCTAAGGAGAAGAAACACCTAGTGAGCGTAGGGCAGAGGCAGGGCTGCTCGTTCTAGAATTCACGGCTTTGTTTGCTATATTCCATCTCTAACTACTCTGTTTTATACTTAGAGGTTTCCTCCACATCAGTCGTAAGGCGCTTCCAGTGTTCGCCCTCTGCTGTCACCCAGGGCAGGTGCATGAGGCCTGTCCTCACTGTACTGCCTCCTCTCCCCTCGTGGCAGCATTTCCTCCCATCCTGCTCGGTCAGCATCGGCAGCTCCACGGGACAGCCAGACGTGACTGTGGCTTTTGGAATTTGGGGCAATTTGATCAAATCAAAGACATCGTGACTGAGGTTCACCATTCCTGTACGTCCCAGCAAGAAAGAAAGCCCTGTGACGCATGACAGTGCCGTGCCATCATGGATCAGTCGCACCAGCATCTTGGTGCTTTGAGATTTCTTTCAACTCTTCTGCAGGATTTGGCAATTTCTCCTGCCTCCGGTTGCCGTGATAGGCAGTCCTTCTGCACATGTCTCTGTAACAAAATGGAACACAGATTCATCTGCTGTGAGTATGCCTCTTCCCTTCCCAGGTTGTGTGAAGGCTGTGCTTGGTTTACTGCTTTGCTAAAAATATGTAAACGTCCTCATTCTTCCTAAGAACGTGCGTGCATCTTTAATACCAAATTCACATTCTACTGCTGTTTCCATTTTCTGCTGTGCTGGTTCTATTGAATTAATATCTGCGAAAATCCAAATTGGAGGTGCTAGTTACATTTCTTCCTAATACATATTAAAGATACATTTAATAACTATTAAAATGGGGGAAAATGCTGTCTACGGTCATCTCATTGACCCCCGATAAGGTGTATGCCAGGTTCTGGGAACAAATCTCTGTGGCAGTTTGGCTTGCTGGGAGCTCCTGGCAGTTCTCAGCTATGTAAGGTGTAAGGTATTGTCATAAAAGGGTAGGTGGAATTGTCAAACTTTGACTAATGTGTAATGGTAATTCTTCCTGGGATTCAGCATACATATATTTATCTGACATCTGTCAACTGGAGTGGGCTGAGGGGGTTGTGTGACACGGCGCATAACGGCATAGAACTTGCCATGGGTAAGACAGGTGTAAAGGAAGCTCTTCTGTTGCTTGGATGTGAGACATAAGGTCATTGCCTCAAAAATATATAACAGAGCATGGTTAGGCAGTAAGAGGGTGTGTTCAAATAGTAACATGACATTGTTACACTAGAGCATAATTGTAATTATTGCTAATTTGTCTAGTATCGTCTGAGACTCCTTTCAAGAGAGCCACTGCTATTCAGAAATGTCCTGCAGACCAAAAAGTTTCAGAATGCCAACATAATGCTTGAGGCCACTGACAATGCCCACACCTGCTTAAAATAGAGGGCCTTACGGGTAATATTATTAGTGGAAATTTCTGGAAACTTGCAGGCCAACAAGATATTAATGTGAGAAAAAAAGCTGCCTCATCATTGATAATCCTAGTTACTAAGTCTTCTTTTTGTGCATTACAGATAGGCATGGGGGAAAAAAGACCCATTTTGCTTCTTAAAGGAATTCCTGAATGCCTTTTCTGTCATTTGTGCTAAACTGGCCCTGTATTATTATTTTTTTTTTTTTAAAGATTTTTATTTATTTATTTGTCAGAGAGAGAGAGCACAAGCAGGGGGAGCAGCAGAGGGAGAGGGAGAAGCAGGCTCCCCACGGAGCAGGGAGCCCGATGTGGGACTCGATCCCAGGACCCTGGGATCATGACCTGAGCCCAAGGCAGACGCTTTAACGACTGAGCCACCCAGGCGTCCCTGGCACTGTATTATTTGAGGTCAAGTCTACTTTCTCTGCCTAATTCCAGTTATACAGTCTCTACTTATTTTTTTTATTGAATTAGTTTTGAAGAATTATATTTTTTCCTAGTCACTTATGCACTTAATCTGTTTTCAGGTTTATTGCCAGAAAGATGTTCTTAGTATTCTCTTATCTTTAAAAATCCTTGTATTTATGTCATGTTCCCTTTTTATTCCTAATATTGCCTATTTATGCTCTCTTTCTTTACCAATTTGCCAGAGTTTTGTCTATTTTTTAAAATGTCTTCTAAAAGAGACAAATTTTGGTTTTGTTGATTCTCTACTTTAGCTTTTTTATAATCCCTCTTTACACCACATCCCTTGGCACGCATTGCAAAATTTATATGTGAAAACTCCCCTCTTAACTCAAAACTGTTGCTCTGAATGAATAAAAAGTCCCCTTATCTGGAAAAACTTTAAAAAATTTCCTGTGTGGGTGTATTTCCTTATTTTCTGTCTGCTTCTGTAAACTCGTTTAATATTGTTTGAATTCTCTTCCTTTGGACAACACTTTCCTCAGTTACATTACTTCTCAGTTTTATTGCTGTTCAAAGCCTGAAACACAGGGATAAAGTCCTGCTTCAGGACTTTCAAGTGATTGGTTTATTCTGGAAAGCTCAGGCTCAAGTTGAGCTCTGAAAGATGATGAGGATTTGGATATGGGGTAGGGAGCAGTGGTTTTCTGGGTAGGGCTTTGAAGGCGGTATGTGTGGACAGCAGTGAGATGACTCACCCCGATCAAAACCCTGGAGATTCAAAGTAATATCCCTCAACCAGCCTCATCTAGACCCTGTTCTCTTTGGCTTTCGGCTCCGGTGGCTCAGACCATCTTTCAATATCTCAAATCTGTGGGGTGCCTGGGTGGCTCAGTCATTAAACCTCTGCCTTCAGCTCAGGTCATGGTCCCAGGGTCCTGGGATCGAGCCCCGCATCGGGCTCCCTGCTCAGTGGGAAGCCTGCTTCTCCCTCCCCTACTCCCCCTGCTTGTGTTCCCTCTCTCACTCTGTCTCTCTCTGTCAAATAAATAAATAAAATCTTTTAAAAAAAATCTCAAATCTGTGTTGCTCCCTCTTACCTCAGGGCCTTTGAACATGTTCTTCCCTTCCCCAGGGTGCTCTTCCCCATCCTTGCCACTTTTCCTACTTTATTTCTGTTCTCCTCTCAGGTATCTGTTCTTTCTTCATGAATAATTTTCTGATACCCACCAAAGGTCAAATTCCCCTATTGTAACTTACCATGAATATAATTTTACATTAATTATGTGATTCCATGATTAATGTCTATCTCTCTCTCTGGAATGTAAACTTTTTGAGGACAGGAACTATGTCCTTTACTTTTTCATTTTGCCCACCGTCTTACAAAGAGTAGGCACTCAGGTAGTAATTGTTTAATTTCTCTCTTTTGCTAATTAGTTAACATATAGCTGAGCAGTGTATAGATCTGCAAAGTCCATCTTTATCTTTTTTTAAAGATTTTATTTATTTATTTGAGAGAGAGACACAAGCAGGGGGAGAGACACAGGGAGAAGCAGACTTCCCGCTGAGCAGGGAGCCCAATGTGGGGCTCGATTCTGGGACTCCAGGATCATGACCTGAGCTGAAAACAGATGGTTAACCAACTGAGCCACCCAGGCACCCCCAAAGTCCATCTTTAAAGACATAATGTCCAGACAAGAGCTACTTGACCCAGAACGGCTTAGAATCTGAGGCCTAAGTTACTCCCACTCATTAAAAAGAAACAAAGATATGCAAAACAGACGTAAAAAAATTGTGCTATTTTAAATGTTTACATTGAGACAATTAACACTTTAACATATAATACAATATAATTTGCTATTCACAAGATAATTATAGGATTTATTAAATTATTCTTTCATGGTACACTCACGCAGTGTGGAATGGTATTGGGGTTCAAGCATAAGGCATATAATAGATGTCTTTCTTCAGCCCGAGTATTCCTTGGCTGTCTGAATAGCCTCCTCCACTTGAGGCCCTTTGTGAAAGCGATGCCTAAGCCACATCCCCTCCTGGCTACCCCCACCCGTTGATAGGACAAGGCCTGACTAAAGGTATTCATCTATCAAAAGAAAGAGCGAAGTAGAAAGAGATTTACTAGCCTTGGAAAAGGAGAAATAGGGAGGTAGGCCCTGGCAAGTTCTCTCCTGCACAGCATACACCTTGACCTGGGACACCCATCTCACCTGTATGGCAGATCAAGCCCTAGAGTTGAGTTGGAAGTGTCTAGTGATCATAGCTCCATGATGCTCACATGGCCCTGAGTTTTTGAGTTCTCTAGACAGCATGTGATTATAATCTGACTTCTAGTGCTGGCAGGCTGATACAGGTCATCTTCTATTAATCCCCCACCTCCCATTTAGCATTATGGGAATATTGCAGCATAAGGTAGTCCCTACTCCAGCAATTCTGGGAATATCTGAATTACCAGACAATTTTTCAGTCACAAAGATATATTAAGGGATTTAATGAATATAAAAAATACTTAACACATAACCCAAAACTATAGGTAGGTAGATTGCCCATCGACCATGATAATTCCTCTGTTAACTTCAATCTCTAAAGACTGTTTTCTTCACTCATCTTTATTCTTTTCCTTGTAAAGGAATAAGGAACCTTGAGATGCACCTACCTCTGTGTTTAGCTAATATATTGGGTGACTAGGAACAAATGTATCAAAGTCAAGTGTTCGCAGCCTCTTTTGCCCACAAAGGAGAATTCTGAGTCTAGCAGTCTCCACCTTTCCTTTCCCCTGAGTGCTAAGGGAGATTCTGTCTTTGCTAGATTGGTTTCTTGCCCTTGTGAGGCAGAACTGGGACAATGGTAGAAAATCGATGGAACAGAGAAGAGGAGATGGGGTGGGGTAGTTTCATGGAAAAAGGGCAAGATTTATTGACTGCAGAGGAGAAAGAGGGAGGAGCAAGGGGGCAGGAGGAGAAAGGAAAAGTCCAGAACTACATCGTGTCCTACTAAAGAGTTTTGTAATTCAGAGCTGAAGGTCAGGAGAGAGAATATGGCCTGGAGGGGCAGATCTTTTCCATGGGGAGGTCACAGAAAGTGT
This sequence comes from Halichoerus grypus, assembly GCF_964656455.1. Lineage (NCBI taxonomy): Eukaryota > Metazoa > Chordata > Mammalia > Carnivora > Phocidae > Halichoerus > Halichoerus grypus. The sequence goes on along the minus strand of NC_135715.1, from coordinate 156,806,506 downwards.
GGCAGTGAGAGAGGATTTTTAAAAAGAGGGAGAGGGAGAAATAGATTCCCCACGGAGCAGGGAGCCTGACGCATGGCTCGATCCCAGGACCCTGAGATCATGACCTGAGCCAAAGGCAGACGCTTAACTGACTGAGCCACCCAAGTGCCCAATAGTATTTTGTTTTGTATCAGAAATATACTTTCATATCCTTGATGCTTTTTTGAGAGAGATAATAGTAATGATTTTATTTACTTAAGTTTGTGTACTGACCTGTTTCTTTGAGTGCCAGACTGCTCTGAGATTGGGCTTGTTGGGACCCCAGTTCTAAGTTCAAGTCTGATATTGGAACAAGGCAGTTGTCTCCCCATAGTCTTTCTTCTTGCCTCAGACTTTGGGGATTCCATCCTGATTTGGTCAGGGTATGATCTTCCAGGAAGTTGTTGGCCTGGAAGTAGCTTAGTGTGTTAGCCTGGGTTCTCCCAAAGCAGATCCTGAGGCCAAGATTTGAGTTCAGGTAGATTAATTGGGATTGTGCTTCCAGAGGAAGTGAAGCAGGGAAGAATCAGCCAGTACATCGCTGTGGCCACTGAGGCTGGTGCTGGTATGGGTGACTGGTGTTCAGTCCTGTGGGATCTTCTGAGGAGCTTTATGAAATGTTTCTCAAAATTATCCTCTTAGGGAACAAAAAGGGAAAGCATTTCTTCATTGGCTCCAGTCTTCTAGTGGGTCAAGGCTGGTCTCAGAGGCTGTAATTATTCTGGGCTTTTTGGCATGTGTTCATCTGACAGTTGAGCAGTGTAAAAAGATAAACTGAAGCATATTAACACTTTTAAGAGTTTATATGCGCAAAAATTGATTCCAGTTACGCAGCACCAAACCAGAAGTGACTAGGAGCGTTGTGCTACCAGGCACTGTGGAAAGGTATTTATAGAGAAGATGTGGATGCAAAGCAAGGAAATTATTTGTTTGACTGTAGCTTAAAGCCTAGTTGGCTGTTTGCGATTGGCTGTCCTTAGGTTTCCATTTCTTAACCTTGAGCATTTATAGGTTTAGATTTTGGTTTGCTTACCAGGCTGCCACACGTTAGAGTCATTTCAGTCTAATGGCCTCCTTGTTTAATTAACTTAACAGCAGGTTCTCATGGATGTCCTACCTTGTGAGTTTAGAGCAGCCACAGGGCATAAAGCAAAAGGCTCCTGGTGTGGAACAGAAACAAGATGGCCTTGGGCTGTCACTTGCTCAGAGCAGGTTGCCCCGACTGGCGAGTAAAACAGAGCGTGCCAAAGAGCAGAGATTCCTGGGAAATGGCCGTGTGTCTGCCTGGATGGTGGATGTCCAAGAGAACAGAGGGAGAAAAGAATGTCGAGTGAGATTGTGCAGCCTTATGGACTTTATCCTGAAAGCAATAGGGAGCCAGTGAAAAGTTACTGCAAAAGAGTGAACCCAGTCAGATTTGTGCTTTAGGGAAAAAAGCAAACAACACCAGTCACAGGGCAAAGGATGGATTAATGGGGTGTGCATAGCATGTGAGGGGAAGGGTGGTGAGACCTTTTAGGAGATAACACAGTCAGTCTAGGTGAGAGAATATGAAGATCTAAAATAAGACTGTGGCAGGTGGGGTTATTGAAAGAGAGATGGAACAAGGAAACATGGCCATGAACTGGTTCAGTGATGGGCTTGTGACCCAGGCTGAGTAGAGCAGAGTCTCCTTCTCTTTGAACACAAGATGTAAAAATGTGATCCCAAAGTGAGTGCCTCCCTTGTTCTCCACCATGTGGAGAGACTGTACATGGGCTCCTTTTAAACACTTTGATTATTGCTGAGAAAGACCATCTTTCAATACCTAACTGTTAATGTACACCATTGTTTTCATTTTGTTTTTCTCTCAGAGCTTGGAGAACAAGGGGTATGGAGTATGTGTGTGGGGTGTGTGTGTGTGTGTGTGTGAGAGAGAGAGAGAGAGAGAGAAAGACTGAGAGAGAGATACTGAGAGAGAAACAGAGAGAGAGAGAGATACTGAGAGAGAAACTGAGAGAGAGACAGAGAGAGAGAACGACTTAATGCTGTGGAGTTCCTGTATCTAGTCTACTCTGAAGCCTGTTTTAAACCCTACTTTCCATGGCTTGATGGTTTGTTTATATGAACATGTAATTTCCCCTTTTTGGCTTAAACCACTTGAGTTTCTCACAAGAGTCTTAACTAAAATAACATCTTTGTGCCTAAAGCTTTTTTCCTACTTTATTTTTTCCAACACATATTCTTTTAAGGGAAAATATTGGGTCCAAGATTATCACCAATTTACACCATCCCCAGAAATGTATAAGAATGTATAAGAATGTAGGGAGGGGGGTGGGAGGATGGGTCAGCCTGGTGATGGGTATTGAGGAGGGCACGTTCTGCATGGAGCACTGGGTGTTATGCACAAACAATGAATCATGGAACACTATATCTAAAACTAATGATGTAATGTATGGGGATTAACATAACAATAAAAAAATTACAAAAAAAAAAGAATGTATAAGAATGTATAAGAATAACTCACCATACTCTTACAAGTATGGTGTACATACTTGTAATACATTTTTTAAACCTTTGTTAGTTTCTTAAGTTAAAAAAAAATCTTGTTTAAAAGTACTTATTTTTAATTACTGGTAAGGTTGAAAATATTCCAATTCTATTTGTTTTATATCTTTTTTTTTTTAAGTAGGCTCCACACCCAGTGTGGAGCCCAACGCAGGGCCTGAACTCACAACCCTGAGATCAAGACCTGAGCTGAGATCAAGAATCAGACACTCAACCAACCGAGCCACCCAAGCACCCTTGTTTTATATCTTCTTTTTTGGTAAATTTTCTAGTTATGCCCTTTACCTATTATCCTTATTGGGATCTAATCAATTTTTAAAAATCAGTTTGTATGAATTTTCTCTAACGAAAGACTGTTAATTTGCCTGTCCTATCTATTTCAAATGTTTTCCCCAGCTTGGTTGCTTGTTCTTAACTCTGTTTATTGTGCTTTTGGAGATACAAAAATTATAAAACGTTATGCAGTTGAATTTGTGCTTTCTTTCACAGCTCTTAAATTTAGCAGGAAATAAGGCCACTCTGCTCTTTTGTCTTTATAAGTTGGCTACAAAAAATATTTTGAAGAAATGGCTTTTAAAAATGGAAATCTTCCATCATTAGTGTGGCAGGCGTGGAGACTCTGCCTGGACCTTGCTTCAAGAAAGAGCTCACCTTTCAGCGGTGAGGGGCTCCGTGAGCTGGCTCTCTAGCAGCAACGCCCTCAGGATCTGCCACAGCATTTGAGTGGAGACCGGTCCCCTTCCAGGCAGCAACCAGCCAATAACTGAGCATGGCAGGGCCACTAGGCCTGGCCATTTGTGCCCAACACAGGGCCCCTGTATGAGCAGTCTGTGTGCTAAGGGAAATGTCCTCAGAGCTGTAGTGCAGTCTGGAGCTCTTTCCCCTTGTCTTCCTTCCTTCTCTCCTCACAGGTGTCAGACTGACATGGAGGTCTGCAGGTTTTCCCTGCCTACTCTGCTCCCGCTCCCATAGGCATTAGCCACAACAAATCTCTGGCACCTTTATTTTTTTTTTTAAGATTTTATTTATTTATTTGAGACAGAGAGAGAGCACAAGCAGGGAGGAGGGTCAGAGAGAGGGAGAGGGAGAAGCAGACTCCCTGCTGAGCAGGGAGCCCGACACAGGGCTCCATCCCAGGACCCTGGGATCATGACCTGAGCCGAAGGAAGACGCTTAACTGACTGAGCCACCCAGGCAGCCCCAAATCTCTGGCACCTTTATCTTCATTTTGACATCTGCTTCCTGGAGAACACAAGTGACAATTATTATTAAATAATAAAGCAGTTCGGAGGCGCCTGTGTGGTTCAGTCAGTTAAGCGTCTGCCTTCAGTTCAGGTCATGATCCCAGGGTGTTGGGATTGGCCCCGCAAGACGCTCTCTACTTGGCGGGGAGCCTGCTTCTCCCTCTCCATCTGCCTGCCGCTCCCCCTGCTTGTGCTCTCTCTCTCTGTGTCAAATAAATAAATAAAATCTTCTTTAAAAAGTGCAAAAAAATAATAAAGCAGTCCAGAGATACAGCCAAGAAAGGACAAATCAAACTACATTGTACCGTTTGAAAACACCCATTAGCATATAAGTAGACATAAGATAGTTCGGTAGCTGGCTGGCTAGAGAGATGGAGCAAGGATTTAGTTTGTTCTGTTCACCACTTATCGGCACATCTAGAACAGTATCCAGCAGACAGCAGGGTGCTGACATGCTTGTTCAACAAATGGACAAATCACATAGTTTTCTAAAAATGGATGGAAGTATATTTTTTCCCATTAAACAAAAAGAATATTGAGTTTAATTTTACCTGAATTTATCAGAAGGAAATGCTTTGGTAAAACCTAAGGGATTTCTGAACCCCATTAAAAGATTTCTTACCACCAAAGGTTTCTAGTAGGCTCACGCTAAGATTTTAAAGTTTTAAAAAAATTACTTAATGCATTTTCTTTGACATTTTCATTTTTCTAGATGAATTTTTGAGTCCTGTAATTAACCCTGAAAAATTCCATGAGATTTAAAAAATGTAATTATATTAAACCTATAAATTTGTGATAGATTGATATCCTTACGCTATTCATTTTTATTTATTTTTATTTTTTAACATACAGTGCTTTATTAGTTTCAAGTGTACAATATAGTGATCCAACAGTTCCATACATTCCTCAGTGCTCATCAAGACAAGTGCACTCCTTTATCCCCTTCATCTATTTCACCCATCCCCCCACCCACCTTCCCTCTGGTAACCGTCAGTTTGATTTCTATAGTGAAGGGTCCTTTTTTTGGTTTGTCTCTCTCTTTTTTCCCTTTTTTTTCATTTGTTTTGTTTCTTGAATTCCACATATGAATGAAATCATATGGTATTTGTTTTTCACTGAATGGCTTATTTTGTTTAGCGTTATACTCTCTAGATTCATCCATGTTGTTGCAAATGGCAAAATTCCACTATTTTTTATGGCTGAGTAATATTCTGTTGTATATATATACACCACATCTTCTTTATCCATTCATGTATTGATAAACACTTGGGCTGCTTCCATAGTTTGGCTATGTAAATAGTGCTGCAATAAACATAAGGGTATACATATCCCTTCAAATTAGTGTTTTTGTATTCTTTTTATTTTGTTTTTTAAGATTTTATTTATTCATTTGAGAGAGAGAGGGAGACACAGCGAGAGAGGGAACACAAGCAGGGGGAGTGGGAGAGGGAGAAGCAGGCTTCCCACCAAGCAGGGAGCCCGATGTAGGGCTCGATCCCAGAACCCTGGGATCATCACCTGAGCCGAAGGCAGATGCTTAACGACTGAGCCACCCAGGCACCCCAGTGTTTTTGTATTCTTTATGTAAATACCTAGTAGTGAGATTACTAGATCATAGGGTAGCTCTATTTTTAATTATTTAAAATTTTTAAAAAACACAGCGCTCCATCCCATCACCTTGAGATTACCACCTGAGCCCAAACCAAGAGTTGGACACTCAACTGACTGTGCCCCCCATGTGCCCCGTCTATTTTTAATTTTTTGAGGACCCTCCATACTGTTTTCCACAGTGGCTGCACCAGTTTGCATTCCCTCCAACAGTGCACAGGAGTTCCTTTTTCTCCAAATCCTCACAAACACTTGTTGTTCCTTTAGTTTTTTATTTTAGCCATTCTGACAGGTGTGAGGTGATCTCATTGTGGTTTTGATTTGCATTTCCCTGATGATAAGTGATGTTAAGCATCTTTTTTTATGCATCTGTAGGCCATCTGTATGGATTCTTTGGGAAAATGTCTGTTCATGTCTTCTGCCCATTTTTAAATTGGATTATTTGGGGCGGTTTTTTGGTGTTGAGTTCTATAATTTCTTTATATATTTTGGATACTAACCCTTTATTGGATATGTCATTTGTAAATACCCTCTCCTATTCAGGAGGTTGTCTTTTAATTTTGTTGGTTGTTTCCTTTGCTGTGCAGAGCTTTTTAGTTTGATACCATCCCAATAGTTTATTTTTGCTGTTGTTTTCCTTGCTTCAGGAGACACATCTACAGCATTCATTTTTTTTTTAATTTTTTTATTGTTATGTTAATCCCCATACATTACATCATTAGTTTTAGATATAGTGTTCCATGATTCATTGTTTGTGCATAACACCCAGTGCTCCATGCAGAACGTGCCCTCCTCAATACCCATCACCAGGCTAACCCATCCTCCCAACCCCCTCCCCTCTAGAACCCTCAGTTTGTTTTTCAGAGTCCATCGTCTCTCATGGTTCTTCTCCCCCTCCGATTTCCCCCCCTTCATTCTTCCCCTCCTGCTACATTCTTCTTCTTCTTTTTTTCTTTCTTAACATATATTGCATTATTTGTTTCAGAGGTACAGATCTGAGATTCAACAGTCTTGCACAATTCACAGCGCTTACCAGAACACATACCCTCCCCAGTGTCACAGCATTCATTTTTAAATCTAAAAACATAATATGTTTCTGCAACTGTGCAAATATATGTATCTTTTCAACTTGGATTTGCATTAAAAATTATACCATGCAAATTTTTTTTAAAAGATTTTATTTATTTATTTTGACAGAGAGAGAGAGAGAGACAGCGAGCGAGGGAACACAACCAGGGGGAGTGGGAGAGGGAGAAGCAGGTTTCCCGCCGAGCAGGGAGCCCAATGTGGGGCTCGATCCCAGGACCCTGGGATCATGACCTGAGCGAAAGGCAGACGCTTAACGACTGAACCACCCAGGCGCCCCTATATACCATGAAAATTTTTAATGAAAATATTCCTATTCCTAGGTATTTCATAGTTTGTGAGAATGTATATACCATTTACAAGCAATTATGTTGATGATTTAGGACTACAGAGCCCGTTGCTCTCATGAATGATCCAGGGTGTGAGGACCCAGAGGACAGAGAGAGGGAAAGAATAGTTGTGGCAGCATGTCCTGGTCAGATGGAGTCCTGCCTCCTGTACTGGGCAGCGTGTGCCCGGCTGAGCCACGGGCTCTGGCCCTCATTTTTGTTCAATCGATCTTCTCCTTGTTGGCATGGCATTCTACCCACCAAAAGAGCTAAATACTATTTGACTTTCAGCCTCCGTTGCAATAAGAACCTGGACATAGATTCAAACACGCCATTAAAATATGAAAGGAAACCTGCTGAGTATCTAGAAAAGGTGTATGTGTTTGTGTGTGTGTGTTTGATAAAAGAGAGACAGGCAGGAAGAGAGCCCATGCCCTCACTTTCTTCCTGTCCTTGAACGCTGATGTGTGAGAACACAATGTTTGGCGCTGTGGCAGATCTTGAAACCTTGAGGGGAAAGCGAGGAGAATCACACCAGAGCCATCCCAGAGACCCGATATCATCATGTTGCTGTGTCAACCAACTCTGGGATCATCTACTGGCATAATGGAATGTTATCATTCGTGCTTCCTGTCACATGTAACCAAAGCATGTTAACCGGTATATTTTCTGAATCTGCCTTCCCCTCTTCTAGTTGACAGTCCTTCCACTTAGAATGTCTGGGCAGCCTAGTCAATATCTCCAGATCTCCCCATGTTTAGCTCTCTGCTCTCACATTCATTCCTCCTTCTACATTTAAACCCTCCCTATTGCACTAGGAACCATGATTACACTGGCCCCATCTGTCTTCCACTCTCACTCTGTACCCTACCTGACTTGTTAAGAGCTTAAAAACAACACAAATTTTACACATCATGGCTATTGTGCACCTGTGCCATTTTGTCTGCCCATCGTTTACTCTCCCCTCCTCCTGGTAGATGTGTCTTGATTTCCCAGGAGGAGCTGCTTCTCCTTTGCTTTGAGTTCATGTCCTATGAATAAGGTAGACACCGTCCTTTGTGTTCCTGGCTTGGACGCTCTTCCATTCATCTAACCATCATGGACTGGTTCCTGTGTGAGTGGGGACACAGTTTGAGTCAGTGAGCTCCAATCCTGGGACCTCTATTTTAACGAAGTGAAAAGAAATTTATGCTTTTTGCTGAGATTGCCAGATCAGGTTGATGTGAGCCTGGAGCTTCTGGGGCCTGTAGAAAGTTGGGCTAAGAAGTCAAAGCAGAGAAATACCAAGCAGGAAATGGAGAGAAAAACAAAAAACAAAAAACAGGCCTGATGACATTGTTTGAGCCTCTGACTTTTCTATCAAGTGACCAATGATTTCCTTTTCTTTTTTTGCTTAGACCAGTTTGAGTTTGGTTCCTTTTTTTTTTAAATTTTCTTCAGATTTTTTATTTAAATTCTAGTTATTTAACATATAGTGTAATACTGGTTTCAGGAGTAGAGTTTAGTGATTCATCACTTACATATAACACCCAGTGCTCATCACAAGTGCCCTCCTTAATGCCCTTTACCCATTTATTCCATTCCCCACCCCCCTCCCTCCGTCAACCCTCAGTTTGTTCTCTACTGATAAGAGTCTCTTACAGTTTGTTTCCCTCTCTCTTTTTCCCCCCTTCCCATATGTTCATCTGTTTTGTTTCTTAAATTCCACATATGTGTGAAATCATCTGGTGTTTGTCTTTCTCTGATTTAGTTCACGTAGCATAGTACACTCTGGCTCCATCCATGTCATTGCAAATGGCAAGATTTCATTTTTTTGATAAAGATTTTATTTATTTGGGATGCCTGGGTGGCTCAGTTGGTTAAGCGGCTACCTTTGGCTTGGGTCATGATACCAGGGTCCTGGGATCGAGTACCCCATCAAGCTCCTGGCCCAGTGGGGAGCCTGCTTCTTCCTCTGCCACTCCCCCTGAATTCATTTGTCAGAGAGAGAGAGAGAGAGAGCACAGGCAGGGGGAGTGGCAGGCAGAAAGAGAGGCGGGCTCCCTGTTGAGCAAGGAGCCTGATGTGGAACTTGATCCCAGAACCCTGGGATCATGACCTGAGCCGAAGGCAGAAGCTTAACTGACTGAGCCACCCAGGTGTCCCAAGATCGCATCATTTTTGATGGCTGAGTAGTATTCCATTGTATGTGTATACCACATCTTCTTTATCCATTTACCCAAAGGTAAATACCTAGTAGTGTAATTGCTGGATCATAGGGTAGTTCTATTTTTAACTTTTTGAGGAACCTCCGTACTGTTTTCCAGAGTGGCCACACCAGTTTGCATTCCCACCAACAGTGTAAGAGGGTTCCCCTTTCTCCGCATCCTCGCCAACATCTGTTGTTTCATGTGTTGTTAATTTTAGCCATTCTGACAGGTGTGAGGTAGTATCTCATCCTGGTTTTGATTTGTATTTCGCTGATGAGTGATGTTGAGCATCTTTTCCTGTGTCTGTTGGCCTTCTGAATGTCTTCTTTGGAAAAATGTCTGTTGATGTCTTCTGCCCATTTCTTAACTGGATTGTTTGTTTTTTGGATGTTGAGTTTTATAAGTTCTTTATAGATTTTGGATGAGTTTGGTTCTTATCACTTGGACTTGCAACCAAGGAAGTCCTGATCACTAGAGCACCTGTAAATTCAAGGTCCAGGGCTCAGTGACTTTTGGGTACTGATAGCTTATTACACCCATCTCCCAATCATAGGACCTTGGCTCCATCTGTGTCCCCACCTCAGGGCCTCTCAGTTATTTCTCTCAGTGCCTCATGTATATACACTCCTGACAAAGTCGATTACATTCTTCAGCTCCAGTCTCTAGGTGATGTCTTCTGTTCATAAGTCACCATGTCCGAGCTGCCAGGGCCCTGCACGGAGACTGACCACTCTATTGTATCATCTCAGTTTAGATACCATTACAAATGCAAAGCAGCTGCCATGGATGAGAAGGTAAAATGGGTTGTGTGTAACAGCATTGAAAACTCTCAGAACCACAAGAAGAAAAAGTTCACAATTTATTCCCCAAACAGTGCATTACACAGAAATTCAATTTTAAACAATAAGAATTTTAAAGATACTGACTTCTTATATGGAAAACCAGAATTCAGAATCAGTGAGGAACCCAATGGTAGTTGTGTGGTAAGCATTTCTAAGTACTCATGGAAACTTGTTAAAATGAACATATGTTTAAGCATATTTAAAAAAAGACTACAAAATACTAAAAGTAAAATTCCATTATTGCCTTAAAAACCAAGACTATCAAGAATGTGTTAAGAACTACTATGTGGGGCTGGGGGCACCTGGGTGGCTCAGTCGTTAAGCGTCTGCCTTCGGCTCAGGTCATGATTCCAGGTCCTGGGATCGAGCCCCACATCGGGCTCCCTGCTCAGCGGGAAGCCTGCTTCTCCCTCTCCCACTCCCCCTGCTTGTATTCCCTCTCTCGCTGTGTCTCTCTCCGTCAAATAAATAAATAAAATCTTTAAAAAAAAAAAAAAAAAGAACTACTATGTGGGGCTGGATTGCTATCCACAGTTTTAGTAAATAATTCAAAATTATTCTGAATTTATTGTTAGGTTAATGGTTTTTACTGAGCACAACTGTCTACATTAAAGTCAAATCAATTTGTGGTTGCTTCATTTAGGAAATATAAATCCTCAGAAAATCTGTCAGTATAAAAGGGATACCTCCAAAGCCAATTTCTTCTTTATTATTTTTTTTAAGGTTTTTATTTTTTTGTCAGAGAGAGAGAGAAAGAAAGAGTGCAAGAGCACAAGCAGGGGGAGTAGCAGGCAGAGGGAGAGGGAGAAACAGGCTCCCCGCTGAGGAAGGAGCCCGATGCGGGACTTGATCCCAGGACCCTGGAATCATGCATGACCTGAGCCGAGGGCAAACGCCCAACCAACTGAGCCACCCAGGCATCCTTCTTCTGTTCTTTAAAGAAGGGCTTAATGATTGGTCCTTACTTTGTCAGAAGAAATAATTGTAGTGGTAAAAGTTATCCTATAGCACTTCTGGATTGTTCATGAGAGTCTAAAAAAATTAAAGCTTTTCATTTAGTGCAAAATGGTGCTCTGTGCAACCATAATCTAAGTAAATCTGAGTTCCCATTTCAGTTCAAAAATGAGCTTGGCTACCCCACTCAAGCATCTTCCACCAAAATGACTCTCTAGGGAATATGGGGGTGACCTCTTTATTGTCCTGACCTATTTCAATTGGACTTTAAAATTGCTGTTTAAAATAGCAAGAAAAGGGGCACCTGGGGTGCTCAGTCAGTTAAGCGTCTGCCTTCGGCTCAGGTCATGATCCCGGGGTCCTGGGATCAAGCCTGCATTGGGCTCCCTGCTCAGCGGGGAGCCTGCTTCTCCTCCCTTTGCCCCTTCCCCTTGCTCATCCTCTGTTTCCCCCCCTTCTCTAAAATAAATAAAATCTTTAAAAAAAAATAAAATAGCAAGAAAAAAAAAAAGATGATGAGGCAGAGGATGGGGAACTTGCAGTTTTGAAAGATGTTATCACCCAATAGCAATATGTAAGCTTTAATCAAACAAACTGTAAAATAAATTTATGACCCTTATGAAATGATTAGAAATTTTAACAACTACTGAATATTTGATATTAAAAAATTACTGTTGGGGCGCCTGGGTGGCTCAGTCGGTTAAGTGTCTGCCTTTGGCTCAGGTCATGATCCCAGGGTCCTGGGATCAAGCCCATGTTGGGCTCCCTGCTCAGCGGGGAGCCTGCTTCTCCCTCTGCCTGCTGCTCCCCCTGCTTGTGCTCACTCTCTCTCTCTGTGTCAAATAAATAAATAAAATCTTTTAAAAAAATTACTGTTGATTTTTTTAAGTTATGATAATGATATTGTGATTATGTTTAGAAAGAGTATTACCTTTTAAGGAACCATAATGAAATGGCTGTAGATGGAATGATAGGATGTCTGGGGTTGCTTCAGAATAAAAGGTGATGTAGTGGATGGGGGTATGGAAGAAATAAAAGTATCCGTGAGTTGATAATTGTTGAAACCAGGTGATGGGTAAAGGGAGTTCATTTTGCTATTCCCTCTATTTTAGTATTTGTTTAAAAATCACTTATAACAGAAAGTTAAAAAATATGAAAAGTTTATGTCCTTTGGCAGCATTTAGGATGTTTCACCTTAGGATTCTTTTTCAAGGAGTTGGTATATTGAGAGCCTCTTTTTTTCCAGCTCGTTCCCCATTCTTACTGTTAGTTGTCCTCAGAGCCTCCTTTCTCGTCATTTTTTTCCTGTTCCCTTTATTATCTCATTTGCTCCCATGGCTTTCATTATCAACCATATGCTGCCAATCTCAAATGTGAATCTCCTCCCACCTATCCAACTCTAGCTACATATTTCCTGACTTGGATGTCTCAAGGGCACCTCCGTCTTAACTGAGCTCATTGTCTCTATTCCCAAAACCTGCCTCTTTTTCTGAATTGCTCTTTTAGTGACCACTGAGAATGAGGCACATTTCTCTATTTGGCTCATGCCTATTATTCTAGTTTCTGCAATTAGGAATTGACTGTGTCTTATCTTACAGTCATTCATTTCATGAATGAATTGAATGTTTATTGAGTGCCTGTCGTGGGCATTCTATTATCTTGGAATTATATGTCTCATTGCCTAGCACAGTGCTGGGCAGAGAATTAACTGTCAAAGATCTCTTGTTGACCAGTTCTTTTTTAATTAATGAAATATTTCAATCATGCAAGCAAAAACAAAAAGATTAAAGAATAAATAATGATCTGTGTACCAACCACCCAGCTCAAGAAGTAAAATTTTAGAGATAAAATTCAAGCCTCTGTATATTCTCCATGACCCCATCTCTCTCCCTTCCTTTCCTTCCCCAAAGGCAATCATTGCCCTCAATTCGATATTTACCATTCTGTTTCTGTTTTTTTGTTTTTTAGAGAGGGAAGGAGAGAGAGGGGAGGGGACGGGCAGAGGAAGAGGGAGAGAGAGAATCTTAAGCAGGCTCTACACCCCGCATGGAGTCTGACTCAGGACTCAATCTCACAACCCTGAGATCATGACCTGAGCCAAAATCGAGAGTCGGATACTTAACTGACTGAGCCACCCAGGTACCCCTGATATTTACCATTCTAATGAATATGTTTATTTTTTTTTAAGTTTTTATTTATTTATTTGACAGAGAGAGAAAGAGCACAAGCAGGAGGAATGGCAGGCAGAGGGAGAAGCAGGCTCCCTGCTGAGCAAGGAGTCCAACGTGGGGCTCAATCCCAGGACCCTGGGATCATGACCTGAGCCGAAGGCAGACGCTTAACCGACTGAGCCACCAGGCTCCCCAATGAATACATTTATATTTCTACTACTATGGAGTATTCTTTTGAATATTTCAAACTTCAGTGAAATATATCATACAGTTGTATACTTTTACAGCTTTGTTGGCATAATGTATGTTTTGAGGATTTATCCGTGTTGATGCATGAGACTAGTTCACTAACTATCACTGTTGTACAGTATTTAATTGTTGTTTATCCATTCTCTTGTTGGTGAACATTTAGATTGTGTTCATTTTTTTTTCACTATTATAAACATGCTGCGGTGAGCATTTCTCCTTGTTCACATGTGGAAGTAGAATTGCTGGTGACTCCACTAGATGTTACTAAATTATAAATGTTTATAATCCCAGGTGCAGATAGGACAATTCTTGTTGCTTTACATTTTTACCAACATTTGTGTTGTCAGACTTTATTTCTTCGTTTGTTTGTTTATATTTGAGTATAGTTGACACACAATGTTACATTAGTTTCAGGTGTACAACTTAGTGATTTGACAAGTTCATACATTATGCTAAGTTCACCCACCACAAGTGAACATCTGTCTCAATACATTGCTATTACAATATCATTGGCTATATATTCCCTATCCTATGCCTTTTATACCCATGACTTATTTATTTCATAACTGGAAGCCTGGGTCTCCCTCTCCCTTTCACCCATTTTGCCCATCTCTTAACCCCCATCCCCTCTGGCAACCATCAGTTTGTGTTCTGTATTTATAGGCCTCATTCTGCTTTTTGTTTCTTTATTCATTTTTATATGAGAGGAATTATATGGTATTTGTCTTTCTCATTCTGACTTATTTCACTTAGCATAATACCCTCTAGGTCCATCTATGTTGTCTCAGAGGGTATGATCTCATCCTTTTTGATGCCTGCATAATATTCCTGTGTGTGTGTGTGTGTGTGTGTGTGTGTGTGTGTGTGTGCATACCACATTTTCCTTATCCATTTGTCTACTCTTGGAGGCATTGTCAGACTTTTAAATTATTTGTCTGATGACTGACTCATTGAGATTTCTGTTGACTACTGAGATCAAGCATCTTTTTTGTTTATTGGCTAAAGTTTTCTGTTTTGTGAATTACCTGTTTATATATATATCTTTTATTGTTGTAAAATATACATAACAAAATGTTACCATTTAAACCATTTTAAGTACTATTTAGTAGCATTAAGCACATTCACACTGTTGTACAGCCTATATATTTTATTAATTTTCTATTTTAGTGTGTTTAAAACTGTCACCTACTTTTAGAACTTTATTTTATATTGTGATCCAGTATGTTTACATGCATATACACATATAGATATATAACTGAAACAAAAATTTCCCAAAGTATTATTTATCTTTAATATGTGGTATGTACTCAGATGTTCTCTATTCTAATCTATTTTTTATTATTAAATACTAGTTTACAATCCACAAAATGTATCTAATACACACTATTTTATTGGATTATTTTTCTATTTTTCTATCTTATTTTGGATACTAAGTCTTTTTTTTTTTTTAAAGATTTTATTTATTTATTTGACAGAGACACAGCGAGAGAGGGAACACAAGCAGAGAGAGTGGGAGAGGGAGAAGCAGGCTTCCTGCAGAGCAGGGAGCCCAATGTGGGGCTCGATCCCAGGACCCTGGGATCATGACCTAAGCCGAAGGCAGACGCCTAACGACTGAGCCACCCAGGCGCCCTGGATACTAAGCCTTTTTAAGTTATATGCTTTGCAAATACCTGTAGTAGTATAGCTTGTCTTTTAATATTATTCATATTTTGATGTACTGAAATTTTCTATTTTAATGTAGTTAAATATTTTAATTTTTTCCCCTTATGTTTTGGGCTTTTTGTGTCTTGTTTTAGAAATCTTTCCTTTTCGGGGCACCTGGGTGTCTCAGTCAGTTAAGCATCTGCCTTCGGCTCAGGTCATGATCCCAGGGTCCTGGGATGCAGTCCTACATCGGTCTCCCTGCTCAGCAGGGAGTCTGCTTCTCCCTCTGCCCCTTCCCTCTGCTCATGCTCTTTCTCTTTATCTCTCTCAAAAAAAAAAATAGGTAAAATCTTAAAAAAAAAAGAAATCTTTCTTTTTCTCCCAGTATTAAAGATATTCTTCCATATTGCTCTCTAATTTGAGATATCTATATCTATCTATCTATTTATTTATTTTTTAAAGATTTTATTTATTTGTCAGAGAGAGTACAAGCAGGGGGAACGGCAGGCAGAGGGAGAAGCAGGCTCCCTGCTGAGCAGGAACCTGATGTGGGACTCTATCCCAGGACCTTGGGATCATGACCTGAGCTGAAGGCAGACACTTAGCTTAATGGACTGAGCCACCCAGGCATCCCATCTAACTTGTTTTAAAGCTTTGACTTTTTTTTTTTTTTTTAAAGATTTATTTATTTATTTGACAGAGAGAGACAGCGAGAGCAGGAACACAAGCAGGGGGAGTGGGAGAGGGAGAAGCAGGCTTCCCGCGGAGCAGGGAGCCCGATGTGGGGCTCGATCCCAGGACCCTGGGATCATGACCTGAGCCGAAGGCAGACGCTTAACGACTGAGCCACCCAGGCGCCCAAGCTTTGACTTTCTACTTAGATATTTAATCAACCTAGAATTGATTTTTGTGTATGATGGAGGTAAGGATATAACTTCAGTTTTTACCATATAATAAACAATTATTCCAGCACCGTTTATTGGATACTCAATCTTTACCCCACTGGTCTACAATGGTACCTGTGTTAAATATCATGTTCCACATATGAGTGGGTTTGTTTCTGGGGTCCTTATTTTATTCTTTTTATCATATCTGTCTCTTTACCAATACTGTATTACCTTAGTTACTGTTATTTTATAATAAATCTTGACATCTGTTAAGGCATATCTTCCTACCTTGTTCTTCATAATGGTCTTGGTTTTTTGTTCTTCTACATAAATTTTGGAGTCAGGTTGTCAGATGTCATGAAAAGCCTTGTTGGTATTTTGGTTGGAATTACACTGAATTAATAGATTAATTTGCAAATATTGAAATGTTTGAAACGCTGACTTTTCTCATCCATTAAGATGGTGTACCCCTCTATTTATTGAAATCTTCTTTAATGTCGTCTTTCAATAAAGTTTCATAATTTTTTCCAAATAGGTTTTGTACAAATTTTGTTAGATTTATTCATAAGTACCTTCCAGTTGAGTTGCTATAGTAAATGGTTTTTTTTTTCTTTAAGATTTTATTTATTTATTTTTTTAAGTAAACTCTACACCCAGCGTGGGACTCAAACTTACAACCAGGACATCAAGAGTCACATGCTCTACTGTCTGAGCCAGCTAGGTGCCCCTGGTATTTTTTCTTTTTAAGTAATGTTTTCTAACTTCATCAATGGTGTCTGACTCGAGTTGTAAACTATGGCCTGTGGGTCAAATCGAGCCTGTAATCTTCTTTTGTAAAGAAGAACACGGCTGTGTCCGTTTGTTTACATCCTGTCGATAGCTGCTTTTCTACTACAATAGCAGATTTGATTAGTTAGGACAGAGACCACATAGCCTTTAAAATCCAAAATGTTTACTATTGGATTTTTATGAAAAAAAATTTGCTTACTGCTAATGTATAGGAACACTTGATTCTTTGTGTATTTTATATCCAGCAACATAGCTGAAATCTCCTACTAGTTCTAATGATTTTTGTGTTAATTCTCTTAGATTGTTTTTGTAAACTGCCATGCTATCTATTAGGAGTGATAATTTTGTTTTTTTCCTTTTGGTTCTCTTGAAAAATGTGGAATAGAAGCAATGACAGCTAGCCTCCTGGCTTTGTTCCTGATTTAAAGAAGATGCTTCTGATCTTTTGCCATTAATTAAACAGGTTTGCTTTTAATTTTTTGGTATATAACAAATATCACATTAAGGAAGTTTTCTTCTACTTTTCTTTTTATTTATTTTTTATTATTAACATCTGATGTATTACTTGTTTCGGGGGTACAGGTCTGTGTCTACTTTTCTATTTTTAGCTTTAAGAGTTGTTTTGTAATCATCATTGGGAGCTGAGTTTACCAAATGCTTTTTCTCTGTCTATTGAGTACCTATTGATCGTGTGACTTTCTTTTGATTATTTGACCACTGTGTATTATAGTCTGAGGAATCATTAGAACAAATACGATTTATTTGTATTTTTCTTCATGTTTTCTAATTTCCTTTTCCTTACAGTCTTCAACAATGAGACCTCAATTCTGTTCAACCACACCAAGTTATCAAATTAAAATGAACCTCCTGGCAACAACTATCGTGGATGCTTCTGGCTGTATCTGAGCGGAGATTGGTTAAGTGGTGTCAATTCACATTCCACCACAGGAAATTCTGTAAGTGGTTTCCTAGAACCAGATAGGAAGGTGGGGGTAGAGGGAGTGAAGGGACCTCCTCCTGCTTGTCCTGCACTCCTTCTTCCCCCTCACGCCTATGCAGTGGATGTGAACTCTCCTGAAAGAGGCATGGAGTCTGCATTTCGGCATGGAGAAGAGCATGGTGTTGGCACTGTGTGGCCTGAAGAGGAAGCATGGCATTTGTCACATTGGAGGTTTATAGGAAGAGAGTGAAACTGGGGCAGGATATTTTCTCTCTGAGCTTCAGCAGAGCATTAGCAAAGCCATAGGGCTGGCAGAACATTGTAGAAGCTCAGCAGATTTAGTGGGGACCCAGCAAAGCCCTGAGAGAGAATAGCAACACGTTGTGTGTGTTGATTTACTCCCGAACACTTGAGAGACACCCTGGTGATGTCCCAGAGTCACTTAGGGTCTGGAGTGGAAGTAGGGGATAAAAGTTTTTGTGTGTCAAGAAGAGCTTTTGTAGACTTTCACCAAGTCCCCTAAAGACTTGCCAGTGAAGGGTGCCTGGCTGGCTAAGTCAGCAGAGCCTGTGACTCTTGATCTCAGGGTTTTGAGTTCAAGCCCCATATTGGGCATAGAGCTTACTTAAAAGAGATAAATAAATTAAAAAAAAAAAAGACTTGCCAGTGAGCTCTTTGGTGGATTTGATATTTGCCAGCATATTTTTCACCCTGGGCCATGCACTAGCAATTACACAGCAAAGAAACAGTAAATGTAAAACACGCAAGAATATTTTTAGATTCTTTTGCTTTGTTCTTTATTTTCTTGTTAATGATGCATCCAACCACCACAGTTCCAGACATTAAATCTTAATTCTTTTCCATTTCTACAAAAATTGAGGGTACTTTCCTATGGGCTCTATCATCACTGGTTGAGAGCTATGTGTTCTGCAGACTGGATGGGAAAACCCAACTGTATCTTTGTGTCTCTCAATGTCATTAACTCATTTTTAAGTATTCAATGAAACCACAGATAGACTTGGCCAACTACTTTTTCCCCTGAGTTTTTGAAAATATGCACATCTTAAGAAATGTATTGCATATGTTCTCTATTCATTTACCACTAAATGTTCCAAAACTTGCCTTGCAGGAGTTAGATGTTGTCCACAGAGCTTATTGAACCATTTTTGAAACTGCTCTTCTACAAAAACAGGAAGTCACAACATAATAAATGTCAAGTGCATTTGAACTTGAGAGAAGTTGGATTACATTTAAAACTTTGAATTCATAAATCTGACCTAGTTCTAAATCAGTGCATTGATGAGTCCCCTAGTATCTAATTATTTTTCCTCTTCTGTGTGTGTGTGTGTTTATACAGTGCCTACTTCATATGCATTTTATTTTTTTTTAAGATTTTATTTATTTGATAGAGACAGCGAGAGAGGGAACACAAGCAGGGGGAGTGGGAGAGGGAGAAGCAGGCTTCCCGCTGAGAAGGGAGCCCGATGCAATGCAGGGCTCCATGCGGGGCTCCATGCGATGTGGGGCTCCATGCGATGCGGGGCTCCATGCGATGAGGGGCTCAATGCAATGCTGGGCTTGATGTGATGCATGGCTCGATGCGATGCTGGGCTCCATCCCAGGACCCTGGGATCATGACCGCAGCCGAAGGCAGACGCTTAATGACTGAGCCACCCAGGCGCCCCTTCATATGTATTTTAAAGTGAAGTGATGAGAAGAAATTTCTATATTTTGATTACACTGGATTTGGGGAGGGAAGAAAAACAACCCTGACGCTATAGACTTGGAAATTCAGAATGCATATTTGATCCTCTATGAGCAGTGTGACTCTGGTCCTGTTTTTTGTCACTTGTTAAAATTGATGAAAAGGGGACATTTACACTTAGTGATTCATTTTAAAGATATAGTTCATAGAATATTTAATATATTATTGAAAAGAGTGCTTTGCCAAAGATAATCAACAAGTGTATATGGTATATGTTATGTAGACTGATCCTATCTTTTTGGCAGGGGAATGGGTTGGGGGTCAGGAGGGAGACTTGGAAACGTTCCAGGACCTAAACACATAACAAAAAACTGACACCACTGCTATGCTGTGTATTTCTTTAGTGGAGGATGAAACCGTGCAAGATGATTTAGAGAAAGAATTTTTGGTGTATGAAGGCATTAGCTTCTTAAGTTTCCTAATTGTTAGATCGTTTTAGTTCAGTTAATAAAAATGTAACTGAGGGTGTACGATGTGACCAGGCACTGAGAGTACTTGGAACACGAGGAAGAATTTGAAATGGACCCTGCCCTCAAGGAGTTTATAGTAGAGTGGCAGACAAACAAATCCTCAATATTTAGGGTCATGTCCCCTAGTAAGAGCCTGTACGAGGTACAGATCGCATACAAAGGAGCGCAGGATTGTGTCTGGGCTGGTGAGGGAATGTACAGCACCTGGCCTGTGCCTGGCTCATAGTAGGGGCTCAATAAATGTTAGTTCCCCTCTCCTCTTCCTTTAGATCTAATGTGCTGACCTTTGTACACAAAGATGATGATACCACTGGCCAAATATCATGGGGATATGGATTTAGATATTCTTCCTTGTCGAGTGATAAATGAGTATCGATTCCTCCGCAGGAAAATAGTTTTGATTTTTCTGGGGACTAGTGACCAGTTTTACAAAATTGCTTACCAATGCAGTGGGCAAGTGAGGAACCAAGGACAGACCCACAAATGAATACTCAGCTATAAACTTGGCCCTGATGTTAGTGTACCAGCCACATTTGCTGAAGGTTCTTCGGTCTTTGTTTCAGTTCAGCTGCAGGGAAGCCTACCAGGCTTCTAAGAGCAGTACTTATTAAACTTGCCCAAGGCACCCCAAGAGCATAGGTGGGTAAAAACTTACTCCTAGGGCTTGGGAGTGTGAAGGTTTGGTAGGCCTTGTAGAGGGGGATAGTGTGGAGTAATCCACTGCAAACACAAAATGTTTGAAGTCTCAGATTTATTTAAAAGATGTACACAAATGCTACAGTGCAAGCTATAATATATCTGTTTGTTTATGTAGTTGTAAAAATACTGCTTCAAGTTACTTACCAAGTTCAGTGATTTAACTCCCTCAATCACCAACTGAAATTGATGCCCCAGAAAGAAAAACTGTGTTTATCCTGTGAATTCCTGAGCCCTTGGTACAACATTTTGAAAAACTGGGTCTCAAAGAAAGAAATAATATACATGTATCTTCAAGCACAGATTGTGTGGCCAGTTAATGAACTGAAAGCATGGTTCGTTGCTACACTTCTCATTTCTAACTCGTCCTATCTTTTAAAAACGTTCTAATTGCTCACTTGCAGACGAGACACGGAATCTGTGCTCATTTCAACAGCGCAAGCATTAAGGTCTTCTACAAGATAGAGTAGAAAGGTATCTCTCATGACTTTCCTTAAAATCATCCCAATCCTTGACACTTTTGCTTTATGAGATGCCATACCAATTGTTCTCTTTCTCATCTATTTATTTTTTCCATTTTTCAAAGCAATTTTATATGCATTTGTCATATCATTCTGTAAATTATTGACGATAGACCCACAAATCCTTAGCCTTTTTGACTAGTGATAACTAAAACTTAGCTAGGTTCAACGATTTACTCAAAGGTGCATTCATTCAAAAGTATTTACTTTGCATCTACCATGTGCCAGACACTATACTATGAACTAGAGACACAAAGGTGATTAAGACAACAGTCTAAAGGAGGAGTCAGGGGCGCCTGGGTGGCTCAGTTGGTTAAGTGAATGCCTTCAGCTCAGGTCATGATCCTGGAGTCCCGGGATTGAGTCCCGCATCAGGCTCCCTGCTTGGCAGGGAGTCTGCTTCTCCCTCTGACCCTCCCCCCTCTCATGCTCTCTCTCTCTCTCATTCTCTCTCTCTCTCAAATAAATAAATAAAATCTTAAAAAAAAAAAAAAGGAGGAGTCAGGAAAGTAAACAGGTAATTAAAGGATCAAGGGATAAGTACAATAATAGAGGTTAAGTAGAGGGCACCAAAGTTTCTGAAACTTTAGGGAAACTCTTAATCCAAACCTCGGAGGTGGAGTAAGGGAGGGCTTCATGGGATAGGTGCTATCTAAACTGAGATCTGAAAGACAGGTAGGATGAAGATGACATTGGGGTGGATGAAATTATAGGCAGGAAACAGAAATATGCAAAGGCTCAGAGTGAGAAGAAATACGATGCATCAGAAAAGCTGCCATTAGCAGTGTATAAAGTGTGATAAAGAGGCAAGGCCGCCATGTTTAGTCTCACAGGTTTTGGACGGCACTAGCCCAGCAGTCACCGTTCACACAGGCTAGGATGTGACCAGCACTTCCCAAGTTGAGTAAAGTGGCTTCCCTGAGAGAAGAACGATGGATGGGTAGAAAGGAGGTCTTGGAAAACCAAGCATGCTAAAATGTTTGTAAATAGCCTGAAGGCAATGCAAAGCCATGGAAGGGCAGTGACTTGATCAGGCTTGCATTTTAGAAAGACTGTACTGCCATGGGGTGGAGAATGGATCCAGGGAAGCCAGCTGGGAGGCTGTTCCAGTAAGGCAGGTTAAACATTGAGAATGGTCTGAAGTGAGGTCCTAGAAATTGGGATCAGAAAAAGCCATAGATTTAAGAGAGATGATGAAAACAGAATTGATCAGACTTGGATACGCCTCAGTTTTGTTCTTGGACCAAACTAGGTCCATGGTGGTGTCATTTACTGATATGGGGAATCCAGGAGGAGGACTGAGTTTAGGGGAAGATTATTATTTCCTTTCTGGACACACTGAGTGTGAGGTGATTTTGAAGCATTTGAAATGAGAAGTAGGCAGTTGGGTGGGTCTGGAGATCAGGAGAAATATGGTTGGCCTAAGACACAGAAATGCATTTTGGGCCCAAACCAGAATGTTGTCAGGTTGTACTGGAATGGAGTTGCTCAGAGTGGCCATGTTTTCAGGGGAGTTGGAAGGGCTAAGGAGGTAATAAAGTGGAGATAAGAAAAGAAGGAGACAGTTCTCTCTCTCTCTCTCTCTCTCTTTTTTTTTTTTTTTGGACAAGTTTGGCTGCAAAGGAGAAGAGAGAGGGGCAGTTAGCAAATTTTATGAATTTGCATGATCATTTTTCTGGAGGAAGGTTGAGAATGGTGCCTCCCATTCTAGTGTCCCACTTAAGTTGAAGGACCACCATTGCACGTTAAAATGCCCCCATCTGGGGGTTTTCCTCTTTTAGTGGAGCCTGAGGCTTCCACTGACATCACCTCTTCATCTTTTCTTTTTTCCCTCATCCCTTCATCTTCTCATATGAATCTTACCTTCTAACCCTCTACTGTTTTTGATTTGTTTTTCCAAGAAAGCTGTCTTAAAAAGTTGAAAGCAAATGGGATAGAATTTTAAAAACCACAGTAAACAATGGAACTTTTAACCCAGAGGAAATTCAATATTCATTTAAGCAATCCCTCACAGGAAAAATTTAAATACTTTATTGCCAAATTATTTTAATTTAGCTCTTTCTACTTGTTCTACTTCTGGAAATTTTTTTGTGTTGTTGAATTTTACACTTTGGGTAGGAAAGTGGGATTTTGAGTAAGCATTTAAAGAAAAAAAAATCTTAGTATATATCGAGTAGAATTACTATGTTCCCAATTAATACTCCCTCCACTTGCATGCTTTTAAAATCAGATAGTTTGCCATTATTTATTAAATTTATACTTGGTAGCCAGCACTATAGAGGACACCAGAGAAGGACAAGTCATGCCTAGTACTACCCACTAGAAGTTTCTAATACGAGGGAAACAACACATATGCAAAATAAAATATAATACATTATAGAAGACTGATAATTATATAAGACAATACGTTGCAGGATTTCTTTTCCTTCGGTGCCTGAGGTTCTTGGTCATGCTGCTTCGAAGAATGAAGAGGTAGAGCACACGAAGAGTGGTGGGCAGCAAAATTTATTGAGCAATAGTACAAAACTTCCAAAGAGGGAGCGGACCTGAGAGGGTTGCTAAGTGTAGGGGCTTGTTGGCAGGCTTGTTTTATGGGCTTGTTGGTGGGCTATTTTAATCCGATTAATCCTATGCAACTGTTACCCAATCAGGTTTTTTTTGTCCATGTGCTCATCTACTTATCAGGTAGATGTGCACGTGGGAAAGGGTGGAGGGCTCCTTCCAGGCCTGTGTTTCGTAGCCTGGGGGACCAAGAGGGCAGTGGCCGCCACTGCCCTAAGGCATGCCGGCCAGTTGCAGGCCACCAGATCAAGCTTTGTTTCAATATTCCACTGGCTGTTGAGCTGGCCCCCCAGGCCTGGGTTAGGACGCCCAAGGCCATTCCCTTTCTTTCTGTCACATACAAGTAGTAAGTCCTCCCAGTAGGAAGACTTAAAAGCTGGGGCACTGAGTAAAACCTAGATTAACAGGATGGGGTCTCTTTTCTTTTAAGGGTAGTTTTCCTCTTGGGGTGGGGCTTGTCCCTGCCTGCCTTTCTTCTGACTATCCTTCATTAAATTAAATACAATAGATGAATAATAGCAAATAAAAGTATGAAATACTTAACTGAATGTATTGATTATATATATGTTACAGTCAAGGACAGTAAAGACCAAGAGTCAAAGAAGGCATTTCCTGTTTTAAAGTACATAAATTTATCACTAAATTCTACCCCTAAAACTAATAATACACTATATGTTAACTAAATAGAATTTAAATAAAAAATTACAAAAATAAAGTACATAACTTTAAACAAATCAACACCAAAAATAACTTTATAATATTTTTTTAAAAAACCGTATTTCTTCATTTCTAGGATGGCATCTTTCCATATTTTAATACAATAGATAACATTCATCTTTGTACCAGGTACTGTTATAAAGTGCTTTAAATGTGTTGACATGTTGAATATGGATCATTTAGTGGGGTGGAAATATTTCATCTTCCCCCCTACTAGGTTCTGTTAAACAATTGGTACAAACTGAGATTCTATGGCTTTTTAGGGTCCAGGAAGTATGGTATGTGTGGAAATACATAGTGCTTCGATATATTTAAAAAATATAAAAATTACATTAATTAAATGTTCTTACCTTCTTAGCCTGGATTGCCAGGACCTTGGTTCTGCTTTGTGACTATCACTTGCTAGCCCCAAGACACCCATGGATCCCCTGTACCTTAACTATTCGGTTAAAGCCACACTAGTTGCAAAACAGAAGAGTCTCCGTGTTGAGATCGTGAGGTAACCTCATCCAAAATTTCACCTCATTCAGCAATCATTTACATACCTCTGCCTGTGGTTTTCAGCTGGGCCAGGGAGGTGGTGCTGATATATTTACAAACAAGGTATGAACTATGTAAACCACCAGTGTAAAGTCAAAACACATGATTATACTGGGTGGGGCTCCTCAGGAACTGGCCTCTGAGATGGAGATTTGCATGCTAAGACTTACTGGGGCATGCTTTTAGGAACACCTAAAAGGCCTTTGTATTCTTGCACTCACTGGATCCGTATAACCTCCAGGGAGGGGTTGTCACCTTGGTCGAGGTGGTTATTTTTGGCTGAGGGCAATTCCTAGGGGAAGACTCAGCTTCAAGCTGTCAGCCGGCAACACTCCCAGCAGTTGGGGGAATAAGGACTTTGGTCCCGAAGGTGGGAGCCAGGTGGGACGCCACAGCATCATATGTTTACATGTTAATGTACACATACACACATAAGTATATATACAGGTATATTCATACATATACACACACATGAATATATAGACATACACATACATTCATGTATATTTATACTTAGGAAAATTTAAAAAGCATAAATCAAGTAGATAAAACCACAGTGAAATGTGACATAGTAAATTGGGCAGATTTATTGAAATCACAGGCTATTATCACAACAGTACAGTGGTTCTCAGGATTGCCCCTTGATGTCTTTAATACAGTGATCAAATTCTCTGCAGACTAGATTATGGCAGAGAGCCGGAGAGTTTACATCCCATAAAGACTGTGAAAGTGAACTGTTGGCCTTGTCATAGAAAAGAGAACAGCTTTTGGTGCAAATTGGAATAGATAAAAAAGCATTTGCCGTAATCAGTAGATGTATACCAGGTACCTAGGATTGTGCTGATTTGCTGCAGTAAAGATAGAACTGCAGATGCAACTGGCTTTACCATCTGATTAAGTTTACACCAATTCATAATAATTCTCTCAGATTCATCTGCTGCTGCATAGGCCAGACAGGTGAGTTGAATGGGGGAAATGATAGGATCATGACTGCTGCATCAACCACATCTTTTATGCTGGTACTAATTTTTACATCTCTCCAGGGATTTGGTATTGCTTTTGGTTTTCTGTCCTTAAGGGGATAAGCCTCCCTTTCAATCAAGGGGTCTGTGAACTGGCTGAGGTATGGAAACTGGTTGAGAAGGATGACTTTTCATTCTGATGGCTCGAGTCAGGTTTCAGGCAGCAGACCTAGTTTTGCCTGCTATAGAGATCAAGGAATATTTCAGAAGTCTGTCCATCTATATCATTCCTAGGGCCACCCAGGGCATTACTAAATATCCCTGTAGGTCAAGACCTTTGAGTCCTATGTTGCCCCTGCTGCTCACTGCAGTAAATGTGTCCACTCTGTCCCTGCCAATTAAGCAGTGTCACTTGGCCATTGCCATCCCGGGATCCCACTGTCATGGAAATCAGGGAGCAATTTTGATGGAAGCATCTTCCACCATCAAATCCAGCTACTACAGAGCTTTTCTGGTGTTCCCCTTACTAAAGTATTTTACAATGCCTTAGTGTAGAGACAGTCATCTGGGCCTCCAGGGGTATATAGTTCAGGGCTGGGTATACACATTATACATAAAATCACTCCAACATTGCCATCTCCACGAACCTTTGGATTTCTTCCTCTACATTATACCAGGGACATTTGGGCATCTCAGTCTCATTGAATATAGATCACCAATGGGTCTGAGTTTTAGCTAACCAATTAAACAAACCATTAGAGTCACTTTCAATGTATGAACTAACACATTAAATCCAGGCTTTATGGTAAATCCACCCATATCAATAAATTTAGCCCAATCCTTTGCTCTTTATTTTGTTTGGAACTTGACCAAAAACTGTTCAGCCTTTCACAAAATCACGTCACCTCTGACAACACCAATATTGTTATTTGAGTTGCTAATATAAAACATTTATATTGGTCTGTACTTACAGTTCTCTCATTTACAATAGTTCTACATACAGGTGTAAGCATCTTACTATTTATTTTGTCTTCTAATACAAGTTAATTACAAATTATTTTCCTTTATTATGTAATTAGGAGATTATATTGATTTCTTGGGAAATTTGCATAGGTAGTTAATATTATCTATGAATTTCATTTCAGGACAGTAAGGGGAGTGTTTAAAAATGGTAGTTATAAAAAGGAGGTGATGGGTCTGATAGGGTTGAGAACACCTCCCTCCTCCTTTTAAATTGGGCCCAAAGAAATTATGTATAGGAATGGCCATGATGAGCCAAAGTGGATCTTGAGTGCATTTGCAGATTAAATAATTTGTTATCACTCTTCTGAAAGAAGGCTAAGTTTTAGTAGAGAATTCTGTGTCCTATTCAGTTTACTTACAAAGCCATGCAGGGTGATATTAGTAAATACAAATGCCAACAACCGTGGTGAAGAACTGCCTCCCATATACAACAAATGCGATCTATTTTGTGTTTGAAGGAGGACTTGAGAAATATGTTCTGTCTCTGAGCATTACTGAAGATAGAGGAGTGGAAGCCAGGAGCGTACTTTCTTAGCTCCCTTGTCTATATGATCTGAGTCACAATTCCATGGTTAGGTAATAAAGAGGAGGATGCTAAGCAAATGCTACCACTCCCTTCTCCCTTTCCCACATGGAATCTTCGGAGACACTCTGAAAGGAGGAAGAGTCCACATTTGGTCTGTGAATGAATCAAGGGTAGGTATTTGGTCTTAACCCCAAACTCCAGCTCCGGTTTGCTGTTCAAGGCAGGTTTGCTTTGTGGCATGCCAGGAGCACAGGGGGCTACCTGGGAGCAATACCCCAACCCACTTGCCTACTTAACTCTTCCTCCTCCAGAATCTCAACTCTTGTCACTTTCTCAGGGAAGCCTGCCCTCACCCACCAGTCTGGGTCTGATTCCTTTGTCATGGATTTCCTTCAGAAGCACCCCCACCCCCATCCCTTATCAGTCTGTGATTACATTCATTAGTTATGACCTTGTGGTTTATGTAGGACACCCATTGAGACTAGGTATCTTCCCTGTTTATTCTCCCTGCCTTTCATACTGTGCCCAACTGGTATCTGATACAAAGTAGGCGCTCATTACACAGCTGTTGAATGAATAAATGTTTGTTCCAAATTCCAGAAGTATCAACACTTGCTTCGATTGGTGCATATTACCACTGTATCAGTATCCCATGCTGTTTGATAGCTAAGTCTTCTATTTGTTGAAGAGCACGGTAACTGGATTTTGTTGAAATGAGTCAGGACTGGTGACAACACTCAAAAGCCCCATTAATTTAGGACTTCTAATTTAGGACTTCTTTTCTTCTCCAGTAACTCTGCTCCACCTCCATCTCCTCAATTCAAAACCCAGTGTTTGAACTTACCGATGGAGTTTTGTGTGTGCCTAGCTGGAGAACGGGGTGGAGGGGCTAGAGCCCCTGTCCCCCACCTCCCAAGTGTTTGACGAACACTCGCTAAAGAATTACAGTGTGTCCAAGGCCTCCCTGCATTAAACAAAGAAAGCCCCAGAACCACAATCCCCGACCTAGGTGGGATAATTTGGAGTGTTGGGCAGTCTGGTTCCGGATGAGGGCGGGAGGTTGAGCATAAGTGTGACTGACCGAATCTCGCAGGTGAAAGCTCAGGTTAAAGTTGGTGGCCTGTGAGTCACACCCCGAGGCTTGTGTCTGCAAGGGCTTGCTCATCAGGTTGGGTCCGTGTGTGTCCGTGTGTGTGAGATGGGGCTCGGGAGGGCCACGCTCAGCCCCGGGGCGGGGGTGGGGCGTCTCTCACCGCGAACGCCTTCGGGGCCGCAGGGCAGCGGGGCCGGCTCGCCTGGGCGCAGTGTGCAGGCGCCGAAAGCAGGCGGCAGTCTGGCCCCACGGCGCGTCGGGCGCGGGCGCAGGCGAGCTCGGGGGGCCGCGGGCTGCGAGGCCCGGCTGCGGGCGGCAGGAGGCAGCGTCGGCCCAGGCGGCGCGGCCGCGAGCGAGCCAGCGCGCGGTGATGTCAGTGGCGGCCCGGCTGGCAGCAGCCGGTACTTCCTGTATAAAGGCGGGCGGGCTCGGCTGCAAACCCCACTAGCCAGTGTCAGCCTCTCGGCGGGAGGAGGAGGCGGCGGAGGAGGAGCAGGGGGAGGGCTGTCAAATTCGGGAGCCAGATTTTTTTCCCTTCCCCTGGCAATCCCTTCCGCTTTCCCGGCTCCTGGCGTGACATCTGCGGACCGGGGACCTGTATGTGTGTGCGCGCGAAGGAGCGGAAGAATGGCAGTGCTCAAACTCACCGACCAGGTAGGGGGCGGCGGCGCCGGCGGGCGGGACGCGCGGGCGCGGGGCGGCGCGGAGCCCGGCGGGGGGATGGGGGCGCGGCGCGGAGCGCGCCCGCGAGCTGTTTACTCGCAGCGAAGGGGAGGAGTGTGTGCGGCCGCCGGCTGCTCGGAAAGCCGGCGGCTGGGGCTCTCCTCCCCTGCGCCGTCCCCGCCCTGGGCCGTCGGAACTGCGCGCTCCGCTCGGTGCCCGCGGCGCGCCCGAGGGCTGGGGAAGGGGCCGGCGGGCGTCGGGCGAGCCGGGGCGCCGCTGTGCGCGGGTGTGCGCAGCTGAGCGCGGGTGTGCGTTGTCCGCGGGCCCGGGCTGGGCAGGGGGAGGGGAGGCTCGAGGTGCTCCTCCGGCTCCTACCGTGCTGCGCAGCGTGGGCTCCTCCAGCGGGTGCTGGCGGAAGGAGGACGGGTGGATGGAGAGGGAGAAAGGATCGCAGCAGCCTGGGACCTTTCCCCGAGCCAAGCAGGAGACCGGCCCAGACCGCGGCTCTTGTGTGGTCGAGCTGTCTTTATCCTTTTGACATGACATTCTGACTTCCTCTTTAGTCGCCCAGAGGCTGTGTGTGCGTGGTGCGCGGTGGAGACCCTTGGAGAAGGCGCTTTTGATTCTGGCCCGTCTCTCCCGCGAGGCTAAGCCCCAGGGCTCCACTCACAGCAGTGGACCACCCTCTCTGTGCCTGTATCAGTTTTGTTGCTTTCCTGGCTGAGACACCGCACAGGGCAGCTTCGGAGTCCTGGTTTGGAGAAGTGAGGTTATTTGCTCACTCGGTTGACAGTCCTTGCTGTAGGTCTTTGGGATGGAAACACCCCACCTTTGCAGACTTTGCTGCTCTTGGGATATTGACACCCATAGGCGCCCAACCAAGTTGCATGACCAAACTCTGCAGCTCCTTTCACGAAAAAAGGAAACAGCTTGCTTTTTCTCCTCCTGCTGTTTATTCATGGACAGTGAAATGAACACTGTTTGGGGGTCCTGGTAGGCGCAGAGGCAGTCTTGACTTTGACACCCTATCAAACATGCCATTCCTTGGTATGAAACATCTCCTACATCTCGAATGGGGTGCATCAGCTGCCTTGCTGTCCCCAGGTAGAATCCAGCCAGAACATCCTGCGATTTAGATTCAGTCAAGCACCAGAATGATTTGCTCTCATATCTTTTAGATTCAAAATTTGCTTTGTTTTCTCTAAGTATTTACAGGCTTTTTTTTTTTTCCCCCGTGGAGGAGAGATCACTGAATTAACATTCATCTTATCCTCAAATTTAGCAGGAAGAACAGCTGGTAATTGTGAGGAATCTGCTTGTTCCCATTGGTTCCAGAGCATTTAAAAGTGTTTGTAAGTTGATATTAGGATTCTCTCCACCTTTTTTGGTCACATACTTTGACAACTGTTAGACATTTGCTTTTTTAAAAATCTTCCAGTTTTAGTCTGTCCTGGTCATGCCATCCTTGCTGGCCCAAGTTACAGTTATTATACTTGCCTCTAATTCCTAAATCTTCAAAGTACAAAAAATGAATCTAGTGGGCATTATTGTTATAATCACATACACCACAGAATTTCACATAGAATTTTAGTGTTGGAAGAGATGTTAAAGACAATCTTAGCCCAAATCCTTCATTTTTTTAAAATGCAGAACCTGAGATCTGAAGAAGTGAAGCACGCGGTCCTCAAGGACCACAGCTGTTGGCCTGTATTGCTGCTGAAACTAGCTTCTGTCCTGTCTCCTGCCTTCCAGGCTTCTGTGCTTTTTGCCAGAGGTTTTAAGACACCTCCGTCTTCTCATTGGATGTGTTGAAAGGGTTACAAGAAGGCATCCTCTCCTAAATCAAGATCAACACTAGGGAAAAGTATATTTCTTGGTCTTAGAAAGAAAGGAAGTTCTTCTTCTTGACTTATCAGAGTAGGGCTTTCAAAGCTGTTTGTCTTTTTTTTTTTTTTTTTTAAGATTTTATTTATTTATTTGACAGAGAGAGGCACAGCAAGAGAGGGAACACAAGCAGGGGGAGTGGGAGAGGGAGAAGCAGGCTTCCCGCCGAGCAGGGAGCCCGAGGCGGGGCTCGATCCCAGGACCCTGAGATCATGACCTGAGCCGAAGGCAGACGCTTAAAGACTGAGCCACCCAGGTGCCCCCAAAGCTGTTTGTCTTTTAAAATGTTTCTGACTACATCTCCTCCCTTCCCCAAAGAAGCTAGTATCGCTGTGGAGAAAAAGAGTCATATAGCCTGCATTTGGTTCCATCTCCAGATCCATAAAAGGGGTCTAAGGAGTTCTGAGGTTCAGGAACATCTAAGAATTGCCATCCTCTCTTGGGACAAGGCCAGACTGAAGCTGGATGAGGAGGTGGTCTGGGCTGGGTGGAGTTGTGAGCAATGAAGGTTTTTGTGTGGCTTTGGGTCCAGGAAATGTGTGGTCTTTCTTGCCTTATATAGTCTTACCTTTCAGTTTGAAACTAAAATCTTAGATGCTGGTTCATAACCTCACCGGAGGCTTAAAAACCCTTTGCTTAAGTTCCTGCTACAAGAGTTTTGCTCCATCATTGTGGGTAGGGGGGCTGCCTGCTTGGGGTCACTGCCTCTGCCATAGAGTTTGTAGAAGAGTGCCTGACTCTCCCTTCAGCTGCTGGTGAAACAGTCCCTTCCCGGTTCCTCCGTCATCTTTCAGTGCCCTATTTGTGAGCGGATCCTTGATTTTTCGCGATGGCTCTTGGATTTTTAGCTTGATATCCCGATTTCCCTGACACATTCTTATTGTTGATACCCTGAATCACAAGCCATCTTGGTTTGTTTTTAAACCTGCCTAAAGGAAAGAATGTAAGAAGATGACATTTCCGGTCCTGCTGAAGCCGGGGACAGGAGCTTGCTGGGTTGATGGCAGTCACTGCATCTATAGTCGGTCCCGCACCGGCATCTCGGTCATGCACGAGGAGGGACCCTCTCTTCTGAACTCTGTTTTGGGATAGTTTAAAAAAGGGAGAGGCAAATGTGGTTTTTAGTTTTTTTTTTAATTAAGTTACCTTTTTTTTTTTTTACTGTGAGAGGGAACTGGGAGCTGTTGCTACAAACAAACTTAGCATTTAGCACTTCTGCATTTGTAACCGTGTCTCTTCTGTTTTCCTCTTCACACAGCACACGTCATTTTTCTTGCAGTGATATGGGGACCAATCATCCTGGTTTGCCTAGAACTGAGAGGTTTCCTAAGATGTGGTACTTTCAGTGCTAAAGCTGGGAAAATTCTAGGCAAACCACGATGAGTTGGTCACCCTGTGCAGCATAGAACATACTCACCTATGTAATTAATATAATAATGTGATTATTTCCTCCTAGATGGACATTAGGAGGTTTCTCTATATCTTTGATAAAGTGAGCTGATTTTAAATTTGAGAAAGAAAGTTCTGTTTCATATAAATGTAATGCATTTTAGCTCAAGATACCCATGAAACTCTTTGCAGTTTGATTTGTGATTGAACATTTGGGGGCTGCTCTTTATGTCTGGTTAAGGTACTCCAGTGATTTTAAGTGTCTGCTCCTATCTTCAGCCTGCCCTCCTCACCCCCCAAAAAAAGTTTTTCGGAGTTATGATGCCAGAATAGTTAGTTCTTTTGGATCTTTGAAATGTTCACTATTCTTATCAGAATTTGCTAGTGACAGCAGAATGTCACCTCCATCTCAAGGCTGCCTGTAGACAAACTGTGTCAGCAGGTGGCCCTTTTCGGAGCCTCCTGCCTGGAGGCCTTCTGGCTATGTGTCCCCTTGCCAAGTCGTAGCTCACACTTGAATCACCCATCCCCTTTCCAAAGGCAGTGGCAAGCAGCTAGAAATCCTGTAACTTTGAACGCAGGATTTTAGCTCATAGTGTGGGACCTTGGGACATGTTGTGTATTTTATAGGGCCGCCCTCATCCTACCATTGCTCCCAAGAGCACTGGGTTTATAGCAAACACGATGCTGCGGTCCTGCCATCAGCAAAGAAGAAGGGAAAAGAAAGGCTTTATTCTTTGGACCCTTCTTTAGTTGTTTTGCGATCCAGGCACATGATTTGGGGAGTGCACTAGAGGGCTGGTGTTTCCTGGCAGACACCTAATAGTGGCTTACATTTATCGTGATCTCTCGTATGTTGGGCCCTCTCTCTCAATCCTCACAGCCTCACTAGGAGGTAGGTGGCAGTGTGATTCCTATTTTATAGATGGGAAAACAGGAATAGAGAGGCTAATTGACTTGTTCAAGGTCATCCACCCACTAAGCGAGCACCTACCTGCCCTGGCAGTCTGATTGCACAGGTGGGGCTCTAACCACAAGGCTATACTTTCAATAGTTGAAAGGTCAGTGCAGTTGTAGGACCCATGGATGCCTGCTCTTATTTACCAGGAAGCCATTGGGCGAGCTGCACCCCCACGCTCCTCCAGGCTCTTGCTTTTGGGGCCAGACCCAGTCCTGTCCGAGTCAGGAGCTGCTCCGAGGCCTCCGGTGTTGCCAGACGGGGCTTATCCTGTTCGCTTCTCCACCCCCCCCCCCCCCCCCGACCCCATGCTGAAAGACCTGTTGATTGGTAACTTGGGGACTTTTTTCTTGGTCATTAACAAATAAACTGTGATCACTGTAGAAAAATCAGAAAGCTGGATACGCAAAAAGAAACAGTTAAAACCATCTGCAGTCTCAGAACTACTCCTGACATCTTGATATAGAAGGAAACTTCTAACCAGGTAAAATCTTTAAACTTTCCACATGATGATATCAGTATCTTTCTCTTGACCACAAAGCTAACAACTATTCTGGCTGATTTTTCCAAATAAACTGAATTTATATGTCTCTTAAATAAATGACTGGCTGCGGTAGTGTAAACCCAGCAGCACATACCTTTTCTTTTCTTCTCTCTTTTTTTTTTTTAAGATTTCAACTTTTACTTCCTCTTTTCCTCTAAATAGAGAGTAAATATAAACTCCAAAAAGCACAATTGTTTGTGCCAGAAACAGGACTGAAACATTCTTTAAAAAGATTTCTATTTCAACAATATAACATGAGTTTCTATAGGCCGAAGTATAACATGAAATAATGTAAAAAATAGTGAGGAGCTGGAGAGAAATAATCCTGTGGTTCTCAAACTCGGTAAGCTATAGCTCTCCTTTTTTTTTTCTTTCTCTTTTTATTCATTTATTTATTTATTTACTTACTTATTATTTATTTATTTATTTTCTCTCTCTCTTTTTTTAAAGTAAGCTCTTTGAACTCACCACCCTGAGATCAAAAGTCACATGGTCTACTGACTTAGCCAGCCAGGCGCCCCCTCTGGCTCTCCTTTTTATTTTCCTCAAAGAAGTTTCCATATTGAATCTCAATATATAAGAGATTGGTGGCGGTAGTGATCCCTGAGGCCCTTTCAAAGATTATTTGGCATTAAGGAGGGCACGTGGTGTGATGAGCACCGGGTGTTATACGCAACTGATAAATTATTGAACACTGCATCTGAAACTAATGATGCACTGTATACTGGCTAATTGAATTTAAATAAAAAAAAAAACCCGAAGATTATTTGGGTTTAGTATTATTTGAAAGCCCCTTTGTATGAGAAAACTCCTGGTGACTGATTCAGTGTTCTTTTCCTGACATACTGTGTTCTCCAAAAACAAACATTTATGAGTATTTGTAGACGATTAGGAGTTACATAGAATTTGGATGACCATATCATTTTTATTCATTCTGGGACAACTTTGAGAATGATGGGGGTACTATTGAATATTAAGCTGGGAAGATAGGTGTGAAGCAGGTCTGTCCCAGGTAAACCTGGACACACGGTCACATGACATAGACTGTGTTTGCCACCCCAGGCTTGACAGTAAGTGGACTAGTGACTAGTAGGCTAGTTTTTTTTTTTTTTTTTCGAGTCAGGTTTACACTGGAGCAGGTATTACAAAGATGGCTTTATCACCTTACCCAAGTCTGGAGTCGGAAAAATGGCTTCTGTTTCATACATCAGTCCGACCGGTTGGGTGAGGGGTTGGAGGAACATTCTGGCTCTTGCTGCTGAGGATGGGGGGAAATGTAATAATCAGTGATCAATGTTTGCTAGGGTATAAGGTAAGGGAGAGATGGCCTCTGTTGTGCGTTAGCCAACCCTTGGCAGGTCACATTAGCCTCTGCCGGCCTCATGTCCTTCTTTGTAAAATGAAGAGGTCAGACCAGATGCCTTTCGGGTGTCTCGGCTCCTGCTGCTACCTCTGTGACTCAGTCCCTCTGTTTACAGTTTGTCCTGTAGTCTCCTTCACAGATGTGGCCGTGGAGGCCGTACTTGCAGATGGGCTCCAGTTTAATTTTCTGGGTAACAAAGCCAGATTCCAGAAGAAGGTTTTAACCAATGTCCGTGATTTAGGAACGGGTTCCTACCCTATGGCCACCCGCCCCCCACCCCCGGCCCCCCATTTGATAGATCATGTGAGGTTATTTATTTTATAAAGCATCAGTTTTATTGAGTATTCCTTTAGCACCCTGTGACCAACATCATATTTGCCTTCTGCTGGACTTCAGAGGTTGAGAGAGCAGGTGTTTTCTCTCATCAGTGTTCAAGTCTGTAAAAAAGTTGGTAGCCCAAGAGGTTGAAATTAATGATCATGACTCTAGTTTTTCATTATGATATTCATAATTTTTAAGAATCTTTTTATTTGCCTCCTCTTTTGAAACTGAAAATTTATTTAGCACTCTGTTAATTGGATCAAGCAAATAGGAAGTCTGTAGTCCACCTTTGGGCTTTTTCAGGCTTTGCTAAGCCAATAACGCTTGCTTGTATTTCTTGGTCTTCATGTGTCTGCAATTCCCTCACTCCCACCCTGTGAGTCATAAGCATCCCAGTGGAACTTTCTAAGTTATCTTTAATACCAGGAGACTATTTTGCCCCAGGGGAGCCTCCAGAGCTCTTGGTAAAACTAGAGGGATTTGTAGGAACATCTGAGGCCTAGACGTGCAAAATTTCCTCACGGTTCCAGTCTGTCTCAAAGGTTTCAATGTTTAAAAAATAAAAAAAGGTCTCAATGCTAAATTGCTTTTGTTTATTTTCAAAATAATACTAGATCAGAAGACTGGGATTCTACTCATGGTTCTTTTTCTAATAATTGTATGGCTTTGGGCAAATCCTGGCCTTAGTTTCTTTGTCTATAAAATGGCGGTGGATGGGTGGAGAATCCTCTATATTCTTTCAAGTTCTAACAGTCTAAGAGAATGCCCCAGATATCTCGTCTCAATTCGTGGAATCTGTTTTGAAAAGTATCTGCCTTCCATGAACTTCTGTTCTCTCCCCCACATTCTCTCCCCCCCCCCCCCCCCCACCGGGTGATGGTGGCAGCTAGAGTTGACCAGCTCTGAGAAACACACTTACGCTCTGCCTAAAGGTCAGGGGTCCTTTCCCCAAGAATGTCATCTTCTAGCATCTCCAGCAGCTGGGTTTCAGGGAGGGACACAGAACCCCTGGGGCTGCACTCAGTTTGGCCCTGTGAGAATTCCCTAGAGCTTCTTGCTGGACAAGGGGAGCAAGCCTTGCAGACCCCGTGTTTATCTATTATGAGCTGTGCTGAGCTGGTGCCCACTTTAACCTTTCTCAGAGATGCTGCTTTAGCAAATGGCCTGAGTTCTCCCTATAATCCTATTTTATTGAACTCCATAATAACATCTGGGTCTAACAAGTCTTTTTTCCCAGTGTTGGACCCAGGGATTGGGTGCAGTTGACACAGTGACCACCGTTATGTGTAGATACACTCAGTCTGTAGACGCTTGTTTTGCTATCTAGTACTGGCAAGATGAAGAGAAAGATAGGAAGGAGAAATTCAGGTAAGTTGGGACAAATCAAGCAACCCATTATTGTTAAACAATGGCCTCCAAAAGTCAGGGGTGCCTCCACGCCAGGGCTGAGTAGGATGGCTTGTTGAGTTTGGGAAAGAAAAGATCAGAATTCATAGTTCTTTTAGAACTCTTTAAAATTTTCATTTTTGTATATTTTGAATATATGTTATACCCCAGTACTATAAAAATCTTCTTCGTTCTACTTCCCACTTTTGACCACCTGGCCAAACCACCACTTGGACTGTTGCAGCAACCTTCTGACTGGACTTGCTCACCCAGCCTTGACGCTCTGCTCTCAGCGTGGCCATCAGAGTGATGAACTCTGATGCTCAGATCATGTCCTTTCTCCACTCAGCGCCTCCCATCTCACCCAGGGGAAAAGCTGAAGTCCTAGAGTGGCTCACCAGGCCCCCTGCACCCATCTGTCCAGCCACGTCTCCTCCTGTCTCTCCCTGGCTCCTTGGCTCCAGCATCAGCCTCCTCACCGTTCATTGAACATACCAGGCGCCATCCTGCCTGCAATCCCTTGATGTCCTGCTGCCTGTGAAGCTCTTCCCCAGAAGTCCGCATGCCCAGCCTCACCCCTTTCAGATCTTTACTCACATGTTACCTTCGCAGTGAGTCCTTGCCTGACCTCCATATATCAACTGCCTACGCCACATTTCCTGTCGCCTTTCTTTGCTTCCTCTCCGTAGTACATATCCCTTGTACCATACATTTTGTCTTTTTATAAAAATAAAAGCTTATGTGTAGAAGAGATACAAATAACAGGGCAGAGTTTTTTGTTGTTTCGTTAGCTTGGTTCATTCACTGCTGTAACTTCAGCACTTAGAAACAGTATAAGGCACATAGTAAATGCCAATAAATGTTTGTTAATTGAATGATGTAAATATCGTGTGTGTGTGTGTGTGTGTGTGTGTGTATGTATCTACATGCTCAGATGTTTTTACTCTTTAGGTGCTCAAATAAAAAAACTTAAAAATACTTCTACAAACAGAGCTTCCATCTGTACACTGGGATATTGGATTTCCATTCAAAGGAAATTCAGAGTAATCTTTCTGCCCCATCAAAAGATAGAAGATCACATATTGTCTTCTTTTCTGGTTATATTTCTCCTCTTTTTAAATTGAGCTTTCGGTGGTGGGGATGGGTTAGCACCGTAGTTGGTTCTCAGTGGGTTCCATTTCTTTATAGGGGAGATATCAGAGTGACACTAGGGAAAGGGAGATGTGGACCCCAAATATTATGGGAAAGGATGCTCAGACCCATAGCAAAGTGGATCATCTTTTTTTTTTTTTTTAAAGATTTTATTTATTTGACAGAGAGAGACACAGTGAGAGAGGGAACACAAGCAGGGGGAGTGGGAGAGGGAGAAACAGGCTTCCTGCCGGGCAGGGAGCCTGATGCAGGACCCTGGGATCATGACCTGAGCCGAAGGCAGACGCTTAACGACTGAGCCACCCAGGCGCCCAAAGTGGATCATCTTTTATGTATTCAAGCAATCAAAGTCTGTTTAATAAACTCCATTTCCAAGGCAGTGACTCTGGTGGAGTCTTCTGTCCCCCTCCCACCCCCACCCCCCCCCGCTTCCACAAAGGATAAGAACAGGTACAATAAAATGGTGAGAAACCAGAGAGAGAATTGGGAAGGAGGAGATAAGACAGTAATCATGCTTTATGTTATTTAATCCTGACAACATCTCTACAAAGGAGTGACTGTCATCATTCCACTTTAGAGATGAGGAAAATGAGAATTGAGAGATTAAGTAGTCTCTTTAGGGTCACATGACTCTGGGGTTCACATGTGCACAAACTTGTCTCCAAGGTGCACATTCTTAGCTGTTGTGCTTCTGGCCTCTTGAGACAGGCGTAGTAAGTATCCCAAGAGGCGCTT
This sequence comes from Halichoerus grypus, assembly GCF_964656455.1. Taxonomy (NCBI): domain Eukaryota; kingdom Metazoa; phylum Chordata; class Mammalia; order Carnivora; family Phocidae; genus Halichoerus; species Halichoerus grypus. Next base: position 156,767,736 of record NC_135715.1, on the reverse strand, counting down.
TTCCTCATGGAGCTTATGGTGTTGTTAGAGATGGTATCGCATGCCTTGTGCAAGGAAGGCCCTCATCAGATGTTCACTGAATGCACGTGGCAGATGAAATAGCTGTCAAACCAGGTATAGTGCAGGTTTAGACTATATTGTGGGGTACATATTAGGGATGACAGAAGTCCAGAGATGGGCATAGTTACTAAGAAAGGCATCAGGGAGTTGGACGGAGCCCAGAGATCCTTGAGGAAGGGAATGATGTAGACAGCAGATGAGGGTGGAAGGCATCCTACATGAGTGATGTGCCATGTAACCGTCAGGTAACCTGAAGACTGAATTTACTGAAGCAGAGGGTTCCTACTAGGAAAGCAGAAGAGGAAAGGAAAGAAATATTCAACATGCATACTTGCTAGGAGAGGTATTTGTGTTTTAACAAATCTTTCTTACTTGAGTTTTTCTTTCTTTCTTTTTTTTTTTTTTTTTAAGGATTTTATTTATTTATTTATTTGTCAGAGAGAGAGAGAGAGAGCACAGGCAGGGGGAGCGGCAGGCAGAGGGAGAAGCAGGCTCCCTGCAGAGATGTCAGGACCTTGGGATCATGACCTGAGCCGAAGGCAGACGCTTAACCGACTGAGCCACCCAGGCGTCCCTTGAGTTTTTCTGATAGGTACTATGTGTCCTCTCCTGGAGACAAAAATTGTGTTTGGAAAAACATTGTTTCCATGTGTTGTATAGGCATGATTTTTAAAAAATGAATTTGTGTTCCATCTTGTTGTAAAAGGTATTGAAGCATAAGGTGTGGTGTTACTGCATGGGTCCTTCTGTCTCTACTATACCCCCTGCTTGAATATTGTACACGTTCTTCTTGTGGCAACATTTCATGTATCCTGGAGTATTGAACTTCACTGAAAGAGGCTGGATGGATGGTTTTCATGGTTCAGGACACTGACAGATTAATGTAGTAGGTCTGGAGAAGGACTTTTTTCAACCTTATAAATTTTTATTAAAAATTATTATTATTATTATTTTTTTTATTTACGACAGAGAGAGACACAGCGAGAGAGGGAACACAAGCAAGGGGAGAAGGAGAGGGCAAAGCAGGCTTCCTGCTGAGCAGGGAGCCCAATGCGGGGCTCGATCCCAGGACCCTGGGATCATGACCTGAGCCGAAGGCAGACGCTTAATGACTGAGCCACCCAGGTGCCCCTATTAAAAATTATTTTAAAAAATCCAGACTATGGGGAACATACAGGAAAAAATGATTTCATTTCTTTAAAAAAATCAATTGCAAATTGCACTACTAGGTATTTATCCAAAGGATACAAACATTGTGATTTGAAGGGGCACCTGCACCCCAATGTTTATAGCGGCAATGTCCACAATACTCAAAATATGGAAAGAGCCCAGGTGTCCATCGACAGATGAATGGATAAAGAAGATGTGGGTGTATACATATAATGGAATATTACTTAGCCATCAAAAAGAATGAAATCTTGCCATTTGCAACCACGTAGATGGAACTAGAGGGTATTATGCTAAGCGAAATAAGTCAGAGAAAGACAAATATCAGATGATTTCACTCATATGTGGAACTTAAGAAACAAAACATGAACATAGGGGAAGGGAAGGAAAAATAAAATAAGGTGAAAAATGAGAGGGAGGCAAACTATAAGAGATGCTGAACTCTAGGAAACAAACTGAGGGTTGCTGGAGGGGAGGGGGTGGGGGGATGGGGTAACTGGGTGATGGGCATTAAGGAGGGCTTGTGGTATAATGAGCACTGGGTGTTATATGAAACTGATGAATCACTAAGTTCTACCTCTGAAACTAATAAAAAAAATCAATTGTGAGATAAAAAAGGGAGGGGGAGGGGAAATATATAGATCAATGAGAATTAAGGCACATATAAACTAATTGCAGCAAACAGATTTGGATCCTGATTCAAATAAACACATTTCTGCGAGACAATTGGGGAAATTTGAATACTGTCTGGTTATTTGATGCTTTGAAGTATGAATATGGTATTGTCGTTATGTTTAAAAAGAAAGTCTTTATCTTACAAAACAAAAAAACAAAACCACAAAACCTTAGCATTTGCCCAGGGCACCTAAATATTTTAGTGACTCACTCTTTTTGGAAGCTTTTTTTTTTCCTTTCAGTTTATTCCTTCCTCCTCCCTTTGTGTCCCTTCTAAGCTTTCTACTGTCACCCTGATAAACTGTCTTCAGTAGAGATGTTAGAATCCTTTTTGATTGTCAGAAACGCACACAATTCTGCTAGTTTTGTTGCCTACAGAAATAGGCAACTAACTCTGAATTGGTTGTGAGGCTCACCCATCTCTTGACTTAGTTTAAGTGGCCCTCATTAACTCAAGGTAGATGTTTGAGCATCTACCTTAAAATCCACATCTTGGGTGCCTTTAGGAAGACCTAGATTTAGCTGTCCTGTAGAGTTATTTCAGTGGAAGATATTTCCAGGGGAATTGAGATGTTAGAGTTGCCCCAAGTCACTTTGTGATACCACTTTTTCTTTTTTAAATTCCAGTTAGTTAACATACAGTGTTCTATTAGTTTCAGTGTACAATATAGTGATTTAACAGTTCCATACATTACCTGGTGCTTATCATGATGTTACATTACTTTTTTAAAAAAAGATTTATATTTTATTTGAGAGAGAGAGTGCGCACATGCACAAGCAGGGGGAGGGGAAGAGAGAGAGGGAGAAGCAGGCCTCCCTGCTCAGCAGCAGGGGCTCCTGAAGCGGGGCTCCATCCCAGGACCCTGGGATCATGACCTGAGCCAAAGTCAGGCGCTTAACTGATTGAGCCACCCTGGTGTCCCGATGTTACATTACTTTTAAACCATGTTTCTATTTAAACTGGGTAGTTTTATTTATATGTATTTTTAAGATCTATTTATTTTAGAGAAAGAGAGAAAAAGAGTGTGCTTGTGTGTGAGCGGGGGGAGGGGCTAGGAGAGAGGGAGAAGGAGAGAAGCAGACTCCCCACTGAGCGTGGAGCCCCACCCGGGGCTTGATCCCATGACCCTGATATTATGACCTGAGCTGAAATCAAGAATCTGAGGCTTAACTGACTGAGCCGCCCAGGAGCCCCTAAACTGGGTAGTTTTAAAAGACAGCAAGCAGTTATAAGGTCTCAGTTTTAATGACCCTTGTTGCCACTCCTCTTTTCTTACCTGAACAGGCAGTAGGTGTTGGTTGGTGCCCCCAAAGCTGAGATATCTTTGTTTATTTCTACAAGTGTGAAAATCCTTCCATATCCTTTTTTTTTTTTTTTTTTAAGATTTATTTATTTATTTTAGAGAGCATGAGAGCATGAGGGAGCTCGAGCACAAACAGGATGGGTAGAGGGAGAAGGAGAGAGAATCCCAAGCGGACTCTGTGCTGAGCTCAGAGCCCTACGTGGGGCTCAATCTCACCACCGTGAGATCATGACCTGAGCCAAAACCAAGAGTCAATCACTTAACCTGCTTAGCCACCTAGGTGTCCTCTTCCATATCCTTCTTAATGGAGCCCGGATTTAAGAATAGATCATAGGCTTGAGAAATGGCCAGTTGCAACTTGAGTAAATGATATTGTCATGTGTAGTTCAGAAGCCAGTTGACTAGGGTTTTGGATGCTTTGGAGCCTCAGTATAATTAAGTCTTGGGGCCCATCAGGTGAGTGCAACATTTAGTTGCTAATTCTACTTTTCTTAGCAGCCAGGAATAAACAATCTTATTTTGAGGAGCTCTGCTCTTTAGCAAAGAATCTTGTTTCAAAGTCCCAGGGTACTCTATTACTATATATACAATGTTTTAAAATGTTGTGACATCTCTCTGAACAGTATCCAAAAATATTACGTGGGCGTGGCATAGTTAAGAGAATACGGAAGTTGATGTCTGAAGATCTAGACTAGAGGTACATCTCTGTCCTGACTAGGTGGGTCAGACACAACTATGACTTGCTTATAAAATGGTTGTAATAATACTTGCTTTATGGGGAAGTTGTGACAATCAAGTGGGAAAAGTCTTTGTACAGCAAGTGGCCTATGGGCACTCGATAAATAGTCCTTGAATTTCTGATTGGTTCTTCATTTGTCAAATTAAAGACTAGTCCTCTAGGGTCAATTTCAGTTCTATGAGAACATGATTTTAATTATTTTTTGTTTTCAATTTATGACCATTTATCTGGTCTTTTTAAAAAATTTCTAACTTAAACAGCATTGGTAGAAAATGTTTCTGTTTGTTTTATTTTTGTGTGAAATCTCCATACTTAGATTTGAATTGTATCATTTTGGTTTCTACAGCTTTAGGAAGTGCATTTTTCTTTCATTTTGGTTTTAATGAATGAATTGACTTAGTTTATTAGACTGAAGAATTTTATGTTTAGATAGATCTAGGAGAATAAATGTGTGTTGAAAAAATTATGAGGAGTTTGCAGTCATTCTTGATTTAAGTTGTCAAAAAGAACTGAAAATTACTTTTAAGAATGCCACTTCCTCTTCACAGAAGTATAAAACCATGTCTTTTTGAGGAAGTGTGTAAGAACAAAATAGTTGATAGGGCAATCTTCGTAAAAAATCATCATGGGAGAATTTCTGAGAAACATAAAAGTTTCAAGTCTTGAATGAACATATAACAGGATAGAAAGCCATACATTTCTTTGAAAAAGGTGTGATTAAAAAAGTCAGAAGAAGGATTCTTTGTAAAAAGTCACTTTAATTTGGAGTCTGTTTTTTTCTTGTAAAACTATAGAATGCAATTTAAAAAGGAGGTGGATGAAACATCATTGGGTACATGTGTATGTTTTAATTCTTTTATTTTAAAAGATTTTATTTATTTTTTATTTATTTAAGATTTTATTTATTTATTTGACAGAGAGATACACAACGAGAGAGGGAACACAGGGGGAGTGGGAGAGGGAGAAGTAGGCTGCCCGTGGAGCAGGGAGCCCGATGCGGGGCTCGATCCCAGGACCCTGGGATCATGACCTGAGCCAAAGGCAGACGCTTAATGACTGAGCCACCCAGGTGCCCCAAGATTTTATTTATTTTTTTATCATCTCTACACCCATTGTGGGACTTGAACTCACAAACCCTAAGATCAAGAGTCTCACGCTCCATTGACTGAGCCAGCAAGGCACCCCATATATGTTTTAATTCTAAGATGTATTTCATTTTGAGGTATATCTGGTTAAGGTGTAGCGCAAAATAAAAAGTCACAGGAAAATGAAAATGAGAGTAGTACCAAAAAAAAAAAAAAAAGTAGATTAAGGAAAGAAAAATAGGAGAGAAATACATTTTTTAAAAAATAAAGAGGAATGCCTGGGTGGCGCAGTTGGTTAAGTGTCAGACTTGGTTTTGGATCAGATCATGGTCTCAGGGTGCTGAGATCAAGCCCTGCTTCAGGCTCTGTGCTCAGTGTGGAGTCTCTTTGAGTTTCTCTCTCTCTCTCCTTCTACCCCCTCCCCATACCACGCGTGCACATGCTCTCTCTCTCTCTCAAATAAATAAATGTTAAAAAAAAAAAAAAGAGAGAGGGAAGGAACTGAGAATGGAGGGAGATGACCATGTTACTTTCCAAGGTGAATGTTAGAGACGCTCTTGAGTTTAAACTAAATTGGTCATTACCTGCTGTACTCTGCTTTTAAACATAAAAATTTTTAACATTGAGCATTGCTCTTCAACCACATTGACACTTATTTCTTGGAGTTCTAAGATTGGAATAACCAAAGTGAAGGGTGTTAGTTAAGCTACAAAAGAAATGACCAGTACTATGTGCCCAGAAGGCTGGAAAAGAATCAGGCTGATGGTTATTTGGCGCATCCTGTGGGTCCTTGCTGCTGATACTGAACCTTCAGAATCTGAGTAGTGACTGGCCGATAAGTTATTTTACACGTGGGAAGGCAGGTATTGGAGGCTGCTGGGACTAGTAACTAGGTTCCTGTGATATCTCTGGTTTTAGGTGCCTACTGCCTGTCCTTGTGAGCTGAACTCAAGGACATTCCTTGTCACTTCTTTATGGCTTCAGTGGGCTTTTCCAGAGATCTAATTCTTACCTCCCTTTCTGCCAGAATTGGCTGTGAGACCTGGCAGACATTACACCTCTCTGGGCATCAGTGTCCTCTAAGGAATGAGGACGTTGGTTAGATGAGCCAGCGGCTTCTCCAGTCTCTGATGGCTCTCCCCCGGAGGCTGGCAGACCACTGTCCGTCCCCATGCTGAGTCCAGCTCGAGGCCTGTTGGTGTTGGGCCTGTCAGCTAAGAATAGTTTTTACGTCTTTAAATGGTTGAACAAGATCAAAAGAATAATATTTTGAGACACATGAAAATTATATGAAATTCAAATTTCAGTGTCTAGAAATAAAATTGTATTGGAGCCCAGCCTCCCTCATTTGTTTATGTATTGTCTGTGGCTGCTTTGCGCAACCCCCCCGGCAAGGGGAGTTAGGTAGTTGCCACAGAGCCCGCATGGCTGGCAAAACTGAAGACATTTACTATCTGGCTCTTTGCAGAAAAAAATGTACCAGCCCCCACTCTAACCCAGGCACAGGGACCACACGCCTCAGAAATTGAGTGCTGTCTTTGTATTATCTGTGCTGTACTTTGATCTAGATTTAATTAGATTAATATGGTAATTCTCGCTTCTATTATTTTCTCCAGGAGAAAGTAGAAGCTTAGTTAGCTTTCTTAGTATGTTTTTAATTAAAAAGAAAAATCCCCTCTTAAAACAATAGTTTGTTTGTATTCAGACTTTTTTTCCTCCCTTTAGGAATCACTGTGGAGAAGGAAGCCATATGTTTGTATTTTAAATCATTTGCCTTTTAAACTGGATTTTTAAACTCCAGATGTGGACTCAGGAACAGTTAAAATGTACTTTTGATGTTCTCCAAGAGCCATGGTGGGGGAGGAGAGCTTTACCTCTTATAATTGAGAGTGAAACAGAAATCTTAATATTTTCTATTTCCCATTGTGTGCTAAAAATACTATTTTTAGTTTCTTTGAGTAGATAGTTTAGATTAATATGGGGATGGAAATGGCTTTAATTTTATGGAATGCCAGTTAGAGCAATTGAGTAAATATATTTTGAAGATACACTCAATTATTACAAATGGAAATTATAAAATTAAAACATAAATATCAATAATATCTACTTATCTAATATTTCTCACTACTCTAGAGAGTTCTCTCTAAAGCTAAGTCTGGTAATTTCAGCGTGAGTTATGGGTTTGGGTGAGTGAGTGAGTGTGTGTATGTATGTGTGTGTTTCCAGTGTTCACGTCTGCCTCCCACTCTTGGACTTCCAAAGTCATTTGAGTTATTCTAAAACTCCTTCTCGGCCTGGCGTCCCTTTTGTTCTTGGACGAAGATGGGCACCTTGAACTGGTTAGTGAGGGGCGGAAGGGAGGTCAGTCAACACATGTGATCTTTCGTCTAAAAGTTAGCTTTATTTTTCTCTTTTGATTCTCTAGAGAGAAAGAATAAGACTGAAGACACTTGTTGATAAAGATTTGTGAAGAAATTCACGTAGTGTATAATTTTAGAAAACATTGACGGTCAATCAGTACCTAAGCCCTCTAAAGACCTCCCACATTTTCTGAGCAATATAAATTATCTAGAGGTGAACACAGTGGTAAAATTCCCATTTTTCAGAGGGAAAAACTGAGGCCACTGGTTGTTATTTGGCTTGCTGACTCTTAGTGGGGGTAGAGATACTGTTTTTCCCAGCTCAGTCTGAGGTGCGTTTCATTTGCCTATCCTATTCTTAAACGGCACTTGTAAAATCACATGTCATTTCTACAGTTATATTTAGGATATAGCCTGAAATACTGGATAAACACCCTGTGATAGAATACTGAAGTCTGCTGCCTGGGTAATTATTATGTGGGTCTAGTATCATATCATTTGCATTATCTAGATTAGAATGTATCACCCACTTCAAAGTTGGTCTAGAAGAGGGAGCCCATTGTGTACAGGGCCAAAAGAGTATTGCCTCATGGTTCCCCTTTGGGTGAAGAACTTTTTGATATGCAGAAGGCCGTGGAGCTTTCGTTCTTGTTTGAAAACACTTGTAACTGGTAACTGTATTGAAACGCTAAGGCTTTCCCACGCCCTCGCCCCCCAAATACCTTCACAATGTGCTCTGTTTTCTTTTTTAGAATTTCATGAGCAGTATCTGGAATTGCCATCTTAAGTGAATGTTTGTCACAGAACTGCCTGATCTTGAGATGGGTCTAAATGCAGATGTATCTAATGAGCACTTTCATTTTCCTTCTTACATGGAAGGGGGTGAGTGTCTCTGTTGAGCCTCTCACTTCTGGTTTTAATCTGTTTTTAGCTCCTTGATTAGTGTGTGGCTTGGGAAGGTTGGCGCTAAGCCATTTATTTGCTGTTCACTTCTGGGGGAAATGTGTTCACCCCTACTTTTTAGGACACAAGGCTGTGGTTCCCCTGAGTTTAGGTTAGTGGTGACTGTTGAATGAATGAATGATCCTGTGCCACTTTCTGCTGCTGTGTTTCCTCCTTCCCGGCGATCATTCTCACTTCCTCACTGTTCACCTTCTTTCCTCATCCTGCAGTCTTTACCATGAAGACAGGACGGATAGGACATGATTCATTTTTTTGTTATATAAATAGCCTGAATGAAAGGATTGGTGGTGGGAAAAATTGCCACTTTTTTTTTTCTTGTTAAATATGTACAATCAAGAATTGTGTGACTGATAGCTCAGTGTGTCCTGACATGAACAGACCTGAAACAGCTCCCTCCCGGTCTCCAGTCAAGAAGATCGTACAAAAAGAAAAGCTTGCTTATTATTTTATTTTTTTGTAATTGCAAGAGTTTAGACTGGCTTTCACTGGGACAGCTGTTTAAAGACTTGCATAGGAAGTGACTGTTTATGTGGGTTCTTGGTTTAAGTCTCTAGCTTCGTTGAGCCCAAGGGAGGCAGAATATGATTCCCAACACGGATCCTGGGTGCATCCACCCCGGGCCATCTACTGATGCTCATGAGCAGCTCTGCAACATTTTACCCCCAACTTCCACCTCCAAGAGGGTTTTGCAAACTGTGTATGCCCTCACACAGTTTTTAGGTTGACATCTGAAGTTTTCCATCGTAAAGTTAGAAAGGTGCAAAGGATGTAATTCCTGGCATAATGTGAATATTGACTTTTAAAATGAAAAAGTTGTATCACTGTTTGAATTGTATTGAATGGAATTTAAACACTATTGTTTTGTATTGTATTGAATTGTATTGAATGGAATTTAAACACTGTTGTGATGTGCCGCATCATCACTTACAAAACACACAGGCAAGCACTTCTGTAATAGTTGGAAATTTTACATTGTTCCCTTTTCTCCTTGAACTCATACTTCCATTCTACTTCCTCACACAGAATTTTATCCAAATATAATACATTGAAAACCCCCCCAATTATCCTGTGATACTTTGCAATAAGAATATGATCCTAGGGTGCTAAGCGTTAAATAAATTTCTGGGTTGAGTTTATCTTTGTCATAATTATTATACTACCACTCATCAAAGCATAAATATATTACAAAGACTGATAAATTATTAATAAAACATGCAAAATAAGACATTCTTATTAGAAGTGTGTTTCTTGATCTCTTGATGAGGATTACTTTCATGTCTTAAATTAGTTTAGGTATTTATGGATACCCTAACTTATTGCCGGAATGATGAGTAAAGGAAATTAATTGAAGGAGAGGAGGTGTGAGTTCAAGGAAGTTCTCCTGACTCAAGTATTTTGAAAACTCTCTTTGCTACCAGGACATTTTTACACCTTAGGGGCAATTCCCTTGGTCAGAATCAGGAGGGGTGAGAAGTAAATCTACCTTTTGAGGGAAGATCATGAAGAGGAAAGTGTGAACAAAGAACAGTGCGACTCAGCCACAGGCACGTGCCTTTTGGCAATGTGTGCCTCAGCAAGCTGAGGGTCTGGAACCTGATACCCACAGAACAACCCGTGCCTGCAGACCCTTCACAAAGTCTTCATGGACTCCAAAGCTCCAAGGCTGCCTGTGTGCAGCCCACTCTTCTAGAGAGGCGAGTCTGGGAGAGCTGATGTCATCACAGCTGGTGGCCTGCGTTCCCGTGCCTTCGTAGTCCCATCAGTTGGCCAAGTACGGGTCACTGGGTCACCTCAAGTGGGAATGACAGACACGTTAGTCAAGTCTCATGAGCAGTACAGATTGCCTTTCGAAAGCGTGTGCTTGCAGTTTTGAAAAATTAGGCTAGTATATGTTAAAACTTTAACTTTCAGAGGTAAGGTAGAGGGATATGTAATAGGTCTTTATATATATTCTTCCCTAAAACATGTTTTAAATTAACTAACCATTAATTAACTAATTCATTAACATTTCTTTCATGATCTCTGTGTTTCTGTAGGACAATTCTAGTATGTAGATACTTGATGAAAAGTCGGTTTTGTGTGCATGAACGTTTGGGCAGCTTACTTCTCCAACATTTGAAGCTTTATTTGGTGTTCGTGAAGACTTCCTCTCAGGCATGTTGAATCTGGTTTCTGTGTGTCCTCCTTATATTCCACTTTGTGCAACTGATTGAATAATAGCAGGATGTTAGTAATGGAGTTCCTCATTAGATTTTAAAACTTAATTAGAATTTGATGTATTCAAAAGCTAATTTCTTGTATTTAATATAAGACCCAGATCCTGCTTTATAACTGATTTTTGGTAAACCAGTTGCTTGGGGTAGTACATCTGACAACTACTTTGGTTTGTTTGTTAATTCCTTTTTTTTAAGATTGTATTTATTTATTTGACAGAGAGAGAGAGAGAGAGAGAGAATTGGCAGGGGGAGCAACAGGGGGAGAGGGAGAAGCAGACTCCCTGCTGAGCAGGGGGCCCGATGCGGGGCTTGATCCCAGGACCCTGGGATCATGACCTGAGCCAAAGTCAGACCAGACACTTAACCGATTGAGGCGCCCCTGTTTGTTAAGTCCTGAATTAGCTAACAAGTCCCCCGATTTTGTAAATGAAAATTGATATTATATCTGGACAGTTACTTTACAAAAAAATGAGGTGAGATGTCTAGCTATAAGATTCAAACTGATTTACGCTTGCATGTGAATGTTGAATGGATTTGTCTGGCTTTTCTGTGCAGTGCTTCACCAGCATTAAAAATGGTTCTTCAAGGAGAATGCTGGGATCTGATGACTAGTGTTGCTGGTTCCTCTCTAGCTCAGCTCTAGACCAAACAGAAACATGCATTCTCTGCCAAGTATTCTGTGACGTCACAAGGCAGGCCCTACAGCACCGTGGCTTTTTCTTATACTTTTCCTTTTCTGGCTGAAGGAGATTTAACCTCTTTCTTGACCATTCTACACCTTTTTTTTTTTTTTTTTTTTAGTTGGAGGATATCTATAATATTATATAGGACATTAGTAGTATAAAATCCTTTTAAAAAATAGATTTTTAATTTTTAGAGCAGTTTTAGGTTCACAGCAAAATTGAGCAGAAGGTACAGAGTTCCCGTATACTCCCTGCCCCCCCAACTGACCCTGCCCTCTCTCCGTTCCCCACTATCTATGTCCAAAAACCAGACTGGTGCGTTTGTTACATCCATGCACCTGCACTGACACATCATTATCATTCAAAGTCCATAGTGTACATTAGGGTTCCCTCTTGGTGTTGTACATTCTGTGGGTTTTGACAAATATTTAATGACATGTATCCAACATTATAGTATCATACAGAGTAGTTTCCCTGCCCTAAAAATCCTCTGTGTTCTGCTTATTCACCCTCTGTCCCCCCTGACTCCTGGCAACCACTGATCTTTCCATTATCTCCATAGTTTTGCCTTTTCCATATAGTCATATAGTTGGATAGATTCTTTTTAAAAGGGATAAAACAGGATAAGAAAATTTTGGAACTTTAAGGAGTCTTAGAGTTGGGCCCCCTGCTCAGCAGGGAGTCTGCTTCTCCCTCTCCCCCTGCTAATTCTTTCTCTCTCTCTCTCTGTCAAATAAATAAATACAATCTTAAAAAAAAGGAATTAACAAACAAACCAAAGTAGCTGTCAGATGTACTACCCCAAGCAACTGGTTTACCAAAAATCAGTTATAAAATTATATTAAATACAAGAAATTAGCTTTTGAATACATCAAATTCTAATTAAGTTTTAAAATCTATGTGGCCTTTTCATGCTTATCAAAGTTAGATATTTTCCAATAGTTTGAATATTTTCCAACCTGTTCAGCTTCACAGGCAAAAGAGTACTTCGCACTGTTTAAAATCAAGTTAAATATTTCTGGGAGAAGTAAAGAGAAGCATTAAAAAAAAAAAAATCAAGGTGGAGGAAGTAGAAGGAAATTCTTTCTGTCCTTAGGAATTCCTTAAAGATTTCTTTAAGCCAACTTTGGTTGCCATTTTGATAGCATTTCGGGAGATCTTGGGTTAAATAAAAAGAGATTGCTTTCAAATTGAGAGAACTGGTATTAAATAGAAATATGCTCAATTTTATTGCAAGGTGGAGTTGGAATCTATTAAGGCAAAAGACGTTTGGAAGGATAATGTGCTTTAATAGTATCGTTGGAGAACTCTTGCAAAGCAGCAAATGCAAGTATGTACATTCTGTGGGTTTTGACGAATATTTAATGACATGTATCCAGCAGTGGTCCCACCGAAGTGTTCTCTTCCTTGTGCACAATTGGTCAGCTTACCATTTTATTTTATAAATTAAGGCGGTAGCACTCTCGGGCTCCCCCGGAGTTAGCTGTGGGTCAGGCATGTCACGTGGCGGATGGAATGGTCGAATGACTTGCACTGTCACTCAGTGATAAAGTTGGCAGAGGGCTCCCAGAGGTGACTACACTGAAACCCCTTCTTTGTATCAGAATTTGATACTGTTATCATTTTATTGATTTCTTTAAGCTCTGTACAGGTTCTAATCTCAGCCATAAATGGGGTTTTGTGTTTTCTTTCCTCTTTGTTTTTCTGTAACCCATGTAACCAGGGTCTGTTTTGCAGGAACTTGTGAGGGGGGCATGCCCGAGACTAACAAACAGGCCAAGTCTTTGGGGCTGTGACACTAGGCTGTTAATAGCGTAAGAGACTCTTGGTTGTAGAAGTAAGTCATAAAGCCACAGAAGGATGTAGGTTCTTGAGAAAGTAAAAATCTACTTAGCATGTTTATGAGAGAGTAGTGAGAGTCATTACCCCTTTAGAGCCAAGTATTAAAGCTCCAACATCCAGTTAGACTATTTCCGATAGTTTGGCAAGTCACTTTAACCCATGGCTTCCTACACTTTGAACCCATTTTCTCCGGTTGCTCCAACGCAGGCAGGCTGCTGTGTATGGATCATAATCCAAAAGAGGAACAGGTGGGGGCTCTGTGCCACAGGTAGCATTTTATGGCATTGGACCTGCTTCATCGGTTAACTCTTGGCCGCCATGGTCCCAGCCCCATTCCCGTAGCAGGAGGGTTTGTGGAACTTGTTGGTGGACGTTTCTGCAGTGTGACCCATCAGGGGCCACAGGCATTATGTAACTCAAACTCTCTAACTTTTTATCGCTTCCTGTGGAATGTGTTGTGGATGGATTGAGGGGTTTGACTAGAGACAAGTGGGTGATACTCAAACTCGCTCAGCAGGTGAAGCTCCCGGGTGGGCGTTGAGATGCACATTGCTTGGCGTACCATGAAACTGGAAGACTACCACTTCTGTCTTATGAAAAAGGCCCCACATAAGAGCAGAAAATAGATTTCTCTTGTGAGTGTTGCTGGTCTTTAGATCTTAAAATTTAACAACTTAAAATTGTGTAAGGAATCATTTCTAGGATTTTGTTTCAACACACACGGGTAGTTTTTGACTACATGTTGCCTTAATTTCTTGTTGGCTCATATGGTGATGGATGCTAAGGTTTTAGAGGAACTAATGGGAAAGTTTACAAAAGAGCAAATGTCTCATATAATTTTATTATTATTATTATTATTTTCCTTTTGAGAATTGGGAAAAGAACACCATTGCTTGATATTCATGGGTAGGCAACTTGGACCTGGTCATAGAATATGGATGTGTTAAGGGATGATAGTTGGAAACCTCTAGACCAAATGGCAGGGAAAACTCAAGAGAAATCCTGATAGGCTGCCAGAGGCCCAGGACCCTTGTTCATTCTCTTCATGTTCATTCTCTTCATGTTCTTTGATGTTGCTTGCAAATGCATTTCACTAAAGTGAGTTCCATCTCTTAATGGCACAAGGTATAGATGTCTGTCCATGTTTGGAGGTACTTTGGGAGTTGATCTTATACCAAATGAACAGGTTACACATTTGTTCATATGAGGATACTTTATTTTCTCCAGAAAAATGTAGACATTTCAATATTTTAAATTATATGAAAACATCTTAGTTTTAGTTTGCCTGTACCCTTCAATCCAGCAAGGGAACAATGTCCTGGACCTCTTTTGGAGATAATTGTCTGATTGTCTATTCATTTTCTTCCCCTTGGCGAACTGCGAGTTACCTTGCTTAATTAAAACTAGAAAACCATTGTCAGCCCTTGTATAAGGCACCAGCCCCTAGGTAATTCACATCAAATTTCTTTTGAGGCTTGTAATTTCCAAAACCAGCAATAGGATGTAAAGTGTGTCTTTTGCTGAATCTAGCAGCAGATGTGTTTGTAAAGTGAGGAAATGGTGTTGCTAACTCGCTAACTGTATTTTGAGGGATAATGTGATGGGGTATAGTTTGACTGGTATTTCCTCTATTAAAGAAATGCAGGCAAACTTCTTTCCTTGGAATTTAAAATGTATATATTACTCTAAAAGCCTCCTGGGAATTTGAAACTGCTACTTGCTTGCTTATAACTTTCCCTCATTTTCTTCCCAGCAGTGGAAAGGAAGTTTAAATCTTGTTTAAATCTGCAGTAAACTTCCTACAGCATGAGACTCGTTGGTCGGTGCTAATTCCAAATCCGTGTTGGGTCTAAAAATCATACAAAATGGTTCTGATACAAATGTGGAGACTGTACTGTTGACCATGTTTTCCGGGGGACTGTATTACTTGGAGGCGTTAGAGAAAGACTGAAGAGGCTTGGTGAGGGACAGTTGCTGCTGGTGTGTGTGTAGTTTGAATGCTAAACTGAGCAGTGTATAGTAATAGGCTGGTGGCAGGTAGGCGGCTGCGTGTGTGTTAAGAGTTTGAGGATGAGTCTGGCATTTGGAGAGAGGTAGTTTACTGTTATCTATCTATCTATCTATCTATCTATCTATCTATCTATCTATCTATATCTGGAGAGAGGTAGTTTACTGTTATCTATCTGTCTGTCTATCTATCCATACATCTATCTATTTTTGTCATATGTGGAGATTGGATAGAGGTAGCTCACTCAGTTCCGAGACTTCCAGGTGGGGCTGTTGGGGTGGTTTGGATAGGGCATGATGAACCCTGGGTGTGTATGGCAGACCCAGGGGCCACCCTGGGAAGTTGAGGGGCACAACGTTGGGAATGTTAGCAGGTTGGCAGGAGAGGGATTGAGCCCAGCTTTTTACCTTCCTTTTACATTTGGGGAAGGTGAAGGTGAAACGGTCAGAGTGGAATGAGCAGGAATTAAGATAGTAGTTAAACAGTGGAAGTGGGTGAGTTCTCCGAGTAAGAGGAGAAGCCAGATGGATGATCAGTGAGAGGAGCCCCTACTTTTCTAGCCAGAGAACACACTATGGGTGTCTGCTTTTATGAATTAAAAATACAGCAGCTTCCAGATTATTGTTTGGCAAGTTAACCAGTGGTGTTCTATATCTGTTTAGAAACTTTTGTAATTCTCTTAGAAGAGTTCCTTGTAGATTTTTTTAAAGAGAAGGAAACATCACAGGAATACATCTATAGACGAGTATTTTTGTGTAAGCTTCTAAGCTTCACTTAGATTACCCCTCACCCAGGTTCATTTCTCCTGCCAGCACATGGGGACTGGTGACAGAGGCTGGTGACCCCTTCTCAGAACTTGGTTGTCCTTCTCTGACCAGCCCAGGTGACACCAAACTGTACTGGTTAAATTTCCTTACAGTGAGGCCTAAAAATTTAAAAAGCCCACTATGATGAATTCCCCTAGGAACAAACAAAATGGCATACAGTTTATTTTTCCACCAATAAATACTTACTGAGTCCTGTAAAATTTCATGTCAGTCTTTGGGCTGAGCCCCCCATATATAGTCTTTCAATACCTGTTTTATTGAAATTTCAGTATTAATCTTCGTGTTTCCATATAAAGCAATTCAAGTAAAAAATTAATAATGAAACAGTTCCTAACATGATATGCCTTTTTAATTATAGTAAATAATGTTTCCCTACCAAAAAATTGCATTCTTTCTTTTTTTTTTTTTTTAAGATTTTATTTATTTATTTGACACACAGAGAGCACAAGCAGGGGGAGCGACGGGGAGAGGGAGAAGCAGGCTCCCTGCTGAGCAAGGAGCCCGACACAGGACTCGATCCCAGCCCTAGGATCAAGACCTGAGCCGAAGGCAGACATTTAACCGACTGAGGCACCCAGGCGCCCCCCAAAATTGGGTTCTTAATAGAAACTCAACTATTGAAAGTGCAAGAAATTAAGTAGTTGGATGACAATACTTATCAAGAAAATCTATATTTTAATAATTTATGGCAACAATTTCTCAAAGTTTAAAGTAGCAATGAAGTCATTGGGATCCTTGTCACCAAAGTAGATTTTTAAAATTGCATTTCCCTCTTTCAACTGTGTTTACAGCAATAAAGGAACAATAAGGCAGTGGGGAGGTAAAGCTTGGGAACTGTACTAGGCTTATGTAGGTCAGGGCAATGTCTGATAAGGGAGGAATTCTGATTTTGGTATGGAGAGATTTCCAATATTTCATATTTCAAAGAATAACTCAAGGATATCAGTATTGTATTATTTAACCTGGCACCAATGTGGCAGGTTTTATGAAGGAAGAACACGGCCAATGACCGTCCTTCCTGCTCCGCTGCATCTATCTATGGACAATATACTGTCTCCCCAGTTCACTGAAAGGAAGGGGATGTTCTTCCTGGAAGTATTTTTATGAGCGTGGAGAGCCAACATCGTGAACAGTACCAGGGCTTAAGAATTAATACAAAGAAGATTCTAGTAGTCAAAGACTTTTTCAATAAAGAAAAACAAAATCGTAGCCGGAGAGGTTTAGGAAGATAATAGCAAGATGGAAGGATGGGAAGAAGAAAGAATAACTATGTTGGGAATGGATTGGTAACATGCAGCTGTTAATTGGTAAGTTAAGGGGCGCCTGGGTGGCTCAGATGGTTAAGCATCTGCCTTCAGCTCAGGTCATGATCCTGGGGTCCTGGGATTGAGCCCCACATCCGGCTCCTGGCTCAGCGGGGAGCCTGCTTCTCCCTCTCTGTTTGCCTCTCCCCCTGCTCATGCTCTCTTTCTTTCTGTATCTCTCTGTCTCAAATGAATAAAAAAAATTTAAAAAAAAATTGGCAAGTTAACCGGTTAATTAGTGGTTGACATGGGTAGCTGGCTGTGTTTATCAAGTGACGGTGATACTCCTGGGCAGCTCTTCCTGTTTCAGTAACCAAGCCAGTGAAAGAACACCTCCTAGCCCTCTGACATGTCCTTGGTGCAGCCTGTCAAGACCGCGAACACGGCCCAGCAGGGGCTCAAGGCTTCTGCACCCCGCCCTCCATCTCCACATAATCTGCCCCGACCTTAAACTTTAGAGTCAGCTCGAAATCTCTCCATTCTCCATTTCTCTCTTGAGTTTGTGATCCAGGCACAGGTAACTGAAAACAGATGTGCTGAGTGAAAACTGCTAATGTTCGCGTTGAGCTCTTGGTGATGGGGGGTGGGGAGCAAAATGAGCCTTTTGCAGACCTTTGTGCTTTGGTTGTAGGTGCAGTTTTCTCATCTCAGCAATCTCGGCCCACGTTCTAGTCAGGTACTTTCCTTTTTGTTTCTTGGAGGGATTGCTGACTGAGGTGGAGGGGAGCCTCGCCCCCTTTTCCTTCATGCTAATCTTTTTCTCCCGTTGCTGGTTTCCTGTCTGTAGCCTGCACACGGTCCCCTGGGACCCAGGGTGAGTTTCCAACCTAGAAATCGCCTCTTCTGATTCTTCTGTTCAACACTCATTAAGCTGTTCAACAGCCCTAGGGACAGAGTGAATTGGCAGACCTGTCACATGCTTGGGCTAAAAGAGAGGGCAGTGATTGGGCAGCAAGAGAAACCAGGTGGTTTAAAGACAGAAGTGTTGCATAAACCAGAAGTCCTACGGAGGACCAAATTCTGATGGCGGTGATTGCTGACGAGATGGCCACAAACCTTTTGTGAGCATCCACCATGTGAGGAGGGCAGGGGAAGTGCTAGGGAAGCAGGGGGAGACGCCTTTCCCTGGGCTTCACGCTCCAACGGCGGCAGGGTGGGGGCACATGGAAGTAGAGAAGCCACAATGCAGGGCAGCCCGTGTACCCGCAGTACTCTCATGGCAGTTGGGGGCTGGGGGTGGGGGTCAGAGAGCATCCAGGGAAGGATGTTTCCTGAAGAGCAACTTGGTGGAGGATATGTGATTTGAGCCGGTTTTTCAATGCCTCATGGTCGGAGACTGACACACTGGGAAGAAGGATGGAGGGGGCATTTGGGGCGGAAGTCAGCCAAGCAAGAGAGAAGGAGGAATCTCTGTGCAGTGTTTCCAGGAGCAATTTGACTGGAGCGGAGGGTTTGACTGGAGCGGAGGGTTCGCCCAGGAGCTGTGGGAGGTGGATTGGAGAGAATGGGCCATGCCAGAGTGTGCAGGCCCTTGGAAGACCACTCATGGGTTTGGATTCCGTGCCGAGCCACGGAAGGCTTGATCAGCGGTGGGAGACATGCAAAGTTGTGTTTTAGGACAAATAATCCAACCACGATGTAGAGAACCAATGCCTTGTTTACTGCCTGGACTGTGCAATACTGTTTCTCAGCCCTCTTCCAGTTAGAAATGCAGTTTTATCGTGCACAGGCAGGGCCCCTGCCATTGTATTAGGAAGTGGCCCTCACAGTCTTGTTAGTTTGGAGAGGGAAATGCTTTATCACCTTCTCTTAAATCCACAGGAGCAATATTTTATCAGTCTTTGAAATGTGGGCTGAATGATGGATATGCAATTGTCTCTTAAATACAGCACTGCTAAGCTCAGCCCTGCAATCATGTGGTTATGAAATATTACCCAGCCTGAAACCATAAGAAAAAAACCCTCTTCGTCTGACCTGCTCACAACACACCATGTGAGAACCTAACTTTTGAAGGGACGTGGGAAAACTGGAAAACCACTGACAGCACGAAATGCAAATGAGAATTCCATGTGTAGAGATTCTTCTCTCAGAGCTTTTGGTATTTTCTTCTCTTGAATGTTTGCTCCAGACCACACCACCTGTTTCTGCTCCAGATGTTTCCAAGGCCAAAGGTCTCTGCCTCAGAGATTTGAGAAACTTGCTTGCTGCTGACCCACATGTCATCCTTGAGGGAACGGAAAAGGGTGGAGGGGAAGAGAAGATGGGCAAAGGGGCCTTTTGGTCTTTCTGGTTAATAAAAGCTAGGGCCAAAGAGCAGTGCCTTGATTGGAAATCTTCATCCAGAAGCATCTGGTCTCCTGGCAATGTACCTGGAAGTTGGGGGATCTGGGGGAAAGGGGTGTAATGCATTGGTATTAGTGTTGCTTCAGCTCAGCAGAAGAAATGCTCATTGCCCACGGTAATGCATGAAGTAGTTGGTCTGCCTTACCTGGATGTCCTTTGCCAGGTTGGCTTAAAGCTGGCCCAAAAGAAACCTGAAGTTTGATTTTGACTGGTTACCACTGGGTGCTGAATGGGGCTGGTCAAACCAAGATTTCATTCATTGCAGAAGCCAGGTCCTCTTCAGGCTGTGGACCTCGGGTTATCAGTCATAGTGAGAACAGAAGTGGACAGAGGGAAGGAACAACGTAGAACCAGTGAATTTTCCTCAGGGTCCTGTAACAGAGAAGTAGCCATTCAGCTGTTTCTGACCTGGGACCTCTTATCCCTTGTGATATATTCTGACTTCCCCTTTGATTCACCAATCTCATTTCACATTCATGAAAAGTGAAAGTCCTCTGTTTTCCTTGTCATTTCATTCCCATTTTCCACAGATATGTAGTAGCTGTTACATGATGGCTTACAGACTCTTTACTCTTTTTTTTTTTTAAGATTTTATTTATTTATTTATTTGACAGAGAGAAAGAGAGAGCACAAGCAGGGGAGTGGCAGGCAGAGGGAGAGGGAGAAGCAGAGTCCCCACCGAGAAGGGAGCTGGATGCAGGGCTCAGTCCCAGGACCCTGGGATCATGACCTGAGCTGAAGGCAGACGCTTAACGACTGAGCCACCCAGGTGCCCCCACACTCTTTATTCTTTTTTTTTTTTTTAAGATTTTATTTATTTGACAGAGAGAGACACAGCGAGAGAGGGAACACAAGCAGGGGGAATGGGAGAGGGAGAAGCAGGCTTCCCGTAGAGCAGGGAGGCAGATGCGGGGCTCGATCCCAGGACCCCTGGATCATGACCTGAGCCGAAGGCAGACTCTTAACAACTGAGCCCCCACACTCTTTATTCTTAAGTGATATGACAAATCACTGATTTAAAGAATACGTGGAACTTTCCCTGTGTTATCAGGAGGACCCTCCATTGTTTGCTGTGATTGCCCCACTCCCAGTTCACTCTCTCAGCTCCTCGCCTTCATCTTTCTGCCCCCCACCCCTACCCTTCTTGATGGTTCTGGAGACATTCTAAGCAGTGGTTCTCAAAGTGCGGTCCTCATGTCAGCAGAATCAGCACCAGGGCAAATTGTTTGAAATGGAAATTTCAGGGTCCCACCCAGGATCTACAGCATTGGAAACACTGGGGGTAGGCCCAGCCTCCTGTGTTTTAACAAGTCTCTTAGGTGATTCTGGTGCATGCTAAATTCTAGGTGTTTGAATTTAAGAAACACTTATCAACAACCAGTGGCTTATGAAGAGCCTTGATCTTTTCCCTTTGCAAGTGATGAAAATAAGTTTTGTATCTACCTGGGTGTACATCCAAGTTGTAGAATAAAAACAGAATCTGATGCATTTCATCTTCATTTCTATTCATTGTTGACAGTTTCTGTATTAGACTGGGGAAGCTCAACACTTTGCAATTTAACAGCTAGTTAAACACCACTTAACCCCTTAGCACTAGCCAATTGCTTTTCCTCCAAGCATGTTTCCATCCCCACCTTCCCCACCAATACCCTTCTGATTTGTGCAGTCACTCACTATTAGGCTAATTTGCTGCTCTGGGAGACAGTGTTAAGATGACTCTCTGATTAGGTGGGAATTGATTAAGCAGAAGCTGCCTTATTCTGGGGCTAGATCAGTGGAAGCAATGAGAAAACTCCTCATTCCAAGCCTCGTTCCATTTTGCTGTTGCTTCAATTAGGTTGCTTTTCTGTGATTTGTGACTCATTAGCATTGGTGACTCCTGAATGCCTATTCTCATCCTAGAGTCTTTCCAGCTGTATGTGAATAATATATGCTCAGAATCCCTAATAATGGTGGTTTCTTGTTGTCCTGAATGCTGGTGACAGGCGAATAGCAAGATGGAAATGCAGCTTGTGGATAGAAATCACACTTGTTGAAACTCCCTGGGCCTTCTCCCATACTCACCCCCCTCCCACCTTTTTTCAGGGCCAAGTCCTGGCTTGGCCTCTGGGTTGCAAGGCCTGAGTTTGAAACCTTAAGTTACTTGACTTCTCTAGGCCTCAGTAGCTTCTTTTGAAAACCTGGGCAGGAAAAGTATTTACTCCAGAGGGTAGGAGGGGTTTTTGATGGAGGTAATGTATGTCAAGGTCATTTGCAGTAATGCTCCCCAGACATGAGGCTCCCTCTCTGTTTTTCAGACCTTCCCACTCCAGTATACCCTCTTCCAGACCCCTCTCCTAGCCTAGTGTCTCCCTTTCTTGACTTCCCATAGAACTTTGTTGGTTTCCTTTTCTGGCACTTGACAATTATGTGCCTGGTGTTATAAATATAATTTTACACTCTCCTTTTAGACTGTGAGCACCTCCAGGCTAGGCGATGGCTTGGTGCCCCCTCTCTCCTCCATAGCTGTGGCTTCCAAGCCTGGCTGAGCATCACATTCACCTGGGGAGCTTTGAAAAAAATCCAGATTCCTGGGTTCTAGCCCCAGAGAACATTCTAGTGTGTTGGAATTTAGAAACCTAGATTTTTTTTAATTTTAATTTTTTATTTTAATTTATTTATTTTTAAAAAATTTTTATTTATTTATTTGACAGAGAGCGAGCACAAGCGGGGGGGCAGCAGGCAGAGGGAGAGGGAGAGGCGGGCTCCCCGCTCAGCAGGGAGCCCGATGCACGACTGAGCCACCCAGGTGCCCCATAGGAACCTAGATTTTTTAATTTTTATTTTTTAAAGATTTTATTTATTTTTTGACAGAGGGAGACACAGCGAGAGAGGGAACACAAGCAGGGGGAGTGGGAGAGGGAGAAGCAGGCTTCCTGAGGAGCAGGGAGCCCGATGCGGGGCTCCATCCCAGGACCCTGGGATCATGACCTGAGCCGAAGGCAGACGCTCAACGACTGCGCCACCCAGGTGCCCCGGAACCTAGATTTTTTTTAATGACTGCCGCAGATGCTTCTGCTGCAGGTGGGCCTCAGACCCCAGTTTTAGAATCAATTCTGTAAGGCAGTCGTTTCCAGCTCTGTCAAATTCAACATCCCCTTTTATATATTTTGCAACGTCCTCTTTACTTCCTGAAATGAAACTCATTAGACCTCACTTACACACAGTATTAAAAAAAAAAAAACAAAAACCCAAAAACATAAGACTCCAACTGTAATATAAAGGAGAAGAAACCTGAAAATAATTTGTAGCTTGTATTTCAATATGTGCATAGCTACGTTAGAAGGCACAATGAAATAATCAGATAAATTAGGTTTAAGAAATACTGAACTGGGTATTATCAATAATTATATATATAAAGCCTTAGAAATAAGGGCTAATAAGCCTTTTTATGTATATCATGAAGAATAAGACTACTATAAATGTAGACCAATACAGGTGTGTTATAGAGGTGACTCATTAATCATGAGTGACATTCCTGAAACTGTCATGATTTTTGGAGATGGTAAACAAATTCTTGGCAAATTTCTGAATAGAAGAAAGCACACCCTTCTCTTGATTCATAGGGTAATCAGATTCCTAGCAAATTTAGTGTATTGAAAACTGGACAACATATTTTTGGTGGCGCCTGGGTGGCTCAGTCGTTAAGTGTCTGCCTTCGGCTCAGGTCATGATCCCAGGGTCCTGGGATGGAGCCCCGCATCGGGCTCCCTGCTCCTCAGGAAGCCTGCTTCTCCCTCTCCCACTCCCCCTGCTTGTGTTCCCTCTCTCGTTTCTCTGTCAAATAAATAAATAAAATCTTTAAAAAAAACCCCCCAAAACTGGACAACATATTTTTATGAAATGCAGAGTTAAGATCTAGACTCAGACAGTTAAATAAATTTTGTTGTTTCTCTTTTATGAGAGTTGTGTGGGACCTGGGACAGTCCATCAAGAGGGACCTTCGGAATCTAGCCTTCCTGCTCCCCACTCCCCAAATGCCAGCAGAGCCCTGCAATCATTGGCATAACCAAAAGCCCCTTACCCTGTTCCAAAGCCTGGAGGGACAGTGCCACCCCACTGAGAGTCACAGCCACACAGCGATAGAAAAACCTAAACTCTCGTCCGTGCACAGCAGGTTGCCCCTAGGACATTGTATTCTGTACATATTTGGTGAATATGAATTAATTACCAGACTTTGAATACTTCAAATAAATGGCATGTATGTTAAAAAAAAAAAAAAAGCAAAAACAGACAACAAAATTTATGGGTGTAAGGTTTTTTTTTTTTCTAAACCAGAATTGGCTTTTGCTCTTAGTCACATTATAGAAACCTTGGGGTACTTAAAACTGCAAAAGAGCTTCATTGCACCTCAGGTTCTCCAGAAGCAGATACCGATGTGGAATTCGGGGTGCAAGATGCTCATTGCGGAGCAATATCTAGGAAGGGAAGGAAGCAGGAATGGGTAGAGGAAGAGGTTGCAAAGCCTCAGCCAACCTGGTGGGAAGCCATGCAGTGACTGCAGTCCTGGTGCCCTGCTTTGTGCCAGAATTGCTGGCCTCAGGCATTGGATGGGGATGGTTACATGCAGAGAGGCAGGACGGGGTGGTTTCGGGGAGGCTACTCTCTGCAGCTGAGGCGGACCCTGAGAGAGCTGGGGGCTGGGGGCAGTGTGCTGCCTGCACCCCCTGCGCGCCCTGGCAAGTCCTTACACAAATAGGGATGTGGGCAGCTCACCTCTGGGCTACCTCAGGGTTTGTGTCTATCCTCGCTTGGGTCTCACAGTAACCCTAGGAGATAGGCACGATGATCATTCCCATTTCATAGATGAGGAAACTGAGGCTTAGAGAATTTTCACTCACTTCCCTGGTTTAAGTACCTAACTGGTGTCTCGGTGAGGCCTGGGTGACAGGCCTTCCAAATGCCAGGTTCCCTCAGTGATGTCCATGTGGGCTTGACAGTTCTCTTCCCTCCCTCCTTTCCTTCCTTCCCATTCATGGGGTTGGTGTGACGCGCTGTACCCCATCTTGGACTGGGACACCTGAGCTGCTAAAGCCTGTCTCATTCATCTTGTTTCCTTTGTGGTTGGTTGAATAGCTTATAGGTGGATTAGCACAGTGAGGTAGAAATAGCTGAGTCCTTTTAAATTCCTGGCTTTTATCACTTGGTCAGCTTAAGGAATTAATTTAAAAAATCCTTGACGTGCCTGATTGCTGCTTGTTTTGTGGTAAGATTTTCCTTCCAGGTTGTTTCTGGCATCGACAAGGACATTTGATTTAGGGGCTCTTGGAAAGAGTGCCCTGGGTCTTCAAGATATCACTTCCCAGGCCCCTGCCAACTGGAGTGTGGGGGAGCCTCTGGCCGACAGCTGCCTGGGGAACCTGAGGTGTGTTGTAGGAACCCCTGGCCGCCCCACGCCCTCTTCCTCTCTCTTCCTCTCTCTCTCTCTCTCTCTCTCTCTCTCTCTCTCTCTCTCTCTCGCCGGGCGGTGGGGACGCTGCAGCCTCTCAGTGGCCCGTTGAAAAGGCTTTCAAATCATTTCCAGGTTTCCCAGGGAGAACTACTGTCTTTAATCAAAGGCAAGGCACTTCTGCTACTTTGTGTTGGAATAATTTTGGCTTTTTAACAAATCAAAGGGCAATGACTACTAGGTGTGAGGTTGGCCATAGGCAAGTCTGGGGGATTGTAAGCCTTATTAACTCCGACAGGGGAAATAAACACAACAGGAGCATAGTTTTTAATAGGATTGTTTAATGTTTTTGAGGCAAGAATTCTTTAAAATAATTTAATTTTTAAAAATTACAAAAGATAGACTCACTGTAACAATGAAATCGCCTATCCCCTCCATTGTCATCGTACCCTTAAGGATATCAATATTGAGGCGCCTGGGTGGCTCAGTTGGTTAAGTGTCTGCTTTCGGCTCAGGTCATGATCTCAGGGTCCTGGGATCGAGTCCCGCATCGGGCTCCCTGCTCAGCGGGGAACCTGTTTCCCCCTCTGCCTGCCATTCTCCCTGCTTGTGCTCTCTCTCTAATAAATAAATAAAATCTTTTAAAAAAATTAAAAAAAAAAAAAGGACATCAGTATTAACAGTTGTATGCATTTCCTTCCTTATCTTTTGCTGGGCAAATGTGGACAAATATATTCACCCACGTTTTTTTCCCCCTTCTTTTTCAGTAAAAATAGGATTCTAAATGTTTTATACATTTCTTTATCCACAAAATAGTATATTATGGACACCCTCTCCCCGAGGTCAGTACATAGCTTCATAATATTCTGTTATGTAGATGTATTGTGATTGATTCAACCATTTTCCCTATCTATGGGCATTCAGCTTGTTTCCACTTTTCACTATTTAAAAACAATGCTGCAGGGAACATCATTAGTTTTAATAGTGCTTCTACAGGTACCCTGAAGCTGGGAATAAGGAGGTGAACAAGACAGAGATGCTCCCTGCTTTCTAGACGTTTACCATTGTAGTGGGGGTGGGAGCTGTGTATAAACAGGTAAAACAATACGTAAAATAGGAAATGGCAGTTAGAGGTAAGCGATCCGAGAAAAACAAAGTAAGATGCTGTGTTGGAGGAAGGGCCTCTTTCAGGAGGTCAGTGGAAGCTGAGATCATGGGATCGAAGACACAGCCCTTGGGACACCTGCAGTGAGAGCTGCCCAGGTGAGGGAGGTTATTTTCTTGTCCTCGGGTCATTCATTAATGCAGGCTGCCAGACAACCTTTTGCAAAAGTGGTAGCAGTCACACTCCACCCAGAGGTGTCTCCGAGGCCAGTTCCCCAACACCTTCCTCAGCTTTGGGTGCTGTTCGTTTTTCAAAATGTTGTCAATCCAGTACGTGAAAAAGGGACCTTTCCCTCAGTGCTAATGAAGTTAGACAGCTTTTTCTGTGTTCATTGACCTTTTCACATTTCTCTTCCTTCACTTACTTATTCATTGACTTATTCGGTGCTTATTCAGTGACTTTGCCATTAAGAGAACTTGGGTTTTCTAGCCTCTTCTGACCGTCATGTAGGTGCTCTTTGTCTATCAGAGCCTCACATGTCCTGACTTATTTCCTTTTCATCTTGCTGCTTCTGAGACTTCTTTCCTTCAGCCTCAGAGAGACTCAGTCCTCATTAATTAATCCTTAGGGATTATGGACCTAAGGCCTTTGGCCTATGAGCTTTTCAGAGGCCTAAAAACATGTCTGAAAATCAGGAAAAAAGCAGTTTTTATTGGCTTCTTGAATACTAAAAGAAAACTGTAAAAACGAGGGTAATATATAATCAAACACCTATAAAACATAACTTTATGTTAACTAGTCATTTACAACTCAACTCAATGTGTAGTTATTTTTAACTCAAATAAAAGTAATGTTGGGGCCCCTGGTGGCTCAGTCGGTTGGGTGTCAAACTCTTGTCAGCTTAGGTTGTGATCTCAGGGTCGTGAGATGGAGCCCCAGATCGGGCTCCGTGCTCAGCGGGGAGTCTGCTTCAGATTCTCTCTCCCTCTCCCTTTGCCCCTTTCCCCCTGAAACAAACAAATAAATCTTTAAATAAAAGTGATGTATATTTAGTGAGGGGGGCGGCTATATTTTCACATTTTTAATATGGTGTGGGACAGGACTTCTAAATGAGGAAATGGTCTGTGGCCTCAGAGATTTTAAGTCACCCTCAAATCTCCCCAAATTCTTTTGTCCCCCCAAAGAATTCTTAAAAAGAAAACATTCTCTCTTCCACTTATCTCTCAGGTTCCTTGATTTCTCCTTTTTTTTGTTCTACCTTTAGTTTCTCTGCATTATTGCCTCCTGGTCACTTGGAGGTCTGCATTCGGGCTTCTCCCCCCGTACCACTGGACTGATCTAGCTCATTCTCTGATGGCTCCATGATCCAGCTCTCACCTTAGCCTGGAATTCTCTGGGATGGTTGACCTCACTGATTACTTTCTTCTGGAAGCTCTTTGCCCATTTTCTCTTAGTTTTCCTTCTCCCTTTCTGACCCTTTTTCCTCAATCCCCCACCTCCCAACTCTGTGTTGGTTCCTCACAGATCCTTCCCTGACTCCTCTTCCTTAGCTAATTTCAGCAATCCCTTTGTCTTCAAATACCCTGTTTGCTGTATACTGCTTCCAGTCCTTTGTAGAGGAAAAAAATATGTAAATTTTCAAAAGAATCTGCACACCCCTCCCACCACCACAGCTAAACAAAACAAACCTTAAAAGGTATTGCCTTAACTCTAGGGAGTGTTTTAAAACTGTGATTTGCAACCCATTACTGGTTTGCAACCCATTACTGGGTAATGGGCTATGATCGCATTTTTAAAAAATAAAATAGAACAGAAAATATAGTTTTATATCACATGTAGTAAGATATTGTTTTGTGAAACTTTTATTAAAAAGGTGTAGTTGTGTGTGTCAGAACTGGCCTCATAATTGGGCAGTTGGACTTATGAGGAATTTCAGGATGGCGACAGCAGAGCGCTGAACCATGAGTGGGGCCATTCTGAGTGCGGGGCCCAGGGCAGCTGCACAGCTTGCAAACCCATGAAGCCATGGGTTGTATATGAACTGGGTTCAGATGCAAAATTATTTTCTTACCATGGGTCACAGGCAAATAAGTTTGAAAGCCACTGGTTCTAACATGTGACAGAATTCACTCAAAAGGGTAGCTGTGGAGACCCAGTGTGGAGTAGCTGCTTCTGACTGCAGGTACTCCTCCTCTGATCTGCTCCCTTCCAGCTTGCAGCTGTCTTCGTTCCCGCCTACCTGGGCCCAGTTTCTGCTGTGTCGGTGCCCAGTTGGTCATGTCTGGCGCCAGTATCTCAGCTTTCTCACCTTCGGTTGTCCCTCTCCCTGCATCAGTTAGCAAGTCTGGGGAGCACCCCTCCTGGGGGCCCCTGGGGAATGGCTTGGACACTGCCTACCATGAAATACTAAGGTTTCTCTTACTTCCAACCTAGATGTCTCTCCTCAGCATTAGTCTGTTTATTACTTCTTAGAAATTAGGGATGTCCCTGATGTGCTTCAGACTCATTTTCCACCTCACCCTTCCCATCCCCCTCCAAACCTGCTCTTACTCCTGTATTCATTGCTTTGGTTAGTGCCACTACTGTTTACTCATTTGGCCAAGTTAAAACTGTGGGGGTTATTCTTTATTCTTCCATTCTTCCTTGTTCTCCGCCTCCTCACATGCCATCAGCTGCCAAGTCTCGTCGGCTTGGCCTCCTACATAACTGCTTTTCTGTTTTCTCTTCTCCAAATCTGGCAGAGAGTCTGACTCCTGGGCAGGGCATTCAAGGCCCTTTACTCTGGTCCTCCCCTGCCTGCCATCCTCAGCTCATACCCTACGCCATCAACCCCTGCTCCAGCCAAATATCCGTTCCTCTAAGTTCTCGGGCTTCTCAGTTGTGAACAATAGCCTCCCCTTCATTCCCTGGTACATTTGGAAATGCGCGGGGCATTCCATTAGTTATCATAATGATTGGGGGTTGCTACCAGCAGTTAGTGGGTGAGGTCAGAGATGGCAAATAACCTGCTGTGTGTGGGACAGTCTCTGAGATGGGGACCTGTTCTGCCCAGAATTTGTGGACAGCCACCCCGTTGAGACACAGAATGGTGCCGTTTTATGCCTCGGTCCTTTGTACCTGCCTTTCCCTTGGCCCGAGGTGCTCCTCCTCGACCTCTGCCTGGGAACCTCCTGCATATTCCTGGAGTCCCGGTTTCATAACGCCACCTACTCTCTGAAGCCTCATGTGCCCCTTCTCGCAGCGATGTCAGCCAGTTCACATACCTCGTTCCAGGGTGCTTGTACCCAGTGGAGCACTTCTGTGAGCATGTCTTTCCTCGCAGGAAGGCTGGTCGTCTTCCACTTTGTACTCCCGGCACCTCCCTAATGCCATCAGGCAGTGGATGTGCAGTTAGGTAAAGAGGGCGGAGTGGTGGTGGAGGCAAAAGAAACCTTAGCTTTGCAGGTGTGCGGTTCTTGGATTGGGCTTTCCTTATTACACATGAATTTTGCCTTCTCTGTCGTCCCCCGCCTCTTTTTTTTCCCCCTCTTTCTCAGTTGCAGCCTTTCTAACTCTGGCATGCGCTTCTTCATTACTACAGATTGGCTCTCTTCCATGCTTACAGTCATCTGTGGTTCCTCAAGGCATCTACGAATCGAAATAGATCTTGGCCATCTTTGCTCCCGAGGTGTGATTGCGGTAGTTACAGCTCCTGTTTCCAAGGCAACAACAGCCTTCTGGTTATGAGTTGAGTGCTTTTCTGAGTGGATCTCCATTAGGAGAGAGGAGTCTTAGGGCTTGTATCTCCATATTCAAACTTTCCCTGCTTTATTGCTTATCAAAGGCCAGTTTCCATGAGACTAGGGCAGGGATGAAATATTACTCTGCTCTGGCAATTTGGAACTTTTGATTGAAGCATGCTATACATATAGGAGAGAGCACATAAAATAAATATGTATCTTTGTGAACATGCTCATGTAAATAGTACCCAGGTCAGCACCCCAAAATTTAGTGGTTTTTCATGGAAATCTTGAATATTTTTTTTCTAACGTACATTTTATATTTTATTTATTTATTTATTTTTAAAGATTTTATTTATTTGAGAGAGAGAGTGAGAGAGAAATCATGAGCAGGGGGGAGGGTAGAGGGAGAAGCAGATTCCCCACTGAGCAGGCAGCCTCATGTGGGGCTTGACCCCAGGCCCTGGGATCATGACCTGAGCCGAAGACAGATGCTTAACCATCTGAGCCACCCAGGCTCCCTGCATTTAGTATTTTAACTAAGAATCACACTTCTTTCCCAAACTGATCTAAATCTGAGATCTGCCATACAGACATTTCCTCTCATGCATTCTCCCATTTTTTTTAGGGAGGGGGAGGGGCAGAGGGCGAGGGAGAGAGAATCTTAAGCAGGCTCCACACCCAGCATAGAGCCCAACGTGGGGCTCGATCTCACAACCCTGAGATCATGACCCGAGCCGAAATCAAGAGTTGGACGCTTAACCGCCTGAGCCACCCGGGCGCCCCAAGACGCCATAAATTTTCATGGCACGTGTGCCACCGCCTGGCATAGGGCTTCAGATGTGGTCCCCAGAGCCTCTGGCTTGTCACCTCTAACTGCCATGTGGAGAACCGTGTTATTTCAGGGAATAAATGCGTTGACCACACTGTAATGCATGTAGAGAAGTGTTTGAGAGACATAGATAGCCTCCTCCAGCCAGTCAGTGTCTCTTTGGTGGGCCTTAGGTTTTCCTGCCCCTGCAGTCACCCAGGGGCAGTGTCCTCTCCTTGGTCAGCCGTTTGGGCATTTCAGACACAGAGGCCACTTTGGTCATGGAGAAGATAATGCCCTTGGGCCATAGAGAAGTTGGCAGCCCTGTGCCCCCCTTTTCTTGTCATAATCTGCTCAGCTCCTCAGCCTTACCACAACCTGAGATATATGACACCCACCTGGAGGTCCTGTACCATTTTGGCTTTGAGGATTTAAGGGCCTCCCTTAACTCTGGGACTCTGGAAATTCAATTCTAGTTCTGCCTTTGTGTTCCATGTTGGAAAATTGAGCTTTGGTTTTTGTTCCCAAGTTATAATTTCTATCTTGTACCTAATTCTGTTGACTCCTTCTCAGTTCCTCCCTTGGTGACTTTACCCCAGCTCCTCTGGAATGGCTTCCTCCCTCGGAACCCCAGTGCTGAGAATAGGGTTTCTACTCCCTACAGATTTCGCTGTACTCCTGGTGCTTTGTTGTAGATATCCCTACTCTACTCCTGGGCCAGCTGCTCACTCAGATAACCACCAGTTGTCTGGGGCCATAATTTCCAGATACCCTGCCTAATGGAACAGTTGCCTGTTAGCCCCTGGAGATGCCCCACTGAAATAGTGTTGAGTTCATTTAGTACCCCCTATTTGGATCTTGGCTGTCTGGCCTGTTACCTATCCAGAACTAGGTGGAGAATGAGGAAGCAGTCTGAAAAACAGAGAGCTTGTAATCAGCCAATCTTAGATGTTACAAGGTCTAAGGATTACATTCTTTACTCCTAGGAGAAGGCCTCAGGCCCCAACTTAGAGCTTTGTACTCTTACTTTAGACAGACTGCTGTAAGTTGTGACTCTCTGGCTTTTAAGTGCCCAATAAATTAGAAACAGCCGATTTTAGGCCATTTACAACAGGGAGGAATGACAACCCAACAGAAAGGGAAGGGTGAGAAAAATGGTAAAAGCATGAAAGAGCTGAAAAATTACATAAAATATTCTAGGGTGATTTAGTATTTTAAAGCATACTAAGAGCATCTTTGAAATATAGGATATACAGGGGCATCTGGGTGGCTCAGTTGGTTAAGTGTCTGCCTTCAGTTCAGGTCATGATCTCCAGGTCTTGGGATCGAGTCCCGCATCAGGCTCGCTGCTCCATGGGGAGCCTACTTCTCCCTCTGCCTGCTGTTCCCCCTGCTTGTGCTCTCTCTCTCTGTCAGATAAGTAAATAGATAAAATCTTAAAAAAAAAAAAGAAATATAGGATACACAGACTGGTACCCTTTGCTATTGGCAAAATATGCTATTATAATCATTATAATCTTCTCAAGAAGGTAAGAAAGGGTGCTACTATATACTTTAAGAAAATTTCCACCTGAAATGGCTAAAATGAGAAACAGTCCCATATTTATAAGGGCTAAATCTCTTATTCTTTCATCCATCTAATATTTAATGAGCACCTATTATGTGCCAGGCACTGTTTTAGGTGCTGAAGCTATATTACAAAGCAAAACACAAAATTTCTGCCCTCTTGGAAGTTAATCTAGAAGACTAGGCTATCCAGAGCAAGTAATTCTCTATGACCTGAGAGGATCAAGTTTTTTTCTTTATTATTTTAAGTAGATTATATGGGGAGTTTTTCTATGTTGTGAATAGATTAAATGGAAGAGGTTATTTCTCAAACTTTCAAAATTGGCTCCGTGAATGTCACATACCACGTTGAAAGTCTCTTTGGAGCTTGACTTACCCTAGTTATTTCGTTTTTCATCACAATAGGAAGTAGGAAGTGTGGCTTGTTTTTTTGCAGGTGGGGAAGTGGTAGAATGGAGAAGTGTAATGACTTGCCTGAGGTGGTACAGGGTCGGTGACATGCTTCCATTCCCAGAGTGGAAGATTTCCCACTCCCAAGTTCAAGTCCCTGGGTTGGGACCATCCTTCAGTTTTATTAAAAAATTTTTTTTTTTTTAAGATTTTATTATTTATTTGAGAGAGAGAGGGATAGAGCACAAGCAGGGGGAGCAGCAGAGAGAGAGGGAGAAGCAGGCTCGCCGCTGAGCAGGGAGCCCGATGCGGGGCTCGATCCCAGGACCCTGGGATCATGACCTGAGCTGAAGGCAGACGCTTAACCGACTGAGCCACCCAGGCGCCCCCATCCTTCAGTTTGTATAAAGAAAAAGTCCACATTTTAAATATGAAAGATGAAAAACAAAACGGAGTGATTTATTTATGTAATCAATCCTAAAAATGAATTCCTCACCCATGGCTTCTGGGTCAGATAGCAGACTCGAGACTCGCTTGTCTATTAGTGGCTTAACCGGCTCTCTTCAGGATATAATTTCAACTGTAACTTTCTTTTCTTCCCCTTTCCCTCTGGCATGCTTATAGAAAGCTCTTAGCGGTTCTTTGAGGCTTTCTAAATTATCAAAATTGAAACGGCTCCTGCAGCTTTTATTTTGGTCCCTAATCCAGAAAGGACTGAAAACCAGTAGTCTTTGGTGGAGAATTCTTTAGATGGTCACCTCTGGTTGGTCCCCTGGAAGGCTGTGAGTTCGTCCTGGCCAGGCATCTGCCACCGCTCACACAGGTCCCACTCACCTCAGCAGTCCCTTTGCTATCGGCGCGCAAAGCATTTGGTATATTAATTGTTACTGAAGGTAATTTCTGTATAGGGATGTTACCTATCCATATGCTTTGCATTCTAGACTGATTTTGAATGACCTCAAACCAAATCTGCTTTAAATGTTAGCCCTTGGAAGATGTAATAAAATGCTTTTACTCCTGGAGTTCAGTTTGTGAAAACATAGATGGTTGGGATAGAACTCCTATGTTATAACTGCTAATAAAACCAAGGGGTTGAAATACTATCAAAAACTTTTCTTTTTTGCCTCTTTTTAATATCATGGAATTATGGGCTCCTTCAAGTGTTAAAGGAAAGTGGTACCCATTGGTTTGCAGTATTCTCATGGCAACATTTAAGATGCTCTGTTCATAAATGGTCTCAATTATAGCACTTTCTGCACATGAGAAATCTACACTCAGGAGTTGACTCACAAGACAAAGCACTCAGTCATTTTTCATTAGACAAAGCAGAGGCTGTAAAGAAGAGAGGGAGAGAGAGAGAGCGAGCCCAAGCTTTCATTTTAAAAAAGCTTTTACTTAAGGAAATGCATTAATGTTTCTGTGACTAAAATAAGAAGAAAAGTACCTGGCGTGTGGAATGGGTTAATGGTGTGTTTACTCTTATTTGGGGTTTTGGCTAGAGTGAGGCTCGGGTTGATATTGGCCAGAGTCGCTCTATGAGGACTCTGCTCTGCAGGAGGCTCACTGGGTTTTCTCAGTGTTTTTGGCTGCTGACTCTTTCACCATTTTTGTCGTCCAGCCAACCATCATTTTCATTCTGTAAGTGGTAATGACTATTTAAAAATTGAGAAAGTTTCACGTCTTTTAAAGCAGATTGTGTAATTCTATTTTTAAAAAGACTTTCTTTTTGGAGGGGGGCACCTGGGTGGCTCAGTCGGTTAAGCCTCTGACTTCAGCTCAGGTCATGACCTCAGGGTCCTGGGATCGAGCTGAGCCCTGTGGGGCTTCGCACTTAGCGGGAGTCTGCTTATCCCTTTCCTTCTGCCTCGCCCCCGCTTGTGCTCTCTCTCTCAAATAAATAAATAAATAAATAAATAAATAAATAAAAAAAAATCTAAATAAATAAATAAATAGACTTTATTATTTATTATTTATTTATTTTTTAAAGATTTTTATTTTTGACAGAGAGAGTATACAAGCAGGCGAAGCAGCAGGCAGAGGGAGAAGGAGAAGCAGGCTCCCTGCAGGGAGCCCGATGCGGGGCTCGATCCCAGGACCCCGGATCATGACCTGAGCCGAAGGCAGATGCTTAACTTTCTGAGCCACCCAGGTGCCCTAGATTTTCTTTTTTAAAGAGCAGTTGTAGGTTCACAGCAAAAATTGAGAGGAAGGTAGAGATTTCCCATACAACACGTGTCCCTGCATGGGCACAGCCTCCCCGGTTATCAGCATCCCCAGTGTCCCCAGTGGAGTCCTACATTTGTTACAATTGATGAATCCACACTGACACATTATTATTATTTTTTAAAGTTTTTTTAATTTAATCTCTACACCCAACATGGGAATCAAACTCATGATCCTGAGATCAAGAGTTGCATGCTCTGTTGACTGAGCTGGCCAGATGCCCCCACATTGACGCATTATGATGTAATTTTTAAAAAAAAGAGTTGATGAAATCTGACCTGGTAACTTTATCCTAAGTTTTTTTGTCTAGTTACCTGCAGTTATGGATTTCAATTTCCTGAGCTATAAAGATGTGATTCTTCTCTTCACCTTCAGGGGTCTGCAAGAGGTTAAGATAAGGTTCCCATTTTATAGATGATGTGAAGTATTCCACTGCCCAGATATGTCCTACCTTTTGATGGAGGCATGATGGGGGCCAGATGAGATCTTTGTTGTATGAAATGAATGCTAGGCCAGAAGAAAAGACTTTCTTCTGTGAGATGCCCAACTGAAGGGTAGGAAAGCCACTTCTTATTCTGCATTACTTACTGTACGTCTTGATTTGGGGGATTGTGAAAATTGATACTGATAACACAAAAAGATTGATTTTAACATCAAACTAACATCAATCACTGACAATGGATGCAAAAAACATGGTGGGAAATTTCCTTCAAGAAATCCAGGGTGCTTTCTGTTTAAGGAACAGATATCAAAAGATAGTTGTTGAATTCAAAATCCTTCAAGACATGTATTAGTTAGGATTCTGGTTGGATCAAAATAGCAACACAGAAGTTTATTTTATTCTCATCTATACCAGTCTGAGCATAAGCAGACCAAGGCTGAGAAGATGGCTCTATGATGTTGGGGATACAGGTTCTTTCTTTCTTATTACTATGCCATTGCTACCACATATCTTCCATCTTCCCGTTAAGATGGTTGCTCCACTTTCTGTCACTGTGGCAAAAGGGAGTTAGAAAGGGGAAGGCAGTGTCCTTTCCTTTTAAAAGCATGACCTAGAAGCTGCAAATACCATGTGGCTCCCATCCATTGCCCAGAACCAGTCACATGACAACTTACCTGCAAGGGAGGCTAGGAAATGTAATCTTTAGGTAGGCAGCCATGTGCCCAGCTAAGCCTTCTATTTCTATAGGGGAAAGAGGGCACAGGCATTGGGGAGCAAACTAGGAGCCTCTGCCACACAAGAATGGTAGCAGGAATATGTTCCTCGGTGTTGCTCTATTACTGCGGCTTCCAGGCATATTCAGACTTGACACTATAACTTGTAAAGAGGCATAGTTACAATTCACAAGCAGCACCAGAACATACCATGCAGTGGATATGTCTTATTGCTCAGATGCCGTGTTAGGGAAGTTCACTTTGAATATATTATCATTCTTCAGTTAAAAGTGATTGTACGCTCTTCTAAATATTCTTTTGTGGGAAGAAGGGACCCATTTTAGCAAGTTGGAATTTGGAATTTTCATGTAGAATTTCTGTAAGCCCAAATCCATATGCATGGAAAGGAGAAAAGGCTTCAGAAAGGGCAATCTCCAGGGAATAGGTCAAAATATGTCATTCTGGATGGGAATTTGACTCGAGTTGTCAGTGGTTGGTAATTAGGGTTGACTTTATGATGTTGATTCTAGGAATGGAGCCAAATGTTACAAACCCATTTAGAACTACTCCCACCCCCTGTGAGTAACCATGTTAATAAGTAATTTTAGGGTCTGTGTTCTAAAATAATTTTATTAAAACAGAGCAAAGTCTCTCGTTTCTCTACAAGGAGATAGTGCCAGAAAGCTCTGCCATTTATTCTTTCTGACTACTTCCTGTCTGGATTTTGTTTACTGCTCTCTTTCCAGAGTACTCTATCAGAGGGAGCTACTGTATGGCCAGGAAGCTTTGTTTGTGTCAAAGTATGTGACTGTTTTGTTCTGGTTGGTAGGAAGTGAGCTGCCACTGATACTCAAGATTCTTTTTTTTTTTTTTTTTAATTTTATTTATTTATTTGAGAGAGAGAGAATGAGAGAGAGCACATGAGAGGGGTTAGGGTCAGAGGGAGAAGCAGACTCCCTGCCGAGCAGGGAGCCCGATGCGGGACTCGATCCAGTGACTCCAGGATCATGACCTGAGCCGAAGGCAGTCGCTTAACCAGCTGAGCCACCCAGGCTCCCGATGCTCAAGATTCTTACTCAGATTCTTGTTATAAAGCCTAGTGCCCACCATACATTGTAGATTTTTGGTTGAGGCATCTAATTAGTGTGTTTGCATTTTGACCTAGGTTTTTCTCTTATTCCTTCACACATGGCAAAAGTGATTTTGACATTTGAGCCTTTTCAGATCCTCTTTTCCTCAAAAGGTGAACTAGACTTGCAGGCTCTCTCTTCTGACCATCTCTGAAGAGTTAGGAGGCCCTGTCTCTCATTCAGTATGAGGCAGTGTTCTTGTTCCCTTAGCGATATCTCCAGTATTGTTCTGGTTCTTTGTTTGGCAACGAAAAGTTTCAGATTCTCTAGGGTGCCTTGTTGTCACTCAACCTGAAACTTTCTTTAGGAGACTGAGCAGTACTGACAGCTACTACGGAAGAGACAGGGGTCAGCTGTCATCAAATCTTTACCTTTGGCATGGAGACTTAGGGTGAAAGTTTTTTTTTTTTTTTTTAAAGATTTTATTTATTTATTTGAGAGAGAGAGAAAGCACATGAGAGGGGGAAGGGTCAGAGAGAGAAGGAGGCTCCCCGCCGAGCAGGGAGCCTGATGTGGGACTCGATCCAGGGACTCCAGGATCATGACCTGAGCCGAAGGCAGTCGCTTAACCAACTGAGCCACCCAGGCGCCCCTGGGTGAAAGTTTCTAACAGAGATTGTCTTTTGTTGTTGCTGTTGTTGTTTTTATCAAGAAGGCCTTATTTGGATTTCCCTTTAAAAAATTGTTTGGTTCAAGTCTCTGCTTCCAGGAAAGGTGACATTACCATTTTTGAGATGAGGCCACAGAGATGAGCATTTTTGCTCAAGGTCAAATAAGGCAGGATAGGATGGCCTCTTCTCTTTATTGCACCACATTGTTTTTCATGAATTATAGCAAGTGACTCTCTGTTTATAGATGAGGAAAGGGTAGTTATAAATCCCAGAAGATACTTCAGCATCTTAGATAAAGTAAGAACCCAGAGAAGGCAGACTTCGTCCATGGTGAGTCCTTCCTCATGACATTGTGGTGTCTCCAGCACCAAGGTCAACTCATAGCACAAAGGGGTCTGCAGCAGATGCTTGTTACCTGTGAAATTAACAACTGTGAATTGGAGGACAGTTTAACAAAGAAAAAAGAAAAGATTTGAAAGCGAAATTTTCTCAGCAGCCTAAAGAGGATTGGATTAGCTTAGATGGAGAAGGTTGAGAGTGATTATTTACAGGAGTTTAGAAATTTATGGTGGAAGGGGCGCCTGGGTGGCTCAGTCGTTAAGCGTCTGCCTTCGGCTCGGGTCATGATCCCAGGGTCCTGGGATCGAGCCCCGCATCGGGCTCCCTGCTCTGCGGGAAGCCTGCTTCTCCCTCTCCCACTCCCCTGCTTGTGTTCCCTCTCTCGCTGTCTCTCTCTCTGTCAAATAGATAAATTAAAAAAGAAAAAAATCTTAAAAAAAAAAGAAATTTATAGTGGAAAAGTAAAATGGTGCAGCTGCTGTGGAAAACAGTGTGGTGGTTCCTCAAAAATCAGACATAGAATTACCATTGGCCCAACAATTCCACAAATCCACTTTTGGATGTGTATCCAAAAAATTGAAAGCAGAGCCTTTTTTTTTTTTTTTTTGAGAGGGGGAGAAAGGAGGCAAAGGGAGAGAGAGAATCTTAAGCAGGCTCCATGCTGGGCCCCAATGTGGGGCTCGATCTCACAACCCTGAGATTATGACCTGAGCCGAAATCAAGAGTCGGACATTTATCCGACTGAGCCACCCAGGCGCCCTGAAAGCAGAGACTTGAACAGGTAGTTGCACACCAGTGATCATGGCAGTATTATTTACAATAGCCAAAGATGGAAACAACTCAGATGTCCACTAGCAGATGAATGGATAAGCAAAATGTGGCATATGCATACTATGGAATATTATTCAGTTTTAAAAAGGAATGAATGGGGCGCCTGGGTGGCTCAGTCGTTAAGCGTCTGCCTTCGGCTCAGGTCCTGATCCCAGGGTCCTGGGATCGAGTCCCGCATCGGGCTCCCTGTTCTGCAGGAAGCCTGCTTCTCCTTCTCCCACTCCCCCTGCTTGTGTTCCCTCTCTCGCTGTGTCTCTGTCTGTCAAATAAATAAATAAAAAAAATAAAATAAAAAGGAACGAATTTCTGATATATGCTACAGCATGGATGAATCTTGAAGACATTGTTAAGTGAAATAAGCCAGACACAAAAGGACAAGTTCCCACTTATATGAGGTACCTGGAGTAGTCAAATTAATAGAAACAGAAAGTAGAGTAGTGGTTGCTAGGGGCTAAGGGGAGGAGGCAAGAGGGAGTTATTTTTAATATGTACATTTTTTTTTTATTAACATATAATGTATTATTTGTTTCAGGGGTACAGGTCTGTGGTTCATCAGTCTTACACAATTCACAGCGCTCACCATAGCACATACCCTCCCCAGTGTCCATCACCCAGCCACCCCATCCCTCCCACCCCCCACCACTCCAGCAACCCTCAGTTTGTTTCCTGAAATTAAGAGTCTCTTATGGCTTGTCTCCCTCTCTGGTTTCATCTTGTTTCATTTTTCCCCTCCCTTCCCCTGTGATTTTCTGCCTTGTTTGTCAAATTCTACATATCAGTGAGATCATATGATAATTGTCTTTCTCTGATTGACTTATTTGCTTAGCATAATACCCTCTAGTTCCATCCACATTGTTGCAAATGGCAAGATTTCATTTTTTTGATGGCTGCATAATATTCCATTGTATAGACTATGTACATATTTTCCATATAAGATGGTGAAAAAGTCTTGAAGATGGACAATGGTGATGTTTGCATAACAATGAATGTATTTGCTACTATTAAACCATACACTTGAAAATGGTTAAAATGGCAAATTTTATGTAAGTATATTTTACCACAATAAAAAAAGATTTGTGCAAAAAATATGGTTTTAAGATACTCAAAAAAAAAAAAGAGAAGGGAAATGGAACTGTTTCCAAAGATTTATAATAATTAGTAAAAAGCTGACGAGTGTGTTGATTCTTTTATCAAGTAAAAACATCTCTGTGTGACTTTAATTTGTTTTCTAAAGAATACTTCTTTTTTTTTTCCTAAAGAATACTTCTTAAAACTATTGTCAGATCATACCAAACTGGCAAATATCCAGCTTTCCTAGGTCGGTTTACTCACATTTGGCCCCTGGCTTCCTTTGCAAAATGACCTGAGAGAGAGCTAATCACTTCCACCATGAAGAAAAGCCATACAGTTATGGCGGCCGCCTCCAAGGAGTCCTGATATCTGCTTGAGCTCCACACCTGCGTATTAAACCCCCAACCTGGGCGAACAGTGTGCTTTCTTCTTAGGGGCTGACTTCGTGTTTCCATCTATTCCTCCATTGTTATGAAGATGGATTGCTTTTAGAGTTCTCTCTTTTCTCACCTCCTGAGGTGCCCAGGGCATGAATCTAGTTTTTCTCTCCTTCCTTACTTTGGACAGACTGTCTTTAATCTGTGATCTGTGAGGAGGTTGAAGCCACTCACAGCGCAGTTTACTATTTACTGGGGATTCACAGAAGCCTAGGACTAGGGTCATGTGTCTGGCTCCAATTTCATAGGAGGGAATTGCTTAGGATACAAGCTTCTTGACTTCCGTTGTGTATAGCAGACCCTTACACCTGCTGCTTCTCCTATGCCATTTTCTGAAACACGTAGGCCTTTGTTTTTTTGTTTTAATTTAATTTTATTTACATTCAATTAATTAACATACAGTGTTTTTAATCTTAAAATAGATACATGATGTCTTCTCCAGAATGGATCTTAAAGGGTATTTTTTTAAAAACTTGAGTCTGAAAATAGTTATTTAACTTTAGGATATATATTTATATATTTCCTCTTCCTCTTCCCCAGGTTGATTTATTTCCTGATATAATGACTATATCACTATATGCACTTTGGTTTTGTTACTTTGATGTAGATATTTGTGTTCAAATTGTCATATCTTTTCGCTCTGCTGGTCTACAAGAGCTTGTTGTAAAGCCGTTAGTATGTCAGTATATGGAGAATATCTAAATTTTGGAGCCTTAAAAAAATATGTTTTAAAGGCACACAGTCAAAGACACATAATAGAAAGGCAGGAATCTTTTTTACTCCTGCTCCTGACAGTTGGGGGTCTAGCCCTGACTGTTTTCAAGTTCACACATCTAGTGATTCAGAAGCCAGCCTGGTCTATTGTTGGACATTTGCTAGAAACTCATTCTGCATCTGAAGTCTCTCCCTTTTTACTTTTCTTTCCCCATTTGTCTTATTTTCTACCATCCAGGGCAATAAATGAAAATGGTGTGAATTCAGAGATATAACATCTTAGCTTTGAAAATGGGTTCAAATTATAGGCCATCCGTACATTTTCTTTCAAATCTCGTGTACAAAAGACAGCTTCCATAAAAAAATATAAATTCAGAATTTTATATGAATCCCCTCAATCATTTTTCTAGATTTAGATCAGATCGATCAAGATTCCTTTTTATTTTTAAACTGCACTTATAATTACCCTTTTAAAAGATCTCGTGCAACGGATAGCACAGATGCATGATTAAACATTTCTTTACTTGGTGGAAATCCTTATATTAAGTGCAGCGTCCTGCTCTGGTTTCTATGATGTGACTAGAGGTGTGTTGTTATCCTTTGTCAGTCTTCC
Organism: Halichoerus grypus; assembly: GCF_964656455.1. NCBI lineage: Eukaryota > Metazoa > Chordata > Mammalia > Carnivora > Phocidae > Halichoerus > Halichoerus grypus. The sequence continues at coordinate 156,726,017 of NC_135715.1, read as the reverse complement.
AGCATGACTGTCTCTGGCTTTCTTGTCCTGGTCGAGGAAGACTCAGAGGGCTGGCTGCTTCTTTCCACACCGGCAGCAATGATAACAGCAAAGCATGTGACAACCCGCGGAAAAGGAAGTTCGCGGTACTACTGAAGACAGGTGGGGGGGGCATCACTTATAATTTACAGATTCTCAATTCCAAAACTGACAGTTTAAGGGGAGGCACGTTAGAATGGTTCCTTCTTATAAGAAGTAATACTTAGTTTATATCCAAGGAGGAGCCTGCATGGTTGTTAGATTTTGCTGTCCCTCATGTCTTTTTTTTTTTTTTTTTTAAATCTCGGAGTTCTTGGGGGCAAGGTTGTACCCACAGCAAAAGTGATGCACTTTATGATGAATGGGGTCCTGGGTTGCTGTCTTGTGCCTTTTCATCATTTAGCTCATGTTTCTCAAATTGGAGTTCTCTGTGGTACACCTGGGTGGACTACTTGGAGGGCTGAGCTTCCAAATTGATGGAGCCCAGCCCAGGTAGGATGGCCGCCAGACTGGACGTCTTGCAGGGAGCTTCTCTCTGAGTTTCTTCCTCATTCCTCCCCTTTGTGAGGACCACCTTTCTTGACTCCTTGGACCACGTGTGTAGTGGAACACATGGCTGTGGGTCCATGCAAAGAGAGAGATTACATTTCACTCTCTGTCTCCTCACATTCCTTGGAGAGAGAATCTCTTTGGTCCCCCTGAGCTGGCCAGGGCCTTCCCTGGTTCAGCTAACTATGGTTTGTGGATATATTTTGCAGTTGGAAAGGAGAGCATTTTGAAGAAGGCAGATAGTCTGCTAGGTGTGCATCCCACTGGGTACATGAAATACCATGATATACTTGGTTCCTCCTCCTGGAGTATCCGTTTGTCCTATAGTTTCAGGAGAAACATCGTTTTGATATTAAAGCACATGCATAAACTTAACAGGAACCGAGGTAGAATATATGCAAGAATTTTTAAGATATCCATGAGGGAAAATTGTTGAATCTTGTATTTGGGATATACTCCTCTGCTGTTAGGGTAGTTTGGTGGGATAGTTTAGGAGGCACCAACATTTCTGGCCAATTACAGGCTGGAGTTGGAAGATTAATATGAAACTATATAGTGAGATTTTGAGTGCTTTTGCCTATTTTAGTTCAAGGAGGCCAGAAGATTTGCTGCCTGCATATTATAGAATTGGGCTTGGGATACTCCCACTGGGGGTGGCTGAGCTGAGAAACATTAATGTAATCTTTCAAGGAACCCTGGACTGATTATTGGTGTTGTTTGTAGAATAAGATCGGATAACAAGATTTAACCAGTTCTGGAGGCCCCCGTGTGCTTGTTAGTAGTTATTAACTCTTTCTCGTTGCTGTGAGACCACATAGAGGCGCCCAAGTCTTCTCATAGCCCACATCACATAGCATGACTATTTTTCTGGACTACGGAAAGAAGAGAAAAGTCTTACCATAGGGCCTTCTCTCCCCCCCAGTTAAGGCCACAGCTAAAGTGTTTTTCTGTGATTTAAATACCTACATGGAAATACCTGGAGAGTTAGTAAGGAATTGATTTATAGGGGCTTCTATGTTAATATCCTTCTGATTTTCAAGTTTATCCAACTGTCTCTTTATATATGTATTCTATACATTTATGGAATAGATATATATAGAATAACTCATATTAATAGAATAATGCAGAAATCAACATTATTGAAGACAATTATTAAACTACTCACTATGTCTACTGACAGAGTATGTGTGTGGATGTGTGTGTAGATAACATATTATATATAATAGTAGAATAATGTGTATCTCGACATTATTGGCTACATTAATAAATGATCTGTTGTGCTTATTGGCATCTTAGAATAAGATTCTAATGATGCCTGACAGTGATAAGAATTCAAAATCCACCAGTGACGGGGCGCCTGGGTGGCTCAGTTGGTTAAGTGACTGCCTTCGGCTCAGGTCATGATCCTGGAGTGCCTGGATCGAGTCCCGCATCGGGCTCCCTGCTCGGCGGGGAGTCTGCTTCTCCCTCTGACCCTCCCCACTCTCATGTGCTCTCTCTCATTCTCTCTCTCTCAAATAAATAAATAAAATCTTTAAAAACAAAACAAAACAAAACAAAAAAACAAAATCCACCAGTGGATAAATTGGGAATGCTACCTGGGCTTTTAAGAATCTCCTTTCTATTTTTCCTGAAGGATAAAAATAACTTCTCCAAACCATTAAGGATCAGTTTGAAAAAATGAGATTACTCATGGTTGCACCACCCTCAGACAAGGGCTTGTGGTCATTTCTAAGCAAGGGAACAACAATAATACAAAAAAACTCTTTGTGATAGGGCTAAGGAATCCTGAATCCTTCCCTTCAGGGAGCACCCTGAGGATAAATGAGGGCATGGCATTGATTCTGGATGCCCATGATTGTACCTTACCTTACCGCTGCAAAGAGCTAAAAGTAAAAAATGTTTGTCTCTGGCCTCTGCTCTTTCTTAGGTAGAAGATTCACTAAGAGTGCAAATGGTCTTTCAGGAGCTCTTTTCAAAGCACTACGGAAGTAAATACAAATCTTTTGTTTAGCAGGGTTTAAAAATCAATACAAAACTTTAAGCTTCTTGTTAAGATTTAGTTTATTTATTTTTAAAACATTTTTTAAATCTTTAAGATTTTATTTATTTACTTGGGAGAGAGCACAAGTGGGGGAAGGGAGAGGGAGAAGCAGACTCCCCACTGAGCAGGGAGCCACTGCGGGGCTTGATCCCAGGACCCTGAGATCAGGACCTGAGCTGAAGGCAGACACTTAACTGACTGAGCCACCCAGGTGCCCCAAGATTTAGTTTAAAATGAGAATTTTGCAGCTAAAATACTTGAAAACTTGGGGAATATTTTAAAAGTATAGATATCAGGCTGTAACCCCAAAGATTTTGATTTGTAAGGCAAGGGGTGGGAGGGGGGAAGGAATCAATATTTTTAAAAGGCCCTCTTAGGGATTCTGGTTTGTGACTAAACATTTGGGGAAAAGAGGAGATGAGAGGCAGAGTGGCAGAATCTAGAAAAAGTGTGTATAACAATGTGCCTTATGCCTTTTCTTTTTTGCTGAAAGATTGAAGAGTTTTATTGTGTATGTTGTTTTGAGGAGCTTTTTTTTTTCTACTTAAGGAAAACAAATTCTGAAGATATTATTATTTTTCCCCTCTGATTTTGTACCTACCTAGCAATTTCAGGATAAAAACACAAAAGAAATCTTATAATAGCTATTATCCCATACTGAAAGAATAATCCTTTGTCTTCCAGAGTATAGTTCAAGGACCAATGTATAAATGTTAACCTTAGAATTTTGAGTACAGGGATCTGAATGTGTATTTTGAGGAAAAAATTGAGCAGTGGAAACATTCTTGTTCACATTTTTATAGCTAAGATTGACATTTATGCCCCAGTTGTTGAAATCTAGGAGGTTTGGGAAATGGGCTGGAATTTGGGTCTGCCCCACTGTAAGTCTAGACGAACCAGTCAGTTAGTCTGCACGCAGTTTGCACAAATGAAATTAAGCCAACTTTGTTTTGAAATATGTGAATCACAACAGCACTAAGACCCAGAAAGATTAATGGGCAAAGAATAGGAACAGATTTTTCACAGGAGGAAATAACTTGCAAACATGCCAGTAGAGAAATGCTTCGCTCCAAATCAAAGAAATGAAGGTCAAAAAAATAATGAGAAACCATTTATGGCTATTAAATTAATATAAATAAAAGCAAACCAAAGCTGATGTGACTTAAGAAAATGGGTATATTCTTACATTTCTGGCAGCAATGTTAATAGCTTGGTTCTTTGGAAAGCACATTGGTAGTGGATGCAAAAAATCAGACCCTTTGACTCAGTCACCTGGCTCCTTGGAATTTATTCTAAAGAAAAAAAAAAAGCTATAAGAAAGAAAAAGACATTTATTGTGTTGTTATTTCTGATAGTGAAAAATTAGAATGTAGGTGGCCAACAATGGACAAATAAAATTGGAATATTTTTTAGCTATCCCAAATGATACTCAGGAAATGTAGGGAAACAGAAAGGTTTGGGAGAAAGCATAGTGAAATGTATATACATATATTATAATATGTGAAAAGATCATCAAGAAATAAACAATTTTATTATGGTGTTGGTAATATATGTGAATTTTAAAACATTAAACAACATTCCAGTAATAAATAAAATATATTTTAAAAGGAGCATTATAAAGTTTGTTATACCTGGAATAATTTTCCTTCCTTCCTAGGAAAATGCTGAGATGAGTGAAATAAAATGTTTTTCATTTGAAATATGAAGGGCTTTACAACTTTTCTCCTTTTACTAGCTTACCTCCCAAAATGAATTTTCTAGGCACCTTAGTTATCTTTTCTGCTTTTAAATTTTTGTAGCCATCCAAGTCAAATCTTTGCTGACTTTGGCATCAGACTCTCTGGATTTAAATCCTATTTCTACCACTTACCAGGTGTGGACCCCGGAGAAACAAATGACCACTCTGGCCTTCAGTTTCCTCATCTGAAAAATAGAGATAATAATGCATGTGGGAGACAATGTGTGTGTGGGGGGGTTCCTCAAAAACCTAAAAATAGAAATACTATATGATCCAATAATTCCATTGATTTACCCAAAGAAAATGAAAACATAAAGTTGAAAGGATATATGCATCTCTGTGTTTATGGAAGCATTATTTACAATATGGAAGCACCCTAGGAGTCCATTGATAGATGAATGGATAAGGAAGATTGGAGTGTGTGTGTGTGTGTGTGTGTGTGTGTAAAATGGTATCATGCAGCCATAAAAAGGGATGAGATCATGCCATTTGCAACAACACTGATGGACCTAAAGAGTATGATAAGTGAAGTAAGTCAGACTGAAAAAGACGAATACCATATGATTTCACTCATAAGTGGAATCTAAAGAAACCCTCAAATGAATAAACAAACAAAAAGCAGAATTAGACTGGTAAACCCAGAGAACAAACTGATGGTTGCCAGAGGGGTGAGGGGTGGGGGAACAGGCGAAACGGGTGACGGGGAGTGGGAGATACAGGCTTCCAGTTACGGAGTGAATAAGTCATGAGAATAAAAGGCATGGTATAAGGACTATAGTCAATGATACTGCAATAGTGTATGGTGACGGATGGTAGCTACACTTGTGGTGAGCAGAGCATAATGTTTAAAATCGTCGACTCACTATGTTACACACCTGAAACTACCATTGTATGTCAACTATAGTCAAATAAAAAAAAATGTTTTTTTAAAATGCATAGTGAGGTGCCTGGTACGAAAAGTACTCAACAGTATAAGCTATTATTCTTTACCCATATTTGGGAGGCACTCTTGATTGCCCACCCTACTATCTTCCTTCTTAACAGAATCCAGTTTTGTTCAGGCATCCAGCTGCAATATGTTCAGCCTTAGGGGGTGAATGAAGACTTCTTTGCTAATCATGGCAGTCCTATTCCCACTTGGCACAAATTGGTTTAAAAGTGGTCATGTGACTTTGTTTTGGTGCATGAGATTAATTGGAAAGTCAACAAGGGGCTTCTGGGAAAGATACTCCTTCTTTATAAAGAAAAGAGAGGTACAGAGATATACGTACATTTCACCTCTCCTTGCTCTACCTTACCTGCTTTGGACATTGTTGTGTGAGGATATGTTCTTTAGTGTGGCAGCCATTTTGCAATCATAGGGGGTAGCTGCCAGTAACCAAGGAAAATTGGAAAGAGCCTGGTTGTGAGATGACTTCACTGAGCCACTGAACTACCTAGTTGCTGAACTACCCAGCCTAGAATCACCTACCTCAAGAGATTGTAAGAGAGAAAGTGTCCAAATTGCTTAGGCGAATTTTAATTGTCTATTCTGCTATTTGTAGCTGAAAACATCCAAACTGATAGATAAGTTAAGGTTAATTGTCATTGTCTGATGTACTAATTTTAAAATTATGTCGTCAAAAGATACTATTTTTCATGAGTTGATTAAAATTTCTGGAATAAGTCAGCACTCTCCTATTACTCTTTCACCTTAGACGTAAGATTTTCATTATAGGAATAATACTTTCAAATTTTAACCTCAGTTAGTAACTGTCTTGTGTATTTTGAGCCTGGAAACTTTTTTGAGAACTTTGATCATAAAAGTGAAATGTAGATGGACCTGTATGCTTTTAATTATCAATGTGAAAAATATTCCCCAAATAAATAGTGTAGTGATGTAGACATTTTGGTGAGAGTGAATATAAATCTGTAACTCTACAATTGATGCTCTGGCTGCAGCTGTGGTAGGATTATGGCTCAAATATTTTGAATATCTGTTTAAAAATAAACTTTAGTGCAGCTGATGCAGAGATTATGTGTTTTAATGCATGTGTTTGCTGAAATTACATATCTAAAATAAATAGGAAGTTGAATTTTTCCTTTGCACTGTCATAAAAACTTGCTCCTCTCCAGAGTACTGTCTCAATGAAAGCACACTGGTAGCCACCAGATTCTCCTGCACGTACAGCAAAATTGGGAAGGTCTTGCTCTTTTGTGATGTGAATCTTGCCCTATTTCAAGAAGGTTAAATTGATAGAAAGTACTTGTCAAATGTATTTTCTAGTGGGATTTTCATAACCAAAGTGATATCTATGCCACATTTTTCTTACATATCACAGAATTTTCAAGAACAATAATTCTTCCTCTCTGTATAGTTAAAAATGTTAGTTTTCCCTAAGCAAAATTTTTACTCGGCTGCAGCAACCCCGCCATCATTCCCCAAAGTGCATGTCCTTCATTACGTATCTCCACACGGACACCACATGCTACCTCTGCTCTGAGTCCCTCCTTTTCATCTCCCCAGAGATCCTTCTTCATCTGTAGGAAAGATTTGCTCCCACACTATTCCACCATTGCAAATTGGACCTTGTATTAGGGTTCTCCAGAGAAATAAAACCAGTAGGAGATTATATATATATATATATATAAAATAATTATTATGTGGAACTGGTTCACATGATTGTGGAAGCTGGGAAGTCCAGAATCTGCAGTGTGGGCTGATGGGCTGACAGGCTAGAGACTCAGGAGAGCTGATGCAACTGTCACTGGAACAGGTGTGGGTGCAGTCCCAAGGGAGTCTGCTGGAGAATTCCTCCTTGCTTGAGGAGACTGCTGGTCTTTTTGTTCTATTTAGGCCTTAACGACTAATTGGATGAGGCCCACCATTGCTTGTTTTACCCAAAGTTTACCCATTTAAATGTTAATCACACCCCAAAACACCCTACAAGTTGACATTTGAAATTGATCCTTCCAGTCCCCTCAGGATTAAAGGTAATTAGGCTCCGCTCTCTGTCCCTGTAGCAACATTGGGCAGGAAGCCAGGAGGGACAAGTATGGTTATAGCTACTTCTTTCTCCTCTGCCTCTGGGTTGTTCCGGTATTTGGGGAGTGGGGAAGTGGGAAGGAGGATGATAAGGAGGGAAGGGCCCTGTCTAGAACCATTACAGTTGACAGAGCGAATGTCTCAAGCCCACAGAAACCTCAACAGAGGGCCCTGTGGCTAGCCACTTTTCAGTTCTTGGTGGGCACCTCTGTTCCTCAGCTGGCACTCTTGGTCAGAGTTGGGCAGAACTCTCTTTACCATGGAAGAGGCTGTGTGTGGGGGGAAAAGTCTGTGAGAAAATAATTGTTCTCGCAGCTGGGACCCTTGGGTTGGACGTGAGGAGAGGAGACTTGGGCTCTTGTCTTCACTCTTGTGTGGTTTTAGGTAAGTTACTCATCATTTTTGCACATCAGTTCCCTCATCAGCCAGATGGGGCTAATAATAAGACCTTAGAACAAAACAAAAACAAAAAACAAAAAAACAAAACAAAACAAAACCGACCTCAGAACATTGCTGTGGGGGTTAGGTCGGAGGTTATGTGTAAGCGATTTGTACTCTGTAAAGCACTATATGAATTAAGGGTGGGTTTTTACTTTATCCCACTTGTTGCCACCAGACGAAGCCTAATTTATGTAAAGAAATTGATTTTGCTGTAGGTACCCAGACCCTCTGCCAATATGATTGCCTGATGATAGGTTTGCCAAATTTTCTTTCAAGGAACAAAATGGCATATTGTAAGGGATTTGTTTCCTGGACTGGGGAGTCGTACTTCAATACCCCTGAACCCCCACACCCCGCCCCCTGCCATGTGATTGTGACACATCTGGGATGCAGAGATGTCAGGGCCTTGGAAGCCCTTACTGACAGTAAGGAGATGAATAATTAACCTAACAAGTTCTTGTGTGATTTTTTTTGTTTCCTGGCATCATGTTTAGAGATTAGACTTCCTAAGCAGCAGCTGAAACCATTTTTTTCCCCCAATGGCACTGAAAATAAGAAGGACCATGCTTGAATGGGATAAAAACTGACCATTAATTCATTAGCTTGGACACTCCTTCAGTCAACACCTATTCATCGCAAGGACTGCATTGTGAACGGCACTGTGCCAGGTAGTAAGGGAGGAGCAGAGGGGAAGGGAGGGAAAAGAAGATGGAAAAGATGCAGAGATACTGGATGGCTGGGCTGGACAGTTAGAATTTCATTCTGTTGATGTAAAACATGGGGGTTGCAAGCATTGGGTTTGGAGTTGGACCACCTAGGTTCCAGTTCTGGCCCTACTACTTCCTAGCTGTGTAATCTTGGGTAAAATTACTACACCACTCTGTGCCTCAGCTTCATCTGTGAAATGGGAAGAATGACATGTACAGAAGTCGTAGCATTGCAGTGAGGATGAAATGGAGTAACACCTGACCTCGGCAAACTGCTGTAGGTGTTTGAGCTGTAGAACATGTGGATGTCAGGAAACCGATCTGGCAGGGACACAAGAGGGACGTGGCTGCAACAGGGGAGGGCTGAAGAGGGTGGTGTTTGGAGAGACTATTGCAGTATAAGCTGGGGCCTGGGAATTGAAGCCCGCTTTGCAGGGATGTCTGGGCAGAATCATTTGCAAATGTAGAGGTTATGCGTGGCAGGGCATAGTTATTTATGGGATTATGGCTGGACTCTCATCTTGCGCCCCATCTCTTCTAGTTCCTTCATCAAAGCCTGGCCTTACCAGGGCTCATGTGGCCGTATTGTGCCCATGTTCCTGATGTCATTTTCTGGTTTGGGGACAGAATGGACCATTAGGAATGGAGCATGGGGGCTGGGCAGAGAATCCAAAATACTCACCCTTCCCTGTCCCTACTTTTTTTCCTTAGTGATTAGCATCACTGCTTGAGATGTGGAGTTGGCTCCCTTTAAAAAAAAATCATCAAATCAACGCATGGCATTAGTTAGATTTGTTGAGGGTAGGAAGTGAACAACAAATCATTTTTGTAAATGTAATTTCCCCCATCTTCCATTTCCCTCTCTCTTCAGCAGGAGTTTCACCTGACATACGAGACACACGTGGTATTCTGTCCCAACTCTATCCTCACATCTGCTTGGTGACAATGAATAGAAATGATTACTAGCAAAAAATATTACAAACATTCTAAATCCTTCAGAAAGACAGGAGAGTAAACAAAAATTACTACGTGCTGCTTAGGTAGTCGCCAGTCCTGAGGCTGATACATCCTTCCTATTTGCTAAATGAACAAGAGAGTGGGAAATGATTTTCCTCTAATGCCATTGTATTCTGTGATGTATAGCTTTATCTCCGTTTTCCCATTACACTGTGGATACTTGCTTAAGAGAGTCTTATCCAGGCTTTTAAAAAATGATTCTTTTTGTGTGACTGCTGACATGAGCTGTTAGGAAACTGGAAAATTTTATTTATTTATTTAAAAGATTTTATTTATTTATTTGACAGAGAGAGAGATAGCGAGAGCAGGAACGCAAGTAGGGGGAGTGGGAGAGGGAGAAGCAGACTCCCCACTGAGCAGGGAGCCCGACGCGGGGCTTGATCCTAGGACCCTGGGATCATGGCCCGAGCCGAAGGCAGACGCTTAACTGAGCCACCCAGGCGCCCTATCAATTTTTTTTTAAAGATTTTATTTTTAAGTAATCTCTACACCCAGCATGGGGCTCAAATTTACAACCCCGAGATCAAAAGTTGCATGCTCTACTGACTGAGCCAGCCGGGCACCGCAGTGCTGTCGATTTCTTAATTCCCTTGTTTTGGGCCCACACATTTCTCCTATATTTCCTTTGTATGTTTCTTTGGCCTTCACTTATGTTTCAAAATGTTAGTTTTAGGAAGGTCCAACTAACTTGAACTTACTCACACTGATTCAATTACTGCAAAGCTTGAAGTTCAGGCTCAAGTTTCTCTTCCTTATGAAACAAGTTATGATTATTTCTTGTCTTAAAGCCATACTTCTGTGGCACTGGGTTTCTTATTTCTTAGGTTGCCTAGGAATTCTTTCGAGCTAGGCTCACAGTCTTCCTTGCTGCTATAGGCTGAAACAGTGACATCCTGAGACAAATTCAGCAGTGTGAACTAGAAACATATTGCGTATTTGGTGAACATATGTGTACAGTAAATACTAAAAAACAGTAGACTTCATTTATTTTTGTTTTGCTTTGGTTTGATTTGTGGAAATTCCTTCCTCTAAATAAAGAGCTTTTCTAATATAGTTTTATGGGCCCACGTTAGTCATTCGAATGCTTGCTCAGTGAAATTGACAAATCTCAACCCTTTCTAGAAAATCAGAGCTGTAATTAGAGCAGGGCGATATAATTTCCCTAAGCAAATAAGTGAGCTGCTTATTTAGCTAGTCACACAATTTAGCCCTCTTTACTCAGGTCTGGAAGCAAAGGCACTTGTACCTATTTGTGGCCCTTACATCTGGCTGGGGTTAGCCTAGTGGATCGAGAAGTGTGACAGTGGGGCTTCCAGCTGACATAATTTCCTTGGGTTTCTCGCCTTTGAGTTATGGGGACTATGAGATGTTCTGGTCTCATCTTGGGTGATGAGATAAATAGAAGCTTCCTTTGCCTCTCTTGATAAGTGAATCAAATCCCAAACTCTGCCTGAATTAGAGGATCCTGTTGACCATTCTTGACCTGCCCTCCAGCTGAAAGGAAGGGGGCCATTCCCAGAGGTGTCTGAGCATATTCAGTGGGGAGAACCGCCTGCCGGGGTTAGAAGAAGAGCTCTTTTGTTCCTGGAGAATCCGGAGAGGTGGCCTTGCCCGTTCAGTCTCATCACTGTGGTTGTAACTGGGGACAGAATGCCTTAGCATGCAAGTGGTTTGTGGAATTGCTAAAGACGGACTTTGATGCTTGGCTCCTCCTGTCTTCTTTTGAGAAACCTGGTATAACTGGAAATGTAGGACGCCTGAGGATCAAGCATCCTGAAAAGTTTTTCTTTTGGCCAGAATTAAATTGCTTTTATGGGGCACCTGGGTGGCTCAGTCATTAAGCGTCTGCCTTCGGCTCAGGTCATGATCCCAGGGTCCTGGGATTGAGCCCCGCATCCGGCTCCCTGCTGGGCAGGAAGCCTGCTTCTCCCTCTTCTACTCCCCCTGCTTGTGTTCCCTCTCTCGCTGTGTCTCTGTCTGTCAAATACATAAATAAAATCTTTAAAAAAAAAAAATTGCTTTTACTTTTTTGGATGGTCCAAGTTAGGATGATTTTCAAACTGAGATCAAGTAAGACAAAGCAACACATCATATCATATATCATATCATATCATATCATATCACATCATATCATAAAACATTGGCTACAATAGATCTACAACTTTAGTTTTTCTATGCCGATTATTTTCTTTATTATTTTATAAATAGTATTAAATTTATTTAGATAATTAGCTACTAAAATAACTGGTCATGAAGAAGAATCTTCTTTTACAGAATTCTCCAAAAATAATCACACATTTCCTGGCATATAATAGGCATTCAATAAATGGATAAAAGAATGAATGATAGGGTTTAAAGATCTATTCATAAAATTTTGTTTACAATGCACCCCAGCAAGTTTTTACATATAGGGCACTATTAAAAGATAAATCAAGAAGTGGGGCACCTGGGTGGCTCAGTCGGTTGGGTGTCTGCCTTTGGCTCAGGTCATGATCCCAGGGTCCTGGGATCAAGCCCCATGTTGGGCTCTCTGCTCAGTGGGGAACCTGCTTCTTCCTCTCCTCTGCCTGCCATTCCTCCTGCTTGGGCTCTCTCTCTCTGTCAAATAAATAAATAAAATAAAATAAAAAGATAAATCAAGAAGTTAAACCTAAAAAGAGACCTTTTAAATGATTAGGGGAGGAAAAACACAATAGCTTAAATATGTATTTTTGAGGTTAACATTGTACAAAGTATTTTTATTTATTTACTTATTTATACAAGTATTTTTATAATGTTGGCAGGCTTTAGTTTATATATTAGTAGCAGGAGATTCTCTAAAATTTCTTTTCCTCTTTTAGGCCACTGGCACTTTGTAGTAAATCATCAAAATCTTCCTTTTTATTACTCATATTAATATCAGAGCCTGGCATGCTGGAGGCATGCAGTAAGTCTTTAAACACAATAAACACCTCTATTTTTTATGAGAAAGAAAAATCTCATCTTCAGTTACTTCTGATTCTTAAAAATATTAAAATAATATAGATCCAAATATTATTTTAATTTTATTTAATTTTATCATCTGTAACTTCTTTCAGATGATAAAAGCAATATAAAATCATTATAGAGGATTTGGAAATACAGAGAATTAAAATTACTCATAAACTTCAGTACCCAGAGATAGCTCTATTTAATTTTGATGTATTTCTTTCCAGTCCAGCATTTTGTTATGTATACTCTACAGAGCACTTGCCATGGAAGACACTCTTGTAAACAAGGGTTCAAGTAGAAAATCTGTCTGCTGTGCCCCTCTTGTAGATCCATAATGCATATTGGCAATATTAAAGGCTCTGAGAAGTTCTGCAAGAAAGAGACCTTTTTCATTTTTTAATCAGTGTTTCCCAAGCTCATATGACTACTAAGCCCTTTGTGTGTGTATATGTATATGCGCCTGTGTGTGAGTGTAATGCCTATTAGCATCCTCACACTTTGACAAATTTAATTCTTTCTCCTTTTCTTCTTTGAAGACATTAGATTTTCTGAGCATCTGCTCTGGCTATGGGAAATTCCCCTTTAATTTTTCAGGTCTGATCTCTTGGTACACTTCAGATAGAGGACTAAGATTCAGAAAGAAAATTTGCCCTGGAAAGGAGGAATAATCTTCAAATGCATGATCATTGTGGGCTGCATAATAAGATTTTATGTACCTCTAGTCCAAAAATTAAATTTATTCACGGTCAATAGGATGCTTCTGAGTCTTTGCCAGCTGTGGATTGTGTATCTGGGGAAAGCTAGGTGGGGAGGCCTTTGATCACAGTTTAGCTTGTTGTAGGATTTCCTGACTGCAAAGAGCAGACAATTACTTTTAAGAGAGGATGGGTGTGTTTCAGTGGGGGTGGGGTGGGTGGAGAACGGGCCGTAAAATTATGAGACAGTTATTATGTAGTATACCAAGCCCCTGGGTCTCTCTGAGATGACTCTTATCCACAGTAAAACATTACCACATGCTGCTGTGGTTAATCAGAAAAACTTACTTCAGGAGTCCTGTAGCCACACTAAATCTAAACTGGGCATAAAGCACGGTCACCCTCAACTAAAGACTTGCTAGAAACAAGTGAAGTAGCATCTCCGGCAGTTTTTTGGAGGTTTCCAAGCTTCCAGCAACTGTCACTAGTGTCACTAGGTTGGTTGCTGTGTGTAAAACAGCGGTCAGGAATTCCATCTTGCTTCTTACCCAGCTCTTCCTCTTGATCCAGAAATGCCAGGAGCTTAGTGGTTGAAGCCTGAACAACTCTTCTTCTTTTATTTTTTTATTAACATATAATGTATTATTTGTCTCAGAGGTACAGGTCTGTGATTCATCAGTCTTACACAATTCACAGCGCTCACCATAGCACATACCCTCCCCAGTGTCCATCACCCAGCCACCCCATCCCTCCCACCCCCACCACTCCAGCAACCCTCAGTTTGTTTCCTGAGATTAAGAGTCTCTTATGGTTTGTCTTCCTCTCTGGTTTCATCTTGTTTCATTTTTCCCCTCCCTTCCCCTATGATCCTCTGCCTTGTTTGTCAGATTCCACATATCAATGAGATCATATGATAATTGTCTTTCTCTGATTGACTTATTTCACTTAGCATAATACCCTCTAGTTCCATCTGTATGGTTGCAAATGGCAAGATTTCATTTTTTGATGGCTGCATAATATTCCATTGTGTACACACACACACACACACACACACACACACACATATGCATATATATATATACACATACCACATCTTCTTTATCCATTCATCTGTCGATGGACATCTAGGCTCTTTCCATAGTTTGGCTATTGTGGACATTGCTGCTATAAACATTAGGGTGCACATGCCCCTGCGGATCACTACATTTGTGTCTTTGGGGTAAATACCCAGTAGTGCAATTGCTGGGTTGTAGGGTAGCTCTATTTTCAACTTTGTGAGGAACCTCCATACTGTTTTCCAGAGTGGCTGCACCAGCTTGCATTCCCACCAACAGTGTAGGAGGGTTCCCCTTTCTCTGCATCCCCACCAACATCTGTCATTTCCTGACTTGTTAATTTTAGCCATTCTGACTGGTGTGAGGAGTATCTCATTGAGGTTTTGGTATGTATTTCTCTGATGCCGAGTGATGTTGAGCACTTTTTCATGTGTCTGTTGGCCATTTGGATGTCTTTGCAGAAATGTCTGTTCATGTCTTCTGTCCATTTCTTGATATAACTCTTCTTTTTAAAGAAGGTGTCAACATGGTTTGACCTACCTCTTGAATATATATTTCTACGTAAGTTTTCTTCTATAACCAACAATTCAACCATTGGTATTTTAGGAAATGTAGAAATCATATGACCCAAAATGCATATAAGGGAGTGTGGTTTGAGAGATGTGCAGAAAAATGAAAAGTCCTTCATCTGACTGAAAACCCAAATTGAAGCCATTTGAGAAGAATCAGACCAGTTGCACTTGAAAAAAAAGATTTATTTATTTATTTGAGAGAGAGAGAGAGAGAGAGAGAGAGAGAGAGCACACATTGGGGGAGGGGCAAAGGGAGAGGAAGAGAAAGAATCTCAAGCAGACTCCCTGCTGAACATGGAGCCCAGCATGGGGCTTGATCCCACAACTCTGAGATCATGACCTGAGCTGAAATCAAGAGTGGGATGTTTAACCAACTGAGCCACCCAGGCGCCCCTGCATTTGGTTTTTATACAAGTATTCACCTGGTCACATTTCCCCCTCTTGTTTAGGGCCTGAAATCCATCCAGATATTGAAACTTCCAAAGACAGGTCACTAAAGCAAGGAAGGTATGCAGTAGAACTGGGTGGGTGTATAAAATGTGAAACTTTGCCTTCTGGGATAGTGTAAATGTTGTAAAAGTTTTATGAAGTTAGAAAATAAAGTCAAAGCAGAATGAAAAGCATTTCAGAATTCACACGATGATGACCACTTGGTGATCTTATATGGATACTAATTTGTTTGCTCATGTCAAGGCTCGAATTACTTGTTGAACAGACAGGTTTCCTTTTCCTTTTCGGTGAGTCTTGACTGCTTAGGTAACATCCACTTGAGGAGACACTTGCTATTACCAGGAACAGCAAACTGGGTCCCCTAAGTATTTTTGCAATCTGTGGCAGAGACTGCCACTTGTCCTCCATTATATAGACTTCCTGTCTTTAAAAGTAATATACGCTTCTCCTGGAATAAGGACTATCTTTTTTAGCTTCCCTTGACACTAGGAATGGCCTAGTGTCATTCCTAGTGTCATTCTAGCTAAAGAACTTAAGTATGAAATATTCAGAAAGGGGGAACATCACCCTTCTTTATTGTGTTCTTTTTTCCTCATGCCTGGAATTGGATGAGATGGCTGGACTTGAACAGCCATTATGGGTCATGAAGTAGAAGCATGAAGCAGATGCTGAGGAGAGTTTTGTAGGAAGATAAATGTAACCTGGGTCCTTATTACTGTAGAGCACTATACCAGTCCTGGGCAACTTCCTATAGACCGTTGTTTATGAGGGAGAAATATGCATCTATTTTGTTCAAGCCATTGCTATTTGGGGTTTTCTGTACTATGCCAAGAAACCTAATCCTTCTATCATATTCTACTACCCTTAGGGCTAAACCATTTCTTTGTCAGGGCCACAGTTATAGCACAAACCAAAACAAACCAAATTCACTGAGAAGAGGCAACTTACTAGGACTATGTTGAGGCATTTGACCAGGCAGTTTTCAGAATAGATTCTTTGTCTTCTTCCCCATTTACTAGGTCAGGGTGTCAGGACATATTCATTCAGCAAATAATTGAGTGCCTACTATGTGCCAGGCACTGTGTTAGACTCTGAGCATCCAGTGAGAGTACAACAGCCATAGGCTCTGTCTTGACAGGACTTAAGAGTCGGGGATGCAAGATGGACCACAGTGAGGTAATTAGTCTATAAACCGTGATAAGTGCTCTGTGGGAAAAGCACAGGCAGCTACAAGAACCTATATGACAGGGAATCTCATCTAGGCAGGGGGATTGGAGGGCAAGGCGGGAAGGCTCTCCCGCACAAGGGGCGTTTGAATTCAGATCTGAAAGGTGAATTGGACTTAACTGGGTGTGGAAGGGTGTGTAGGATGTTCTAGGGAGAGGGCATGGTGTGTGCAGAAGCCCTGAGGAGGGAGGAAGCTGGTGTATCCCGTTGCATTACTGCTGAGCAGTGAACAAGGGAAGGCAGTGGGAATAAACTCTGCTTACTTGGCAAGGATGACACTTTTGTCAGGTACTAAGCATTATCTTTTATTATGAAATTATTTTAGAGAAATCTGTCACAAAATAGATAAAAACAGTCGGAACTTTCCCATCTTTGGGAATGGCGCTCTAGGACGTGTAACCAAGCCCCGGGTTTCTTTTTATGCAATTCTCCTTTGTGGCTATTTACGAATTGTCTGTCAGCTGTCCATTTCACATTTGTGCAGGTGGACAGTGGGCACAAGTGAAACCAGCATTAAAGGCATGACGCAAATGGAAGCTTCGAGTGAGAACGTTAGTGCCGTCAAGTATTTTTAAGGAGCACATGCTTCCTTGAGGAGAGTCCTGTTCCTGAAAAAAAGGATTCTAGCAGAGTAGCTTGAACACAAGTGAGTTAGCGAGTCTCATTTTTTGAGAAAGGTATTGCTTGAAATGGTACCTTTTAAGTTCATGCCAGTGAAAGGAAAAACAGCAGAGGCAGGAAAATGTTTGTTTTCCAAACATGTTTTATTTATAGATTGGTGAGTTCTTAGAAGAGATGATTTAATAATTGATTCCTTCTTTGTTTTGAACAAATACGGTATTTTGTGCCTTTCTTTTAAGCATAGTAACTAGTACTGAAACATTCAAGAGTACAGTACTGTATGAGAACAAAGGCCTATTCTTGGGGGGAAAAAATAATACAGTCAGCTATTATTCAAGACCCACAGTAGATGGCAAGCAACTTAAAGGAGTCACGTTTGCTCTAAAAATGAGTCTCTGCCGCCTCTCATCAGCTCCGTGCTACCCATTGCTGCTGCCGAAGTGTTCAGAGAACACTTTGTTCCGTCAATTTTCTTTCTTTCTTTTTTCCTCCCTCCCTCCCTCCCTCCCTCCCTCCCTCCCTCCCTTCCTTCCTTCCTTCCTTTCCCTTCCATCCCTCCTTTCTTTTTTTAGTAGTTTGTTGGGGGGGGGGAGAGATTGGCAGTTTGAGGCTTCGATTGAGACGCTCTTTGTGATAAATGGAGAAAGAAAATTGAAATTTTTGAAGAAGCTCCATAAAAGGGATATATAAGCAACACCTCTAATCATGGAGTTAAGAGAAACTACTAGGCTGTGTAGACCAAACCAAGCCTCGACATTATAGGAATAAGTTAAAGCAAGAAGTCTTCCATAATATCCTCTGCTTTATTGCCCCCCCCGCCCCCCACCACATACCTTTCATATGTTCTCCTGTTGCTTCTTTTTTTATGAGTTCAAGCTCTGCCATTGACTGACTAGCTGGGGAGGTGGGTTCAGGACACTGTTGAGTTGGAGTAGATAGTTCCAGACACTTGTGAATGCTTTCAAGGGGGAGATCACGTATCTGGTCTTAATTTAGGCAACTGGCACATAGTAGATGCTTAGTGATGGTTTTTTAATGTACTTATACACAGCCGTCAGGAGGGGAAACGTACCTAAAACTTAAATTCTGATCCCTCCAGCAAGGCTTTGCAGTCCGTTTGGCCTACAGAAAGGGTCGGGGTTGTGGGATTCTGGACATCGTTTAGAGTCTGTATTGAGCCACTATGTGGCATCTTTCAGGTTTTTACATCTTAGACAGCATTATCTCCTCCGCATACCAAGTGCTCACGTTCATTTGTCCCAATGTCTCTTACATTTTATGGTCCTATGACAAATAGCCCCGATGACTTGACTCCATGTTTTAAGCCCCTGCTGCAGTGCCGACGCCCCTGTTCAGAATGACTTGCTTGAGGTTCCTGCCACCGAGAGCCCGTCCTGGAGCACTGACTGCCTGGACCGTTCATTTGCTCACTAGTCATTTTACACGGCTAGGCAACTTTACACTGTTAATTGTTTTAGTCGTATAATCCTCATCTCCTCAGCTGTTTTATAGCTTCTGGAAGGCAGAGGTTGGATCTTACTTTTGATCCCCTCTTAGCACATAGTAGGCAAACAACAGATACTAAAATTTGGAAATTCCAAGGGAAGACAGTTTTGCTCTAGTAAAAGATTCTAGTGATATCCCAAGACCATGCTTAACTGGGTAGACAATTCCTTATAGTGTGCTAAGATTTTTACACATGTGCCTCTTTCTTTGGTCTTAGCATTGTGAGTGTGTGTGTGTATGGAGGCTGAAGTTTGTAATGCTTCACACAGAAAGCTCATAGGTAGAGGTCCATTCTCTCTGCAGGTAAAACACAGGACTGATTTTTTTTTTTTTTTTAAAGATTTTATTTATTTGACAGAGAGAGAGAGAGAGAGAGCGTGCACGAGAGAGCACAAGCAGGGGAAGCAGCAGAGAGAGAAGGAGAAGCAGGCTCCCTGCTGGCTCAATCCCAGGACCCTGAGATCATGACCTGAGCTGAAGGCAAACACTTAACTGACTGAGGCACCCAGGTGCCCCAAAACACAGGACTGATTGAACAAATGCTCTTAACAATGAATAAGGAATGTAGTGTGAAAGATAGAGCCTTGAGTCTAAAGTGCTAACGCTCTTCAGCCTCTTCTTTAAAGGGCTCTGAGTGGAGTTCACTATTTTCAAAAAAGAGCCTTCTACTTCTTGTCACAGGGAGGAAGAGTATATTAGAAAGAACTAAGTGGGTTCCAAGTGAAATTTGGAGAGAGGCAATAAAATGGGGTCCATGAGCAATTTAACTTTAAAAGTTTAGCAAAGCTTTGTAATTTTGGAAATTGGGAACCACCAAATTTCCATCAATAGAGTCAAGTAAAGTTTGGGGTATTTACCTAACAGAAACCAGATGCTATTAAAAAAAGGAGGTAGACAGGCATGTACAATGTGGGAATAATCTACAAAAAGTCAGAAAAGCAAGTTATAGAGCAATTTGTAAAGTATGATCCCAATTTATAACACAACATGACAAGAGATTTTTGTATATATGCACATAAAGTCAATTTGCAGAAAAAAGTCAGGCAGGATGCACAACAGACAGATTGAGGTTGATTACCTCAGGCAAGTAAAGGCGGGTAGAGTTTTTGGGTTTACTCTGTGTATTTTTGTACTGTTTGAAATGGGAATATATTTATATATTATTTGGTTATGAAAACATAGAAAAAATACAGCTAATGATCCATAGGATGTTCCCCTGTGGTTTCAGCTTTGTGGCGTCCAATGAGAGAAAGCTGAAAGAACAGTTGAACAGTGTGCAGTTTTGAATCGTTTAATTGCATTATTATTTTTGGCCAAAGATGAGTGTGGCTGAACTTGAGTTATTTCCAAACAGTGAGAAACTGTGATATGAAAGAGAATATAAGCAGTTTCTTTTTATTCCCTTTGTTAAGTCAATGTAGAAGTCATCAGATACTGGTTGAAGAAAAAAGTGCAACAATTAGTTTAATACTATCATTTATGAAATTGAATTTGTATTTTCTAGCCATTCTACCTTGGTTGGAGACATTCAGTGTCTGAGAGGCATATTGATCATTTCCAGAAAGAAGCTATGACACCACGTGACGAAATGCTCTTGCCTGCCTGTTTTATCCCATTGGATCCTTTTAAGAGCAATGGGTGAAGTTGGGCAGGCATCACTAGTTCTGCTTAACACAGGAGGAAAGAGTCCTGGAGAAAATGAGGGACATAAATGGACTCCTAGAGCTAGTAAGTGACAGGGTCAGGAATTGCAGATTTTGTTCTCTTTCTTCCCAGCATGTGGGTGTACACCATAGCAGAGTTGTTCAGGGTAGAATGTACTGGGGCCATATTTTGTGCCAGTGAAGCCTCAAACCATTGAAAAGTGTTGTACAAGAACATTTGGCTTGAAGGGAAAAGATGAGGGTCAAATAAATTAACAAATATGAAAGAACTTTCTTGAAAAACATTTTACAAACGTGGTGTCGCATTTCAGTTATCACTGGACAACAATACGTTCCATCGCTTCTTGGCGTGCTTTGAGAAGTGCCAGAAAGCTCTGCTCTTGTTTAAGTGGGAAAGCTGATGCAGAGGAAGGGGAAAGGTGAGTAGGGAACAGAGCCAGGGAACGAATCTCGTGAACACACTTCCATTCGGATTAGATGGACTCACTGTCATTAAGAGGAGCTTCTTTCTAAGAGGGACTGGGCCCTATTCCGGACATTAAGGGGCCCCTCTTCTCCTCTGTGGACAGATTCTGAATGACAAACATTTTTTAGGATTGCACCCAGCTCCATGCACCATGTCACTGGAGCTGGGATAGTAGGTGCATATATAGGGCTCAGATCAAATGGAATTCACCACTTGGCTGCCACAAGCAAATCAACGTCCTATATCATTGGATCTGCATGAGGTTATGAAGGCAGAGTTTCGTGCTTTGTTACCAGCCTCTAATGTGCTCCTTTGAGCGTTGGGTTTCTTAAGGATAGCCTGGATTAGTACTTCTTGTTGTTTTGTTAGGTTTTCAGAATGGGAAGACTTGAGAACTAAACTGATGATTCAGGCTCAGGTAAATTTATCCCTAAGAAGCGTGGCTGCTGCCAGTCACTTAGGTAAAGGCACACCTGTCTATTTCTGTCAAAATCTGGATGGGTTTCCTTCCTCCTCATGGCAGACATAATGCTATATTTTATTGAACTGTGTATTCTTTTCCTTTTGGGCCCATTGTCTAGCCTTTCTTTCAGTTGGCAGGGGAGACATTTTCTAGGGCTTCAGCGTCCTCCTTTGGGTCCCGTGTTTACAGTCAACAAACCAGGCGAGACAAAGTAAAGGATCCTGTGGGGGGTTTTATAGGGACGAGGCCAGAAAGTAGCCAGAACTCAGTCACCTGTCCCCTCTCCTGGTTTGTTGACCATTAGCACAGGATGCAGAAGAGGAGCCTGGGGCCCTCCCTGGAAGATGATGGAGCCACTGGAGGACGAGGCCTGAGCCCCTGATAGCTGCTTGGAGCCCAGCCCTTTCCTGATCTGCACTGGACCAGAATCTGAGCAAGAAATACTCTTACTGAACTATACCACCGAGGTGTAGGGGATGTTTGGTATAGTTGTTAGAGCTTTCCTGACTGATACACTCCCTTCTCTATTGGAAACCTCTCACATGTCTTAAAACTTCTTGATGTTACTTCTCTTTGGTTACTCCGGTGACCTACATGTGTCATAACCCAGGATGTACCCCTATGTTAACAGTACCTGTGACACAAATAATTATACACCTTTTTAGCTCACATGGTTTTCTTTTCAAAATCTTCTTTGGAAGGGATTAGGGTTTGGATCTTCCTCTAGCTGCCTGCCCTTTGAGACTACTAGGACCCGGTCATGGAATAAGGGGTTTTGATTGCAATCCAAGCAGAAAACTCCTCCTGAATGCTGAGTTCATAGTGGCTTTATTCCCCACAGAGTTCAGATGGTGACATTCTTAAGACAGAGGAAGAAAGAAGACAGTCAAGCCTTTTATTTAATTTTGGCAAGACTGCGGGTTATGATGCTCTGGGGAAATGCAGCCACAGATGTATCAACCTTTTAAAAAATTCTTGGCAGTCTAACCTTTAAGTCATAAACCTAAACACAGACAGCGCATCCTTGAAGAAAGCTTGTTGGCTGGCTACATTTGACACCAATATCCCACCTTCCAAGAATATTCCTTCCAACTTCGCTTGTGAAATGCAAGTTCTGTTTATTTTAATCAGTATCTGTTTCCTACATTTTTTGGGTGTGTTGTGATTTTCAGCATATTAGACAGTTTTATGATTAGCTCAGCAGTCACTGTACTATATAACATTTGCTGCCAAGTTATGGGTAAGCATAAGGGAGTTTCTCTTTTCCAATTCTAGTGATAATGTTACACCTCTGTTTGGGAGGCAAGGTGGTGAAGAACTTGGCCTCTGGAGCCTTACTGCCTGGGTTCTAATCCCAGTGTAAGCGTTTTACATACTGTGTGATGTTGGGGCAAGTTGCCTGACTTCCCTGTGCCTTGTTTTTAGGAACAATAATTGTCCCCACTTCATAAAGCCGTTGTGAGAACCAAGGGGGTTAATTTGTATATGGACGTTAGGTGCATGCTTCATAAGTATTACCCATCAGTATTCACTAAATGCCAAGCTCTGTGTTTTCATAGACTTTAATTACATGGTGATCCAAAGGAGAAAGTAGTAGCTAGCATTATTTAATTCATTAGGTCTTTAAGCCCCTTCTGTGCTTTTTAAGGACTTACTTAGCTAGAGTTTTAAAATTCGTTTTTGGGGGAAATTTTCTATCTTTATATATACACAGACAGAAAAAAAAGTATGAAATAATATATACCAAAGTGTTAATAACGTCATCTCTGGGAGGTTTGATTATGGATGATCTTAATTCATTTAAAATTTTCTCATTTGCATTTTCCAAGTCTCTACACGTGAGCCTATATTGCTTGTAGAATTTTGTTTTAACAGACCAAAGAACTTAACTAATAGTTTTGACATTTCCAAAGAGAATGTTATTTGTATTGTATTTACATGTAATTTATATGAAATTTCACATTAAGTGAATATTTTTTGCCTTTAACTTTTTGTGATTTTCCCTGTTTTCTCCATTTGCATAAAAGCATTGGTAGGATCAGTGACACAAATTGCCACTCACAGAGACTTCTGGAATGTAGTTGCACATTCACGTAACTTCTCTCTTAAGTAGCTTTTTTTCTTTGTTTCCTTTGCCCCTTATGTCTGATAATCCTGGTGATCACCTGGGTTCCTGCCAATCACCCCGATTCAGCTCCAGTATCAAATAGTTATAGGATGTGGAGCTCATTCTAAGGGGACTGCTTCCTGCTTTTACCTTGAAAAAACAGACTTTTCATCTGGCCCCTAGAGGTGAACATGTCTATATCAGTGAGGGTGATTAACGAGAATCCTCACAGTCTACCTGATATTACTCAGAGCCTATAAAGAATTGGACCAGGTCAAAAAGAAATCTCTTGGTGAGAAAGGGAAAATGTGGTTCTTAGCAATACCTCCGGTTGTGTCAAGAGGGAGAGCTGGGACTCAAGTAGAGTAATGATGACCCTCTATGGACAGCTTCCTACTTGACACATTTGATCCCTACAATTCACCACAACCCTGGGAGGTAGGGGAAGCAGTGACAATAACAATAATTACTTGATAATAGTAACTAACAGTTACCATTTATGAAGCACTTACCATCTCTTTACATGATTATCTTTTTTTTTTTTTTTAAGAATTTATTTACTTATTTGTCAGAGTGAGAGAGAGAGAGAGTGCATATAAGTAAGGGGAGCAGCAGGCTCCCTGCTGAGCAAAGAACCTGATGCAGGACTTGATCTCAGGACCTTGGGGTCATGAGCCGAGCCAAAGGCAGATGCTTAACTGACTGAGCCACCCAGGCATCTCTCTTTACACGATTATCTCAATCAACCTCTTCAAACCTCTCAGAGGACTTGCCACTGTGATCCCCACTGTGGGGGAGGGGCAGAGGGAGAGGGAAAGAGGGAGATGAGGCTCAGAGAAGTTACTTGACAGAGCTAAGATTTGACTCCAAGTCTGTGTAACTCTACAGGCATGGTTGTTCATCATGACATTATATTGCTGAATTGTTCTATGGTCAAATCTTTTTAGGAATATAGTACTCCTGAAAGTCTTAAGTTTTCATGTGATGATAAATTTCTTTTCATTTCTTTTTTCTTCCTAGTAATACCTACATTTATGTATCTTTTTTTTTTTTTTTTTTAGAGAGTGCGTGAACAGTGGGGGAGGGGCAGAGGGAGAGGGAAAGAGAATCTTAAGCAGGCTCCAGGCCCAGCACAGAGTCCCAGTTGGGGATGGATCTCACGACCCTGAGATCACGACCTGAGCCAAAATCAAGAACTGGAGGCTCAACCAACTGAGCCACTCAGGTGTCCCCATGTACATTTTTTTAAAGGATGTTTTTATATAAATTTATCTCTATTTAATTATCTCTTTATTTGGTCTTCATAACCAGCCCATGGGGCAGTCAGGACAGGTGTTATCTCAGCTTTGCCTAGGAGGAAAATGGAACCCTGAGAAATAGACTTGCCTCAACATATGTACCAGTTAGTGGCCCCTGAGGTCTTCTGGCTCCTGGTCTAGTTCTTGTTCAACTCTTCTTGGTTCTGACACCTCTTTCTCACAGGTTGGCCATCTTTTTCTTCCTGCCCCAAGAGGATTGCTTTTTATTAGAACAAAAACAATTTCTTGGTTGTTTTTAATAGTTTAGCAGACACACACATGGGATCAGGCAGGACAAGCAGAGGACACGGCCCACCAGGAGTTTCCAGACCTTCCGTTGTGTGTATCAGGAGGTGTTTGCTAAACCCCAGGTGGGCTAATTGTGCTTGCCCTTTGCAGAATCTTGGAAGGGGGCCAGGGATGCAGTTGGACACCCGGTACTTGAGGAGCTTGGCTCCTTTCCAGCCCCTGCACTGTTTCTGCAGTCCCATGTTCAGCTCTCCCTGAAAGCAAAGCTTCAGACCACCTGTCTACAAATGATTCCTTTTTAAAGAGGTTGCCCCGAAGCCATTTCTTTATGTGAAAGCTTTTAGTTCGTCCTTATGCTAGAACTTCAATTTATCACCGAATGAGGTTTTTTAGAAGAAGTTGTTATTTTCCTTTTAAAGAGAAATCTCAGAGGACAGGGGTTGGCAGAAGCAATAAAGACAACCATTAATACAAGATGGAGAATTAGATGACGCTTTTTTGGTGAAGATGGCGAGGAAGGGTGTTTTCCATCTCCCAGGATGATGTGGTTGTCACCACAGTGGCCCACTGCTGGGCAGAAAGGCAGCAGAATGACTGATGGTCGTATGGCTGGTCTCTGGTAGGTCCAAATTGTGGTCCCTTTTAGACTCAGATGCTGAGATCTAATTTCTGTATGAGCAATGGAGTTGTGAGAGAAGATAATACAATAGAGAAGAAAGAATCTGAAGACATGGGTTCTAGGCCCAGCCATATGTGACATTAATTACCTGTGTGACTTTAGGAATGTCCCTTAACAGCCCTGGGCCTCCGCTTCCTTACCTGTAGAAAGAGGTGGTAGGACCAGATCTGTGGTCTCTGACCCTCACTGTTTATTGGAATCACCAAGGGGACCTTCTAAAAAATACAGGTGCCTGGGCACCATCCATAGAGATTCTGATTGAATTGGCGTAGGGTACACCTGACATTGGTATTTTTAAAGGCTCTCCAGGGGATTCAAATGTGCATCCTGTTTACATTGACTCTAAAATCCCCTCTTAGCTCTAACAGTCTCTTTCAAAATATATCTAGTTGGTCTCCTACCAAAGGATTTATAAACTACACAGTAGCTTACAAATGGATTTACTCTAATGAAGAACACTGATTATTTTTGTCTTGGAAAACATAGAGAAGTTATTGAAGAGTTATTGAACTGATGTTATTGATGTGTCAGATAATCCTCCAGGGGAAGCTGTAGAAGGTTTCTTCTATGAGACATTGAAGAGGGGAGAAAGTCACAGAGTTTAATATAGCTGGGAAGGAGGAATTGTTGGTTTTTGGATAACTGAAAGTTTTTTTTCTTCACAAGTTTGTGCTAGAAAAATTTGTTCATTGTCCTAGAAGAGAATGGGTTGCAAACTATTTTTAAGGTAAGCACAGTAATTTCTAGCCCATACTACTTTTCTTTCTTCTTTTTTTTTTGGCCCATATACTACTTTTTAAGTCCAAAGGGAGAAAATAATATTTTTATAAAGGCCAAATTATTAGGCCTGGTTTTGAGTCAAAGCAGTCCTTGCTAAAGCAAATGACCCTTCCTTGAGAAGCAAATTCCTCCAAACTAGATTTGTTTTTAAATGTAACGCCCTGGAAAACATAAGATTAATCAAATGTTCTTTTTAGGTGTTTAGTTTCAGATTATTAACCATACAAGAATTGGGCTGAGCTATTTTATAGTTTACACTTGGATATCAAAGGAAAAATTAAGATGTGTGGCATAAAATTTGATACCCAAAGCTCTCCTCACAAGTACTTCCTGTTCGCGTCTGTGGTTCATCAGATTCCCAGAGACGGTTATCATCCAACACAAAAGCAGGTCAGAGTAAATCCAAAGCTCAAGGTCATCCCCCTTCCCTCTCTCCCTCCCCACCACACATATAAAAAGCTTTGACTATGTAATCCTCTTTTGTGTCTGAAGAATCTCGCCAAGTTTCTGAACTGCTGTTTCTTCCGTACAGGAAGCCACTGTCCATTTCCATGATAAACTTCACATTTATTTTGAATTGAGAGCCTGTGCTTTATAACAATCGTGTACCAGGAGAGTGGACAGTAAATGAACTCATGCTGCCCCGGGTACGAGCAAGTGGGTCTAATTAGATGAGAGGTGCTTTTGAAACAGTCAATGTTTTTACTTATTACTAGTCCTCGACTCTTCTTCCTGAAAGGGAAAGAAAATGGAGTTTGTATTTAAAAATTCTATGAGGCTTTAAAAAAGTATTGGTGCATGCTACAGAAAAGCATGGTGAAGAAAACAAAAATGACCCAAATTCATCACCTAGGTAATCCAGTAAGCCTTAGAAATGTGAAAAAAAGGACACAAAAGACTACTCCCTAGAAACTTACTTTTAGCAGAGAACTTTATTTTTTTTATTTCTGAAATGAGGGCTAGAATATAATAACTAATATTTTTGACCACTTATTACGGGCCAGTTCCTGTTCTAACTTTCAATCCAACAACAACCATTATAAGGTAGATATTATTATTGTACTCACTTTACAGATGAGCAAAGATGCTAAGTAATTTATTTGCCTAGGGTCATGGTTAATAATATGCAGGAGAGCTTGGATTTGAACTCAGCCTGACTTCCAAAGCCCAGCTCATTAGGCATTTTTTTTTTTAAGATTTTATTTATTTATTTGAGATAGAGAGAGAGAGCAAGAGAGAGAGCGTACAATTTGGGGGGAGGGGTAAAGGGAGAGGGAGAAGCAGACTCCCCACTGAGCAGGGAGCCTAATGTGGGGCTCGATCCCAGACCCCTGGGATCATGACCTGAGCCAAAGGCAGACACTTAACTGACTGAGCCACCCAGGTGCCCAACATAAGTCATTTCTCTGTGCTGCTTCAATGTTTGGGAGTTAATCTGTAGAAAGTTATACTACTCTTGCTAAGTAAATTAGTTTGCTATGGATACCGAAAACAACCATATTAGGTTTTTGAAGAACATATCTTTTTTTTTTTTTTTTTTGAAGAACATATCTTAATGCCATCTCCTTATACTCCTTATTCGGTTTAACAATGATACCCAAGAGATTATGCAATTTTATATGCTGTATTAGATTAACATTATTATGTTTACAGGGGGGAAAGTGCCAAGTGTGGCTACAGTTTGTTAAAATGGATTATCCTGCTGGCTCTTCTTTATTTTTCAATTATTTAATTATTTTTCTTTCTGAGGATCTTCAAACTATGGTCAAGATCTAAACCATGCGGTGCCACTTCCATCAGAGCAATGATCATGGCGGTGGTGTCTCTTGTACCCTGCTGGATGAGGCCTCGGACTTGCTTTGCCTTCTAGAATGCAGAATGACTTCAGGGAACAGTTGAAGTGACCAAGATCCTTCTCTAGTTGTAATCAACACCTTAGAAGCTAACATTTTATAGATACAGATAGAAAATTCTTTTCCTAAATGCATTCTATTACATATGCATCTCCCACTGCCGGGGGCTTGCTCACACATTGGTGGAATCATGTATTCATTCGTCAGACTTTTTTCTTTAAAATTTTTTTTGCCATTTAAGAACTTATTTTTTTTAAAGAACTTAGTTGTTGCATAAGTAGGAAGGGAAAGTACACAAGTCGATCTAACCCTCAGATTTATAAGAATTAAATTCTGAAAATGACAGATGGTGGAGAAGATGTAGGTACCCAGGAATGCTCCCACACTGCTTCCGGAAGCATAGATTGTTACAACCTTCTGGAGAGTAATTTGGAGACACGTTGAAAATGTGTACACCCCACAACCCAGTGGTTCCGCTCCTGGGTTTACACCCTTGTGAAGCCCTTGCGTCAGGATATAAGAAAACAAGTGCAAGAGGGTTCATTGCAACATGTCTGTGGTGAAAAACACAGACAAACTGGAAAGAAACCTAACTGAAATGGAGAAATAAATTGAGGTATTTTTCACATAATGTAATACCACAGGGGTATGAAAATGAATTAACTACAATTACATGCACCAACCGTAAATAAATCCCCAAAACATAATGTTGAATGGGAAAGCCAAGTTCCAGGAGGAACTTTATACACTATGATTCCATTTATACAAGGCTTTAAAACACTACATTGTTTATAGTTATAAACACACCCAGTAAATACCTAAAAACATGTATGGGATTGATAATTACCAGTCTCAGGACAGTGGTTTACTGTGGAGCAGAAGGATGAGTGATAGGTCTGGGGCTTTCCTTATATCTGAAATGTATGGTTTCTTCAACTGGGTGGTAGGTACATGAGCATCTCTAATATACTTGTCTGAACTGTTTCATGCTTCAAATATTTCACAGTTTAATAATAGAAAAGAAAGCAACTGTCTTGAAACGCTGTTGTAATTTTATCAAAATAACAAGAGCAAAATGAATCAGGAATAAGGGAAGGAAAGCTGATGGAGTAATATGACATGCTCGCTTTGCTTAAGGAAACCTGTTGCAAGCAGACACAAAGATGCACAGCACGAGATGGGAGGGATGATGCCCTTTTGTTAAACTTCTCCTGATCCCTTATTTCATGACTTCCATAACCTAGTGAAAGACCAAGGAGGAGAAAGTGAGGGAAAGAGGATGTGTCCTTGAGCCAGAAGAGGGATCCGAATCTTTCAGAAGAATAGGAGCATGAAATGCTTTTTGGAGATACAGAACCCACAGGTGATGGGCATTTCAAGGCTTAAATAAGACTTAATCTTCATGAAGGTTTCTGATCCTAAAGCAAATATTTAGTACTCACCATTCTTGGTAGGGTGTTTGTTTTGTCTCCCGCTTTAGAGCTTTCAGCTGTGGCAGACGCTCAGGAGGCTCCTTTCCTACCATCTTCCTCTTCTTCCTGCATCTGCTATCAGGGGTTTCTGGGAATCGAGAGAAATAAAAAGTGCTAAGCAGATTCTAGTAGGCAGCGACAGCACACAGTGTTAGGATTGACAGCCCAACGTTGTCTCCCTTACAAGACCAGTCTCACATTCTAGAAACCTTTATTTATCCTGTCTTCTTCTAGGTGGCATTCTTAGCTAGCGCCGAACCATAAAAAAGGATTGAGTCCCGGAAGTACTTTAAAATACTGGGATTTTAGTATAGGAAGAGGTCGTAGATATTCGGTGCAGTGTTCTCATTTTACAGATAGCAAAAGTGAGATTCCGGTACATGGCAAGTAGCCTGACCCACAAGGTGGTAGAGCCAGGACATGCCCTTCATGCGAAGAGCTCCCCACTCCGCTGGCTGTCTCCCCGAGCCCATCTGGCCTTCTTGTCCTTACCCTTGGCTGAATTAACTTAACGTTTCCCCTGTGTTTCCACCTCTAACTCTAGGACTTTTCCAGGTTACCTCCAGTGAAAAGAGACATATTATATTATGTTGCCCTTTTGCTAACGACTTTCAAAGTGAGTGAAAGAAGTCACTGAGGGAGGTGAAGATAAACACATGTGTCCCGAGCCCCTTACACTCTGCTTCATATCCCTAGGGATGTGAAGGGATGAGAGTTGAGGAGATCTCAGCTATGCTTTCCTCCTCAGGAATGACTTTCCTCTGTAGTCAAGGCTAAAGCAGGAGTTTGAGGTCAGGCCTACTAGTCAAAGAATAACCAAACGATGACCTTAAAAAGCTTTCCTTGCCTAGCAGTTATGTTTTAAGGTAATTCAAAGTATGTAAATTTAGGAGAAAGATAAGTTCTCCCAGTTTTGTTTTTTTTTTTGTAAAAATAACTTCCACATCATATATCTCAAAAGCAAACGATCAATTGTATGCCTACCTGTGAGTTAAAATAAAGTGGGCTCCTGAATGTCCATTTAATAAAGGCTGTTACATGTCTCAGAGGTTTTAACACTGCTTGATATTAGCAGTTAAATTTCTAAGGCAGGTTTCTCGGAGACTGGTTGCTGGGGGCAAACTAAATACTTTAGCTGGGAGCTGTGCTTGCAATCCTTTTTTTCTTTTTCTCCAGAATTATCAGCCTGACACAGCAATTAATTGAAGCATCCATCTCCTAGCTGTGGAGCCTCCCGGCCAAAGCGAAGGGTATTTGTGATTGAGTCTGGCCACCAAGCAAATGGCCAATGTCCACCCGTGACAACTCTTCATCACATTTCTTTCTCTAGGGCATATTCCTTGTCTCAAAATACACGCTGACAATCCTTTGATGAGGGGAGAAAAAGGCAGAGAAATAAGAAAAACCCATTATTATAGAGAACCCATTTTCCAGGCCAACAAACATAATCCCAAGAACATAATAGTGCCTCATCTAATTCCTTGTTGGAGCCTAACACTGTAGGATTTATAATCAGATCTTTAGGCATGTTAATGGCAGCAAATTTTATTCCTGGAGGAAATGGGAATATATATTACTCAAATTTAAATATATGGTAAAGAAGAAATGAATGATGTGAGGGAATTAAGGCCTACAAAAAAAGAATCATGTGGTGACGGCTTTCTTTCTTTTTTTCTACATTTAGAAATATTGTATACTTTCATTCTTTTTTTTTTTTTTAAAGATTTTATTTATTTATTTGACAGAGGGAGATAACGAGAGCAGGAACACAAGCAAGGGGAGTGGGAGAGGGAGAAGCAGGCTTCCCGCGGAGCGAGGAGCCCGATGCAGGGCTTAATCCCAGGACCCCGGGATCATGACCTGAGCTGAAGGCAGATGCTTAACGACTGAGCCACCCAGGCACCTGTGTATACTTTCATTCTTATGTCACTTTTCTAGATTGATTTCAAAGTACTTTATATTGTAGACTTTTCCAACATGAAAAAAAGGTGATCCTAGAATATATTCCTCTGTTACACTTTGAATAAATTATTTGTATATGTAAGGGAAATATGAAGAGATGCTTTCCAAAACTTGTTAAAATAAAGGGAATCTTTTCTGCTAAAGCTCTCACTCTCTTTTGTTACTTCCTTCCGTTACTTGCTCTCGGGCTTCTCCCTGCCTTAGGAGATTTGTCTGGCCTGATTTTAATTTCCTCTGTAGTATGTCTTCTTCCCTTGGGAGATGAGATGCAAGCCTCTTTTGTATATTAGTGCTTTCTCCTATTACAAATATAAAAACAAAGAATCCTTTTCCAGGTGATTTACACTACACAGTCCATTTGGTTAATTATCATCTGGTTTTCTCAGAGCTTCATTATCCTCAAGAACCTCAAATCAAGGTCCCATTTGTTTTCATAGTGTCATAAAATTTTACTGTATTCATTATTTTTAAGATAGCCCTCCAATTCTTCTTGAATTTCTTGTATTTATTTATCTGTACTGTACATTTCTCAGGATTTTATACAAGTGATGGAAATCCCACTCAGACTAGTGTAAGCAAAAGTGACATTATGTTCTAGAGATGCGTGTTGTGCGATGATCACACAACAATGTGGGTGGACTTAATGCTACAGAACTGTACACTTTAAAAAAAGTGAGTTTATCAGCGCCGCCCCCCCCCCCCCCCCCCCGCCCATTCTGGGAAGCCTAAAGGAGCTTCAGGATGGGGACACCTGGGTGGCTCAGTCTGTTAAGGTCTGACTCTTGATTTGGGCTCAGGTCATGACCTCAGGGGTGTGAGATGGAGCCCCACATTGGGCTCTGGGCTCAGTGGAGAGTCTGCCTGGGATTCTCCGTCTCCCTCTGCCTCTATCCCTCCCCATGCGCTTGTGCTCTCTCTCTCTTTCAAATAAATAAAATAAAATAAAATCTCTAAAGGGGCTTCAGGAAACTCTTCTGTGTCTCTTGGGAGATTCAGTATTTACTCCTCATCATCCCTTTCCTTCAGTATGTGACCAAGATATGTGGGGGTTGGGGAATGGACTGTGGGTGTGGGTCACTGGTGGCTTCATGGAGAAGCTGACCCTTGAACTGTGGTTACTGGCTTGGGAGCAATTAAAAAAAAGAGTTCTCAAAGTAAAGTGATCAGCTTGAACAAAGGTGTAAAGATGGGAAAACCTAGGTAAATAGTTGACTTTGGTTCTCGAATGCCCTGTATGTTGTGTGCAAAGCAAAGGGGAATGGTATAGCTAAGTTCAACAAAGGTGGCTGGGAATAGCAGGGAGTCCCACTGGTATTTTAGACATCCCTGGAGAAGGGAGGGGGAAACGAGAGGATAGTGGCACCTCATAAAGAAGGCAGAGAATCCTGCTCTGGGGAATTTGAAGTGGAAGGAGTGTTGGAGAAGGATCATCTCAGGAAACATTTTCCAATCCTTCTATTCGAATGTCTTTTTATCTTTTCATTTATAGGATGGTCTTCCCATCTCTCTGCCATTTTATAGGACCTCTCCTAAAGTATCCCAAGCAAGCAAGAATCCATCTCGTTCTGGTGTCCTGATCTCAAGAGTTACTCTTTCCTTCTATCTCATTCTAGTGTTTTAATGCTGCCTATGAATTTTCTTATTTATAACCTAAGCCCTCATGCTATTGCCATCAGTAGGAAGCAGAGGGAACGTTTTTATCCAAGAGTGAAGGGCTTTATTGCTACATATCTTTTCCTCTGGGGCCAATTACACAAATGTTTTTCTGGAAATTCTGTGGGAGTTGTGTATTCTGAGCTGAACTGCAGACTTTTTAGATCTGGAGAGGACCTAAAAAAAAATAAATAAAAATAAAAAACAACAAAAAACATGCCATCCAACCCACTCATTTAACAGATGGGAAAACTAGATCCCACAGTTGTTAAATAACTCTCGTCCTTTTATTACCTCAAAGGATAAAAATCTCAAGGGTGCACCTTGAGGAAGAGCAAATGAGTGATTCAGAACCATTATTGGTTTGCTCAGAAATGGAAAATAGCCTCTTCTGGATTTGTTACCCAGCCATTTTCCCATTGCTTAATTTCTCAATTGTTTTACACAACAATTTCAAGTGTCTTTCAGATACAGAGTAGAGTGTGCTATTTTTGCTGTCTCTCTCCAAGAGAGTCTATTATGTCATTCAAGCACATACTAGTCTTTCTCTGGTTGAGTCACTTGAATTTTGATGGGCTATGATGACACCAACATTTTCTGTGTTAAGGAACACTAATATGTTCCCCACTGAAATCCATTTTGGGAGCATTCCAGCCTCAGTGAAAGTCTGATTCTCTGGATGGTTTTGGAGCCTTTGAATAAAGCCCTCATGGTGTTGTCATCATATCTGACACCCTGGATCTTTCTTTGTTTCTTTATGGGTTTTGACTGACTGAAAAACACATGAATCAGTCAGGAAACAGGAGGTAATTGTGATTATTTAGGTAACCTAGTAATGTGGAAGATAATTGGGTCATGAAAAAAGTGAAAAGTAAATGAAATTATCTCTGTTCGTCAGCACCACACCAGGCTTACTTGGCAAACAGTGATGAGAAAATAGTTAAAACTCCTTCTTCATCTTCTTGCTCCTTTTATGGGCTGGTGATTTTATACACCAGCCAGCTCTGCCTTCTTATTTGTGATGGTGGTTGAACCTTTTTTTTTTTTTTTTTGGCCAAAGGAGTGATTTTGGTTGTTTGTTTTTCTATTAGTGTGCTTGCTTAGAAGCCAGCCATTGGCCGCCTTGGGTTTCATGCCATTTCAGGGCAGTAAGATAGTGTTTCCTGGAAGTTCATGCTTGTGAGGGCAGAAGTATTTTTCTGCTGGAAAAAAAGTCAGAAAAGGTAGTTATGTATGGGATGATGTTAGTGCAGAATGGAAAGTCTACTCTTTCCCAGTCATAGGATAGGAAGAGGAAGATGCTAAAGTGCACCTTTATTCTGTGTCTTGGAGAGAGGTCACCCTGCTCCCCTCCCAAGAACAAAATCAATTCCTAAAAAAGAACTCTGACTTGTCAGCCTGGGTCATGTGCCTGCCCTGGTGGTAAGAACAGCTGCAGAAAAATTTCTAATGAATAGTTTCATCTGAATCACAAGGATTTAGGAGGGTCAGTTCCTAAAATGGAGGGAGGGAGGACAGACCAAAAAGTCAAGATTTTTCCTGCAGCAACATTGATCCTTTGGAGTTCATGGATTAGTTCACAGTAGGTACTCCAAAGAAATCTGTTGGATCACTGATAGGATGAGCCATGGAGTAAATATTGCTGTTCTCCCTGAGTGAGAGACTTTTAGGGTGGAATATCCACTCATTTCCTTGGTTGAATTAAAGTACCATTCTTGTATATTGCTTACGTATCAGGACAAAAATTTTTGAAAACTGTACCAGACACACTATGTTTTAAATGACAGTTTTGTACTCCTTACCTTCACATGAGATGCTGTCTTGAATCTTCACAGTAGCCGGAAGAGGCAGGTGATTTCCTTTCCACTTTATAGATGAGGGGGCGGGTCCCAAGGGGTGAAGGTTCAGAGCCAGCCGAGGGCAGAGCAAATCCTTGAATCCAGGTTCGTGTGATTTTTGTGTTCTCTCTTTTTTTTTTTTTTTTTTTTTTTTTAAGATTTTATTTATTTATTTGAGAGAGAGAGAGAGCACAAGAGGGGGGAGCGGGAGAGGGAGAAGCAGACTCCCTGCCGAGCAGGGAGCCTGATGCGGGACTCGATCCCGGGACTC
Source organism: Halichoerus grypus (assembly GCF_964656455.1). Lineage (NCBI taxonomy): Eukaryota > Metazoa > Chordata > Mammalia > Carnivora > Phocidae > Halichoerus > Halichoerus grypus. The sequence continues at coordinate 156,690,627 of NC_135715.1, read as the reverse complement.
CAGGATCATGACCTGAGCCGAAGGCAGTCGCTTAACCAACTGAGCCACCCAGGCGCCCTGTGTTCTCTCTTTGATACCGCAGCTGCTTGGGAGAGAACGGGCAGATGCTGCTGTTAATCAGGGTTGTGAAGTTGAATACAAATTGAGGAGGAAATGGCGTCCTAAATTCTGACACAAAAGTTTAAGCCTTTTAAAGGCCTTCGATATGTTAGGGCTCTTAGGATCTCTGTTTGTTGCCACATAATTAGGCCCAAAGACTTAATTGCAGGTTGATTTCAAAAACTGCATGCCCCTGTGCCAGTAGGATTTATGTTGAGACATTTACTTTAATTAAATGGCTACTTAGTGACAGGCTTAAAACATATATCTTTTAAAGTACTAGATATTTTTTTTTTCAGATAGCTGGTCGACCACGAATGCGAATGCGTATCTTCCTTACTAACAATACACAGAGATGTTTGTTTCAGTTAATTGAAGCCATCAAAAATTGGGAGATGTTTCTCTAATTCATGGTTTTAGGGAGGTTAAATGGGAAGCTATGGATTTCCTGCTTCATACTTTCCCATTTTGAGTGTTAAACTGACTAGCCAGTGCTGACTAACCCCCCGCATTGAGAGAAGCTTAAGCTGCCAGAACCTTGGGTTTCTGTATCACAGCCAATGCCACACAAAATAGCCTTTTTTCTACCAGAAGCAAGAAAGAGCTTCAGGTGAAAAATTGGGGCTGGCTATTTACTTCTTAGTATTTTTCAGCAAACAGAGTAAAATATACTAGCACATTTTGCTTAGATTTACTATATCAATCCAACATGGAAAATTATGATGAGAAACTTAAAATGAACTATAAATTTGCTTTTTAAACACAGCTGTCGATTCTTTTAGTCCCTGAGTCCTGGTTTGGCCTAACCTTGAGCATCCTTTCAGGAGGGAGCATTCGTGAACTGTTGGTCTGAGGCTTTGCTTCTGCTGTAGCCATTGATATCATCTGGCTTCTGTGTTCTCGTTCTTTAAAGATTCTATTAAAAATGCAGTTTCGTGGCTTGGTTAGGTGTCTGACTCTTGATTTTGGCTCAGGTCATGATCTCAGAGTCCTGGATCAAGGCCTGCACTGGGCTCCTGGCTCAGCGGGAAGTCTGCTTCTTCCTCTCCTCCTCCAGCCCCCCCCCACCCCTGCTCATGCTTGCTCACTCTTTCAAATAAATAAACCTTTAAAAAATGCAATTTCATTTAGATATCTGTTTTCACATTTAGTTTTTATTGTGTTTTTTTCTCTCCCAACTAAATCAAGATCAATATTAGCTGTAAAATTTGGAATGTATGCATGAAAAACTAAAAAAAGGAGAAAATAACTCACCTGTTACGTAATCACTAAGAGATAAATACTACTGACTTGTTGATATTTTTCCTCACACTTTTCTCTTGATGCTTGCTTATTTATGTATGTGTATATGTACTTCAAAATATAGACTTATTATTCTTGTGTATTTTTCTTTATGCAACCAAATTATTTTTGCATGTGTGCATGTCTATCTGTGTGTCAGGGCTGGCTATCTTGGATATACTTTTGTTTACTTGTTTTCCCACTCTGCTGCAAACAAATAAATTTCCAAGTCCTTAAAAATCTTTGAAATATCATTTTTAACAGCTGCATAGTATTCTACCCTATGGATGAGCTCTATTTTATTTCATTACATCCCTAAGATTAGATAATTAGACGTTTCCAATTATTTTCTATACTAAACAACACCCTGTTAAACATCTTAAACATGAATCTTCGTGTGCATCCCTGATTGTTTCCTTAGGGTAATTTCCCACAATAGTTACAGGGATAAAGAAGGTGAATATAGGTGTAACTCATTTGACTGCAACCTTCAGCTGCAGACTCCATCCTATTTTTTAATTCTTTGTCCTTTAAAATGACTTGATTGCCTTAAAGTGATCCTAAAATCCACACAGCAATAAAGAAACCTAAAATATATTCTAGAAAAATTCTATACTCCTGAAGATACAAATGCTTGATCGCTTAAGGTAACTGTGGTTGAGATATGTATCTTTCTAACAAGGAATGAAAGAGTTCTAAACTTGTTTACTCAAAAAGTCTAGTAAACCACATCATTAAAAGTGTTAGAACTGTCTTGTTTGTGAAAACTTGTGTTGGTTTAAATTGGCCCTTTAAAGATTGTATGAATCAGTCACCAAGAGTTTGGCAGTGTGCAGGTCCAATGCCATTATTTGCTCAATAACAGCTTTATGCTTAGGCTTAGCATATAGGGCTGATAATTGAGGCGTGATGAGACCGCGCAGTGCTCAAGTGTATAATAAGCCTTGCTTAGCTGGAATAGGGAAATATTTACCGGTGCTCTGCTAACGAGTTGTTCTTTATATCATTTAATTAGCTGGATTTATTCTAGCTAAGGTTAAATGTGTTTAATATATTTAATAGAGGTCTTGAAATAACACATGTTGAAGTCAATGAGAAGAAATGCAGAAAAATGTCAAGCAGGCTTTCTGTGGAATAATCACCATGCAGATATTATTTGGGTTCATCTTAGAAAAACCAGCAAGCTGGATGGAAGATACAGTGCCAAAAATAATATTGTCTATATTATAGACACTTCTTTTATAGATCACTTGTGTAAGCAGATGTCCAGTTTTTTCCTTTGGAAGGTACTCCTTAGTCAACCTGATCTTGTTTCGAGTGATGTGCCGGACTGTGTTTGAGGGGGTGCAGCTTACTGAGTGACTATTTTTAAGTCTGTCTATGAGGCAGAAGTCATGTAGAGTCAACATCGTCCTCGAGAATCCCTTTGGAAGGCTCCACCTTAGAGTCCTGCGCTGTCTCACGGAGGCCAGCACAGCCCATTTTGCCTGTGGAGTTGGAATGGATTGCTGTCTCTCTGAGCCCCAGATAAGCAGTTGGCTTGTGTTTAGGGGCCAAACTGTATGAAAAATATGTTTTTTTAAACACTAGAATCCCACTCAGCTCTGTGAGATGTTCACACTGTGAGAAGCTCGCTGCAGGGAGACCGAGGGAGCCCTGGAAGTGTGTTTCCTTCTCTCTTCTCTCTCTCACTCTAGGGTGTGAGCTCACCGAGCGGGATGGCTGGCGTGCACGCCTGCGTATGTGTCCTCGCCTCCCTCCCCCGTAGGGGGGGGTCATTGGATTCTTTAAGTGCAAGCATGTGTTATGTGACACCACAGCAGTTGCTGTGATGCAGAATTTTTACCTGCGTAGAAGTTCTTCCGTGAGACCCTGCAGTGACCTTACTGACTGATACACATCATAAAAGCCGAGTGGAAGAGGCAGGGTGAATGAATGTGTCATTTCGGGACGATCCTAAAATGATACTGTCATGTTCCCTTCTCTCCATTCAATGAGCATAGAGTTACTGAGGACCTACTATGTGCTAGGAGTTAGAGACACAGTGGTGACCCTGTAGACTCAATACCTGCCCTTCTGGAAACTATGGTCTTGGTAGTTTCCTGAGAATTTGCCATTGCCTAGGCAACAGTGGACTGACTGGAGAGTCATTAATCTATAGAGATTCAAATGTTTGGTGCACGAAATGCTTATTTTGGGTTCTTGATTTGGGACTGTATGGTGAAAACAGTTTCTTTGAGAACTATCCATTATCTAAACTCACATACCTACTGGCATATAGAAACCAGCCTCAGAGGCCAGACGACCTTCCTATCTCATGTCAGTGTGTTCTCACTGGATCACTATCTATCTGGTTTCAAACTCTTGGCCCTAGTAGTGCCTGATGTCTGGCGTCTACTGTAACCGCCATCACCAGCACCTCCTTGCTCCAGTTCCTCACTCTCAGGATCTGTATGCCTGCCGTAGCTCCCCTTCTTCCCCTAAAGTAGTGGTGGCAGGGTGTGTGTGGGGGTGTGTATGAGAGAGAGATTCAACAAAGTAAATTCCTGTGCATGAGTTTACTTTTGATTACTAATCCTTCATCACTAGAGTGCTGGTCACAAAACTAGGGAAGAGGACAAAGGGATTGGGTCCCCAGTTGCTTATGTTCCTTTGGCTCTTTTGGTCTTGATCTATTGAACTTTCATGGGACTTCCTTGTGCTGTGTCCTCTCCTGCTTGCTGTCTCTCACTCTTCTTATCTGAGCTATGGATTACAACCTGCCTTTCGTAGTGAACACTTAGAACCTCCAAAGTTGGCAAAAGAAGGAGAATCTCATGGTGGGATGGGGCAGCAGGACGGTATGACCCTGACTTGGTTCAAAATACTTGTGCCCTTCAAGATGGCGCACCAGAAGTATGGCAGGGTCTGCGTAATTCACAGGATCAACACGACGTGTCTTCCCAGATGGTTATTTTTTTTCAACAGTCAACTAAAAAACATTATTCTTACATTGAAGCAAACACGGATCTCTTAAGGCATAAACTGTAAAATTTACAAGAATTTTAAGTTAAAAAGTTATTTTTGAGTCAGACATCCAGGGGAATAATTCACTCATGTATTCTGTTACAAGTACTTTGGAGGAAGAATTTAAACAGGCCTGGTTGAATCCTGGCTCCTTGGTTAACTTATTTGAGATATGTAGGAATCACACAATGCGTGTTGGTTGGCTTCTGTCCATGCTTCCCACTCCCCCAAGTTATCCCCTGTGTTATCACTCACACTGAAGGTGCTCAGCTCTGCATATCACACTTCTGCTTGCCTGCCTCTTCCACAAGTGCTGCTGACATTGCTCCTCCCTGGACCTGCTCAAAGGTGTAGGCCCCATGGTCCCTCAATATTGAGGGTGAATAGTGCAGGACTGAGTGGTGAGTAGAGAGTGACCTGCAGCCTGGCTTCATGGCATCAGAGTGGGAGGCATGTGCTTAGAGAATGGGTACGGGGTCCATCTGGTCCATTACCCTCTCTTGGCACACAGGTGCAACATGGAGTCTACATTACATGAGAGGGTGTCTGTAGTCCCTAGGTGAACCCTACTGATGAAGCAGGGCAGAAGTAGCTTATAGGCTACAACACTGACCAGAGCAGATTTTGCTGTGGACACTTTCTACTCCATTAAACTCCATCAAAAGCCATAGGAGGACATTTGGCCCTCTAACCTTTCACTTTCCTCTGTGTGGAGCTGAGGCCATGCTCAGCTTCTGTTTCTGACCTCCTTTGAAGCTGCATCTCTCCATAAGGGAGGAATGAAATCTGAGTCAAAGGAAGCTGACACTTGCCATTCCAGTTCATAGCCTCTGGCCCCCTAATCTCTCCAAGGCAAGAAGTTCCAACAGGTGGGGTGATCCTTCCCTCTAAAGGTCTCCCTTGCAAGAGGAGAATTTGCTTCCTTCCTAATGTCTGGAAGAAGTCTATAGAATAAGATAGGCATCTGCCTTACGGAAAATTCCTGAGTGTGCCGAGTCTGTCTTCGATGCCTTCCCAGCAGAGCCAGCTCAGTGGAACGGGAGGCGCACAAGCTTTGGAAGCAGACAGATCTTGATTTGGGTCCAACCCCACTCCCTTACTAGCTTTATAATGTTGGTCAGGTTACTTAACATTATCGAACTTCATTTTCCTCATCTGTAAGAGGATGATGTGAATAAGAACTCACTGTTAGTGGCGAGGAGGAAGCAAAATAATGTATGAGAAGTGCTTGGCATATAGTAGCAACTCAGTAAATGCTCCTCATGGTTGCTCTGCATCCCCAAGCCCAGTGAAAAACACCGAGCCTTCCCCTTGCTGCTGATCTCTATTTAGGAGTCAAGAAAAAAAAAATAACGACAAACGATCAAATAAACCAGTTCTCTGTAAGATGTAACTGATGATAATCTTCTAACTCAGGTGATTTCAGCCTAAAGGGGAAACTTTAACTCAAGGCGGTTTTTGTTACTAAGAGAAGTCTTTTAGGTGGCAGGTGTCAGTTCCCATGGTTTCCGAGCAGACTGTGCTTTGCCCCTGTTCCTTCAAGTGAGGCCCCAAAGTAGCCTCGCTCCCCGCAGCCCTCACCTAGCCTTGGTCGTGTTCTCCCTCCCTCTGAGACCAGACTCAGGCCCTGATTCTTCATTCTCCTGACTCATAAGGCAACCCTGTGCTATGTGCAGAGACAGCATACTTATCTGTCCATCTTACAGAAATCAGAAGCAGTCATTTTAGCACTTAACCCTTGCTGAAAGCTTTTAGTAGTGATTTCCATAAACTATTCAGTTCTAGAGGAAAAAAAAATAGTTAAATAAACGAACATCAACTGTTTATCTTTGTAGATGACCGATGGATTGAGATGTGTTGAGAAAGCTTCTGAGGTTGTATCTGTGACTTAGGAAAGAGTCATGCTTGATTGGTGATGTCTGCAGAGGCCCGGGAATAGAAGTGGCAATTCTGACTGCCTATTTGTCGTGCCTTTTTCCAGCTCTGTAGCCACTAGTCATTCCATCATTTCTCTCTTCATTTGCTTTCCCACTTGAGAGCAGTCGGGAGTCAAGGTGTTTTCAAGCCAGGTTTACTCTGGTGAATCATTTAGCAGGTTGAAAGCATGATGCCAACTAAAACTTGTTTTCTTTGGTTTTCTATAGATTTCATCTTTATTCTGTTATTGGTGTCCATTGACTAAGTAAGAGTTGTTGTGAAGGCAGGGTCTTGTATCCCGAGGTCCATAAACAGCATCAGGATTTGGTTAATCCAAAGAAACTGCTCAGAACATCTTGCCTTTTCATCGCTGAAGAGCTGTGAGCATTCGTGAACTGTAGGCACGGAAATCAATTACAGTCACAAATCACTTGAGCGACAAAGCAAAGAGCTGTCTCTGACAGTATGGGCTGTCGTATCCACTTTGCCTTTTTCTATCCGCCTATTTCTCAGAGAGCCCAATGGATGAATTACACTACGTTCAGAGAGAGGGAGACGAACAGCCTGGAGAAAGTGGGTCATCCCCATTACGTGGGGTTTTGGGTTATTCTTCTCCAAGGTTACATTAGAACCCAACGGAAAGCATTATAATGAAAGCTGTTCTTAAAAACTAGACACCTGATGTGTGGCATGGCTTAGCTTTGCCCACTCACTTCTCCCTGGGAAACGGAGCTGGTGTGTGAGTACTGAAAGTTGAAGGAGCTAACAGCTCTTCCCTGAAGTTTTGTTTTCCCTGCACTCTTTCCCTGGGGGGTGAGGGGAAGGGGAGGTGGGGTTGATAGGATGAATTTTGCCAAGAACTAAGAGGAAGCCACCAGCCTTCTCTCTGACCTCCTTTTGGTCCTGGCACTGCTGGCGGGCATGGGGGTGGTCATCGGCACTGAGCATTCGTCACTAGGGCACCTGAAGATGGCTTTAGGTCACACCTTGGTTTTGATGGTCTTCTGTGGAGCCGGAGAGGAAATAATCCAGAATGCTTAACAAATCTTAAATATCTCTTTGAGGATCCAGAGTAAAGTATACATTTAGAAAGTATGAGGAAAGCAATTTTTTTAGAGTTTACTATCCAAGATTACCATAAAACCATAACATAATAATGGCGCCAAAAGCCCCGCCCCCCACCACTTGGTAGCTTCTCTTCTTTCCTCATACGATTTATAAAGGGGGGAAGGGGACTTTCAAACTCGACTTGTAGGAATCTGATAAACTTTGTATAAGCTGATTCTGTTTGGAGGTTGGCTCAAAGTACCCAGGGAATGTATGCCTCTACCTCGTTCGTTTTTCTCTAATTTGCCAAATGTAAAAGGATTATTCAACCGTATGGGATCTGATTTCTTTCTTTCCATAACATTTTTGGGAAAGTGGATTTTGACTCCATACTACCAGCCCATGGATATGCTCCCCTTGGCTGGTGGACCAGGAAAAGGTATATGACACACTCATGAAAGATCACCGTCAGTGAGCGGTGGTAATCACCTGAGCTAGTATTCTAAGAGCCGTGTTTCAAGTGGAAAGGAGTAGAAACAGTTCATTTTCTGATGCACTTTATCTCCTTGCTGACCATTGAGATGCTGGAATGATAAAGATCAGAGGAGTCATCTGAGAGGTCACAAAAGGTAAAAATCAGCTCTAAAGAGAAGCAGCATAATGTGCCATCCATGGGCACAGCTGTTTGATCGAGGGTGATTCTTACACTGGGATCAAGTAAAGGAATGACAAGAATGTTGTGCCAGGAATTACACAATGAGGGCTCTGGTAAGAATGTCCTGGCCGCACCGGTGACCTGGGACTGAGACTGAAGGGAGTTTTTCTGGCATGGAGGCCGAAGGTCAGAGCCCCGGGAGCCCCCTCCCCACCTTTTGCAGGGCTCGGAGCAAGAAGACCCTTCAGACACCTGCTGCCTTCCCTCCGAGTCATGATTCTCTTGTTGCTTATCTGCAGTCAGTTTTTGGGTAAATCCAAACTCGTTCCCAAAGTACCTAGCAACTCTCCCAAGTGCAGCAAAAAGAGTTTTCATTTCATTTAGTATGAGGCCACCTTTAGTAAGGCTTTAGTAATTCTTCTAGTTTATTAATTTAATATCTCATCCCTGTTTCTTTTTTAGTCAGCCAGTCATTTTTGTTTGAGGACTGATGAATTAAAATGTAGGTAAATTCTTACTTTGCATGAATGAAATACACCGAAAGCAGGCAGTCTGATTTACATTCTCATGTATGAATATTAGGAATGCAGTTCTGAGGAGTACTTGCTTTATTAGGATATAACTTTGCAGATTTATTTTATGGGGCTCGTACATGAATGATTCTTTCAGAATTGATGATGGAGGAGCGAGAAGCCGGCCCCCTAATGTCCTTTACCACCTGTGTTATCATTGATAACCTAACCAACCAGTGTGCTTTTTCTATATTATTTAACACTTTTTTTTAAAAAAAAGATTTTATTTATTTATTTGACAGAGACATAGCGAGAGAGGGAACACAAGCAGGGGGAGTGGGAGAGGGAGAAGCAGGCTTCCCGCTGAACAGGGAGCCCGATATGGGGCTCGATTCCAGGACCCTGGGACCATGACCTGAGCCGAAGGCAGGCGCTTAACGACTGAGCCACCCAGGCACCCCTTATTTAACACTTTTGAAAGTACTTTCCACAAACATCTGCTGCCTAGCAGAGACCAAACTCCATGACAGCAGGGACTAAAATCCATCTTTGAATGGCTAGATCTAGCAGAGTGGCCAGTAGATCGCAAGGGCTCTATAGTATAATTTACTGTGAGAAAGAAGGAGCGAGGGAGTGGGGAGAGGGAAGGAAGGAAGGATGGAAGGATGGAAGGAAGGGAGGGGAGAGGAGGGGAGGGGAGATACATCATCTTTGCTTCATAGCATCTTCCCTGCCACCATTTTTGTGCGGGTGACCATCACCTCTTAGCTGAAATTAGCTGCCACAGCCTTCCATGTGGTCTCCCTGCGTCCAGTGGATCCTGCCCTGCCAATCCATTTCCACACCACAGCCAATCTGATCCTCATAAAATATGATTCTGAAGAGTCACTCCTTTGCATCAAGCCTCAACTCTTCCTGTTTCTCTTAGGATAAATGACAAAGTCTTAGTGTGGCACACAAGTACGTGGGGGCTCTGTCCTGCCCATCTTGCCAGCCCCCTGTCTCGCTTCCCATGCTTCAGCCACCCTGAATTTCTCATGTTTCCTCACACGTGCTAGGCTCCCTCTGGCCTCTGGGCCTGTAGATGTTGCACCCTCAGCCTGGGGTCCCTTTTCCCTTCTCACCTTAGGGTCCTGGCTTTGATGTTCTCTCCTCCCAGGAAGCCTTCCCTGGTAACACAAGGCTAGATTGGGTGTCCCTCCTGTGTGACCCCCTAGTTCTCACTGTAATATAATTGCTTACTTTTCTGCTTTCCTCACTACATTCCAAAGATTCTCGAGGCTGGGGACTGTGTCTTAATCATTGCTGAATGCCCTCCACCTAGTGTAATGCCTGGCTCATCAGGCGCACTTGAGAACTATTTACTGAGTGGGTCAGAGGAGGGCAGTGTGGTATAGTTGAACTAGCATGTGATTTGGAGCCAGAAAGATCATCTCAGTGGCTGGCCATCACCTTGGGCCATACTCAAACTCTCCAAACCTTAGTTTCTTTCCCTGGGAAATGGGATGGAAGACATCGCTTCAGACCTCAGGGGGTTGTTGTGAAAAGGCAGTGAGATGAGATAAAGAAAGCATATAGCGCAGAGCCTGCCCTGCAATGAGTTCCAGTAAATTGCTCTCTTTCTTCAATCTCTCTCTCCCTTACCTGCCAGCTAGGTAAAACCATGGATTAGAATAATAGAATTCCAGCATCAGATACAGAGGTTCAGTGCATTGTTTCTAAACCACCTGCCAAGCAGCTGAGACCGTTTTTAAAAAATACACGCTCCTGGGCCTCACCCCATGGTTCTGGGATGGGGTCCAGGAATCTGTGGGTTTTTTTTTTTTTTTCAAGTTTCTGATGCTCAGCCATGATGGGGAGCCTTTAACCTAGTCCCAGTTTCTGACCTAAAGCAGGAATCCCGCTTACGTAGCCTTTGCTGGAACACCTCAGGAATGGGCATGTCGACGCATTTTGAAGTCCCTATTTATTATTGGGCAGTTGCTTTATTTGGAAGCACTCCCTCATTTACTGGGCACAATTCTGCTACCCCACCACACCTCGCCTTCAGGTTGGTTCTGCCTTCTAGAGACAAATAGATTGACGTGCACAGCATCTTCCACACAGACTTTCTTTAGATATTTGAAGTTACTATGTGCCTTCGAAGGTTCTTCTTCTCCAGGCTAAACATTCCTGTTCCTATAAACTTGGGTTTGCTGACTGGCGCCTGTGGGCTACATCCGGTCCACAGATGTGTTTTGTTTGGCTTGTGGTTTGAAAAATACTGAATAAGTTGCCAAGGCTTAAAAATCAGGGCATTTCGCTGAAACGTCTGGAGCTTTGGCATTTCTTGAAAACTCGAAAGATCTGGAGCCACAGTTCCAGCTTTGGATGGGGCATAAATTCTCCCGAATGTTGCAGCCTTAACCGGTCCATAGTATTGTCCAGCTCCTGACACCTACATCATGACGTCACATGTTTTTTAGACCTTACGTTATCCTTGTTATTTTTTCCTATCTGTGCTCCAAAGTGTCATCTGATCTCATCTTTAAAAAAAGTTGTTTATTTTTATGATGATAAAAATATTGGATCATAACTGGGTATTTAACAATAAAAACAGTATTATAGACAATTTGGGAAAATACAGAAAAATATAAGACCAAAAATGTATCTGCCAATAACTCTGTTTAGCGTTTTTATTAATTTCCTTTCACTCCTTGTTTTTCTGTGCATATTTATATACTGTGAAGTTGGGATGACACCATTTTTTCCACATTTTCTACATCTTATTAAAGTCCTTTTTCCACATTTTCTACATCTTATTAAAGTCCCTCAAAAGATCAGTTTTTAATAACTAAAATATTCTGTTTTATGATTGTAACTTTTAAAAAATTTTGGGAAAATAATCAACATGAAATTGACGACGTCAACCACTGTTAAGTGTATTGTTCGGGCATTTAGTACATTAATGGTGTCGTGCAGCCGTCACCACCTCCTCACTTCTGGAACATTCTTATCCCCCCAAAGGGACACCCTCTCCCCCTGAATCAGTCACTCCCTATTCCCTCCTCCTTGCGATCCCTGGCAACCACTACTCTCTTGACTGTCCTGATGAATTTGCTTAATCTGGATATTTCACATAAATGGAATCATACACCGCGTGGCCTTTTTGTGACTTTTATGTCTTCTTTCATGTAGCATCCTGTTTTCGAGTCTCATCCATGTTGTTGCATGTATCACCAGACAGCATTCCTTTTTCTGGCTGAATACTCTTCCATTGTGTGGTTATACCACGGTTGTTCATCCACCAGCTGATGGATGTTTGGGGTGTTTGTACCTTTTGGCTGCTGGGATAGTCCTGCTCTGAACATTTGTGTACTACTTTTGTTTGAACACCCATTTTCATTTCTTCTGAGCATTTCTCTAGGAGTGGAATTTTTGGGTCATAAGGTAATTCCATGTTTAACTAATTGAGGAACTCCACAGTGGCTACACCACGTTATACTCCCATCAGTGTTCTCATTTCTCCACGTTCTCACCAACACTTATTTTTTGTTTAGTTTTGCGTTAGGCCATCCTAATGTGTCTGAAGTGGTAGCTCATTGTGGTTTTAGGATTTTGATAGGGATTGCGTTGAATCTGTAGATTGCTTGGGGTTATATGGACATTTTGATGGTGTTAATTCTTCTAATCCATGAATATGGAATATCTTCATGGTTTTGATTTGCATTTCTCTAATGATTAATGATGTTGAGCATCTTTTCATGTGCCTGTTGGCCATTTTATATCTTTTTTGGATTTAAATAATGTAATAATGTACTTAGCTTTGACATTGATGCCTTTCTATTTTTTACTATCGTAAATATTGTTACTGTGACTATCTCTATATAAAAGTTGTCTGCATATCTAGTTATTTCTGTAGGATAGCTTCCTTGAAGTGGGATTGTGGGGTCAAAGTGTAATATTTCTTTTTTTTTTTTAAGATTTTGTTTATTTATTTGAGAGAGAGAGAGAGGGAGAGAGAGCATGAGCATGAGCAGGGAGGAGAAGCAGAGGGAGAGGGAGAAGCAGACTCCCCTGCTAAGCAGGGAGCCCAATGCAGAGCTTGATCCCAGGCCCCTGGGATCATGACCTGAGCTGAAGGCAGATACAGATTGAATCACCCAGGTGCCCCCAAAGTGTAATATTTCTAAGGTGTTGATATGAAGGATCAGATTCAGTATGGCATGTTTGAGGAGCATACACAAGTTGCCTGGAAAGCCTTCTCAAAGTGCCTGTGCTCGAATTTCAATCTCTCACTTACTGCATCAGACTCATTAGGATGGGACCCAGTTTCCCAGGAGGTTCTACTCTGCAACCCAGCAGTGAACCATTAGCCAAATTTCTTTTGCACCCAGGCAGGTCTTCCAAAAAAAAAAAAGATACTTTAAAACTGCATACTAGTGATTATCCCAATATTCTGACCAGTTTCAAGTGGATTGGTCCTGCTCTTTCCCCTGCTGTGGGCAACATGCTTGGTGACCCTGCTGCTCTCATAGGCTGAGCTTATTATCGCCTGGACCCATCGGTGGGTTTTTTCCTCATAAAATCTGGTCTTCCATTTCTTGTCCTCAGGGAGGAAACAGGTTTCTGCTAGCTTTGTTACTTGCCGAAGCTATCTAACACCAACTCATGAAGGCTAGAATAAACCCATGTATGGCTCCTCAGATAATTTCTCTCCACTTCCCTCATTGGACTTGTTTTGACATTTTTGATTGGTCATGACTCGAGGAGAAACGTAGTTGCGCATGCCAATTGAACTCAGAGCACTCTAGAAGAGAAAACAGGTCTCAACACGTCTGGGCAGGCTGTTTCTGTCCCACGAGACCCTGGTTTTACTGCCTTTGGCCAAGCCCCCAGTTCTATCCGTGAGAGGAGGAAGGGCAGCCAAAAGTTCCCCTTAGTCAGGACAATGGGACCATGATCTCAAAGGAACCATGATCTTATTTTGCATTTTAAACCACTGGAATGTTGTGTGTTGACTGGGTAACAGTTGCTAAGTGCTTTGATGTTAGGTGTGTGTTGCAGATTCCCAAATCTAGATTTGACCTGCAAAGGCACTAGTGGAGTCTTCATACCACTTACCTGATGTCACGAGGAGGTTGGTGAGGAGAAGGGAGTGTGGAGCCACCTCAGTTATGTTCGGTGAGGTGACAGGAGGCATCGGGACCCTGGCTACCTCCTCGATACCCAGTCTCAGACCTCAGTTGCCTTTGTGGTTGGACTGGTGCAACAGAGGTTGAGGGTTTTTTTTTCTTCCCCTACTGCTAAATAAAAACACACAGCAAATTAGGTTTTATTTATTTATTATTTATTTGTTTGTTTGAGAGAGAGAGTGAGAGAGAGAAAGAGAGCATGAGCGGGGAGAAGGGGCAGAGGCAGAGGGAGAAGCAGGCTTCCCGCTGAGCAGGGAGCCCGATGTGGGACTCGATCCCAGGACCCTGGGATCATGACCTGAGCCGAAGGCAGATGCCTAACCAACTGAGCCATGCAGGTGCCCCACAGCAAATTAGGTTTTATTGGAAGTCAATAATTCCCTCTTCTTATTAAAAACTCTGATTTTCTGCAATATGACTATCAAGATTATGTCTTTGAACTTGGCCTTCAAGTTAACATCCTGGGAGTAAATCTTGTTTTCCTAAAGTTTAAAAAATACATGGAAGGCTAATTTTAGACCGGAAACATGCTTGGTGGCCCTGCTGTTCTCAGAGTGAGCTTGACCATCACCTGGACCCATCCGTGGGTTTTTTCCTGATTAAATCTGGTGAAAAAAAGAATCATAGACTTCCTTGTGGCGCCGCCTCGGTTAAAAATGACATGCAACTTTTAAATCTCAAGTCTTTGAGATAAAAAACACATTCCTTTTCTTATGCCTAATTCATTTTCAGAGCTTTCTCATAGAGCTACTTAGATACACTATCAAGGCATAATACTTAGCTGGCATAAACACTGAGCTCTCAAGTCTTATTTACCAGTTTGATGAAATTTAAAACATGTTATTAAATATGGTTTATATTTAAATGGACTCGGTGAGTTGCAAGCATAGCCTTGCAACGCAGAGTGGAAGAACAATGCTGTAGTGGCTGGTTTATCAATACCAATGCTTTTAACAGAGTTTTTGATTCTCAAAAGAACTCAGATTTTGGTTGGATTACAATCACTTAAACTTCATTATTACTTTTCTTCCATGTTGTTCATGTTATTTTCCAGATGGACAGGAACAGTGTAAATGACTGCTATTGTTTAAAGGGCACAGAACAAGGTGGGGTGTGTGTATGTGTGAGTGTGAGGGTGTATGTGAGTGTGTGTGTGTTGGCAGGGGTAGGGTAGGGCATGGGAAGGACAGGGAGGGAAGAGATTTGGAGAAAATGTAGAAGTTTATGCTGGCTGGAAGTAGCGCATTTTAAATCAGTATTAGTGTAATGCTCGGAGGCAGTTAAGCTTGCGATTCTTTTAGGTCTTTCTTGGCGGAGGCTGGGAGGGGGTGGGAGGAATATGGGAGAAGCTGTTTGGAAATGCAGTGACTTAGAGAAGGAGCTGCTTATTGTCATTCTCCTGAGCATATACGTGTCTAAAGTCATCTATATGGCTCATTTGTCACTCCAGAAGACAATTTTTTTTGTCCTTGATCTAAACCATTCTCAGTCCTTGTTCAACTGACTTCTTAGCTCTTCTTGTTTCCACTTTTCCTGAATCAGAGAAGGCCCCTAGAACGGTAGGCTCACAGGACCTCCAAGCCATTTCTCCGGTCTGTCACTGTGCCGAGGGAAAACTTGGCGTCCATTTGCGTGAAGTGCATGGGATGTGGTTCAGTCCTGTGTTACACAGTTTAATTGTTTTGTGTGGGTTAGGCTTATTTCCCCAGCTATATTTGGCACTCTCTGAGAAAGGGACTATGTCACATATTTCTTTTGTATATTTTATAAAAATAGCATATAGTAGGTATTCAGAAAATGCCTTCAACTCTGGTAGCACTTTTCTGTGAAATGCACTGGCCAGGGTAGATCCTGATAGAGGCTTGTTTGTTGCAGCACAAACTAGAAACAACAGGAATGTTCATCCAAAGGGGAATAATTAAATATATTGTGATATATCCATGTTATAGAGTATTATATAGCGATTAAAAGAAATGTGTCAATTCCATAACTCTTGATCCCGGGGATGTCCTCAGTATATTATTGTTTTTACAAATAGCAAGAAAGGGAAAGAGTAAATCCCACTTTTGTGATAACATTGTAACCTCCTCCATCTAAATCTATATTTTTATGTATCGGCAGGAACATGAGGAGAGATGTGGAGGGATACACATTAGGCTGTGAACATTGGTGGTAGGAAAGGTTATTAAGTTTTGTCTTTACCTTGTCTTTGCCTTATTGCAATGGGACAACTACTAAGATTAAAGCCCAGCAAATAGAAGAGAAAGAGAAAATGGGTAGAGGTTTTTGTGCATTAGAAAGTCCCTTGCCCCAGAATACTTCTTTCTACTTTTCAAACTTGGTATGATTGAAAAAAAAAAAAAGTGAGTTTTATCCCTTATCTAAACTTTAGAATTAGGAAGTAAAGATAGCACAATACTTGAGTGAATTTTTGTCTTCAGCTTATGACATGAAGATAAGTTTTCTTTTTACCCAAACCTAGGGAGAGCAGTGGCAGGTTGTACGGATGCGAGATGCTAACTGACTTCAGAGCCCTAGGAGCTTCCTGTCCCAGAGCTGAACAGAACCGCGTAAGCAGCTAGAGGGGCTTGCATAAGTGGAAAAGTCAAGAGAGCAAATACTGCAGAACTTCCGGTGCTCCTCAGCTGATGGTTGGGGCGGCTGTGCTCCACAGAGCCCTGCATCCTGCAGAGGAAGCTGGTGAGAGTCTTTCTGAGTGGAGGCAGCCATGCCTGAGTGGCTAGCTCTTGCTGACTTAATGATGGGGATAGTCATTTACCTTTTAGATCCACATCTTGGCCACCAGCAGAACACTTCTCTCACCACGGAGGGGCACTCCATCCCCACACCTCTCGCCTAGACTGTTGTTGAAATCACCTAACTTACTGTCTCACTCTAGTCTTTTCTTCCAGTTCATCATTCATTTCCAGAGATTGTTCCAAAGCACACCACATAGGTCACTCTCCTGCTCAAAAACCATGCATGATTCCCCAGTGCTATAGAAGAGGGTCCCAATTTCTTAGGCTGGCATTCAAAGCCTTCTGTAATATGACCCATGTCTGCTGCTCAGCTTACCTCACCCGTCTCATGCTCCAGCCGAATGAAACTATTCCCTGTGCATGCTCAGTCTTCCCAGCATCTGTTCACATTCTTCTGAGGTAGGACCACCCACTTCCCATTCTGTCCATTTCTACCTGTTTAAATCCTCTCTAATGTTCAGTATTCATTTCAAAGACTACATCTTCCAGTAGACCAGATGTGATCGCTCTCCCTTCTTCATGTACTTCTGTGCTCTTTACCTTATATCCAAGTTGTGTATGCTCGTATATTTCCTCCCTACACCTTGGTAACGCCTTCAACAGCGAGACTGACTATACCATCTCAGTGTCTGAATTTCTTAAGCTTAGTAGATTTTTTAGGTTTAATCAGTCTTTATTGGATTGAATTGAATATGGCTGTTATCTGAGATACACCAGATTAATTTAAAAAAACCCGTATCTTTCATCTCTTATTGGCAGGGTGCTATGTAGAGAAGTAACGGAAATATGAACTGTATTGGTGTTTCTGCAAGGAAATATGTGACCATCCTTTTTTTTTTTTTTTTGGCAAAATTTCCCATTTTCTATTATCTAATGTTTTTCAGTCTTCTGGACTCCTCTCTTCCTGTTGTCTTATCATTTCCCTTTGACATCTTTTACTGAACGCCCTTGCCAGGACATTGGATGGGGAAATGGAGAGAATTCCTAATGGATTTGCATTCCTTATGACCTTCCTGGTTTTGTAGGCAAAAGGGGACCCTCCAGTCATCTCAGGCAGAGACTAATGGTCCTGGTCAATGCCCTGCCTTCGAGAGTGGTTTGAACAGCTAGGGCCAGGAAGGTGACTCAGTTTCACACATGTCCCTGATCCCCCACCTGGCTCCCTGTGGAGAGGTGGTGGAGTGTGACTGCTTTCTCCCTTTCTAAGGAATGCATATGGAATTCAAAGAAAAAGCACTACAGAGAGGAAGGAGAAAGTTTAAGGGGAAGTTCTCATGGGCTTTGGAATGACTTGGTTGGGCAAAAAGTGGCTTTTGAAAGAATCCAGGATCTAACAAATTTCAGACAGACCCAACTTCGAGTTTGCCTGAATCATGAACGACTTCATGTGATTGTTTTAATCTATATATCTCATATACGGTAAGTCTGTCCCTCTCAAATATAGCAAGTTGCCACCTTCCTGGTGAATGCCTTTTATTTCTACACATTGATTTTGTTGTTGTTATTTTTAAATTGCTTTGCTTAGGTTCCAATTTCTAATACTCCTCAAAAATTATAATTACTCTAGATCATAATAAAATATTACTATAGAAATAAATCATTTTCTATCATATCCTTTTCTTTGGGAATACTATATTGTTGCCTATATTATGGCAAGGGAGATACAAACCAGATATTAATAAAAAGTTGTGTTGCATGATGCATTCTAAACTGAGAACCACTTTCTGTATCCGAACAAAGAAATTACACTTAATACACATATTACCCTGAAAATCATCTAGCTGTATAATTTTTTCCCACAGAAATCACTAAAATGGCTTATATTGATTAACATTATCAAGTCACCTTTCATATTTGAAACTGCATGAATTCAACGTGCTAGAAGATACAGTTATACAAAGAATGTAACCAAAACTAAGATAGGAAATAAAACCTCTGTTAACAATTTTTCAAAACAGGAAACTCTTGTAGAAATGTATTGTTCTTTTTTTTTGTAACTAAAATTACACTGATTTAAATATTCTCTATTAACTAACCTCTTGGATCCATTGTGCTCTTGTTTAAATTAACTTTCTTTAAAAGTTAACTCCCAAACACTGTTTAATTAACTTAGCTAAAGTTTTGATTTGATGTCAAGTCATTTGAAACTAGACAGAGTGAAAAAAGATGTGGGTAGTTGGCAGCAGATCCCAATAAAAATATGGCATTTGGCAGAGTATGTCTGCCTTGTTTTGCTTTGCTTTTCTCTTTATGGATGTGGCCTATTTTTGAAATGCTATGATTTAAATTCAGGGATCAAATGACAAGTCTGACAAAACAGAACTGACTTCAACAGAGGTTCTGTGGGGGAAAAATGGAAGCGTTCCAGGAACTAAAGGAAGTAACCTCAATTTCACCTGGAAACATTAGTGTCTCGGGGGCGGGAGATTTGGGCTATATATAAAGAGTGAAGGAAAGTGGCCAAGATGCTGAGCCAAACCTGCATCCAGGAATAGAGCGGCATCAAAGAGCTGACAACAGTAACTGTTGTTTCCACCATGGCCCTGTAAGTAGCAATCAGAGAGCCTGAAATGTGGGAAGATTGGAAAGTTCTTTCCTGTGATGCCTTGGATTGTGGCAATTGTCTCCTCACTGGGTTCTCTAGCTCCCTTCTCTTCTCCGATGCTTGGCGCGCATCGTGGACGGATTAAGTGTTTGCAAAAACTCTGTGCCGTCCTCTTGCTCAAGACTCCAGTTCCTGTGTGCCCACAAGATTGGGTTAAAACTCCTTCTGCTGGCATGATGCTCCCTCCACCCAGTTATTTACTTTTCTAACCTCTTCATTGGCTGTTCCTCAACATGAAAGGTTTACTCCAGTCCTACTCTTCAAAATCTAGGTTAACACCTATCTTTTCCATATTTCTAACTCTAACTGGCACTGAGCCCTTACTTTAAAATATTTTGTACCTCTTTGTTTTGCATCTTTTGGCAAGATTGTTTTATCGTTAGTTACTTTGTTGAGAGTAACTATATCTAGAAATACCCATATATAATCACTATGTATGCACACATATAAGGTGTAAATATACACACAAATATATAGAGAATATATCTATATGGTGATTATCTTTCCTTAATGAGTCATAAAGTATACAATATTTCTCCACAGGAAGTACGTTGAAACGGAGGCTGAATTTCTAATCCTGTATTGCATATATTTATTATCTATTCATTCTATTATATTGTATCATATTATATTATATTATATGAAGATGACATGCGAAAGAAAGTGATGAACCGGGAGAATCAGGAAAACTAAATTCTAGTCTCAGCTTTGCCACTAGCAGGTAAATCATCCTATCCTCTCCTCATAGCTCCAACCAGGAGATCAGTCTCCTTTTTGAGCATCAAGATGTCATAAAGGAAAAGTATAACTGGATGTGTTTATGGTAACCGTAAATAGTAAAATTATGATTTCATGTCCCATCCAGTGGACGTGAGTATCTGGCACCCTTTGATCGGTCAAAGGGAGATGGTGCATTTTTCAGGTGAGTTGCTATTATTTTGGTACAATAGATTAGACCCCTGAGTACAGAGAGGTTGTATGACATTTTTGAGGTTGCCCAGTGTAACGAAGACCAAGTCAGGCTCAGCTTGATTTCTGCTCTCCTGCCTGTGAAATCTTCTCTCCCAGGATGATGGGCCTCTCTGCTTTAGAGGTGGTGTTGAATGGCTTATGATCCTTAACTCAGTTTATTTGCTTTGTAATTTTTTGGAAAAATCTCTCCAGATCCCTTATTTCTCCTTTTGTAGGATGAACATAAACATACTTGTCTGTGAAAGTCTTTGAGCGTGTTGATTCAAAGTCAACACAATTACTATTTTTATTGAGTGCACATGAGGTGCCTGCGTATGTTAGGCCATTTCTTTCTTTTTTTTTTTTTTTTAAAGATTTTTATTTATTTATTTGTCAGAGAGAGAGAGCACAAGCAGGGGGAGCAGCAGAGGGAGAGGGAGAAGCAGGCTCCTCACTGAGCAAGGAGCCCGATGTGGGACTCGATCCCAGGACCCTGGGATCATGACCTGAGCCGAAGGCAGGCGCTTAACGACTGAGCCACCCAGGCGTCCCTTAGGCCATTTCTTAAACACATCCTGTGAAATGGCTCTAACAGCCCCGTTTAATAGATGAGGAAACTATGGCTGGGATTTAATTCCAGGTCGGTCTGCTGTCATACGTCAGTCTCCCTGCTGTGGAAGAAAAAGAGAGTGAGATCCCAGGTCAGTAAAAATTAGCATTGCCTCCAGATTTCAGTTTAACTGGTACTGTTGTTTATCATTTCCTTTTACTTAATCTTTGGTGACTGACTGGTGACTAGTAGTGAAGTTGGCATGCCTGGGTTTCTTTTTGCCTTGGGCCAACTATCCTCTGGGGAAGGCGCTAAACAACAGTATTAAAGAGTAGAGAAATAGTCACGGAGGATATCAGGAAAGGAAGGTGCAACAAAGGATGGGTTTTTTTTTTAAGATTTTATTTATTTGACAGAGAAAGAGAGAGAGAGAGAGCTCAAGCAGGGGGAGCTGCAGAGGGAAAGGGAGAAGCAGGCTCCCCGCTGAGCAGGGAGCCTGATGTGGGGCTCCATCCCAGGACCTTGGGATCATGACTTCAGCCGAAGGCAGATGCTTAACTGACTGAGCCACCCAGGTGCCCAAAGGATGGATGTTTTAAAGACTGGATCATTAGTCTCTGAATAACTACTCATAGTCCATACCTCCTGCTATTTCTTTTTTTTTTTTTTCTTAGATTTCATTTATTTATTTGACAGAGACACAGCAAGAGAGGGAACACAAGCAGGGGGAGTGGGAGAGGGAGAAGCAGGCTCCCCGCTGAGCAGGGAGCCCGATGCGGGGCTCGATCCCAGGACCCTGGGATCATGACCTGAGCCGAAGGCAGACGCTTAACAACTGAGCCACCCAGACACCCCCATACCTCCTGCTATTTCATTTCATTTCCATATCCTATTTTCATTTTGGAAAAGGTTAGATAATTAATTTTTTCATTTTCTGACTAAAAATAGTTGTTCTTTTCTCATAAGTATAGAGTATAAGTATAGACTTAATAGATAGCTACATAGAAGCTATTACTAATACTTGAAATTTTGTGCTTTGGTTTTTAGTAATAATTGCAAATAATTGAAAATGTTTCAGACATTTACTCAGCAGGTATATAGTCCTGCATTAAAAAAAAAAGTGTTTATGGGGACTCAGTATATTTTGTACAGTTCTTAAGGGAAACAGCTTTTGACTTTCTGATCATCATCTTCCTGTGATAGAGTGAACTTCTTCCCAAATAAAGAGTGATCTATAATCAGGAAGCACCTGATGGCACCCTTTCAGCAGATCACACAGCAGGACCCACATGAATAGAGCTAACAAGTTTGGTCCATTAAACCTAGTGACTCGAACAAATTTTTATTATCCTTTTGTAAAAATGCAAGCGCTGCCTCATACAAAAACCAGTTGTTCCCTAATGAAGTGTTTCAGCATGTTCATATAAGTTGATGGCTTCATATGGCTAGATTATTACCGCATCAACTATTAGCTTCTAATAACATGCTCCTGTCTTGCTTTAATGACATACTGTGCTCAGAATACTCAACTATGGGCAGATGTTTAAGAATATTATTTTTTCTTCTTGGCTATTCATTAATTCCCAACACCCACTCCTGATTAGGATGCAAGATATTTTCTTTCAGATGTGGAGTCTTTAATTACCCAATCTAACCAAAAAAAGGACAGGCAGCATGCCAGGAATTTGCATCGAAATGCTGGAGTGTCATCGTCTCAGACTTCTTACCGTTGACCGTAGGACACAGATGTTAAGTGTTGGCTTCTGTCACTCCACTTATCTTCCAAAGCCAGTGTATTAGTAAAGAACATGCAGCTCCAAGAAAGGGAATGTGAAGTACACTATACACGGTTTTAGCAAAAATCAAATTGGTGGTTTCATTAGGGGATTTGGAGGGGGGGACCCACAACCTCATTGCAAGATGGAGTAGGTACTCTAAACTAGCTGCACTCTCTCCATGAAACACATGATGGGCTTTACTCTTAAACTAATGGCTTGTCTGATGCCACG
The DNA here is from genome assembly GCF_964656455.1 of Halichoerus grypus. NCBI lineage: Eukaryota > Metazoa > Chordata > Mammalia > Carnivora > Phocidae > Halichoerus > Halichoerus grypus. The sequence continues at coordinate 156,668,062 of NC_135715.1, read as the reverse complement.
AGTAGCCCTTTTTAAAAGTGGGATTAAAGGATTCATTGAATTCAGTTTTGTAAGTGATGAAAATGATACTTTAACACCTGAGTTTTAGATTGCATTATTCTTATTTCCTAAAAACATGGACCCTTGGGGATCAATAGAAAAGCTATTTTTTGGCGGGGGGTACATACATATTTATTACCAAGAACTCTCTCAGAAGTTTGAGTTCTTTTAGGTCTTGACAAAGTGGATCTTCCAGCTTCCTTGTCTTAATTATACAACCTGAACAGTTACTCTTATCTCCCAGGTAACAAATTAACCATCTTGCTCCCCCTAGTGGAGTTGTAACTCTACTTCAAAGTTCGGGAATACTCTATCAATACACATTTGATGCTGTGTCTTATTTTTGGAAACCAGGTATTTTCCCATTTTATCTTCAAAGACTGACAATAAAATTTAAAAAAATACTGCACTGGAGGGGCTGGTAGGGGATGTGGGTAGAGAAAGTGGCTTTTGGTGATGAATTTTCAGTTCCTAGTGTTGGCAAGATTAGCTGCATGATTTAAAATGGCTGCTAAATTCCAGGGGCCTTTCTGCTCTGCACTTCTGTCTTAGAGGGATCCAGTGTCATCAGCCTGGCAGACGGTCACCTCTAGAAGGCAGCTGTCAACACTCCTGGAAGAGACGGTGGGGTATTAATAGTTAGTGATGTTGGAAGACAAGGACAGGTCCCATCTGAATATTGAATCCCACTTGTGCCATTGGTCGAGTAGGTCCAGGAAGTATGTTCTGCCCTCTGAATCTATTTGAGGGACTGTGCCAATATCCACAGTACATGGCAATCATTTCTAGTTTATACTTGCTAAGCATGCTAAGGGAATTTTAGTAATTGATGCTGAACTTATTGCATACCTCTCTTAAGAATTTCAGTTTCTTTAGGTTATGATAACCTACCAGTGGTTTCATGGTATTGTAATCCCCCCTTTTCTTTTCCTGCCAGTATTTGTCTTTCCCAACTTTGACCCTTGTTATGAGTTTGTATTTATTCAACTTTGTACCCTAATGCACACAGAGCACTAACATTTTGTATATGCTAGCGTTGAAGTGTGTGAAACTTCATAAAGAAATACCTGTACATACCAAGGCTTAGGACTCTGTTCGTTTGCAGGTGAGACTTTGCTTCTAAGCCTTATCAAGGTCAAGGCAAACTCTCTGGTAGATATAGTGGTTGTCAAATTAATGGTCAATGGAGTATAAGTACTTGACACTTATGAGCAAGAATATCATAATTAGAATATTCCCCCTTTCTTAAAATCATGTAATGGAGGCAGTATTTAGATGTATCTTTTTTTTTTTTTCCCAAATATTTATTCTCAGGGTAAGTATTTAGGGAAAAATAAAACAGCAAGATTGGATTAAAATCCCAAAAAAAGGAATGCCAAAGTGCTCTCTAGGTATGTTTTATTTGGGAGGGTGGAGAAAAAAAAAAGAAACACCCATAATGTGTTTTTTTTTTTTTAATATTACTTGCTAAAAAGTCACAGTAATTTAGTTCAAGAATTACATCTAAGCAAACACACAGCATCTGTCCAGCAAAGCATGCATCTGTGAAGTTCTGATTTAGAATCCCATGATGCTTGGATTCACAGTTGTGAAGACAGTGACGTTGTCATGGTGGTGACCCGGCCCCGCTGGGGCTAGAGGTCTCCATCTAGCAAGACTCTGGGCTTTGGAGAACAGGCACTTTTCTCTTCCCCAGGGAGTGTGAGGGATTTTTGTGTGAATCAATGTGTATCTCTGTGTATACATGCATGAGTGTCGATACAGTTGTGTATGTATAGGTGAAAATGCACGTACAGGTGGTATATGTGTGTATAGATGTGACTGCAGGATTGGAAGAATGGCTTCTTTCCAATGGATGCTGGAAATTCTCTGCATTGACAATAGTCTGTAAAGCAGCTTTTAGCAGAGCTAGGCCCAGAGGTGTTGGGCACGTGTGCACGCCATTCTGGGTATCGATGATACCCTTCAAAATAGTCTCAGTGACTGGGCGTGGAGGTATTTGGGAAGCTCCCTGCTGAAGGACTGTGTTGGCATCCTTGTCTGGCAGCCTTGTCAGGGCGGCTCTCCTTGAGAACATTCCAGCCATAGCTTAGAACCCTTGAGAGCTAAAGCAACAGAATATCTGTATGTGTTCCTTATGCTCATGAGTGACAAGAGGCTTTGCTTAACTAGCTGTGTTTCCTTGAAGTGACCAACTAGTGACACATGAACTATTGGTCACTTAAAGGGAACTAAAGTTTGAAAAAAATTGTCAAATTCTACATTAGCAGTGTTAAGTTCTCAACTGTTAATTGATCGCTGTTCATTTAACACATAGACCCCAAATGATAAGTCTTGTCAGACTCTGCCCCTGCTTGTCATCTAAGTCCTATGGCTATTGGGTTTGTTGTTTTCTCTTCAGGTTCAAAAAGGCAGAAAAGTACACACAAGCATTTGGTCATGAGCAAAGCAGACGGAGGATTATGGAACGGATCCTGACTTTGTGTCTGATTCTGGTTTTTTTTTTTTTATTTTTATGAAATATGGTCCTTGCCATGGGGCAGATAACCCAGAGACTTGGTTTTAGCAGGTAGTCAGAAGCATGTGGAAGGATCTTCTTGTCTTTAGGCAGATCAACTAGCTGACACCAAACTAGCAGAAAACTTGCTTTCTTTTCAAGACTTCTTTCCAGCTATTTAACTGTTGGCAATTTGAGAAAATATCTTTGAATCATACACCTTGGCAAGAAGGTAAAATTGAGAGTATTTGGGGCAAAAGAAAGATATATCTATCTGTCCACTTGCTAGAAACTTTTGTGGCAGGAGGAAAACTGCAGAAAAATTCCTGGCATATTGAAATACTTATCTGCAACTTAACATTTTTATTTTTTATTTCATTTATTTGTCTTTAGAGAGAGAGAGAGTGGGGGTGGGGGCGCAGAGGGAGAGAGAGAATCTTAAGCAGGTTTGATGCCCAGTGTGGAGCCTGATGGAGGGCTCGATCTCACAACCCTGAGATCGTGACCTGAGCCAAAATTAAGAGTCAGATGCTTAACCGACTGAGCCACCCAGGTGCCCCTGCAACTTAAATTTTTAATATAATGTTTCCTCAAGGAGTCTTATTATATTCTACTGACAGTACTTATATTGGTAGCCGCAAATAACAAGAAACACCATCAGAACCTGTAAGAAAGGCAACAGGAGGATAAAAAAGAGAAAAGAAAATTTATAGGCATAGTGAGGACTGGGATTCTCATGTGGATAGCACTGGGAGACATTGAGGCAGGTCATACTGATGGTTTTACCTTAGGCCAGTGTTCCAAGAGTTAAGTGAGCATTTATTAAAAATAGATTCACAAGTCCCCACCCCAGATAGACTAACTCAGAATCTCCAGGGAAGGGATGTTGGAACATTGTTTTAACAAGCATCTTAGGTGATTCTTATGGTCAGACACGTCTGGGAAACTGCTGTCATCTGATTGCTGACTAGAACTGCTCTAAAGGGGGTGCCTGGGTGGTTGGGTCAGTTGAGCGTCTTACTCTTGATTTTGTCTCAGGTCATGATCTCAGGGTCATGAGATTGAGCCCCGCATTGGGCTCCACGCTAGGTGTGGAGCCTACTTAAGATTCTCTCCCTCTGCTCCTCACACTTTATCTCTACCGGAAAAAAAAAAAAAAAAAAAAAAAAAACCAGAAAGAAAGAACTACTGTAAAGTATTTCTAGAAGGTGTGAGTGTGTGTTGTATGTATAATTGCCGAAGTTTTTAAAGTGAAAAAAAATTGTCAAATTCTACATTAGCAGTGTTAAGCATTTCTTAATAAAAGTATCTGTTATTTGTGTTGGGTTGGATGGTTACAGAGGATTTTCCCATGTATTATCTCATTTGTTCCTAATAGCAATCCTATGAGGGCTTGAGCAGCAAAGATCATGCTCACCCCCAGATTACACATGGGAAGTGGGCTCAGCATGTAGCTGGCAAGTGGTGGAGCTGGCTTTGAACAGAGTTCTTCACCATGTGCAGCAAGCCCAACATCAACCCCAGAGCCTACCACTTTTCCTCTTTTACCCCACACTCTGGTCACCAGGTTGATAGCAACATTTCTAAGATATCAGGTTTTTTGCATGTCCACACCTTTGCACACCGTGATCCCTGTGCCTAGAATGCCTTTCCTTCCCTGTTTGCAAACTCATACTCATTCATTAAAGTGCCTTCCATGAAGCTTTTCTAGATACACTCTTCTCACCCTACCTACCCTCCAAGCAGAGCTAGTTTCTCTTTCGGCTGTGTTTCCATCACACTTTATAAATCCTTTTACTCTCTTTTGGGTCTTGGGTAATGTGGGTGAGTTCAATAATAATTGCTACCAGTATCCCCCTTCAGGATCCCCACCCCACGATTATACCACTTACTGTGTATGGACAGTGGGATGTAATCACTTCGGAAACACTCAGTGCCTTTAGTGTTGGCTATGGGAAGCGTTTGAGAATGATTTCAAGGGCTTTCCAAACATTGACAAAGAAATGTTCAGGAGGCCAGAAACTTGGCCATTAACATTCTCTAGAAGTGGAATTGTCTGGGGGTACCAGGATACATTGTCTAATGAGAGGTCGGGAACAATGGAGACTGTCTGCTTAAAACTGCAGATTTGGTAATTTCTTTGATGGGAAACTTAAGGGTGCTTCAAGGATGTCTTCAATTATGGGTGATTTTTATGTCATACTCATAGCCCCAGGCTAGATATGACTCTCTGTTATGGCTTTCAAATTGTGTTACAGTTATTTCTTTATGCAAATATTTCCCCCACTAGACCTCTAGTGAGGGTGTGTCTGAGCCACATTCATCTTTGTCTGCCAATTGATAATTGTTGAATAAACTTTTGGGGAACAAATCTTGTAGCCATCTGCATCTGAATACAATCAAATGTATTTAATTATAGTTGTAATTCAAATTCTCTTGTGTTTACAGCCACCACTGGTCCAAGCAATCTTCAGCGGTGATCCAGAGGAGATACGGATGCTCATCCACAAAACAGAAGATGTGAATGCTCTGGTAGGTGATGCTATGTTTTGCCTGCTCAGGCCCTCTTAACCTTTCTGTACCATGGTCCTCTCTGGTGTCTCGTGAAAGCTCTAGACTGCTTCTCAGAATTCTGTTTTTAAATCCACAAAATAAAATATATATGGTTAGAATGGAAATCAATCATATATAAATACAGTTATCAAAATATTAAGTATCAAATCTGTGATAGAATAATACATGTGCTTCTCTATTAGCACATTTAAATAGCAAGATACGGCAGAAGATCTAATAATGAGCATAACTGAAGAATAGTGATGAGCATGGTCAATATTTTGTGTTATCTGTGACCACGCTAGTGGGGTAGGAGCAAACCTGTGATTTCCGCAGGTGACCAAGTGACAGTTACCGGTGACACTACTGAGATTGGCTGCCTACCTTTACAATGGAAGGAAATGTGAAATTCCCATCGGAAGTCAGTAAAAATAAAGATGTACTATTTTTGCACCTAGAACCTCTGCCCTACAGTAGGGGTTGACAAATTGTGTCTGTCACCTGTTTTTGTACAGGCTACCAGCTAAGAATGGTTTTCATTTTTTTAAATGGCTGGGGAAAAAATGAAAAGAAGAATGATATTTTGTGACACATGACAATTACATGACATTCAGATTTCAATGTCAATAAATGAAATTCCATTGGAGCTCGGCCATGGCTCCTTTCCCGCTACAGCAGCCGAGTTGAGTGGTAATTAATGACAGACTGTATGTGGCCCAGAAAGCCAAAGATATTTACTCTCTGGCCCCTTTGGAGGGAAAGTTTTCTGACCTTGGCCCTAGAGGCTCCATGAACCCGGGACCAGTGGGTGAACTCGGCATCCTGTGTGTAGCCTGGAATCATATGTAATACATGTGTGTGCTTGTGGACATGTGTATTTTCTGTGAACGAGTAAAGGCATTTCATCATATTCTTAAAGGGGTGTATGGCCCCTAGAAGATTAAGAACCCCTGGATCAGGAAGTTCTTGAAATAAACAAACCTGCAATGAAGAAAAGTGAAAAGAGTTAGTCAATAATTTACCCTTTTGATAGTTTCCTAGCCCTAGATTGAACAAGCAAGTATATGCAGTACACGCTACTAATTCTCTTACTGTAAGTCAATTACCTTAATGCTCTAGTCCTTCGGGGAGAGGAGTTGTCTTTGAAATCTCTAGTGTCAGGTAGAAACAACAGAGAGAGTCAAACACATCAGCAGAAGAAGAGCTTTGCCACAGGGAAATGAATTCTGTCTGAGGTGGGATCTCTCTCCGGTGGGCTGAATGCTTTATCCAGGAGAGTCCTTTCGTGCAGCCTTCGTTCTGTGGCAGAGTGCAGGTTGGTGTGGGTTTTTGAAAAAGCTTTTGGCAGCTTCTCCCCAGCTGACACTGAAAACAATGGGGCAGTGTTTTATGATGTTTTTGCAAAGTAAGCACAGATGAGGCCAGGGACAGACTCCTCGAAAAGGCAGTTGGGCATTTGTCCAGAGCCCGTGGGGCCTGACCTGGGCTTCTGAGAGGAGCTGAGGCAAGCCGGCTGACCTGCCATCACTGGAATTGGCCTCGCCTATTTTGTGGCTGTGGCCCAAGCCCAGGCAAGCCCAAGGCAAAGTTAGTTATTATCTTTTCCTGATGACTATGAGCAGACAGAACTTTTGTTCAGTCATACATACTGAGAACGATTGCACTGTCCTCTGAATGGCCTTTATTTCTCCTTAGGAAAGTGACAAACGGTTGCTGGCTGGTACAGGTTAGGAAAGCTTAACTTTAGTTGTAACCTAACTGTATTACTGAATCAGATAGGTTAACCATAGTAACACGTAGACCACAAATGATAATTGCGCAAACATAGGAGAAGCTTAGTTCTCTTGTGAACAGATTAGAGAGGTGGCTCATTTCCACATAGGGTCCCAGGTATCAACATGTAGCTTCTAAGGCCACCAAAGGGCTTCATCTTCAGTCCAGCCAGCCAGAAGGGGAAAGGGAACAAGGAAGGAGAGCTTAGGAGGATTTTTATGGATCGTCTTGGAAGTGGCATAATCACTTGCACACACAACCCATTGACCAGAACTTAGTCCCACGCCACACCTAACTACAAGGGAGGTTGCGAAATTCATATAGCTGTGTCCCTAAGGATTGGAGAACATGAATAGTTAGCAATCTTGGCCACACCAAGTTTTGGTACTGTAGAATTTTTTTTTTTTTTAAAGATTTTATTTATTTATTTGAGAAAGAGAGAATGAGAGAGAGCACATGAGAGGGGGGAGGGTCAGAGGGAGAAGCAGACTGCCCGCCCAACAGGGAGCCCGACGCGGGACTCGATCCAGGGACCCCAGGATCATGACCTGAGCTGAAGGCAGTCGCCCAACCAACTGAGCCACCCAGGCACCCGGTACTGTAGAATTTTAAGGAATTTGAGTGTTAACACTTACTTGTCTGTGTAGGTCTTACTCATTTAAGAGTAATTTACTGAGTTCAGACCCAGTGTTGGGTGCTAGGGCTATAGCAGTGAGAAGATCACTCTTTCCCTCGTGGAGCTTGCGAGTTGGCAGAGAAGTCAACAATGAGAAATCATACTGGCAGCCATTTTGAAAGGGGAAATGCAGGACACTATTAGGGGCCCAGGTTAATCATGAGGGACTGATGAAGTGATGTGCAAACTGACACCTAAGGGGTGCTGTTGTGGAGTTTGGATGTGTGGGCTTTTGGATACGTCAGCAGGGAGGGGTGGGATAGGGGGAGGAAAAGCAATACATGAAGGAATGCCTGACTTCCTTCTGGTGATGGTGTGGCTCCATGGGGTCCCAGTGCTTTCCTCTGCTCTCTCCTCTGTTGACCCCCCTCTTCCTATCCCCCTCTTCCTTCCCTCAGGTGAGTGTAAAGAACCTCATTTGATTTTCTCCTCTCTTAGCAGGTATGTTGGAGACAGTGAGCTGTTCTCTTAATGTCATGGTTTTCTTTTGTCAGTACTTCTTTGGTCAGTCGTGTTGACTATCTTGCTGGGGGTGGCTTAGGCAGTTTAGGGAAAGTGATGGTTAACGAAGGGCATATGGAGATGGAAGACAAATAAGGATTAGCAATCTAAGTCTGGAGCTTCACTTCAGGAGGGAAGAGAGGCCACTCACCAGTACATTTAAATGTCAAGGAAGGGAAATAAATAATGGAGGAGCCTCCTGTTAATGGGAGGACAATATCTGTCTTCTTCTCTTCTCACCCTTTGCTTTTCTTTATTTACCTATATTTATTTTTCCTTTTTATCCTAGGTTCTGATTTTTTTTTTTTTTTTTTTTTTGCTTTCTTTTTTCTTCCACACCTTCCTGTGTCTTTTGATGGGTTGCTTCTTTTCTTTGATATAAATATCCTTTGATTGGGTGATCCTGATATGGGAAATGATCTCATTTAGCTTTGCCTCTTGGTGTTTTTCCAAGCTTTATTTCCCGCCAGCAGTATTCATGGACCCTATGGATCAAGCGAAGTTTTTCAACCCATTGATATTTATTTTTTTCTCACTTCTCCACTGTTCCCATCCCATCTGCCCTTTTAGACCTATTGTTTCCTCCACTGAGTTGTCCTAATTCTCCCTTCCTTTCTGCTGCCTCTTCTGCCACCTCCCTACCCAGCCAAAGAAACCTCTATCTGCTCTCACCTCGCATAGCTCCTTGTATCTCACTGACTATTTTACTTGAGCTATTTACTTTTGAGAGACTATGTGCTTGATGACATGGTGGCCATGTCATTCATTCTGTTTTGGTCAGTGGCCCCATTTAGTCTTTGCAGCACATGTTGAGTGAATGACTAAACCTTGCTTTATTACTTATGTTGAGCCAATTTGTGGTGGCCTATTTTTCATTTCTGCCGATGAGGACACATTGTCCAATAGTGTCTGGCTTTGTTAGTGTCCCTCAGGTCTCAGTTGTAAGACTGAAAGTTCTCTTTGTAAGATTGAAAATCTATAGGTGGATTTGAGGAGCCACTGAAGAATCAGGAAGGGTACTCTTAGTCTCCCTGTGGTTTCTCTGGCTAGTGGCATGTCAGGGCCTGGAAATGTGGGAAGACAATGTACACTCTGAGAAATCCATTTAAATGGACCTACATGTGTTTGATAACTAGAAAGATTTTAGAAAGCTTTATCAGACTAACAAATTGAGCTCAAGGTGGAGTATCTGAATTCAAAATGAATGCACAGATCCTGAAAACCAAAATTTGAACTCAATAAAGTCATTTTTGGGAACATGACACCAACAGACAGTTGTACAGTGCCATACTGGAATGGGGACAGAGATAATTAGTGCCTGTCATTGGTGAGTGGTGAAGACAGGGAGGGAACCATTCCATGTGAGAAGGGGCTGAAAAAACTGTTTTAGTTTTAGTTTATGTTTTCGACCTGGGAAGGACAAGAGAACTACCTTAAGTAGTTCAAATGTTGTCAAGTTAAATGGAACTAGACTTACCATTATGTCAGTGGTTATAAGCTACAGAAAATATTTCCAGCTCAAAATATAAGAAATAACTTAATAGAGCTGTATAAAGAAGTAATGAGCTGACATGACAAGTAATAAACTCCCTAGAAGACCACTAGACTGGTGGTTCTAAAGGAGATGAATTGTAGCACATGGGCTACTCTCCTACCCTGCACCCTTACCCAACATTGCTAATGGTTTATGACAGTTTTTTTTTTTTCTTTGAGTCTTAAAGACCAAAATTTCTTCTTAGGACAGCACTACTAAATTGAGTTGGCTTTTAAATAGAAACCTTCCCATGCCTGGACTAGGTGATGTTTAAAGTCTTTTAACAGCCATGAAAGATGGCTAGACACTATATCCCCATGATTTACTTATTTTATAACTGGAAGTTTGCACTATTTCTTATAAAAATAGAATATATTTTTTTGAATCCACTCAGAAGGGTGCAATATGGCTCTACCTAAAGACCCTTGAGTGATAAATTTAATACCTTCTCTAAATTTTTCTCAGCTTGATTCTATCTTGTCAAATTCCCTAGAACATTAGGAATACAGACTATATAGCACAGCATTTAGGAAAAATTTTAAATGTATTTATTTGAAAGAGAAAGAGAACACGAGCGGGGTGAGGGGCAGAGGGAGAAGCAGACTTCCTGCTGAGCAGGGAGTGGAACTCCGGGGCTCAGGGCTCCATCCCAGGACCCTGGGATCATGACCTGAGTCGAAGGCCGATACTTAACAGACTGAGCCACCCAGGCGTCCCTGCACTATTTCTTTTAAAAATAGAATATATTTTTTGAATCCATGCAGAGGGTGCAATATGGCTCTACCTAAAGACCCTTGAGTGATAAATTTAATACCTTCTTTAAATTTTTCTCAGCTTGATTCTAGCTTGTCAAATTCCCAGAACATTAAGAATACAGACTATATAGCACAGCATTAAAAAAAATTTTTTTTTAATTTATTTATTTGAAAGAGAGAGAGAGCATGAGCAGGGGAGGAGCAGGGGAGAGGGAAAAGCTGACTGCATGCTGAGTAGGAAGCCTGATGCAGGACTCGATCCCAGGACCCGGAGATCATGACCTGAACTGAGGTCAGATGCTTGACTGACTGAGCCACCCAAGCGCCCCTAGCACAGCCTTTTAAGCTTCTAGATTTTTGTGTGTTTTCCCTCACTTACATGTATCTTACTTGATTTAAAAAAATTTTTTTCCCCAGAAAGTATTGATAGGGGCGCCTGGGTGGCTCAGATGGTTGAGCGTCTGCTTTCCACTCAGGTCATGATCCCAGGGTCCTGGGATCAAGCCCCACCTCTGGCTCCTGGTTCAGCAGGGAGCCTGCTTCTCCCTCTGCCTCTCCCCCTGCTCGTGCTCTGTCTCTCTCTCTCTCTGTATCTCTGTGTCTTGAAAAAAAAAGAAAGAAAGTATTGATAATAGGGATAAAAACCTGAGATGTTTTGTTAGCTTAGAGATCTGGGCACTTTCTAAATTAGACCTAAATCAGAAACTGCTGGGCACAAGGCACGCAGGCTGGAGTGGCAAGCCCTTGTCCCACAAGTGACAGAAGCGTGCTGACCCAGTCCGCTCTCACTGAGTGTTGCTGTGCAGGATTGCAGGCTCGGTGTGGCCCAGACTTCTTATATTTTTAAGAGAAAATACAGGAACTGTCTAAATTGTTACATGTTGGTTCTAAAAAGTGATCCAACATTGTTGAGGCCAACGAAAACACATCTGTGGGCCAAATCTGGCCTGCAGGCCACCGTTTTGCTAACTGTGGATGAGATCAGCAAGTATTCCGCAGTTAAGGTTTCTCTGGCCACCTGTGTCTGGAAATCCAAAGCGTGAAGCCAATGGCCTGGTGTTCTGGAGAGAGCAGTGGTCTGTGTTCTTCAAATGTCAACAGTACTTCTGGCTCACTGGCCTACGGGGAGGCTGGTGGTCCCTTCATAGCTCCAGGAGGATTGCTTTTTGTCCTGCGGGTAGGTGCCTCTCGCTCAGCACGTGCCTGGCAATACTGTCACATCTCCTGCTCCTTGTTGGACCACTGCCCGGGATGTGGGGCTGTGGTTTGGAAGCCATGACCTGTGTCCTGTAGAGAATGATTCATGAACTCCAGACGGCACTGAGCAGGCTGCAGCGATGTGGCCTCACGGCCATTTAAAACGTGTGAAGGCAGGTCTGGTTAGCATCACTCCTGATGATCCTCCAGGGGATGCCCGACAGCGTGAGGCTCCGTTTCTCCAGCACTGGCCTTGGAGGTACAAGAGTCATCCTCCGTGAATGATATATCTTACAAGGGTATGCGATTTGTACCAGCCAGATAATAGAGATAGTTGTTTGGAACTCTGGAAACACTCCAAGTGTAATGTGCTTAGTATTCCTTTGCTGAACATTGTTATAGCACAAAGAAAAATCTTGCAGTTAAAGATGTACATTGTAAATAGCTTGAGAATGTGAACATCTCTGGGATAAAGGGTTATGGCTCTTTTTTTTTTTTCCACATTAGATACTACATTTGAGGGGAGGATGTAAATAATAAATGAGCTATATTTTTCTTTGAGTCTTCTCAATCTATGTATAAATTCAGTGCAGTTGAATTTGGGGGGGGCGGGGGACGGATAGGACTTTGGTTCTGGAAACTTCATAAAATCTTCTAAACTTCAGTATCTAGAGGAATAGACATGTGAGAAGACTCTTAAAAAAGAAAATCAATGAAGGGAGAGTCTCACAAAATCTATTAAAACAAATTATAAAAGTATAGCTGTTAAAACAGTGTGTTACTGGCACAGGAATAGACAACTAAATTAGTGGAGCAGAGAGTCCAGAATTAGACCCAAGTGTATATGGACAGTTGGTATAAAACAAAGGAAGCTTTGGAAACCACAGGGATGACATGGATTACTTAATAAAGGGTGTCAAGACAAATGGCTGATCAAAAGCTGAACACTTCCCTAATTTCTTTTTCTTCTCTTTTTTTTTTAAAAAGATTTTATTTATTTATTTGAGAGAGAGAGAGAGAGCACATGAGAGGGGGGAGGGTCAGAGGGAGAAGCAGACTCCCTGCTGAGCAGGGAGCCCGATGCGGGACTCGATCCTTGGACTCCAGGATCATGACCTGAGCCGAAGGCAGTCGCTTAACCAACTGAGCCACCCAGGCGCCCTTCCCTAATTTCTTATACCAAGATAAATCTAGAGGTAGAAAATAAAAAGATGAAAGTAGTGGAATAAAAAAAGGGGGAAATATTTTTTTCAGTTGTGGGGAAGGGCTTTCTAAGCAGAATAGCAAAGATAAAAATGAAGATGGAAAATGTGGATACCTTTGAATATATAAAAACTGTGAACTTCTGTATATTAAATCATCACCAAAAACAAGATTAAAGGATAAATCAAAGATAGGTACACTATCTGTGAAAAGCATTAATATTCCTAATATAAAAAAAAACTCTTGCAAATTATTTAGAGAAAGATAAACACCTTACTAGAGAAATGGACAAAGGACATACAGAGGACACTCACCAAAATAAAAATGCGGATAGCCAAAACGTTATATGAAAGGGTGTCCAATCTCAACTTTACCCAAAACCCAAGAGTTCAAATAAAACAGCCCCATGGTGCCCGTCAGAGCAGCAAAAGGGAAAAATAAGATCTCAAGGAGGGTGTAGTTGAAGGGACACTCTGAAGCCTTTTTGGAGAAAGTTTAATTTGTACTCACCTTTGGAGGGTTTGGCAGTCTGTATCCACATTCAGCTGTGGATACACCCTTTGACACAGCAACACTCCTGGGAATATACCCTAAGGGAAATCACTGGACAGCAATATATCTGTTGCTTTGTGTTTTATAATAACAAGAAATTGGAAATTACCAGTACTTTATTTCTTAACTATACTTCAGGACATATATATGTGGCAATATTATGCTATCTTTAAAAGGGGTGGTTTATAAATAATCCTAAAATTTGTATGGAACCAGAAAAGACCCCGCATAGCCAGAGGAATGTTGAAAAAGAAAAGCAAAGCTGGTGGTATCACAATTCCGGACTTCCAGCTCTACTACAAAGCTGTCATCATCAAGACAGTATGGTACTGGCACAAAAACAGACACATAGATCAATGGAACAGAACAGAGAGCCCAGAAATGGACCCTCAACTCTATGGTCAACTCATCTTTGACAAAGCAGGAAAGAATGTCCAATGGAAAAAAGACAGTCTCTTCAACAAATGGTGTTGGGAAAATTGGACAGCCACATGCAGAAGAATGAAACTGGACCATTTCCTTACACCACACACAAAAATAGACTCAAAATGGTTGAAAGACCTCAATGTGAGACAGGAGTCCATCAAAATCCTAAAGGAGAACACAGGCAGCAACCTCTTCGACCTCAGCCGCAGCAACTTCTTCCTAGAAACATCGCCAAAGGCAAGGGAAGCAAGGGCAAAAATGAACTATTGGGACTTCATCAAGATAAAAAGCTTTTGCAAAGCAAAGGAAACAGTCAACAAAACCAGAAGACAACTGACAGAATGGGAGAAGATATTTGCAAATGACATATCAGATAAAGGGCTAGTATCCAAAATCTATAAAGAACTCATCAAACTCAACACCAAAAGAACAAAGAATCCAATCAAGAAATGGGCAGAAGACATGAACAGACATTTTTCCAAAGAAGACATCCAAACGGCCAACAGACACATGAAAAAGTGTTCAATATCGCTCGGCATCAGGGAAATCCAAATCAAAACCTCAATGAGATACCACCTCACACCAGTCAGAATGGCTAAAATTAACAAGTCAGGAAATGACAGATGTTGGCGGGGATGTGGAGAAAGGGGAACCCTCCTACACTGTTGGTGGGAATGCAAGCTGGTGCAGCCACTCTGGAAAACCTTATGGAGGTTCCTCAAAAAGTTGAAAATAGAGCTACCATATGATCCAGCAATTGCACTACTGGGTATTTACCCCAAAGATACAAAAGTAGGGACCCGAAAGGCTACGTGCACCCCGATGTTTATAGCAGCAATGTCCACAATAGCCAAACTGTGGAAAGAGCCAAGATGTCCATCAACAGATGAATGGATAAAGAAGATGTGGTATATATATACAATGGAATATTATGCAGCCATCAAAAGGAATAAGATCTTGCCATTTGCAACGACGTGGATGGAACTGGAGGGTATTATGCTGAGCGAAATAAGTCAAACAGAGAAAGACATGTATCATATGACCTCACTGATATGAGGAATTCTTAATCTCAGGAAACAAACTGAGGGTTGCTGGAGTGGGGGGTGGGGTGGGAGGGATGGGGTGACTGGGTGATGGACACTGGGGAGGGTATGGGCTCTGGTAAGCGCTGTGAATTGTGCAAGACTGTTGAATCTCAGATCTGTACCTCTGAGACAAATAATGCAATATATGTTAAGAAAGAAAAAAGAAGAAGAAGAATGTAGCAGGAGGGGAAGAATGAAGGGGGGGAAATCGGAGGGGGAGAAGAACCATGAGAGACAATGGACTCTGAAAAACAAACTGAGGGTTCTAGAGGGGAGGGGGTTGGGAGGATGGGTTAGCCTGGTGATGGGTATTGAGGAGGGCACGTTCTGCATGGAGCACTGGGTGTTATGCACAAACAATGAATCATGGAACACTATATCTAAAACTAATGATGTAATGTATGGGGATTAACATAACAATAAAAAATTAAAAAAAATAAAAATAAAAGGGGTGGTTTATGTCAATTTTTACTTATTACATACATTTATTGATAGGTAAGATCTTCAAGATATTTTTATGAATGAAACAGCCAGTTGTTAAACAGAGCATGTCATATGCATATATAAATATAAGAAGCGGTCTAGAAGAATATTCTCCAAAAGTTTAATTATAGTTGAACCTGGGTAGTGGGATTTTTGCTTTTTTGTTTATTCCTTCATGTGTTATTGATATTTTTTACATTCAACATCATGTATTATGTTGATAAATGGGAAAAACAAATACATTTATATAACACACACCACACACACACACACACACACACACACACACACGAAAGCCAACAAACTAGCTTGACAACTTGCTCATATTTCATATAAGGGTATGACTTTTTAAATGCGCTTATCCTATTTGTCTGTTTACATAGTTTAGAGCATACATCAGTGTCATGGTGCTCATTACCCATAGCGACAGACTGAGAGTTGTCCCCATCTCATGTTACATTACGAGGGCCTTTCCTATGGTATTAGTTGAAGCCTGAGGGATGGTGGTAGGAGCTGTTGTCCCTTCGGTGGGGTTCTTTTCTTCTACCGTCATGTTTCCCCCTTTTGGAGGAATTTCAGGGAGGACCCCCTGTTTTGATATTGAAGACGGAAAATATATGAGATTCTAGACAGCAGTATTGTAAAACTGCATGTCTTTTTACTTAGCTTTATGAACAACATTTCATTTCATAAATTCTGGGAAAATAATTTTTTAAAATAGAAATATAGTTGACATATAACATTGTATTAGTTTAAGGTATACAACATAATGATTCAATATTTGTATACATTGCAAAATGATTGCCACAATAAGTCTGGTAAACATCTGTTGCCATACATAGTAATAAAATATTTTTTTCCCTAACGATGAGAACTTTTAAGATCTACTCTCCTAGCAACTTTCAAATATGCAATACAGTATTATTAGCTATAGTCACTATGCTGTATATCTCCATGATTTATTTATTTTGTAACTGGAAGTTTGTATTTTTTGATGCCCTTCACCTATTTCGCCTGCCCACCCCCCCCATCTCCTGCCTCTGGCAACCACCAGTCTGTTCTCTTTATCTATGAGGTTGGTTTAGTTTTGTTTTGTTTTTTTATTCCACATATAAGTGAGATCATATAGTATTTGTCTTTCTCTGTCTGACTTATTTCACTTACCATAATGCTCTTAAGGTCCATCCATGTTGTTGCAAATGACAAGATTTCATTCTTTTTTTTATGGTTAAATAATTTTCCATTGTATATATATATATACACGACATTTTCTGTGATCACTCATCCATCAATGAACATTTGGATTGTTTTCATATCTTGGCTATTGTAAATAAGGCTGCAATGAACATGGGGTGCATATGTCTTTTTGAGTTAGTGTTTTTGTTTTCATGGGATAAATACCCAGAAGTAAAATTGCTGAATCACATGGTAGTTCTATTTTTATTTTTTTGAGGAACCTATGAACTATTTTCCATAGTGGCTGTAACAATTTACATTCCTACCAACAGTGCATGATGGTTCCCCTTTCTCCACATCCTCGCCAACTCTTGCTATTTCTTACCTTTTTGATAATTACCATTCTGACAGGTGTGAGGTGATCTCTCAATGTGGTTTTGATTTACATTTCCCTGATGATTAGTGATGTTGAGCACATTTTCATGTTCCTGTTGGCCATCTGTATGTCTTCTTTGGAAAAATACCTATTCAGATCCCCTGCCCATTTTTAAATTAGATTGGGGTTTTTTGCTACTGGATTGTATGAGTTCTTTATGTATTTTGTATATTAATCCCTTAACAGATATATGATTTGCAAATATTTTCTCTCATTCAGTAAGTAGCCTTTTCTTTTTTCTTTTTTTTATTATCATGTTCAATTAGCCAGCTATCATTAGTTTTTGAGTAGTGTTCAACGGTACATTACTTGTGTGTAACACCCAGTGCTAGTAACCACACGTGCTTTTTCTTTCTTTCTTTCTTTCTTTTTTTTTGATGCTTTCTTTTGTTGTGCGGAAGCTCTGTAGTTTGACGTAGACCTGCTTGTTTATTTTTGCTTTTGTTGTGTTTGCCTTTGGTGTCAGATTCAAAAAGTCATTGCGAAAGCCAATGTCAAGGAGCTTACCACTTATGTTTCCTTCTAGGATTTGTATGGCTCAGGTCTTACATTTAAGTCTTTAATCTATTTTGAGTTCATTTTTGGGTGTGGTGCAAGATAGTCATCCAGTTTCATTCTTTTGCATGTGCCTGTCCAGTTTTCCCAACACATTTATTGAAGAGACTGTCTCTTCCCCATCATATATTCTTGGTTTTGTCGTTGTAAATTAATTGACCATATACATGTGGGTTTATTTCTGGGCTCTCTCTTCTGTTCCATTGATCTATGTGCCTGTTTTAGGCCAATACTGTACTGTTTTGAATACTATAGCTCTTTAGTATAATTTGAAATTAGGGAGTGTGAAACCTCCAAGTTTGTCCTTCTTTCTTGAGATTGTGTTGGCTATTCGGGCTCAAAAAATAATTTTTGATCATTAGTTTCAGTTAGGATAAAAATCGAGTACAAGTTTCCAGACACTTCTTGATTTTCTTTTCTAATTTCTTTTACATTGAGAATATACTCGTAATCAGAAAAAATTTTAAAGCTTTGTGGAAAAGAAAAAAAAAACTGTGGAAAAGAGATAACTCATATTTTAAAAATGAATCAAAGATGATCACATACTCAGATTATTCTTAAAAGACATGCTTAAATTAAAAGGATATAAGGTATATTTTAGTTCGATTAGCTGTGCTGGCCCTGATTTTTACCAAGGATATTTCTTTCTGTTTCAGATGTTAAATAACCGTATAATTATGACAGCCAGAGGACTTTCCAACTGTAGTTTTATAGACATATTATGATTACAACTGACCTTAAAAGAAAAGAAAGAAATACAAAGAGCTTAAATGTAGATGTTACTCAGTGAGGGTAGACGCCTGGGGGAGGGGTGGGGTTTTTCTCAGGGAGGTTGCATGGCTGGTTATAGTCACGTCACTTGCCAACTTCCTGCTTAAAAGGATGTTCCTGGCAGTTGGTCTAGGACAGTTATGGGTACTTGCTGTGTACTTTCTAAAGTCATCGGGAGGTAATACAGGCTACCTTCTCCCTCTCCTTTAGTCTCCCTTCTTCAACACCTCCCTGGCTTTCCCTACCCACACATGCACAGATTCGCTTTCTGATATAACCCCTTCACAACCAAACCTGGTATGTCCCTGCTTCATATATTTTATTTGTTGGCACGTAATCTGTATCAGTCACACTAAAATGCATGCATGGAGGGAAAAGAACACTGGGCTAACCTCAGAGGCAGAAGCCTCTTCATCTACTCTGACCTCACTTCCCTGTCTGTACAGTGGCCACCATTACACACTTTTTATAAGGTTATAGCTAGGGAAATGAAATCCTGTTAGGATTAGATTTGGCTGCATTTGACAAAAAACCAGGAACAGTAAAATAGTAGCTTTTAATAAAATAGAAGTTTATTTTACTAAAAAATAGAAGTTCATTTATTTCCTATATACAAGTCTAGAGACAGGCTGTCCAGGACTAGCATGATACTTTGTGGTTATAGGAGCCAGTCTTTATCTCCTTTTGTGCTGCCATTCTTGGCAGGTGGCTTCTACCTCATTGCCCAGAATGACCACTTGAGTTCTAGCCATCACATCCAAATTCCAGCTAGGAGGAAGGAGGATGGTGGAAGAGGGGGTGTGCCCCCTTTCTCTAAGGATACTTCCACTGAGGATTGCTTACATATTGTACAGAACCATATCAGATGGCCATGTACTCAGCTCAAAAGCAGCATTTATTATGAAAGAAAGATGTGGGGGCAAATCAGCAGTCTTTGCCACGGTATATGAAAGACTTTTGTGACCTAGGAAATGCTTCAAGTACAAAACAAATTTATGTAAATTGCCATGAAGCAACCTCACGTTCATTCGCCCATTCACCAAGTGTTTATTAACTATTTACTGGAGACGTGGCATGAGGACCGGCACCCCATCCACTTCCTCATATATTTCTTAGTCAATTTATGTTGTCTCCAAAAAAAAGGGTTTGAGGGATTCACGTAGCTGTGATTTTCCCCCACTTTGCCAAGCATGTGGGAACAGAACTTCGCTAAGGTACTATATCCCTTTCTTTGGGAGGAGGGAAAGGGAAGGGTGACATTGGAGCATGTAATAAATGGCAGCTCTCTAGCTCATCAATATAGACTGCGTGTTTTTCCCTCCAGCTCATAGAGATCCTGTCTTTTGTCATCAGTGCTTCATGTTGATTTATATCTTGTGTCCTCACTTACTTTGGATAGATGCCTTTTTCCCTATTTAAAGCACATGTGCTGGATTAGCTCTTCATCTTCTGCCCTCTTCCTTTCACATAGGGAACACTGTGTTTGAACAGGCATGTCTTTTATTTGGGAAGCAAAGATATAAATAGATAGATGGATAGAGAGATCCATCAGTGGGTGGGTGGACGGATAGATGGATAAATATAGATAAGCAAGCAAGCATGCATAACCTAATCATCAGGCAGCATTGTCCCTTACTGGCTGTTTCTCAGGGGGGTCCCAGAATGTGCAGGACCCCTAAGAAAATAGGATCTACAGTCGCAGGCTCAAGATACTCCATTTGGAAGGAATTCAGAGATGTCTAATATCCTTCATTCTAGTTTTTCAGGAATTGATGGTAGTGGGCTTTCTTTTTTTCATCTTGTTTTATTATGAAAATGTTCAAAGAGTCAGAAAACAGCCACAAACCCACCACCGAGATGGAACAAACGTTAACACTTTGCCGTATTTACTTAATAAAAAACACAAAATGAAATTTTATAGATGTAGAGCTTTTCTCCCACATAAATACATGGTCCTTGGGTCATTCATGTCTTTACATAAATCCCACCTTATCTGGGACACCGTCCCCAGTCTTCCTATGTAAAACCACCCCTTCTATCAGCCTCCAACCTCTGCTTGCTAGCAGTTTTCCCTGCTTGACATATGTAGTGTATTTATTTGCTTGTCTTCTGTCTCCCTCCGTGGGCATGTCAGCCTGTGAGAGAGCTGGATGTGGCTTTGTTCCAGATGAATCACCTGCGTGTCCAGCGGGGCTGGCGCAAACGAGAAGCCAATGAACAGAACTCAAGCCTCTTTTAGGCTTCCTGGCCCGTCACCTCTCTCCCTGCTTCTCTCCCCTGGGGGAACCACTGTCCTGAAGTTTTATATATCTTCCCCATCCTTGTCTTTATATAATCTAATTTTATTTATCTCTATGTGTGTGCATTGTGTATACATACTCCAAAACAATAGATGGTGTTGTGCATCTTTAAAAAATATTACATATGCAAACTATTTATATCCTCTGTCACTTGCTTTTTCTCACTCAACATTATGTGTTTGAGATTTATCTATGTGGATACATGAACATTTACTTCATATATTTCATATTCCTACAATATTCCTTTTAGGATTTTATCCCAGTGGGTCTATTTTTGGCCAGAGCCTTTTGTTTTTTAGTTGTTTTTAAAGATTTTATTTATTTATTTTAGAGAAAGAGAGAGCACCCAAGAGCAGAGGGGGAGGGAGAGGGACAAGCAGACTTTGCACAGAGCACGGAGCCTGACCCGGGGCTGGATCCCACAACCCTGAGATCTTGACCCAAGCTAAAACCAAGAGTTGGTTACCCAGCTGACTGAGCCACCCAGGCGCCCCTTGGCCAGAGCCTTTTAATATCAAGATATCACCTTTCTTTTGTCAGGGACTCTCTGAGTTTGACCTGTGGTAACAATTGTATCAATTCTAGAAATGGGTTAGAAAATGGATAATATGGTAAATTTTATGTGTATTTTACCATAATTAAAATATTTAAAAACTTATACCAAATTGTATACTTGGGGAAAAAATAAGTTAGAAGGGGAACCAAGTAAGTGTGTTCAATAAGAATTGTACTCTTTGTAAAAATAAAATCACTGTAAATGGTATTTTTAGAGAGTGAATTTTACTCAGCACCATTGAATATGTTTATTTATAAAATTCTTTTTCAAGGAATTATGATTTCGTTCTTGGTACTTTTAGGTAGAGGGAGAGAGAGAGAGAGAGAGATGGAGAGGGGCAGAGGGAGAGGGAGAGAGAGAGAGAATCCCAAACTGAGCGTGGAGCCAGATGCAGGGCTCCATCTCACAACCCTGAGATCATGACCTGAGCTGAAATCAAGAGTCGGACGCTTAACCTACTGAGCCACCCAGGCACCCCTCGATCTTAGTACTTTAGAAAATAGATTTCCCTCAAAGAAGACAAACAGATGGCCAGCAGGTACATGAAAAGGTGCTCAACACCACTAATCATCAGGGGGATACAAATGAAAACAATGAGCTATCACCTCATACCTGTTAGAATGGCTAATATTAAAAAGACAAGTTGGTGCAGCCACTGTGGAAAAGAGTATGGAGGCTCCTCAAAAAGTTAAATATAGCACTACCCTATGATCCAGCAATCCCACTTTTGGGCATATTTCCAAAAGAAATGAAATCATCATCTTGAAGAGATATCTGCATTCTTAAGTTCATAGCAGCATTATTAACAGTAGCCAAGGTGTGGAAACAAACTAGCTGTCTGTGGATGGATGAATGGATAAAGAAAACATGATACACACGCACACACACACACACACACACACACACTGGAATATTATTCAGCTAAATATTATTCAGTTAAGAAAGAAGGAAGTCCTGTCATTTGCAACAACATGGATGAACCTGTGGGATTTTATGCTAAATGAAAAAATAAATAGACCGAGAAAGACAAACTTTGCATGGTATCACTTATGTGTGGAATCTAAAAATGAATGAGTGAATGAGTGCAAATATGTGAGGTGATAGATGTGTTATGTCCATGGGGGGAATCTTTCCACAGTGTATGTATCTATCAAATCATCATGTTGTACACTTTAAATATCTTAACAATTTGTCAGTTATATCTTAATAAAGCTAGGGAAAAAAAGAAAATAGAATTCCCTCAGATGAATCACATATTTCAATATATAGTCCCCCCATATTAGTAAAGCTTTAGTGGCTTTTCTTTCAAGGAGGGAAAACTAGAGAACAAATATGTCAAGTTGCTCTACAGTAGTATTTAGAATTCTTGGTTTTCCTTTTTTAAGGTTGTTTTATTTTATTTTTTTATTTTTTAAAAATTTATTTATTTATTTGTCAGAGAGAGAGCACAAGCAGAGAGAGCTGCAGGCAGAGGGAGAAGCAGGCTCCCCGCTGAGTAGGGAGCCTGATGCAGGGCTCGATCCCAGGACCCTGGGATCATGACCTGAGCGGAAGGCAGCCGCATAACCGACTGAGCCACACAGGTGTCCCAGAATTCTTGTTTTTTGACAAGATTCTAGAAGTCAGAGAAGTCCATTTTTGCTGTAACATGACAATCTGACTCTAGATAAGGTACAGAATAACTTCAGTGCCTGGCTTTTCTTTAGTACACATTTGAGTATCCTCCTTCTGAGCTTCCTATTAAAAGAATACTTGTTAGAGGACAAGGTTTTATTTAAAAAGCATTTTGTAGATTTTGTAGATATAATTGAAAAAGTTAGGAAAGATCTTACCATCTGTAATTTTGAATAATGACTCAGTAGTCCTTGGCTAAATGCGAAATTGTTCTAGAAAGATCACATGATTGACCCTGTTTTGCATTTTGCTCATAAAAATCCTTCGGGGCTATGAATGAATATCTTGTTTCTAGAGATGTAGTCAGACTTTAGTTAGCTATATAGCAATTTCAAAACAGGTCTTGTTATGCATTTCCTAAATTTGATTGGTAATTTCCTTGAGCCCTAGTAAACTTGAATATTTAAAGACAATATTTAACACACAAGTGTCAGTTAAATTAACTATCAGAGTATGGTTTTCTCTCTTCTTCTATTCAATCAGCAGATGTTTACTGAGCATCTACCACATTCCTGGCATTGTGCCAGGGGCTGAGACTATCAAAGGAATAGGACAGTGTTCCTGCCCTCCTGGGTTGTAGAATCAGGTGGTTGAGACAGATATTTAACCGAGCTGTCAAAGGAAATGATCAGTGCTACAATTGAAGTAGAAATGTTCCGTCACTGCACACTCCCCATGTGGCCAGGACTCTTAGTGCAATAGATTGACCAACCCTCGACAACAGTGTCAGGAAGTGCAGGGATAGGTGTCGGGGTGGGGATGGTGGGAGAACTGTTAAGCCCACCTACCATCTTTATCAACTTCTTTTTCCAAGCTACTACCGGTAACGATAATGATGGTAATTTATTATTTGGGCAATTGATCTTTTCTCAGTCTTATATAAAGTATGACTAAAAAGATGTTTAGAAACTTTTAATTTTATTGAATTAAAAAACAGACTTTATTTCTTAGAGCAGTTTTAGATTCACAGCAAAATTGAGAGGAAGGGGGACACCTGGGTGGCTCAGTCAGTTAGGCGTCTGCCTTCGGCTCAGGTCATGATCCCAGGGTCCTGGGATCGAGCCCCACGTTGGGCTCCTTGCTCAGCGAGGAGCCTGCTTCTCCCTCTGCGTGCTTCTCCGCTCTCCCTGCTTGTGCTCTCTCTCTTTCTCTCTGTCAAATAAATAAATAAAATCTTAAAAAAAATTGAGAGGAAGGTACCCTTCTATCCCCCACCCCCACACATGCATGGCCTCCCCCGTTATCAACATCCCCCAACAGAGTGGGACATATTACAGTTCATGAACCTGCATTTTCACATCTGTACACCATTTCCACCCCAAAGTCCATAGTTTACATTAGGATTTACTCTTGGTGTTGTACATTCTATGGGTTTCAACAAATGTACAAGGACACGTAACCACCATCATAGTATCATGCGGAATAGCTTCACTGCCCTAAAAGCCCTCTGTGCTCTGCCTATTCACCCCTTCCTCCCCTGTTTTATGGAATTTTACGTATAACCTAAGCAAGAAGAGTTTTGAAGCTCAAAAGCAGCTCCAACTAGACTGCCTGCCAGAGCCCTCCAAACACATTCTGGAATTACCGCTGACGGTGTTAGCCCCTTTGGTCATCCATGCTTCTATTTGAGAGCTGCTGTATTTAGCACAAATGCCCAAAGTTGATGTCAGGATCTGTGGCATTAAATCCTGCATTTTAAAACCAAGGAGTGGGGTGAATGTGTTCATGGCCAACTTGTTGGTCACCATCCTCCCTCCCTCATCACACATTGACCGCATTCGTCTTTACAGAAAAGTTGGAAGTCCCCAGACAGAACCACCTGTGTACTCCTGTGGGTTGGGGGTTTTCTGTGCTCCAGATGTCTGATTACAATACAAACAGACCTATCTGCTTTTAGGGAAGCAAATGTTTTCTGTGTTCAACTGAGCTTGTAAAATTTCATTAAGAAGCTAATCATTTGCCCTGATTAAGTAAACACTGGATGTTTGGCATGAATATTTTAACTTCCTATTTCCAAGCTGGCTCAGCCTTCTTGAGGTTACTGATTGTCAGCTGGGACCAATAATTTTTCAGTCACCTGTGCGGTTTTCCACTCTATCATCGCAGACTGCCCTCCCCATCCCCATTCAACTGGGGAAGAAAACCAAGGCTCTCCCTGAGCCCCAGCCATGAAGCTGGTCCTCTACTGCTCATTAGAGGACTTTTCTCTCACAGTCTAACCAGTGAATCTCATAGCTGCCGGCTCCTGTGCAGAGCAAGAGACTAAATTCTGTGTCTTTTTCTAATTCAACTTGAGATTGCCACCATTTTCCATCCTTCCACGTTTGCTTTTATAAACATTTTTTGGCTTTAACAAAGATCGGAGTTTTTCTTAGTGACA
The DNA here is from genome assembly GCF_964656455.1 of Halichoerus grypus. Classification (NCBI taxonomy): domain Eukaryota; kingdom Metazoa; phylum Chordata; class Mammalia; order Carnivora; family Phocidae; genus Halichoerus; species Halichoerus grypus. Next base: position 156,642,940 of record NC_135715.1, on the reverse strand, counting down.
TTAAGTATATGTCTATGAATATGTACTTAATATTAAGCATTTATTTTCAAACCTGGGAAAGAGCAAAAGAGATAAAGATGCACAAAGCTTAAAACAGTTGCTGACAGTGACTCAGACATTATTAATACTGTTGTAGGCATGATGAACTGGAATGGTGGTAGAAAGGTTTTCTCTGGGGAAGAATACATTAGATACCATTTTCCAAAGTGTGTTTCTCAGAGCCTCAAACAAATCTGGCAAGTGTTTAGAAGGGGAAAAAAGAGGTTTTGTGGCTAAATAAAACTGGGAAGTACTCCTCCTGCAAAATTCCTTGTGTTTTAGTGATTTACAGTGCGCATTGCCATATTAAAGGCTGTGAGAATTTCTGCCATAAGGAAATTTGTTCAACTTTCCTTTTTTTTTTTTTAAGATTTATTTATTTGAGAGAGAGAGAGAGAGAGAGAGCGAGCATGCAGGGGGAGGGGCAGAGGAAGAGGGAGAGGGTGGGAGAACCTCAAGCAGACTGTGCTAAGCCAGAGCCCAACGCTGAGCTCAACATGGGGCTTGATCTCACGACCCCAAGATCACGACCCGAGCCAAAATCAAGAGTTGGGTGCCTAACCAGCTGCGTCATCCAGGCACCCCCATTTAACTTTCTTAAACAAAGTGTTTTGCAAAGTCATTTGGCTACAAATGCCTACTTTTTTGTTTCCTTAATTTTAATCTATCACCTGGAACTGACCTTCAAAACCAGTAGAATACACTTGTACTTTGTTGTAGAATGAGAATCTCTGGATAGTCTAGGGCAGTGGTTCTTGAACCTGCGTGTGCATCAGAATCCTGGAGGGCTTGTTAAAATACAGGTCGCTGGGTCTTACCCCCAGAGTTTCGGATTTGAGAAGTCCAGGGTGGGCTGAGAATCTGTATTTCTAATAAGTTCCCAGGGGATGCTGCTGCCGCCGGTGGGGCCCACACTTTGAGAACAGCTCGTCTGTGGTCAAGCTGGAAGGAAGACAGAAGTTCCAGGGGGTAGCGGTGGTACTCCAGGGGTGCTGCTCGACAACGTGCAGGTTAATGTACTCCTGTGGTCTCTACTGACTGAGCCTGCTGTGTTCCAGGCACTGTGCGAGATGCTGGGGGTGCATGCACGGGTGGTGGACGCAGGCCTGGTCTTTGCCTTCAGGAGCTTACAGGGTAGTGGGAAGGCAGGCAGTAAACAGGCACAGGAAATGAGTCAGTTGGTCCAGATAAATTGGGAAGACCCCTGCGAAGGAAGCCTATAGTGTGCTTTGATACCGAACAAAAGTTGGTCTGGAAAAATCTCTGGGAGGTGGCAGTGACATTGAAGCTGAGACAGGCCGTGAAAAACTGGGGGGCCCTGAGATGTTGAGGTTAATGATTTAGCCAGGATAAAGACATGTGTGAAGGCCCTGATGGGGTAGGGGAGAGTGGCAAGTTCCCGGAGCCAAAAGAAGGCCGGTGTGGCTGGAGGCCAGTTAGCAAGAGAGAAAGTGCAAGAAAGGGAGGTCGGAGAGGAGACAAGGAAGGGCCAGGTCAGCAGAGCTCAGTGACAGAGTTTGGGTTTCATCCCAAGTGCAGAAGACTCCGGTGAGCATTTAAAGTTGTGTCGTGTGAAGGCAGGGGTGTGAGGGGGAAGAGCGGATGCTGGGAGAGCAGCAGGAAGACGGTGGCTGGCGTCAGGGTGGAAATGGGGCTGTGGCGTGGCCAGGGCCGCTGTGTACTCGTGGGCTCTAGGGGGCGCCACTCACATGGGTTGCTTGTATCTACCGGAGGTGGAGACACCTGGATGGCTTCTGGGCATATTACAGAGGTGGATTATACAGGACTTGATGATGGATCAGATGTGAGGCTTAACGAAGAGAGAGGTGCCAAGAACGACTCCTGGGCTTCTGGCCTGAGCAACAGACAGGAGAGGAGGAAGAGCGCAAAGAGATGGAGGAGGTGCCACTTCATCTCTGAGAGAGGGCCCAGAGCAAAGGGTTACTTTTCAGGAGACTGTGAAATGACCGTGGCCACTGTTATTCTGCAAACACAGTAATTGGCCTTTTGCTGGCACACAAAAGAAATGATGTTGGGGTTTGAGGAGCGTTCTTATTAGAGAGTTGCCCTATATATCACAGATCAATGGCTGCCTGGTTGCCCTGAATTAGAAAACAAATAAGGCCATTTAACACTAAACATAATGTTGTCTTTCTCTAATAATTCAGAGAGCACTTCAGAATCTCACAGAGACCTTTAGTGTTGTGTGAAACAAACCACACCACAATTTACTGGTGAAAACAGCCATTTTATTATGCTCATGGATTTTGTGGGTTAGGGATTAAGACAGGGCATGGCAGGATAGCTTGCCTGTGTTCCATGATGTCTGGGCTCCCCTGGAAAGACTCGTCAGCTGGGGGGACTTGACGCATGGGGGCAGGAGTCGTCTGGAGAGGTCTTCACTCCCATGCCTGGCGGGTGATGCTGGGTCTCAGCCTGCGCACCTCCACACGGCCTCTCCGCCGGGCGCGGGCCCTTCTTCACGGGACAGCGCCTACAGGCCCTTTGAACTTCTGACATGGCAGCTTAGGGCTCTAAAGGCAAGTCATCGTTGCAAAGATCTTGAATCTCTAAATTATCCAGGACAGGTAGCTGAGTCCATGTTCTGCTTAATAGAACGCTAGATCAGAAAGGGATTGCTGTGCTCAGCGTGCTGCCTCAGGGATAATCGGATTCGGGGAAGAAGAGTCTGGTAAAAGGGAAGAGCTAGATGTTTTGCATTAAACCAGACGACAAGGATGTTCTTACTTTGGCTGTGAGCCAGTCATGTGGTAAACAAGTTTTTTTCCACTCTCTTCCACTTGCCCAGCCCTGAGAGGTGAAGCCACAAAGCAGAGTTCCTGCTTACTGGATAATAAAAGGATGTTTATAAACTAGGACATAATAAGAACAGGTTTGAGTTATTTAAACATTACATGGACACAGATTTCCCAAGACCTCTACTCTTAGGTCCATTCTGATGGGCTTCATCCATCAGCTAGCAATGCACAGTGCTGCAGGTTTGGACATTATTCTTGATTTGGGTTTTGGGTAGCCTCCGATGATTGTAACACACCGTCTAAGTTAGATGCTGTAGCCCGAAGATAAGACCCTGGATCTAAGGCAGCAGATTTCAAAAAGGAAAGTATAGGCATCCCAGGAAGTGTGCAAGATGATTCAGTGGGGACAGTAGAATACCTACTTTTTTGTTGTTGTTGTTGTTCATCTGACGCTATGCGGGGCTTGAATTCACAACCCTGAGATCCAGACCTGAGTTGAGATCAAGAGTCAGATGCTCAACTGACTGAGCCAGCCAGGCGCCTTGAATACCTACTTCTATCTCTTAAAAAATTTTTAATATATATTTTTGTGTGCATCTTATAGAATATTAAATCTAATAATATAGTAGTGAGTTTATAAAATTTATGAATGACTAGTTAAGTAATTTTGTTTGTGCTCAAAAAGTTGCTTTTTTCATTGATGGGGTGTTTATCCCTTATAGCTAATAGTATTGAAATTTTCTTATGCATACAAATCACCTGGAGAAACTTTATTTTTCTCTGCCCCATGCAAGAGAGTTTAGAATTTGGGGAATTGGTTCACACTATCTGAGCTCACAGGAGACTGATTTATAAACCAAAATGCCAAATTTATAATTTTCTGATAGCTTGAAAACCAGACTTATCATTTATACATATTAGGCTTTTTTTTTTTTTTTTTGGACAAAGTAATTTCTCCGAGGATGTGAAATATCAGACAAAAGGCTTGATGAACCTTAAACTAGAAAGAAAATTTGGGGTTCCTAAAGGCTATTTGTAAGAAGCCAATGCAGCGTAGTAGTGGGTTATTCTTGGGTTAGAATAGTGGCCTATGGTGTGAGTTCTGGTGGCCAGACTACCTGTGTTCCAGTGGTGACCCAGCCGCCTCCCAGCTGCAGTGTGACCTTGGGCTAAGTAAGGAACTTCTCTGTGCCTCTTTCTCCATCTGTAAAATATGGACACTCATAGTTTCTACTCACTCTGAAAATGCTTAGATCAGGGTCTGGCACAGGCTAAGAAACCAATCAATGTTGGTGATTCTTCTCTATTCTAAGCATGTTTCTTCCTAAAGAATTTCATTTTTGTCTAGAATCAGCAACTCCTGGAGGGATCATCTTATCACTTAACATCCTCTTTTCAATATTCCTCAATTTCATTTGGTGCCTTTGTCATTTCAGTATCTGGATCCCTTATGGTACTGGGATTCTTTTTGTATCCCCAGAACCCATCACGATGCCTCACTCTGAAACACTGCCCTTAAGAGTTTATGGCTTTACGTGTGCCTTAGAGCAGGTCTTTGGATTGCAGTTCATTTGGTCCAAATTGTATTGCTTTTGGCCAAAGGCATGAGCAGACTTAGAAAGAAAAGTATAGATCCCAGTTGCCAACTCAAAAGCTTCGGAGTCTAGGAAGGCGGTTCCTTCCGGTGGGTGAAGAAGGCGCTGGTGGGGGGAGGGGAGAGCGGTGCTGACCTAGAGCATTTGTGCCCCAATAAAGATTCATCCAGATTTAGATTTTAAAAACCTGTGCGGGCCAAGCAAGATCTCTGAGCAGATTTGGGGTCTAATTTTTGAGCTCTGGTATAGATTAAGATAGGGATAGATAAAAACGTACAAATACGTTTTATTGCCTCTCTACAGTGTGAATTTAAGGGCTAGAACAGTGTCATTTCTCTTTGTGTGAAACCTCTCTCTCCGGGCCCATTGTAAAAATGATGAGAAAGCCCTTCTCATTTCGTAAAATGAGTCAAATCATTTACATAACCAGTATGTTAAGCGCATTATCAAAAGTAAGTCCAAGTTTAAATGCTGCTATGTATAAGTAAGGGCTCATAGTTACGGCTGAACATTTCTCTCACTGGGTAAGTTTGAGGGTGAATGTTTCCTAATGCCAAGCACCTTCTGTCATCAGTAATGCTTCTGCAGGTCGTATTTAATGGTGAGTTACTCCCAGGAAAACTCAAGCATTTGGCTAATCTGTCCATTGTCTTTTAGACACCGAATTGCATTTTCTGAACTTCTCTAGAGTTCAGGGGCTCTTCTTAACCAATCTCTCTTCCTAGCTGCTCACAGGAGCTTGCCCACAGGAAATGAGACGTATCTTGTAATCCACTCGCTGTGGTTGGGGCTCACTCCGCCTTTCCGTCACCCCAGTAATTACAAGTGACTGTGGCAGCAATTAGAATTTGTTCACCAAAGATGAAAGGCTTGTCTGGTCAGCTCTTCTGGCAAGTGTCACCTCCCACAATGTTGAGCGTATCTTGATTTTGTTCATCTGGTCCTATGCATCTCTCGTTACAGGACCTGCTAGCGAGGATGTTTATGTGGCCCTTGGGCATATTTTCTCTCCTCCTGTTTGGCTAGTGCCATCTTGATTACCCTGGAATTTAGTTGAGAATGGGTCGGACACCTTAACCTCCCCCACCTCTGTCCCCAGCCTGTCTTCTCTCCCTCCTTCCATCAGCCAGCCAGAATGGGCATGTTGGAGAAAGAGTGAAAACATGGATTAAATAATACCAGGCAATGTTTGTTGATTGCTCACCATACAGTAGGAACTGTGCTAAGGGCTTTATGAGCAGCATTTCGTTCCATCTCGCATATCTCCAGGAGGTAGGTTCTATTCTTGTTCCCACTTTACAGACAAAGAAATGAAGGCTCAGAGGAGGGTCCAGTGACCTGCCTGAGGTCATATAGCTCTAAGTGGCAGGGTCAGTCCTTGAACAGGGTCCTTCTGCCTCCAGAACCCACCAGGTTACACTGGGCCATCCTCAGAGGTGGCTAAAATCCAAGGCAGAGTCAGCTAAGTCTAAACAGAGCCTGGGGACCAAGAGGAAGGGACTACTATTTGGGAGAGAGATTGCTTGGAAAGCATTGCTAGGAGGGCCTGGGGAAGGTTGAGGGCTAAAAAGTAAGCCATCTTAGGTGGGGGAGAAAATCGGGAGGAAGCAGACCTACTGAGCAGAGTCGGGCCAGGGAAGCCAGTGCTCTGTGGCAGGGGTGTGGGTGAGAGACATGGCGGTAGAGGAGGGCTGCAGGGAGGGGAGCAGTGGGAGGTGCAGGAATCCTGTCGCAGGATGACCTTGTCCTCGCATAGAAAATGGACCCTGTGTGTGTGTGTGTGTGTGTGTGTGTGTGTGTGTGTAGGTGGAGGAGGATGGGCTTCATCACAGCACATGCTCAGCGTGGAGGCAAAGCCTGCCCTTCTTCCACTTAGAGACAGTGCTGTGGGGAGGGGCTCTCCTGAGGGCTGCTCTTCAGCTGGGGGAAGTGCATGACCCGCCTGACCCAACAGTGTGGCCCAAGAGAACAGAGGAAAAAGGCTTCCTGTGTCAGGCGCTTCTGGGAACCCCAGGAACACACAGCTGTGCTTCCCTCCCTTCCACTTCAGCCCCATCTTCCCCGCCCTCTTGACCTTGTGCTGCCAGAGAGGGTCCTGCTACCCAGACACAGCTGGGAGTGTCTGAGGCCAGACCTCCAGGGACCTGAGGAATGCACAAAGCCCCCCACTCAAGCCAGTTGGAAATAAAGTCGTTTCTCACCCTCTGAATAAAGTTTCTCTAGGAACACTGGTCCTAGCTGAGTGACATGGCTGGTCTGGGCTGTGGGTCTCCCAGCACACCTCATCCTCTGGAAATTCATCCTTCTGGGGGATTCTTGAAGAATGCAAAAGAGTTAGGCACCCTCTGTGAGCCTGCCTCCTTTTCTGGTCCTTTATAAAGCTCTTTGGTGGAACCACTCCCCACACTGTACTCTGGTCAGCCCTCTCCTTACAAGAAACCGTGTTAGCGTTCTCTATCCCCAGCACGCTTCCCCAGCACTGGGCCTGCACTGGCCTGTTAACGAAGCTACCCACCCACGCCTTCTACTTTCTGTGACTCTGTTCCAACATCCAGACTTCCCATGCCTGGAACCAAGCCAGCAGTTTGATTTTAATAGGAGCCTCTAATCATTTCATATGCGGGTTTGGGCTAGCCAGAGACAAGGAAATAAATGTTCCACATTAAAAAAAAAAAAAATCAGTGTTTTTTTGCCCTACTTCCACAAGTCACTAGGTTCCCAGGAACTGGTATTTGTGGCCTGGCCATGGACATTAATGTCAATGTAGGTGAGGTCTCACAGAAACCAGAACTCTGCAGCAGGCAGCCCTCGTTAAGAGGAGGCACAGGTGAGCTGAACTGATAAGGAACGTTAGCTGAGCCTCGAGGCTGCTTGTTACCAGCTTCTTAGCAAGCCTTCCTACCTCCTGGGTAAGTAAGATGCAAGGCCAAGGCCCCAGTTGAGGGCAACAGAATTGATAGGAAGTCTGAAGGGCTGAAGGTTCTGGGATGGTCAAACAGCTTAAAAAAATTTTTTTTGTTATTGAAGTATAATTGACAAACCATGTTGTATTAGCTTCAGGTGCACAACATAGTGGCTCAACAATTCTATACATTACACAGTGCTCACAATGGTAAGTGTAGTCACCATCTGTCACCATATTACGTTATTACAATATTATTGACTACATTCCCTGTGCTGTACTTTTCATCACAAACAGCTTTGAAACAAGGCCAAGCCCTACCTGTAATAGACTGAGGGAGTGGCTATCTTCAGTCAAGGTTAGAGGTGGACAAGAGCCACACACAACCATGACAGCCACCCACCCAGACTCTTTGGCATCTCTAACCCCTTATAGACAACCACATCTCTGTCTCACCACAGAAACCTTCAGGCCATCTTCATACAGACCCTTTTCTTATTGGGGTATAGGTTTTGATAAAGAATTAAGATAAATCAAGACATTACTCCTTTTTATTCCTTCAAGACACATATATTGAGCACCTACTGTATGCCAGATGTCGTGCTAGGTTGATACAGAGATGAGTAAGACTATCTCTGCCCTGAGCCCACAACCTGGTTAGTGGGAGGGAGGGGGAAAACAAGGGTGGACAATGAGATGTGATGATGCCGTGACAGAGACTGTAGAGTGGAGGAGGGGTGTGGGGTAGAGAATCAGACAAGGTTTTGGAGGAATGGACACTTGAGCTGACACTTGAGTGAAGTGACACTCTTCCCGGTGACTCCCAAACCCTAAATCAGTGGCTCCCTGTTTTGTGACTTTAAAATAAAATGTTCTTAATTACACTTGAATTTTAAAAAATTAATTCATTAATTAAAAAAAATCCTTATGTCAAATGACCCTGCTTCTTCCTAAGAGGGAACTGTTTTGGGTTGAGTGTCTCAAGGCATCACGCTTCCACATTTCCATCTGTCTGAAACTTGCCTTTTGGCCATGGGGCCACCATAGTCAGCAGTCTTGGCTTTGCTGAGGAACAGGTAGAAGAAGCTCATCAGGTTCATAGCAGCAAGAGATACAGATTCTTAGATGTAAAATGGTGCGTAAGAAGTAGGCCAGGGGTCATAGAACTCTGTGTTTTCTTCAGTGGTATTCAGGGAGTGGAAGCCTAAACATCTCGTCACATTTAGGATGGGAAGAGAACATGTCAGAACAGTAATGCTTAAAACCCAAGCATATCTTCTTAAGGGTGAGTTGGGGAGTGATCTAAGATTAGCATTGATTTAAGGATTATAGGGAGGAAAATATCACATACCAGAACATACTGTGGGCTAAGCCAGTTAGCCAGGTGGATCACTAATGGTGATGGGATCCTCTGGGGGATTTCAAGGCTGAGCATGAAGCACATCAATGATCATGGGACTAGTAGACAGGAGGTGGGTGATGGAGGAGTAGTCTCTCCAAGTCATGAGATCATGGCAATGTGTGAGCTGCTAACTTTCCCTATCTGTAGGAAATAGAAGGCTGATGTGCTAGTGAGATACGCCTGGGTCTATTCCATCTTGAGGTCAAATTGCCCAGAGAGGGACACAAAGACCTCAAGTCTAGAGCATCCAAGAAGTAATGCCCCAGGACCCTCATCTGATTGAACTCCATGTCTTCTTTTATATTCTAGTCATTATTTTATAATTCAGTGGGAAAAATTATCAGTTTGTCACAGTTTACTGTTTAGACCACATTCAGAAATACATATGGTATGCAAAGCAAGAAACATTTAAATTAGAAATCACTTCCTCCCATGAATACGTAAGTTCAATAGAGAAAAGATCATAATTACAAGCAAGCAAACCACCCAAATGTATATTAGTGTTTAATCCATCAATGGAACAGGATGGTTTAATCCATCCCTGTGTCTTCTCAGGTGTTGAGTACATGGGTATTTGAGGTCTTCTAAGAGAAGACCCCATTCTTGTCTTCTCTATGCTGCTAGAAGCCAGATTGTTGAGTGAGGATCCTAAGGAGGTCTTACCCACATGAAAAAGTATTAGTTAGCCAAGAAATACAATGATTTAAAGTTGGTTTGGGGAAAAATATCCCCTACAGCCCAGGTTTATGAAGGCCAAGTGCATCCCCAGTCACCATTTTCTCTGGTGGTTGTTCTCAAGTGGTGTAGGTTTATTTGGGATTGCCTGGAGGTGGAGAGGTACATCTCCCATATCCCTTGTTTTCAAGAAGCGCTGTTACATAATCTCCAAGTTCTGGGACCACTATTATCAGTCTGTAATTAAGGGGCTTAAGAAGCCTGCCATTTTGCAATCTACCCTCACTAAGCAGAATGTTCTGTATGGAATCTTTACAGTGTGTTTGGATTTCTATCCCATTGTCTCAATTTGGAAAGGGCAAGGGCATAGATAAATGCTTCCTTGCTTATTGATATGGAAGGTGGCCCCCGGGTTATCTTCCTGAGGACCTCTAACAGAGTCTGTGGTTGATTTCTAATAAGTTAAGGATGGGAACTTGTGTCTTAGGTGGCAAAACTTTCTTATGAAGTGTCAGAAAGGTTTGGTGAGGGTGTTTTAGCTTGGGGGTACCTGGTTCAAAGGTTTTCAGCTTCGGGGGAGGAAAGAAAGGGCATGGCATCTAAACCCCCAGGGCAGCTCCCATCTGCCAGGTTGCAACCAGATCTGATTCTGCTGAGCTACCAAGAATGCATGAGGAAGGAGGCCTTCAGGGCAGCAGGGCTATGTTCTGAGCAAGGATTTAGAGCTGCTGAGGTGTGGATGTTTTAGGTGGTTGTATGAGAGGAAAAGACTCCACTGTGAGTTCTCTGAGGTAAAGGATGAATCCTGCAAGGCCAAGCTCAGGAGTCTGGGAGAGGCTTTGGTTACCTTTGGTTGGGGTTGGACAGGATACAGTGGCCAAGCCTTTGCTTCAGGCAGGAGAGGAGGCAGGCAGAGCACTGCTATTGGCCAGTGTTGAGTAGGTAATCTCAGCCCTTCTACTGGTAAACAAATACCATTTCTTAATAAAAATTGTTTCTCCAGAAATGGTTCTGAATCTCCTTATTTCGTCTAAGTCCCAAGAGGAACTGAAGTAATCAGGATAAGCTTCAACGATGTCAGTAATAATAATGATGGTAATAGGATGGCTAATATTTATCAGATATGTACTTTGTGCCTTCAAGAGAGGTGATCCTATTTTCATTTTACAGAAAAGGAAGCTGAGTCTCAAAGGTTGCTTTATTTGCCCAACGTCACACAGCTCATAAGTGGTAGAGGAGGGGTTTGAAGTTAGGTCCTTCTTGACTCCAGAGTCTATGCTCTTTTGGCCATACAAAGATGCCTCTAATGAAAGTGTGTGTGTGTGTGTGTGTGTGTGTGTGTATCCCTATCCTGCAGGACACTTGACAGAAACAATCATAGTAGGACCAAAGGCCTCCAAAGGCTGTGGGGAGGGTGGAAAGAGATTTTTCCTTGGAGAGGAATAATGTTACTGGTTAGTAAGGCTTTGTATGGTATTGTGAGGGAATACAGAACACTCTGGGCAAGTCATTTAACTCTCAGAATCAACCTTGATTCCTGTCCTATAGAATGGGGATAACAATACCTACTTGATTAATGTCCCTGGGTTTTCTTAAGAATTAGATGATGTGTAGGACAGCACTCTGGCAACTCTGTGGAGCATTATGCAAATTACAGTCATCCCATGTTTAGTCACAGACATAATGTTTTGTCATTTGCAAAGAAATACATTTGCATATTAAAACCTACTACAAGATAATGAAGGCTTTGGATAGTAAGTAATGTCCAGTGCTTTAAATTTATATGTAATTAGTTAAAACTAGCTCTTGTTAGGCAGACTTTTTTTTTTTAAATAGGAAAGCCTTTTCTTATCTACAAAAGGAATTGTGTTTTCTTGTTTGTGAACTGCATTATGTTCAAGTCTTGAAATACAAAGAAGCAAGAAAGTGAAGAACACCCATCAAATTATTCACCCGGAGGTAATCATTGTAGCCATCTTGGTACACTGAGCCTGATACGTCCAGATAACTGCGTTGGTGATTTTTCTTACCAGTATTACATATAAACTCTGTTTCTAAAATATCCACCTGGAGGCTGAAAAAAAAACTTGTAATCATTTCAGTTAGGATGATTTTCTATGACTGCAGAAACTGTTTTTATAAGCTTTTGCTTTTCCCCCACCCAAATGTGTTTGAGACACAGAGAGAGAGAGAAACAGACCCAATCACTAAGTTATTATTGTATCCAGAGTAGACCCCTTTGAGCATTGTCTCCTTTCACACCACATTCATTCTTTCGCTCTGACATTTTCTAACACTTGTGTTGTGTGTGTGTCTGCTCTTTGCTGACTGGTGTGATTAATCTAATATTAGTCTACTATAGTAAAGAGCCCATCACCCAAAATCAAGAGAGTGGGATTCTTTGAGGCTAGGACTGAGCATGGTGCCTGGCACATAGAAAGCCCTAGTAAATATTTTGTTATTTGTATGAATGAAGGGTTTCACCACTGCCATAAGCAGCCGTGTGACCTTGGGCTAATCCATTAAACTCTCTGGATGTCCCTAATGCTTTCCAGTTCTAATATTTTGTAATTTTAGGCTTCCGCTTGTGAGATTTTTGGTTCTGACACTGTGGGGTCATTACCTGATGACAGGTTTTCACCCTTGCTAGCCCCATATAGGTGTGAAAAGCTAGCAGTTGCTTTCTCTTCCCTCTTCATCAATAGGAGATAATTTTCCAATTATTCTCGTAGTTATCTGCCTTTCATCTTAGGCACCTATGTTTTGTTGAATAAGTTGGTTAATGAAGTAATTAGAAGAGACAGTGAGCCTAAGGTAGGGGCCCTAACTGAAACTAGATTTCTCACCTCATTACTTAGCTCATTGGAACCAAGAGCAATTCTAATCTATGAGTTTCCTTAAATACCCTTAGCAGTAAAACATTCCCACATGTATAAGAAATATGGTTTCTTCATAAAAAAGCTATTTAACAAATGCATTAAATTGAAAGACACTGCTTCTTAATATGGTTGGGATGCCACACAGAACAGCTGTGAACTTTATTAGCATTCAGGATGCAAGGGGAGGTGCTGCTCTGAAGACCTGCTTTGGTTTTCATCAGACACTCCTCATAATGTCTTTGCAGTGGCTCGACGTCTATTACTGTTTCACTGGCAACAAAGTACGAGCATCTTGGCTCGTTTTCCATTCTGTAGGACTACAGGACGAGAATCCTTTTCCATGTTCTGTTTCTCCTCTCAAGATGTGTTCCCGGCCAAATGGCATCAAATAGTTGGCACTCTATCAACTTTCCCAGGCAAAAGTCGATCTAAAAGGGCTTCTGTCATTTGGGAATCTCTGGGTACTGTGGTGAGATCCCCACAGTCCCCGGGTGATGTACTGCTGACACGCTGCAGTGTGCCCACAGGTTAGGCAGAGACCATCAACCTCCCCACTTGTACTTGTTTTCTGGACTTATTTTCTACATCCTCACTCAATACACATTTGTCAAAGGTTTTGTTTAGGAGATAGAAGTGTTCCAAGGGATTTTGAAGAGAACTCTTGCTTGTGCCTATTTTTAAAGCATATATACTTAATCCAACACCCTATACTTTTGCAAGGACTTCACTTTTATGTCTATACACGAGCAAGACATGAGTTGCCTCAAAAATTAGCATATTATTGGTTGATTAGATTCTGCTGTTTTCTCCTTTAACTGAATTTACCCTGTTGAGTAGGTGTATTTTTTTAATCCATAAATATGCCCTTCTTTATGTTTCCCAAGCAACAGAATTTTTTTAAAGTTTTATTTATTTAAGCAATCTCCACACCCAACATGGGGCTTGAACTCAAAACCCCAGGATCAAGAGTCGCATGCTCTACTGACTGAGCCAGAAAGGTGCCCCACCACAGAACGTTTTATTTGCCTGCTTATGTGTTTTCTGCTTTATTGAGGTATAATTGACATGTAATATACTAGACATACTTAAAGTGTACCATTTACAAAGTTTTAACATATTTACACCCATGAAACAATTACCACAATTGAGATAATGAATATACCATCACCACCAGAAGCTTCCTTGTGCCCCTTTATAATCCTTAGCTCCCGCCCCTTTCAATCTCTCCTCTAGCCTCCTTGGGCAACAACCGATCTGCTTTCAGTTGCTGTACATTAGCTTGCATTTCCTAGAATTTTTTTTTAAAGACTTTATTTATTTATTTGAGAGAGAGAATGAGAGAGAGAGAGCACATGAGAGGGGGGAGGGTCAGAGGGAGAAGCAGATTCCCTGCTGAGCAGGGAGCCCGATGTAGGACTCGATCCTGGGACTCCAGAATCATGACCTGAGCCGAAGGCAGTCACTTAACCAACTGAGCCACCCAGGCACCCCATTTCCTAGAATTTTTTATAATGAATTAATACTGTATGTATTCGTTTTTTGCTAGCTTCTTTCACTCAGTGTAATTATTTTGATTCGTCTACGTTGTGACATACAGCAATATTCTTTTTAATTGCTGAGTAGTGTTCCATTATATGGGCATACCATAGTTTATTCATTTATCTGTTGATGGAAATTTGGACTGTTTCCCGTTTTTGGCTATCACACATAAAACTGTTGTGAACATTTATGTGCAAATCTTTGTATGGACGTATGCTTTCATTTCTCTAGGGTAAATTCCTAAGAATCTGGATCACTTTTTCACTAGTGAATTGCCTTTTTACCATTTTTGAAAATCCCGTATGTTGTCCATATATGTGTTTTTACACCGATACCCAATTGTCTTGATTACTGTAGCTTTATGATAAATCTTAAAATCAGGTAATGTTAATTCTCCAACTTTATTCTTCTTGCCTGCTTGTACTTTTGCTTATGAGAATTTTGTCCTTAGGTCTACAGTACTAGGTCAGAGTGTTAATTGTAATGAAAAATAACTTCCCTTTTGTTTACCAAGGCTTGTAACTATTCAGAGAGTTAACAATAGCATGAACAATGGAATCAGTTCTGGTTCTGAATCCCCGTTCTACCATTACTAGCTGTGTGACTCTGGTCAAGTTACTCACCATCTCAAAATCTCAGGTTCCTCTCCTGTCAAATGGGGACAATAATATGTACCTTACAGCAGTGTTTTAAGGATCAAATTAGAAAGCATAATCTCTGATAAAATTTTTATTTAATATGCATTATTTTAGTTTAAAAAATTAGTATAATAAAAATATCCAATATTTAGTTACCTAAGGCAGATACAATCCAAACATCTTTGGCATTCTCATTTCTCTTAATTTACCTTCATTTTAAATGATTTTTGAGTGATTCTTGTTTAGTTTTAAGAATTAGATGTGGTTTTCTCCAAATGGTTGAAAGACCTCAATGTGAGACAGGAGTCCATCAACATCCTAAAGGAGAACACAGGCAGCAACCTCTTCGACCTCAGCCGCAGCAACTTCTTCCTAGAAACATCGCCAAAGGCAAGGGAAGCAAGGGCAAAAATGAACTATTGGGACTTCATCAAGATAAAAAGCTTTTGCAAAGCAAAGGAAACAGTCAACAAAACCAAAAGACAACTGACAGAATGGGAGAAGATATTTGCAAATGACATATCAGATAAAGGGCTAGTATCCAAAATCTATAAAGAACTCATCAAACTCAACACCAAAAGAACAAAGAATCCAATCAAGAAATGGGCAGAAGACATGAACAGACATTTTTCCAAAGAAGACATCCAAATGGCCAACAGACACATGAAAAAGTGTTCAATATCGCTCGGCATCAGGGAAATCCAAATCAAAACCTCAATGAGATACCACCTCACACCAGTCAGAATGGCTAAAATTAACAAGTCAGGAAATGACAGATGTTGGCGAGGATGCGGAGAAAGGGGAACCCTCCTACACTGTTGGTGGGAATGCAAGCTGGTGCAGCCACTCTGGAAAACAGTATGGAGGTTCCTCAAAAAGTTGAAAATAGAGCTACCATATGATCCAGCAATTGCACTACTGGGTATTTACCCCAAAGATACAAAAGTAGGGACCCGAAAGGCTACGTGCACCCCGATGTTTATAGCAGCAATGTCCACAATAGCCAAACTGTGGAAAGAGCCAAGATGTCCATCAACAGATGAATGGATAAAGAAGATGTGGTATATATATACAATGGAATATTATGCAGCCATCAAAAGGAATAAGATCTTGCCATTTGCAACGACGTGGATGGAACTGGAGGGTGTTATGCTGAGCGAAATAAGTCAAACAGAGAAAGACATGTATCATATGACCTCACTGATATGAGGAATTCTTAATCTCAGGAAACAAACTGAGGGTTGCTGGAGTGGGGGGTGGGGTGGGAGGGATGGGGTGACTGGGTGATGGACACTGGGGAGGGTATGTGTTCTGGTAAGCACTGTGAATTGTGCAAGACTGTTGAATCTCAGATCTGTACCTCTGAAACAAATAATGCAATATATGTTAAGAAAGAAAAAAAGAAGAAGAAGAATGTAGCAGGAGGGGAAGAATGAAGGGGGGGAAATCGGAGGGGGAGAAGAACCATGAGAGACGATGGACTCTGAAAAACAAACTGAGGGTTCTAGAGGGGAGGGGGTTGGGAGGATGGGTTAGCCTGGTGATGGGTATTGAGGAGGGCACGTTCTGCATGGAGCACTGGGTGTTATGCACAAACAATGAATCATGGAACACTATATCTAAAACTAATGATGTAATGTATGGGGATTAACATAACAATAAAAAAATTAAAAAAAAATAGAGATTTAAATAAAAAAAAAAAAAAGAATTAGATGTGGTTTTGAGGTTTAGACTTACAGTTTGAGCATGTTTAGATATAGCAAAATGTACCAGTGTTTCTCATACATCCATGTTACATTCAAATGGATGGGTTAAAATACCGAGTGATGATTGAATAAAGTTGTTTGATGCTGGAGGTATATAGGGGCAGAGATTTGCTGTCACCTTTGAGGCATAGAAAATTCCAGCTAAGGTATATCCAGCTCCATAGGATAGTGTGTGCGTGGAAAATGAATATAAATCTAAATTTTTCTCTTACGGTAACTTGGGGTAGACATTGATCCAGCTCTGCTGTGTCTAGGTGAAGGCATAACTTGAGTTTTCATTGAAAGTTGAATTAAAACAATATATTAAAACTCTACACATCATAAGAAAAAGACTAAAACTGAATAGAAGTGGGTAAAGTATATGTACAGGCGATTCGTAGTTGAAGAAGCCAAAACTTTTATTTTATTTATTTTTATTATTATTATTTTATTAACATTAAATGTATTATTTGTTTCAGGGGTACCGGTCTGTGATTCATCAGTCTTACACAATTCACAGCGCTCACCATAGTACCTACCCTCCCCAATGTCAAGCCAAAACTTTTACTAAACATATGAAAAGAGCCTTAATTTCACTTGTATGTAGTGAAATGCAAATCAGAGCAACAATGAAATATTGTGTCAGGCAATCGTATTGGGAAAATGTAATAAGGTTGATAGCATCAAATATAGGGAGGAATGTTGGGGAAAGGAACACATTTATGGCTAGGGAGTATAAATTGTAAAACTATTTCTGAAAGCTATTTGAAAATACCTAATAAAGTTGAGTATGTATATACACTGAGATCTCGCACTGCCTTTTCTTGGTACCTGCCCCAGAGAAATTTTCATCCATATGCACAGAGAGACATGTACAAATATATGCATTGCAACACGATTTGTCGTAGTGAAGAATTGAAAACAGTCTAACCTGTCTCCTCTCTCCCTCTCTCTTTTTCTCTCTCTGTCTCTCTGCCTCTCTCTCTCTCTCTCTCTTCTCTCTCTCTCTCTCTCTCTCTCTCACACACACACACACACACCTCAGTTATTTTCTAAACCATTGCAAGTCACAGTACTTAACGGCACTTCACCCCTAAAGCTATTTTTTAAAACAGAATTCTGAAGCGGATATAGAAATGTCAACTTACTTGATTTTGCCGGTGGGAACACACAGACCTGTTATTTTCTGTACCTCTCTGTATCCATGAGATGTTAAAGCTTGAAAGTAAACATGAAAATTTTAAAAAGAACCATGACATTTGTTTCTCTGCTTTCTTTTCCTCTTTACAAATTTCTTGTAATTCCTCACCTGAAGACCAAGCATCTTTCCCATTGTGTGTCGTTTGATTTAAATCTCTCACATGTCTTCGGCTCTTTTCTTCACGTGATTTGAAATATCTCCACGGTAACTATTTTGTGTACAGAGTTGTTTTAGACATCTCCTGGCTTCTAGTGATCTCTGTTCACTATTGTATTAAGCTCGTTGCACCTAAGAAGCTTGCTTCTTTGCTGTTTGTGGGAGTTTGGATTGACAATCGGAACTTCACTTCTGTATTTCATGATGGCAAGGCTTAGCAGGGCTTGTTTTCTTAACATTGCTTCATCTGCCTGTCTTGGTATGTAAGATATTTATATGTAGGGAGGGATATTTGTAGAACTGTATGATAGATACTTACAGTGAAGATTAGGTCATGCACTTCTAGCTGAGAATTTCCAAAGCATATAATAAACAATTCTTAATCTTCAGAACAGAGGCTTGGGGTGCCCCCTACACAGTATTTTTGTCTGCCAGAATGGCCTCTCTGCCCATGTCAAGCTCACTTTATGTGTACATACTTCAAGTTCCCTATTTTCTTTCATCTGCCTCTTTGGTAAACAGACAGAAACTTCCTCTGCCTGATCTCTCTCTGACATACTGCAAATTTAGCTCAGACACCAGCTGGCTGTGTGTGTCTCTGGCTATTCATAGAAAGGAAGGGTTTACCTTCCTTCCTTCTGGAGAAACCTGTGACTTTTCATGGGTCCGAATCTATTTTCAAAGGGCTGTTTGGAATCGGAGCTACTGTAATGGGAAAAGGTCTTTTTTGTGATACTTGAATAATCTTTTAAAAAATACACTGATGAGTCATGTGTGTTTCTCATGTGTGTTGACCATACTGTGCTTGCTTTTGAATGATTTTCTCCTCTTGCATTCATGGGTGTTGTAAAGACCGCCATGATCACCTATCCGCTGTTGGTCATCACGGAGCACCCATGGGAGCAGCAAGTAGCTGTGAACACAGAAGAGCAGAACGCTTAGTTAGCTCAGCCACTGTGTCTGTCTGAATGCCACTCTGGTCCTGGCCTGGTCCTCGATTCTAATTTTGATCCAGAAACAATCCCTAAGTCAGCCTGTAAGATATAGGCTGACCTGGAAGTCTGCCCCTGGGTTTCCGAAGCTTCCAGATAAGCTGGAGCCAGTAGGGTTTCTAGGGAGTCCTGGACAAGATGTACTTATTTCCCAATTCAGAAGCGATTTTTTCTTGTCAGTTTAGATTTCCTGCCCAGGGCAGTTTGGGATTGGGTGAGTTTCAGGGCAGTATTCGAGAAGACATTTGTCTCATCACTTTTGGTAATTTTCATAAATAATTTAACATCACAGATATCACTAATTGCCACTTCCCTGTTACTATTTTTATTCGGATGCCCTAGATTTGGAAACTGGTAACTGGACCGTAAGTTTCTTTAGGGTGAGGACGGGATGTTTTTAATTTTGTATTCCTAACATCCGCCACAATGCCTAGGGTATAATAACTTCTCAATAAAGGTCTATGTCTAGAACATATGGTGGAATAAATGGTTCTAAAATGTATCCCAAGGTCACTGTCCTTATTTTTTCTTCTCCTGTCCTTCTTGTTTACTCTTCTTGTTTTCATCTCTCTTAGACCAAAGTCTTAGATGATTGCCAGCCTCATGTGTTTGTACTGCTTTCTGAAACTCTTCCTACACACTCCTTCCTCAAATTTTGTTCATTTAAAAAGAAATAATCTTTTTTTCTTCTTGAGCTTTGTCTTTCGTATCTTAAATGATTTTAAACAGTATTCATATCTCTGATTCTTCTGTTATCTCAAGTTCTTTCTGGTTGTTATGCCTGCTGATTCTTGCTTCTAGTTAATTGCTTCCACATGGGTCTTGCAGCTTAGGCTTGTGAGCTCATCTTCAGTGGTGGTTTAACTGTGGGTGTCCTGAGTTGCTTGTATTGAAGACACATCTCTTTAGACAGATTTTGTTTCTTCTTCTTGACACCCTATGGATGTCCTTGGCCTAGAACCAATTTTATGCCTATTTTTCAGCTTGAAAATTCCTGGACTGTGCAGGTATTGTGAATTCAAAACCCCAAACCACATGAGGACAGATTCTGGGAAGGCAAATGCTCAGTGGAGACACTTTTATTCTCCCATCAGGAATCTAGGCCAAGTCATTGCCTTTCCATCTACCTGTGAGAGTGTTTGGCTTTTTTTCAATATCAATTCATTTCAAGAATCTTTCTTCAAGACCACTTCAAGGATTTTTCTCTATGTGAGGGTGTCAGTTCTAGTTCTTCACCTCATCTCCCATCCCCAAGTGCTGGGCAAATCATACAATCTCTCCAAATGTGCAGATTCCCTAGCTTTTCAATCTAAAAAAAATCACTATCTTTCAAATGATGATAATAAGCCTTAACAACAAGGTTCTGAGAGATGTGTCTCTCCTTGTAGGGATGTTACAAGATTTGAGTAGTAGAATAGATAAAAGGCAGTTTGAAAAAAAAAATTAAAACACTCTATAATTAGGTTTTGTTTCTTCTTCTAGAAACCCTAGGGGTATCATTGGCCTAGAACACATTTTTACTAGTATTATTACTAGTATACTCTTTTCCTCAGACTCTTTTCCTTCCTTCTCCTACCATTACATCTCCTTGTCCATTTGTCTAGCTTGTGGCCAAGTAGAGTGGCCTTATCCTTAGGCAGAGGATGAACTGCAACCTCCCAGCTGATTTGACCTGATTGAGGATGGTGATTACTGTGGCTCTGTTATTCTCCGCACATGACTCTGTATATCACTCAGGTTCCTTGCTAGAGCGCTGGTGTTGGTAACCCTTGGTCAGTAGTTATTGTTTAGTTAAGTGCATTGCTTTTTTAGTTGAGGTCTTAGCAGCACATGAAATTGTTTATATAGTTGTGATACTTTGGAGAACCAAAGAACTGCTGCCTGAATACAGATCTTCTTTGTAGTTACATGTGTGTGGCATGCCACTGAACGAGGGTATCAATTGGTATAGTTGTTCTGGAAGCTACAGGAAACCTTTAAATGCATGTCAACAGGAACACTGGTAGTACCAATCAAGAATTTTTACTTTGTGATCTCACATAACACACCCCTTTTATGTTATAAAAACTTCAGTTTGAACAAGCCATGTCATAAAAGGGGCCACAGAATTAGCAAAGCCAGTCTTATAATAACAGGCCAACCAGTTTTAGATATTGGGGTTTTCTTGGCTTTTTATTTGAGGGCCAAGCTCTCAGACAGAGCATTGACTTTGCTTCAGGTCAAATGAAGTCATAATTTGGGCTGGTTAGTCCTTGTTTAAATCACTTAGGTAAGGTTTAATTTGTTGAACCAAACCCTGGAACCAGTTCAATTGACAGAAGAACATATAAATATGTAACTTTTGTCATAAGACTCAAGAGAAATGTTTCATAGATATAGTGGGGATTCAAAGAGAATATGAGGCTAAGATGAAAAGTGCTTGTAGAGATGGCAATAGAAGAAATAGAAAGAGAAAACATTTGTGAAAGTCTAGTATCAGTTCTTTGTATAGTTCTCTGTGCCAGTTAATACACTTGAAATATTTTTCAAATTTTCAAATACTGAATCTCTATTTTCATGGAAAGTGTGACATAACTATAAGACGGTTAACGATGGTTGTATATCTTTCAGAATTTTCTGTGGCATACCTTTACTTTATATGGTATAGTTACATGACTGCCCTATTTCCACTTATCTGTAATAATTGCCTGCAACATACATAGATGACATAAATTCCCAGCTAATTCAGACTTCTTTTTTTTATCCACTTAAAAGTTAGTCCAACCCTTCATGAAACCTATTTACCAGACCTCCTAACAAATAGACTGGTTTGAAGATCAGTTCTTGTCATATCTCCTGTCTGCCATCTGTTTTAGATATTAATAGTCACAAAATGCCTAAAAGCAGTAGTCTGAAGGAGACTGACAAAGAGCAGAGGGCCTGAACTGTCAGAAAACAGAATTGTGTCCTTGGGCAAATCCGAGGGTGGTTGGGTAGGTTGTATAATCAAGTGATAACAGGAACAATGATTAAAATCAACAGCAGCTTCACAAATCTTGAAACTAAAATGCATGCTAGTTTTAGGAGAAACCTCAAAGACATAGTATACAAACTTTGGTTACCATTGTGGAACAGTCAGGGAAGTTTATAGAAGAAGCAATATGCATAGACCAGTTCAATTTGGCTGATTTATGCCGAGCATCTAGTTTGCTGCTCCTGTGGGCTCTGATAGAGAGGAGTAAGACCAGTTCTTTACCCTGTGGAGTTCTTAGTCTTGGGGGCAAGATATCACACAACTATCTATGCTCATGACAAAACAGCTTTGCCTGGAGCACTTGGTGTGCATGGGCCAAGCTTCATGCCTGCCTAGGGCTTTATTTACTGACATTATCTTGAATTCTCTCATCAGATATTCCAGTTTACAGATGGAGAAGCAGCAATTCTCCCCCCTGCATTTTATCGTGTTAACAACACAATATATTAAATGCTTTGCCAAGGACTTAGACTGAAGACCGATAGGCAAAAGTCCAATCTTGGCTCTGCTATATACCTATGGGGTCTGGAGGAAATTTCTTAATTTATCTGAGCCACAGTTTTCTCATCTGTAAAACAGAGATAGTAATATCTACCTCAGCTCTCAGCTTCAACGTCAGTATTCTCAGAAAGGCCTTATTCCACCATTCTAAGGAATCTTGTTCCCACCTCCCTGGTCACTGGATCCCATTACCCTGTCTTAGTTTTGGGATAGCCTTTATCACCATCTGAAATGATGTCATGTGCCATTGGTTTCCATGACTACTGACAGCCTCCCCACTCGAATGTAAATTTATGAGGGCAAGGACTGAACCCCAAATCTGGTTCGTGGCACATAGTAGGCATTCAGTAAGTGTTACATGAATGGGTGGTGAACTAGGCAACAGTTAATAGAGATGGAAAGGAGAAGCTGACTGTACTTAATGTTTAATGTCCTTACGAACAATTCCACTATGTTCCTTTAGAAAGAAAACAAATCATTGCATGCTTTGAACACTGCTATTAAGGTAGGTAAAAGGGTTTGAGTTTTTGTTTTTGGTTTTTTACCATAAGGAAGGTCTGAAAATAAATTGAATTTCATCATCCGTTGCATGATAGTCTGTCCCTGACCTGAGCTGGGCTCCAACAAAAGGAGCCCGGAGACAAATACAACACACAGGCACAGAACGGGATCTTTTGTACATGTGACTGTGGGAGATGCTGAGAGAAATGTGCACCCAGAGCTCACCTGAGTAGGTTCTGGCCTTCACTCTCTCCCACAAGCATTAACCTCAGAGCGAATGACGTGTCTTATTATGTCTACTGAAGGTACCTCTAGCCTCCACTGACTTGTTTATCTTTGCCATTGTTTCAGGATTCTGAGAAGCGAACCCCGCTTCATGTGGCTGCGTTTCTGGGAGATGCAGAGATCATCGAACTCTTGATTCTGTCAGGTAAATAACCGCTGTACTTAAAAGTCAATTGCAGATGAAAATTTAAATGACCAACTCACTAGATCGACTACTACAGTGAACCCAAACTAATTTCTTTATTGTGCTCGTGAAAGTGTATTTGATCAGTGATTTTATCAGTAGACAAAAAACAATGCAAGAGGTTGTTCTTAATGAAAAATGACGTCTTCAGTAAAACATTTATATTGCCTTGAAAGTCTGATTTCTGACTAATCAGGCCCAGTATTATGAATTCAGTATATTTGAATATCTTTTCATTTTTTCATTGTTAAAAAAAAATGAACAAACAAAACTGATTCCTTAAAGCCTGCACAAACAAACACCAAATGTACGTGTGTATTTACATACATTTAAATTGTGTGGCAAAACAATACTATGTTTTGTCGTTGGATACCTGACTATGACTATGTAATAAAACATGGAAGGAAAGGAAACATATCAATTTCCAGATAATTGTTACCTCTGAGGAGGCTGGCTGGGTGAGAGAGATTTTCAGGGAAGGGTGAAAAAGAGACTATAACTCTGTAAAATATTTTATTTAAAAAAGATTGGAAGCAGATATAGCAAACATAGTTTTGTGCTATTATTCTCTTTATTTTTTTATGTATTTTAAATATCTCATCGGATTTAGAAATGTCAATGCTTTCATTTTTGGAAAACTGCGTGCTTGATACATCTCACCAAACTGGTTTCCAAAACCAGTATGTGCTTTCTCCCTTGAGTATTTGCTAGACAAATCCCCAGAATGAATCTGAGCTCATGCAACGTGTCTCCCTGTGGATTGCAGCCCGGCTGGCTTTTCCTCTCCTCCTTTTTGTCTAGGGAGATGAAAATCTGGAGGAAATACCTCTGCCCACAGACTATGCAAAACGCCTGTACTAAGGTTTTGCCTTTGTTTGTGGTAGTAAAGGGAAACTGAAGAATTCCAAAGTAAACTATGCAAAGGTAGGAGCTAATGCATGTATTCAAACAGATGTCAGGAACACTGTAGGAAAAAAACCCAAGAATTGTGCTGTGATACACCCGGATGATTCCCGTTGCCCTTATTTTTGTTGTGTTCATGTTCTGGAGGTGGATTTTCCCAGGAAACAAGTATTCTGTGCCATACAATGCATGTGCCCCGTGCTCTTGACAAGTGTGTGGAGCTTAGGTTAGATTTTGTGTGGCATTCCTGTGCTTTCAAGAACAAGCCTTCCTTCTGACAATTTTAAAGATGTTCCAGGGCTTTGTTCCAAACAAACATGTATTGTTCTGTGCTGGCACAGACTATGGCCAAGAGCCAGTACGCACCTGGCTGGTGGCCCCGGCAGTGGAAATTTGGTCCATGGAAGGTTGTAGGCAGAATCAGTGGGGGTGCAAAATAAAGAATTTTGTGGGATGACACTGAAGTGGTCCCAACCATCCAAATGTATTAAGAGACATCTCAGAGTCTCAGAGGAATGCTTAGGTCATGAATGTGCAAATTCAAAACTTTGTGTTAGACCCCCAACTTTGGTTTTTTGTTTGTTTGTTTTCCTACTTCTGAAGGAAGATTTTAATTCTGCAGCATGAAGTTGACCCATCTGTTTTCCTCAGGCATCTGTGGGCTGGTGACTTTCGAGCAACATGGTTTCACTTCACCTTCATGTGAGATGGAGTCCACCAGCCTCTCTTACATGGGGTTCATCCAGTAGAGCCTGAAGAAATTGTTCCATAGATCTTGATTTGGCACACCTGTTTGGTCTCGGAATTACTGAGCTGTTAGCCTCTCTGGTATAATTTTGGATGGTACATGCTATGAAATTTGTCCTCTTCCTCATATCAAATTAGGAAGGCTTAGGGTATGGGAGAGCATTGGGGGAAGTGCTTTAGAAATTTTACTCAACTGTGGAAGCTTAGACAAACTCTTGGAATTCACATGGCTTTAATTTCCCTGAAAGGTCCTTTATTCAATTTGTATATTAAATTCCTAAAGAAATATCATCACAAGAGCATGATGATTTCATTTCTGAGCTTACATCTGGCAGCTGACCCTTCAGGGAATCCAACCAAACTGTTTTCCAGTTTAATAATGAATGAGGTGCTAATGATTCCCATGTTGGACAAATAATTTGGCCTTGCCAGAATAGCCCAGTACAGCTGTGTACTCCATTGTTGTATTAACTTACGGAGCGTGGTGTAACCCAAGCCCACTAAATTCCTCCTGACATTATCTCCTAGTAGCCAGGCGGATGGAACCCTGAATGCCTCTGAGTAGAAAGGGATGAATTCAGGCTTTGAAACTTTCCTCTTCTTATGACTTCCAGTTCAAATTCTGGCTTTATTTCCCCCCCCCCCCGCCCCCCCCCCCACCTCCGGCTTCTGTTTGGGAACCAGCCGAGTCAGGATTCAGGCGAAGAGAAGGTTAAGAGTTTGCTAAATCATTTGCTGGAGATGCATGAATGAGATCAGGTGAACCAATGAGTGGCTAAGAGTTAAGAGACCAGGGTTGAGCTCCAGGAAGCAGAGCACACGGGACAATGGGCACAGTGACAGGACCCTATAGAGAAACCTGGGGTGCACAAGGGTTCAAGTGCTGGGCTGAAGGAAGAAAACTGGAAGTACCCACCTTCTAACATGCTGAGTGTTTGTGAGGTGTAACTACTAATTAAAAATGATATTTATTAGAACATCGACCACAAAACGAGTGGTATTCCTGTAAAATTATTTCCTATGATTTGTCAAAAGGTAATTACCATTCTCAATGCAAATTATTGTCAGAGCAGGTGGCAGGTCATTCTTTTGATTTTTTATGCATAACAAATATTCATCCTTTGCTGTTGGATTTGATTTGATTTTTTTTTTTTTTTTTTTGATCTGGTGAAAGAGGGGTGATTAAACCAGGTAATGCTGGTTTGGGCGCCCTCAGTGTGGTGTGATTATAAAGTAATGAGACATTTTCTGGTGGGTGTGTAAACTGGTTCTAAAGGCAAGTCCAAAGGGAGTTTGAAAAATGTTTTAAGCAATTACCACATACACTGAATTATCATACACTCTTCGAGGGTTGTTGCTTTGAAGGACAGTGCTCCTGGGCTGTAATAACACTTGGTCTGTTTGTTTAAAAGCAAAATCAATAGCAAGCTGATCTCATTATATTATAATCATATTTCATATAATCTTTCTTTCATATTTGTTTATTTCTACAATTAAAAGTCAAACTTTGGTTAAACCAGCCTTAAGAATCAGTCATTCTCTCTGGCCTGTAAGGTTTTTCAGTCACTTGGTCTACCTTTATCCTTTGTTTTACTTCTTCCTAGATGACAAGGCTAAGAACACAGAAATATTGCTTCTGGGAAAGAGACTTAGTTTCCTTTACTGTTGATCTCTATGAAAAAAAATCAAGCGGTAATAGGGATATGATGAAAGTGTACTTCATTTATAATTAGAGTATATGCCTGACAACTTTGAGTTGGATCTTTGTTTCTGAAGAATCAGTTATAGCCTAGCACTTTTTTTTTTTTTAATGTTTAAGCTTTAAAATGTCCTTGGGTAAAAAGCATTTGCCTTTAAATCATTAGACATGCAGACTCTGTGTCCTTGGGTTCACAATGGTGCCTGACAGGCAGGTAAATAACATGAAGCTTCCTTTAGAAAAATCAGTTATAAATATTCAACTCAGAACCATCCGAGGTCTCCCTCTGACATGTAAACAAGACTGTTGGACGTGTTCAGCGGAAGAGGATGAGGAAGAGGGTGGCAGGGAATGACACTGATGAAATAGTCCTTGGTCCCCGTTCAGATAACTTTGCTTTTGTCATAATAATTTTGTTGTTCAGGGAGAGGAGGTTTTCCTGGCAGCTGCCTGTTTAACCTTCTGGAGGAGGATGAGTGGAGGGATGGAGACTGAAGGAAGCCACTTCCTAGATTTCTAATGATTTTTCAATTCCTCAAGTGACTCTAAAGCTGCACAGAAACAATGCTGGTGTGGTTGGTTATGACACGCCGCAGGTGTGGTTGTCTGTGACACGCCGCGGGGGTGGGTTGTCTGAGACACGCCGGGCGTGTGGGTTGTCTGTGACACGCCGCGGGGGTGGGTTGTCTGCGACACGCCGCGGGGGTGGGTTGTCTGTGACACGCCGCGTGTGGGTTGTCTGTGACACGCCGCGGGGGTGGGTTGTCTGTGACACGCCGCGTGTGGGTTGTCTGTGACACGCCGCGGGGGTGGGTTGTCTGTGACACGCCGCAGGGGTGGGTTGTCTGAGACACGCCGCGGGGGTGGGTTGCTTTACGATACTTAGCAAGCTCAGGGTCGTTTTTCTCCTTGAAAGAATTTTAATATTAAAAGCCACATTTGGATCTACATAAGACTGGAAATTTTCAGAATATATAAATAATAATAGTAATAACAATACAGTGTAAATGTATAAATTATAAGAAAAAAACAATAGAATAGATTATATGTAATATAATATATATTATAACAATATAATGGAAAAATAGAGGAAACAGGCCAAGTATATGAACAAGCAGTTCTCAGAGAATGAATTGCAAATGGCCAGTAAACAAACATCTCAGAAGATGCCCAATCTCACTATTAAACAGGAAAACCAAAAAATGTGATACTATTTTCTCCCAATCAAATTTGCAATATTTTAAATGACTAATAATATCAAGTATTGATGAGGATGTGGGAAACGAAGCACTCTCACACAGTAGCTCTCTTGGGAGGGTTGAGACTAAGGATTAAAACCAAAAGTGTGCATGACCCATGACACAGAAAGTCCTTTTCTGATGATCTCTCCTCGACAAATACTTGCATGTTTGCATAAGGAATCATTTTATGGATGTTCACAGCAGCATTGTTTGAATAAAGAAATACTGGAAACAAATGAAATACCTATCAATGGAGAGAATGTCTAAAAAGTATAGTGTGTTAGTGTTGGAATACGTGTGGTAATTAAAAGGAATGGACTCATACTGTAGGTGTCAACAGAGACAGATACGAAAAATATGTTGTTGGGTGAAATGATTCAGAGTGTCAATTCAGAAACAATTCAGAAATTCAGAATGTTACTGTAACAGGAGACAATATTCAGAAGGTTATTATGATATGATATAATCTATGTAAAAGCATACTTATAAAACACTGTAGATTTTTAAAAATTATTGTGTGATGTTTTAAATACACAAAAAGAATACTGTACTGACCACTCAGCTTAATTCTCTCAATTTTTCCATGGTACATAGATTGGCATGTGAAGGGATAAAAGAAACTGGAAGCTTATGTACCAGGCTCAGAGCAGTGGTTTTTTTCTTTTTCTTTTTTTTTTTCAGGAAGTAGGAAGAGTCCAGCATTGAGGATAATCCTCAAGAGGAATTTACCCAAATATGTAAATCCATTTTATTTTTAAAAAAAGCATTTTCATGCATTATTCGTATGAACAAAACATGAAGTAAAATAGGACTGTTGGTTTTCTTTGCGATAGGCAGATTTTCATAGCTGCTGTTCAAACTGGCTCAGTGGAAGAGACATTGAGGAATCTCTGTCTTAACCAGAAAGCATCCTTCAATGAGCAACTATTAATTTAGGTCTGCCCTGGCCTTCGACCTAGGTTGGGACATTGTGCCATTGGCAGATGCCCCCAGTTTCTATCCCTGAGTCCCTGACTCTGCTCTGCTAATAGTGAGCAAGCAATTAGGTAGTGCTTACCCCGTGCCAGAAAGTGATCTCGGGGCTTTTGTGGTTCATCCTTCTCGACTGTTCAGTGTTTCTACAAAAGTGGGCTCATTCCATATGTAATATTTCAGTACTTGCTTTTTTCATGTAACATTATTAAGAAGTCTTATAAATCATCACAGCTACCTCATATGGCTATATAGGAATTTATTTAACCAACTCTTCTTTGTCTAACCCCAAAGTTTCCAGTATTTTACTTTTATGATTAACCTTTTATAATACATTCATGAGGATTAGTCTTAACATTAACCCATAGTTACTTCCTTTAGAAACATGTTATAGAGCATTGTAGTGCACACATACACAAAGACAGAAATAGGTTGGGTGTAAGAGGGAGAGAGGGAGGAAATGGAGGGTGAGGGAGAGAGAGAGAGGGAGGGAGGGGGGAGGGAGAAGATAGAGTGAGACTAAAGGTAAGATTTCAACACGCAGTGGCAAAAGCAGGTGGACACAGGTCTGGGCAGGTACCACACACATGCACTGTGCCCCTCCTTAGTGTCCTGGTGGTCTGCCTCGTGAGGAGCTACTGGGTTGAGATGCTTAGATTCAAAATGTGGTGATAAAATGGCATTTGGAGAGACAGCAAAAGATTCCATCAGATTCTAGAGCTCTCTCACCTTTGGGTGGTATAGACTTCCATGGTCCCACCTTTCCTGGGTGTGCTTACCTTGCCTCTGTTCTACAGCTGGGGGTCTACCTGTGGGGTCAGCTATAGTGATTGTGGAGGGAAGAGAGCATGAGAAAGAAGTAACAACGGGACCAGCAAGGAACAAGTTGTTAACCTAAAAATTTCTTTTCAAATTGGACTGTGCAACCAAGGTTATCTACAAATCCAACAGCACTCGTGGCTCCTAATCACTTACTCACCTGGGGTGAGCCTTAGGAACATCCTGGAAGAGACTATGACTGGGCCACTTTGTATATGGAAATGTCATTTTATTTTTACCAAGGAGAAGAGCCACTAACTGAGAAAATAGTGTAAGAAAAAGCATATTAATCCTCCCTATTTTTATGAAGAAACATAAAACTTCAGATGCACTAGCTTTCTTAAAAATGTTCAATAGTAAATATTTCAAACATACAGAAAATGTGGAGAATAATATAAGTAATACCCGGGTACACCAAGATTTAAGAAATCTTAACATTTTTTCCATGTTTGTATCATATCTTTTTCTTTTTTTTTTAGATTTTGTTTATTTATTTGAGAGAGTTAGAGAGAGAGAGAGCGCGTGAAATGGGGAGGGTCAGAGGGAGAAGCAGACTCCCCACTGAGCGGAGAGCCTGACATGGGGCTTCATCCTCGTACTCTGGGATCATGACCTGAGTTGAAGGTGGACACTTAACCGACTGAGTCACCCAGGCACCCCTCATATCTTTTTTCTAAATAAAATATTGAAGATACACTTCCAGCCCATTTCACATGCTTACTTCATCCTTTCTCCCACCACCCCGCTCTAGAAGCAACCACTATCCAGAATTGGTATCTGTTTTCTTTAGCCACATTTATTATTTTTATTTCATGAGTGTGCATCCACAAACCACATATAGAATTGTTTTTGTAAATTTAAAAACTTTTTATAACTGGCATTATGCCATAGGTATTACTTTGCAACTTCATTTGTTCGTTCATGTTGTGTTTTTGAAGTGCATCTGTTTATGTATATATAAAACTTCAGTTCCCTCATTTCCATGACAGTGTGGCATTCCATTGTACAAAAATACCATAATGTATTTATCCATTTTCCTCTTGATCAACATTTAAGATTCCAGTTTCTTGCTGTTACAACATGCTGCAGTGAACATTCTTACACACGTGTGAGAGTTTGTCCAGGGTATATAATTGGGGGTTGCTGGGTAGTAGGGCACACTTATTGTCAATTTTACTAGGTAGCACCAGTTGCTTCCCAAAGGTGGTTGTACCAGTTCACGCTCCCACTGCCTGTATGTAAGTCTTAATATTACTCCATACCCTTGCTAACTCTTGGCATTGTCCTACTTTACAATTTTCACCAATTTGATGGGTGTGAAATGGTATGTTATTGTTGCTTTCATTTGCCTCTCCCTCTTGAATTTTGAGAAGTATATTTTCATAGGTGTCTTGCCATTTAGGGTTCTTCTTGCGTTAGCTTTTGAAGTTTATGCACATGCAATGCAAAATTTACTCTGTCAAAGACTATGAATAATAAAGTATGTATTTCTGTTTCATATTATTATAACCAGTGTTTGGAGCTAAAAGGAGAAAGGTGGGAAAGAAGGAAATGAAATCAAGGGGGAATATATACACATGTATATTTGAAAATAGATATATGAAAATGGAGAAAAAAAGAGAGAGAGATGGACAGAGGGAGAGAGGAATGAATGTAAGGAATGGAGAGAAAAATGCGGACAGTGGAAGGGAAGCTTAATCAGGGTTTAGTTGAATGGCTAGTGATGAAGTGAGGCACAGCGCCTAAGAGCTTGGGCTTTGAAGTCAGACTGCCTGGGTTCAAATCTGTCCCTTCCTAGTTGGGTACCTGGAGCATATTAATTCTCATGGCCTTAATTCCTTCATCTACAAAATTGGCATCTTAGTAGCATCTCCCTATTCAATGGACTACACGTACGTTAGTGTACAGAGTAAGAGCTCAGATTATGTTAGCAATTTTTAACAAGGCTCTTAGCAGTTGCACAGCTGTAATAATAGAATTGTAGCTCTTTAGAACTAAAGGGAACTTCTAGGCAAATGAGTCTCCAAGTCTGGGCTCTACCGCTTAGCATTTAGATCTGCACTATCCAACACGGTAGTCACAAACCAGCTGTGGCTACTGAGCACGTGATGTGTGGCCAGTTTCAGTGCAGATGTGCTGTAAGGGTAAAATACACATTGGATTTTGAAGCTTTTGCATGAAAAAAAAAAGAATGTAAATTACCTCAATAATTTTAAACTCAATTGCATGATATTTTGGATATATTGAGTTAAATAAGATATATTACTGAAATTAATTTTACTTGTTTTTTAATCCCCTTTTTAATGTGGCTACTAGAAAACTTAAAATTGCATCCTTGGCTCACATCACATTTCCATTGGACAGCGCTGACTTTGAGGCTCTGAGTCTGAGCTGCTGCGGTAGCCGTAGCAGGTATCTG
This sequence comes from Halichoerus grypus, assembly GCF_964656455.1. Classification (NCBI taxonomy): domain Eukaryota; kingdom Metazoa; phylum Chordata; class Mammalia; order Carnivora; family Phocidae; genus Halichoerus; species Halichoerus grypus. Next base: position 156,611,134 of record NC_135715.1, on the reverse strand, counting down.
ACCCACATAGTGTTCCTTCCTCTAAACATGCTGAAGGAAGGGGCGACTAGAGTGGGGAAAGAGACATCATGCAGACGGCTAGGTGACAACTCAGACCCAGAGTGTGCTGTGGCCAAGTGTTCTCCCTCTCAGATGACTGGTTCGACTTTGTGACATCAAGTTCCTTAAACAAGGAGAGGGTGAGCGGAAGGGCCAGGTCGAGGCACGCTTCCCCCCGGGGGGGAGACTTGCACCCAGCCCTTTAGGATGTTCACTCCAGAGCAGTAAACCCAGGTCTTCCTGCTGCAGGGGAGGGAGATACCTACTGCCTTTGATTCTTCGCATGCCCAAGCTGATTTTATTTGATCCTATTGATGTAAGGGGCTTGAGCCTCCTCAGGTAAGCTGCCTGGATGGAGTTAGTAGAATTACGATTCAAAACTTGATGAACTAAGCAACAATTTATCAGTGGCTTTCAACCTTGACAGCATATTAAAATAACCTTGGGTCTTGGGGAGCTTTTAAAAACTATTTGTGCCTGGCCCCATCTCAAACCAATGAAATCAGAATGGGGGGAGGGGAGGAGAGACTTTCTCTCTTTGTTTTAGGAAGTATTATGTTCTTGTTTTCTAGAATTAATATTGTTGATGGTATTTGTTCTTCAGTTAAAGAGAAAAAGTAGTGTTAAGTTCTATGATTTGTTATTTCTTTTTTAGCTGGTGGCTTAAACTAAATTTCTAGCTCACTTTTTTTTTTACGAGAGAGAGAGAGTGAGTGGGGGGAGGGGCAGAGGGAGAGAGAGAATATTAAGCAGACTCCATGCCCAGATGGAGCCCAATGCAGGGCTCAATCTCACCACCGTGAGATCATGACGAAACCAAGAGCCAGACGCTTAACTGACTGAGCCACCCAGGCACCCCTCTAGCTCACCTTGACCCACAAAAGTCACCTGTTGCCTTTTTCTTTTTTTCCTTTTTAAAACTAGGTTTCTATTTTTCAGCTCTCAGCTGTCCTTGGCCTCAGATAGATGAATCAATCCCTGCTTCCACTTGACTCATTTTCTTGGCCCTTGTTCCAGAGGCATCCCCTCTGCACTTCTCCTCTTCTGCCTTACTTTCTAGTTTCTTTGATTCATCCCTGCACTCTTCTTCCTCGTGAGCTTTCTTCCTTGTTGTCCTGAGGCTAACATTGGCTCCTCTTATTGCATCTACAAAGATATCACACATACTTCTCTTACCCTTCTCTTTTATTTCACAAAATTTTCCATCTGAGCAAAAGACTGATCAAAACCCTGAACCCCAGGGGCGCCTGGGTGGCTCATTCGGTTAAGCATCTGCGTTTGGCTCAGGTAGATTTCAGGGTCCTGAGATGGAGCCCCGCTTCAGGCCCCTTGCTCAGTGGGGAGTCTGCCTCTCCCTCTGACCCCCCCACCCCCGCTCATGCTCACTCACTCTCTCTCTCAAATAAATAAAATCTTTTTTTAAAAAAAAAACCCTGAACCCCCAGAAAGGAAGCTGATATTGGGTGTTTCTGTGGTTCAGTTGTAGATTTGGTGGGCTTGCACTCATGGAGAATTGAGAGACTATCATGGAAGGGAGGGCATACTCTGCTCTCTTGGAATCCATTCACATGGAGCTTTTGTTCCCTGATTGGTGACGTGGCTCCCAGAAAGTTGAGCATGAGGGCACATCCCTGAGGGTGAGCTGGTTCTGGCTCATGTGTGAGCCTGTCTGCCTGCCGCATAGTGGAAGAAACTATGAGCAACTTGCATAGGCTTCCTGTTACGTCTGTCCAAAAGCTCCATGGAAGCTGATTGCTTCCTACCTAGATATCTGGCTAGTCCCAGAGAAATAAGATTCTTGGATAGAACAGATTTCTGCTAATCCCTTCAGCCCGGATCAAGTCTCATCAAATTCAGCTTTACAAGATTTGTTTGAAATCCAGCTGACCTCTAGTATACCTTTGTTAGAAGGCTGCTCATCTTTGACAGTTTGCCAAGAAGGGTATTGTGTGCCCTGTGAGATAAGTATACTTAAGGACTAAAAATAATATATGTGACTATATATTTTATATTTAAAATGTTATATTTATGTATAATTATATATTTTATATATGTATGTATGTATTTATATACGTACACACATACCTGAAAAGTTCTTCATTCTTCAGGATCTACATTTCCCTACTCCTGGAGAACCTCAGCCTTTTTACAACTGTGTCTCCTGTCCAAGGAGATACCGCACTTCTCGTCTAGCCTTTACCCCATTCTTGTGCCGTTTTCAGCTCCTGATTTCACTTCTCTACTGTACTGGGTCTCTCCTCCTGTCTGGTGGCTAGAAAGTGCATGACTGATACAAAGAAAAAACAAAACAAAATATGGTGGTTGTACCAGGCAAATGAGAGCACAAGATACCACATTTGACTTAACATGAGTAGAATTTCCCGACTACATTATGCCTCTAACTTGTGCTTCTGCTTCCAGGAGCTCGTGTAAATGCCAAGGACAACATGTGGCTGACCCCACTGCACCGGGCTGTTGCCTCCAGAAGTGAAGTGAGTGATTATCTTATTTAATCTAGTACCTCCAGGCCCTGGAAAGAGAAAAATGCTTTCTGCTGAACTAGGGATTCTTGCTTGTGAACAAAAGGCTTTTATTTCTAATGCAAGAAGGTTACCGAAATTGAACAGTTGACTTTTTGGAGCACCTCCTGCATGCTGGGCATGGTGCTTGGGGCGGGGGGTGACTGGAGTAGTCCAAGGCGGACAGTGTGATCCTTGGCTTCAGTGAGTTCTCAGTCTGGAGGGGGTGGCAATCAGGTAAGCATATCAGTACAGTATCATAAGTTGGTTGGAGGAGGAAGCAAACAACTACTTGAATAGAGAAGTCTTCCAAGAAGGGATGTCAATTGAGCTGGTCCTTGGAGGATGAGGAGGCACTTACCAGGCCAGGGGAAGGAGGGAGGGTAGAGTCAAGGGGATAAACATGCTAGAGGACAAGGGACGTGGAAATGAATGAATGGCGGGTTCAGTTGGATGTAGATGGAACAAGGGATGTAGTGGAGATAAGTCTGATAGCAGGGGCTGGGTCACATGGCAAAGGGCTGGGGGTCCTCTGAGCAGTGGGGTGTGGTCACAGAGATAAGTATGAAGCTGACAGCATTTGGGACCTCGTGAGGGTGAGGTAGAAGAGAGGCCACTGGGTGAATGGTGGGGCCATTAATTGAGAAGGCAGAGGCGGAGGAGCAGGGAAAGGAAACCAGTTCTGTCTTAACATGCCGAATTCGGCAAACATGTCACCAGAATGTAAGCTCCAGAAGGGCAGGAATCTGTGTTTTGTTCCCTGATGTATCCCAAGCCTGGTCCATTGTAGGTGCTCATGAAAGAATTTATTTTGCATTCTGGAAATGCAGGTGACGATGGCTATTAGGTGATCATTATTCATACAGGTCTTGCACTTAGGAACTGAGAGGCTGGTCATTGAAACTATAGCAGGTGGATCAGCTGGTTCAGGGAAAGTATAAGTGCCAAGAAGAGAAAACCAGTGTGGGTGAGGGGTGGTGGGGAATGCTGGTGACTTTGAGTCTTGAAACCTGGTCAGGGGGGATGCTCACCATCCAGGGAGCCAAGAGGCTCTTACCCAGGAGGCACTTGTCACTGGATGACTAGTCTTTGTAGCTGATTTTACCAAATGAGGTTCCTCGTCTACCAGCGAAGGTGCTATTCTCCAGCTATATCTAGGAGCAAGGGCTGTTGCCGAGGATGCCCTACTAATGTCGCAGGTGTCGAAGGCTGTCATCAGTGTCAGCCTTTTCTCGTCGGCAACTATCTGGTAGATGACAGTTATCTCAGTGCTCATAATCTTCCTTGCTGTGCTGTGTGATTTGAGGAGTTTTTATAAGGTGTAGGTTGTGTTCTCTTTCCTAAAAGCCCGCATGGAATGAGGGAGGCAAATGATCCTAAGTTGCCCGGCTCATACCCTGGGGAATCCAGAATCTTCTTATGGTCCCATATTTCATTTCTGTTTTTCCTGGGAAAGCAGGAACAGTGGGCTGCTCGAGTCTGTATGACCAGCTTCATGAGACCAGCTCCTTTACAGAGGAGTATTTCCTGGTCTTTTAAGACCATGTCATCTTCAGTAAATTTCTTTTTAAGTATCTTTCGAAAAATACGGGTTTGTTTCCTCTTTTAACAAAAACCAGGTCTTTTAGGTTAAAAAAAAAAATTCATTAAGCACTTCCTATATGCCAGGCCTTGTGCTTAGGAAGCATGTGGTCTAGTGGGACAGAAAAACGTAAGACCAGATGATTTCAGAACTATGTGATCTTTCCCAAGTGATCTCCCCCTTTGTTAGCTCAGCTACTTGCTTCAGGCCTCAAAACATCCATTTGCAGCAACCCTCAGCTTGCCTTCTTTACGTGTCATTGGTGTATTTGGGTTCAGTCAACCCAATGATTGATCAATCTTTGTATCTGAGAAAGGCATTTGTTGCTTCTCTAAGGAACCAGCTCCCTCTGCAGGTTTGCTGGGGGAAAAAAAATCCCTTGCAGGTGTCTCTTGCCGGGAAGGAATTAAATGCAAACAGACCCTGAGTTGTAAATAATCAGGGTCATATATAGACTTGCGAAAGAGGATGTCTTCATATTAATATCTATCACAACAAGTTGAAAAGTTTCTTATGAAAATTGGAGTCTTTGTAACCGTCATTGGAACTGATTGTGAACATCTTAACTCCAGCACATCGCTGTGCTGTGGCGGTTCTAAATTCAGATTTCTTGCTTCCTTTGAATTTGATGCCCTTGCCATTACATTGTGCCTCCCCTAAATCATAGCTGAGGCAAGAGAAGCAGGCTAGATGGGGAAACGACAGAGAAGGTTTGGATTGGTGTTTTGAAACTTGGCTGCCAAAGGGGATCTGTGTGCTCAGCGTGAAAGCCGGCACATCTCCCCGTCGCTTAGATTGGCAAAGACCGGTATTACTTATATGAATATGAATTAAAAACCATTTCTTTATCGAAAGGCTTATAAACTCTCTACTGTCCTCAGAGCCCTTTGCTTCTAAATTGTGGGTAATTGATGCTTCCGGGTTCAATCAGGGAACCAGAACCACCAAGAGAGATACAGGATAACATCTTTATTATAGTAATTAGACCTTCCACAGGTGTGTGAGCTGCTGGAGAAGTTTGTGTCAGGCTGTCCCCTTGGGTTCTGGTGGTCTGAAGTCACTGTGGGCAGGCAGGGTCTGCCGTTGGGGGAAAAAAAGCTGGATGTGAAATGGGAGAGAACAAGAACAAATTGGAAGCTCTGACTGTCTCTCACTGCCTCAACATGTGGACTTGGGCGACTCGCAGAAGGAGCTGTGGGCTTCACCTTGGAGCTTGAAGCCACCTGGCCCGAGGAGGGGAGAAACTGAGGCAGATACTGCAAGTTCTGAAGACGCACCAGCTATGCCCTGTGCCAACACGCGGCTCCCGCTGGTCGGTGACGATGTGCGCAAGCTGCAGCAGGGCCTGGCGCCCAGCACACAATCAGCCTGTGCTTTCATCTGTGCGTTCCAAAATGCATGAAGGTTTCTCTTGTGGCAAACGGGACTGGGGAGGGGATCCTGAGAAATGTAGTTCGAATGTAGGCTAAGTTGACACAGTATAAAACTACCCCTGAAATTGTTATTCTATTCTAATTAAAAAGACCTTCTAGATAGTAAGTTCCTTGAAATGAGTGCCGCACCTGTTTGCTTATCATTGTATATCTAGCGTCTTGCCTGCTCAGTAAACAATTGTTTTTTTTTAAGTGTTTTCTTTTTAAATTTTTAAAAAAGCTTTTATTTATTTGAGAGAGAGAGAGAGTGAGAGAAAGAGAGCACAAGCAGGGGGAGCTGCAGAGGGAGAGGGAGAAGCAGGCTCCCTGCTGAGCAAGGAGCCCGATGCGGGGCTCGATTCCAGGACGCTGGGGTCGTGACCTGAGCTGAAGGCAGGTGCTGAACCGACTGAGCCACCCAGGTGCCCCTGAACAATTGTTTTCTGAGTGATTCCTTAAAGACTGGCTTTCTAACATAAGCTATGTTAACATGATTCTCTGTACAACTGCTAACGTGGAACTAGTTTGCACCACAGAGAAGGCTGGTGGTAATCATCTTGCATGCATGCAACGTAAGCCGATTGGAAGCTTGTTTCTGGAAGTGTAGCCCTGGAAGCCATTTAAACCACTGGAACCTGAAAGATCAGGATGAGTTTCAAAATTGTATGCAACACAGGTATACGTGTAAGTCAGAGATACCCGTATAAGTCAAGATTTCTGAGCTTTCTTTCCATCCAGGCAAATTTTATGTTCCAATTTCTATGCCTGGAAAAATAATGTTCGTTGCTAAATTTATTTCCTGAGCCTGTAATAGCAATAGGAGTATCAGATCATCCTATTGATTAAACATCCACCCGTGCCTGACAGAAAAGCTCCTACACAGACAGGAAAGTAGATCAAGACAGGGTCATACCTGCTGAAAATCGTCCAACGTGGATTGGGTTCTGGAGGTAAACTTCCAAGACTTTTCTTGGTACTGATCAGGCTGTACCGTGTGCTTCCTTCTGATCCAGAACCCACCCCTCCCCATGTTTGGGGTTCCCAGGGAGGAGACAACCAAACACATAATTGGAGCCAAGCAGCACTGTCTCCCCAGGGCCTTAAACTCACCGCCCCCCCCCCCCCCAATTACTCCCACTGCTGAGAAGACATGAAGATAGTCTCTTGCCAAAATATTAGGGAAACATATTTTGCAATTCTAGATAACATAGATGAGCAAGATTTGGGGCTTACAGGGAGAGTTTTCTGAAGCATTGTGAATTATTTCATATTATTTCTCCTGTTTAGCTTATTCTTCCTGCTTTTTTGTTTTTCTTTCTTGGAAAAGAGCAGCCCTGGGGACAGGAATTAAATCCATACAAGCCTGGCCAGTTTAATACATGTTTATTGAAGCCCACTCAATGGAAGGCACTGTTAATGTGTGCTACAGGGGCCTTGAAAGGGTACAAAGTGTGTCTTCTAGGACATGGTATTTAGGGCAGACAACCAGGCACACAGCCTACCGTGGCCTACATCCAAATGCAGCCGGCCTTTCACACATGCCTTTTCTTTTTAAAGATTTTATTTATTTATTTGACAGAGAGAGATAGTGAGAGCAGGAACACAAGCAGGGGGAGTGGGAGAGGGAGAAGCAGGCTTCCTACCAAGCAGGGAGCCCGATGCGGGGCTCGATCCCAGGACCCTGGGATCATGACCTGAGCTGAAGGCAGACTTTTTTTTTTAGTATTTACTTATTTATTTATTTTGCATTTTATTTTTTTTATTATGTTATGTTAATCACCATACATTACGTCATTAGTTTTAGATATAGTGTTCCATGATTCATTGTTTGCTTATAACACCCAGTGCTCCATGCAGAACGCGCCCTCCTCAATACCCATCACCAGGCTAACCCATCCTCCCACCCCCCTCCCCTCTAGAACCCTCAGTTTGTTTCTCAGAGTCCATAGTCTCTCATGGTTCGTCTCCCCCTCCGATTTCCCCCAATTCATTCTTTGTTTCGTGCTATCTTCTTTTTTTTTTAACATACAATGTATTACTTGTTTCAGAGGTACAGGTCTGTGATTCAACAGTCTTACACAGTTCACAGTGCTCACCATAGCACATACCCTCCCCAATGTCTATCACCCAGCCACCCCATCCCTCCCACCCCCCACCACTCTAGCAACCCTCTGTTTCCTGAGATTAAGCATTCCTCATATCAGTGAGGTCATATGATACATGTCTTTCTCTGACTTATTTCACTCAGCATAATACCCTCCAGTTCCATCCATGTCGTTGCAAATGGCAAGATTTCATTACTTTTGATGGATGCATAATATTCCATTATATATATACACATACACATACCACATCTTCTTTATCCATTCATCTGTCGATGGACATCTTGGCTCTTTCCATAGTTTGGCTATTGTGGACATTGCTGCTATAAACATCGGGGTGCACGTACCCCTTCGGATCCCTACATTTGTATCTTTGGGGTAAATACCCAGTAGTGCAATTGCTGGGTCATAGGGTAGCTCTATTTTCAACTTTGTGAGGAACCTCCATACTGTTTTCCAGAGTGGCTGCACCAGCTTGCATTCCCACCAACAGTGTAGGAGGGTTCCCCTTTCTCTGCATCCCCACCAACATCTGTCGTTTCCTGACTTGTTAATTTTAGCCATTCTGACTGGTGTGAGGTGGTATCTCGTTGAGATTTTGATTTGGATTTCCCTGATGCCGAGCGATGTTGAGCACTTTTTCATGTGTCTGTTGGCCATTTGGATGTCTTCTTTGGAAAAATGTCTGTTCATGTCTTCTGCCCATTTCTTGATTAGATCATTTGTTCTTTGGGTGTTGAGTTTAAGAAGTTCTTTATAGATTTTGGATGCTAGCCCTTTATCTGATATGTCATTTGCAAATATCTTCTCCCATTCTGTCGGTTGTCTTTCGGTTTTGTTGACTGTTTCTTTTGCTATGCAAAAGCTTTTTATCTTGATGAAGTCCCAATAGTTCATTTTTGCCCTTGCTTCCCTTGCCAATGGCGATGTTTCTAGGAAGAAGTTGCTGTGGCTGAAGTCGAAGAGGTTGCTGCCTGTGTTCTCCTTTAGGATTTTGATGGACTCCTGTCTCACATTGAGGTCTTTCAACCATTTTGAGTCTATTTTTGTGTGTGGTGTAAGGAAATGGTCCAGTTTCATTCTTCTGCATGTGGCTGTCCAATTTTCCCAACACCATTTGTTGAAGAGACTGTCTTTTTTCCACTGGACATTCTTTCCTGCTTTGTCAAAGATTAGTTGACCATAGAGTTGAGGGTCCATTTCTGGGCTCTCTATTCTGTTCCATTGATCTATGTGTCTGTTTTTGTGCCAGTACCATACTGTCTTGATGCTTTGTAATAGAGCTTGAAGTTTGGAATTGTGATGCCACCGGCTTTGCTTTTCTTTTTCAACATTCCTCTGGCTATTTGGGGTCTTTTCTGATTCCATACAAATTTTAGGATTATTTGCTCCATTTCTTTGAAAAAAGTGGATGGTATTTTGATAGGGATTGCACTGAATGTGTAGATTGCTCTAGGTAGCATTGACATCTTCACAATATTTGTTCTTCCAATCCGTGAGCATGGAGCGTTTTTCCATTTCTTTGTGTCGTCCTCAATTTCTTTCATGAGTATTTTATAGTTTTCTGAGTACAGATTCTTTGCCTCTTTGGTTAGATTTATTCCTAGGTATCTTATGGTTTTGGGTGCAGTTGTAAATGGCATTGACTCCTTAATCTCTCTTTCTTCTGTCTTGTTGTTGGTGTATAGGAATGCCACTGATTTCTGTGCATTGATTTTATATCCTGCTACTTGACTGAATTCCTGTATGAGTTCTAGCAGTTTTGGGGTGGAGTCTTTCGGGTTTTCCACATAAAGTGTCATATCATCTGTGAAGAGTGAGAGTTTGACTTCTTCTTTGCCTATTTGGATGCCTTTTATTTCTTTTTGTTGTCTGATTGCTGTGGCTAGGACTTCTAATACTATGTTGAATAGCAGTGGTGATAGTGGACATCCCTGCCATGTTCCTGACCTTAGGGGGAAAGCTCTCAGTTTTTCCCCATTGAGAATGATATTTGCTGTGGGTTTTTCATAGATGGCTTTTATGATATTGAGGTATGTACCCTCTATCCCTATACTCTGAAGGGTTTTGATCAAGAGAGGATGCTGTACTTTGTCAAATGCTTTTTCTGCATCTATTGAGAGGATCATATGGTTCTTGTTCTTTCTTTTATCAATGTATTGTATCATATTGATTGATTTGTGGATGCTGAACCAACCTTGCAGCCCAGGGACAAATCCCACTTGGTCGTGGTGAATAATCCTTTTAATGTACTGTTGGATCCTATTGGCTAGTATTTTGGTGAGAATTTTTGCATCCATGTTCATCAAGGATATTGGTCTGTAATTCTCCTTTTTGATGGGGTCTTTGGTTTTGGGATCAAGGTAATGGTGGCCTCATAAAACGAGTTTGGAAGTTTTCCTTCCATTTCTATTTTTTGGAACAGTTTTAGAAGAATAGGTATTAATTCTTCTTGAAATGTTTGGTAGAATTCCCCTGGGAAGGCATCTGGCCCTGGGCTTTTTTTTGTTGGGAGATTTTTGATGACTGCTTCAATTTCCTTAGTGGTTATAGGTCTGTTCAGGTTTTTTATTTCTTCCTGGTTCAGTTTTGGCAATTTATACATCTCTAGGAATGCATCCATTTCTTCCAGATTATCTGATTTGCTGGCATAGAGTTGCTCATAATATGTTCTTATAATTGTTTGTATTTCTTTGGTGTTGGTTGTGATCTCTCCTCTTTCATTCATGATTTTATTTATTTGGGTCCTTTCTCTTTTCTTTTTGATAAGTCTGGCCAGGGGTTTATCAATCTTATTAATTCTTTCAAAGAACCAGCTCCTAGTTTCGTTGATCTGTTCTACTGTCTTTTGGTTTCTATTTCATTGATTTCTGCTCTGATCTTTATTATATCTCTTCTCCTGCTGGATTTAGGCTTTATTTGCTCTACTTTCTCCAGCTCCTTTAGGTGTAGGGTTAAGTTGTGTATTTGAGACCTTTCTTGTTTCTTGAGAAAAGCTTGTATTGCTATATACTTTCCTCTTAGGACCGCCTTTGCTGCATCCCAAAGATTTTGAACAGTTGTGTTTTCATTTTCATTTGTTTCCATGAATTTTTTTTTAATTCTTTTTTAATTTCCTGGTTGACTCATTCATTCTTTAGTAGGATGCTCTTTATTTGAGTTCTTTCCAACTTTTCCTCCGAAGGCAGACGTTTAACGACTGAGCCACCCAGGCGCCCCCACACATGCCTTTTCTTTTGGAATGAATGGAGAGTACCACCAAAGGAGAGTTGCTGAACTTTTCACTTTCCTGTTCTGGAGGCTGTCTTTTGGCTAGCAGAGGTAAAAAGGATTGTATCCTTCTTTAGGCTATAGAAATGGAAGATGTTGTGTCCAAATATATATTGTCACAATGAGCACTTATTGAGCACTTAGTGTGTGCTAGGCAGTATGCTGAGCACTTTCTGTGCGCTATTCCATTTTAACCTCTGAGCCACTCTTTGAGACTGATAGTGCTCTTAATCCTAATTTAGGAAACGTAATCTCAGAGAAGTTAGGGAATGAGCCAAACATGCCACAGCCAGTCAGTGGAGGAGTGTGTAACTCGAGAACCTGCTCTCTTAACCACCATGCTCGGCTGCTTCCCTCAGATCCCATGAGCACCCTGGTGGATACTGTGCCAACCAATAAAATGGGTCTGCTTTTGTGTCTATGCAGACAGAAGTCCTGACAAGTATAAAAATGGTTCCCAGAGCCGAGCAGGATAAGCATTTTATCTTACAGCTTAAATTTTAAAACTCATGTTTTCCCCCTTCTCTAAAAAACATTGTCATTATTGTGAGCAAAATGCTAGTAGACAGGAGGATTGGAAAAATTATATGGGAGACTAGAATGTTACTGCTTTCCCTAAATTATCTTTAGGGTTATAAAAAGATGATCGCATATAGAACATAGTACCTGGCATGGGAAAAAAAGTAAGCATTTTGGGACCTATTAGTTAGAATGGAGATGAGTGATAGTCAGATTTACTGTGGATTCCAATCATCTGGGGTGCTTGTCACAAGTACCTGTTCTAGAACCTCATCTCCAGAGATTTTGATGAAGCCTGGGTTGTGCCCAGAAATCTGCATTTTAAAAAGAAGATTCTGACGCATGTGATCTATATACCACACTCTGAGAGTTGAGACTGAAGACTGGGAATACTTTAGGATCTGGCCTTCCCAGTGTTGAAAGCCAGCACCACCACCACCACTACTACTTCTTCTTCTTTAAGATTTATTTATTTATTTAAATCCAATTAATTAACATATAATGTATTATTTGTTTCAGGGGTACAGACCTGTGAATCATTAGTCTATATAATACCTAGTGCTCATTACAACACATACCCTCCCCAATGTCCATCACCCAGTTACCCCATCCCTCCACCCCCCTCCACTCCAGCAACCCGCAGTTTGTTTCTTAGGATTAAGGGTCTCTTATGGTTTGTCTCCCTCTCTGGTTTCATCTTGTTTCATTTTTTTCCTCTGAAAGCCAGCACTTGTTGAATAGTTTCCTCTGAGTTCGTTCATATCCCAAAGTCTCCAGTGAGTCCCCGTTGTACTGCTAGTTCTTAGAATAATTGTACCCTATTAATAATTCTAATAACAGAGGGCGAGTTTAATTTAATAATGAGTACTTTTGGAGGAATTTTCGATTAATTGAATGAATTAGTTGGGTACCGATTTATGCAGTTCTTACAGAATATGAAATTGCTCTAATCAATAGAGGATAAAAGCCCCAAATGATTTCAGTAATAGAGTAAATGCCTTTAGGACTTGAGTGCAGCCTCAGGGACATCAGCCCATGGTAAATGTTTTTAGGCTATAGAAATGTATCCTGTCTTTAGGCTATAGAAATGAGGATGTTGTGTCCAAATATGTACTGTCACAGTGAGCACTTATTGAGCACTTAGTGTGTGCTAGGCAGTATGCTGAGCACTTTCTGTGTGCTATTCCATTTTAACCTCTGAGCCTTACTTAGTTTGCTAATGATTATACCACTATATTTATTCTATCCAAATACATTGAGTATATGATATGCACAAGGCTTTGGGGAGAGTACAGAAAATTGTGTAAGACTCAGACCCCAGTCTAAAGCAACTTACAGTTTATAAAATTTGACATTGTTTATGCCTGCAAGGACTCTGGATAGTCATAAACAATGACTTTTCCATGAGTAATTTATGACCACTTAAATGCAATGCATGTTTGAGAGGGAAGAAACAAATATTAAGGGCAACAGTTTTTAAAACACATGCATCCTGTTTCTTCTCGTCTTTTCCATGTGCCACAGTGTATGTTTCTACTTCTTATAACAGGGTTGGAGTGGCCTTTTGTGAAAAGAGAAAGTCATAAAAAGTAGAAATAAACTGACTGCAAATGCCATCTCCAGTTCCCTTCTGTGTGACATCCCATGACAGTTCCTCCCCCTATTATTTCCATGATTGATATAGCACAGCGTCCTATGGAGTGTAATCCAAGGAGGTGTGCAGTCCTAAGACTGACTGCTAACTGGGCTGATGCCTCCATTCGGGAGAAATGCTGGAATCCTCACACATGTTTATTCATTAAAAAAGAAACAAAGGCTTTGAAGGAGCATTACTCACAGTGTGGCTTGTGTACCGGTCTCAGCCTGTGAGCTTTTGTCTTAAGACTGCTGTGAAAAGAGTAAGCATTCAGAAACTTTTAGAGCACTTTGATAGAGTCATGTCATGCCTGCTAAATAAAATTAATAATAAAAGAATCGAGTTCATGATTTCTCTTTGTCTTTTTTCATTTTATTATTCTACTAATTACTTTTTATTGTATTTTTTTAAGATTTATTTATTGAGAGAGAGAGAGAGCAGGAGCGGGAGGGACAGAGAGGGAGAGAGAGAATCTCAAGCAGATTCTGTCTTGAGTGCAGAGCCCGAGGCAGGGCTTGATCTCAAGACCCTGAGATCACGACCTGAGCCAAAACCAAGATGGCCAATTAACTGACTGAGCCACCCAGGTGCCCCACTTTTTATTGTATTTTACAAAAGTATTGACTCATGATGAATTTGAAATAATTTTTTAAAAACTGGTCCTTCACCACAGATAGTTTGAGAAGCACTATTTAAGTATCTTTTCTTGATTCAGAAAGTGTTCAGCTTCCCTTCCCCCATATTAGTTTTCTTTTTATCTTGCAAGTTCCTGTCAGAGTAGGCCCCTAGACATTAAATTTTTAGCCAGTGTGTGATACTGGAAAAGAGAGACTTCTTTTGATTACAAAAATCATTAAATTCCTAAATAGCCATAAAATTACTCTCTCTTAAAACCAAGTTGAAGTGCTTTCAAGATTAAAATTTTTGAAAGAGAAACGCAGTTTTAGAAAAGGAAATTATCTTTTTATTTTTTTATTAACACATAATGTATTACTTGTTTCAGGGGTACAGGTCTGTGATTCATCAGTCTTACACAATTCACAGCGCTCACCATAGCACAGATCCTCCCCAATGTCTATCACCCAGCCACCCCATCCCTCCCACCCCCCTCCACTCCAGCAACCCTCAGTTTGTTTCCTGAGATTAAGAGTCTCTTACGGTTTGTCTCCCTCTCTGGTTTCGTCCCGTTTCATTTTTTCCTCTTTTTCCCCCATGATCCTCTACCTTGTTTGTCAAATTCCACATATCAGCGAGATCATATGATAATTGTTTTTCTCTGATTGACTATTTTGCTTAGCATAATACCCTCTAGTTCCATCCACGTCGTAGCAAATGGCAAGATTTCATTTTTTGATGGCTGCATAATATTCCTTCATATATATATAACCACATCTTCTTTATCCATTCATCTGTCAATGGACATTTAGGCTCTTTCCATAGTTTGGCTATTGTGGACATTGCTGCTATAAACATCGGGGTGCACATACCCCTTTGGATCACTATATTTTTATCTTTGGGGTAAATACCCAGTAGTGCAATTGCTGGGTTGTAGGGTAGCTCTATTTTCAACTTTGTGAGGAAGCTCCATACTGTTTTCCAGAGTGGCTGCACCAGCTTGCATTCCCACCAACAGTGTAGGGAGTTTCCCTTCTCTGTATCCTCGCCAATATCTATCATTTCCTGACTTGTTAATTTTAGCCATTCTGACTGGTGTAAGGTGGTATCTCATTGTGGTTTTGATTTGTAGGAAATTATCTTTTTAAAGCAAAGCTTTGTTTTTCCTGAAGTATTATATTAAATTTCTATTAATGTATTAAGCAGGTTTGGCAGGGTAAAACTTCAGTTAAAAAAATTTAAATAAGGAGAGTTAACATTTAAAAACATTTATGTCAGCATGCTTGGCTGATACTGTCCATTGAGTAAGCTGTGGCCTAGTAGAAAACACCCAAGCTAGGCTCTTAATCAGTTTGGCTGACAGATCACTGCCCTTGACTCAGCCACCTTGCCTATAACATGAAGCTGCCCATCAAATGAAAGGGTCAGACCAGATGACCCCTGAGGCCTTCTCTACTTCTAATATCCTGTATGTCTGTGAAGTTAATCCATAATCATTTTAGACTACTTGTATTTTCATGAAAAAAAGTTAATTTTTGGAAATTAAGTAAGATACCCTCCTTTGTATACTAAGTATTTCTTGATATAGTCCTTGTCAAGATGAAAACTATGCAATTCATTTCCTAAGCAGATAGAGAAATAAAACTGAAGAATGCCAAAGTTTTTTGTTCACCCAGCTAAAAAGTTAAAACATTTTATAAAAGTAGATAAGTAGAAGTAGTGGTTATTCTAGGCATCCTTGAGCTATGACAGTGAGTGTTGGTAGGAGAGACAAATATGATGAAGTTGGCACTCACATTGGGACTTGCTTAAAGTTCACATGAAAAGAGATTTATTAGAGACCCTATCCAGTTCTTTTTGTCCCCTTCTGGTCAATGAACCTTTTCCTTTTCTAATTTTTTAGGAAATTTTGTTACCTAATTTTGTTATCTTTAAAAAAAAGTTTTTGGGGGCACCTGGGTGGTTCAGTCGGTTGGGCATCTGCCTTCGGCTCAGATCATGGTCCCAACGACCTGGGATCGAGCCCTGCATCGGGCTCCTTGCTCTGCGGGAGCCCCCTTCTCCCTCTCCTCCCTGCTTGCACTCCCTCAATGTCTCTCCTCAATCTGTCTCAAATAAATAAATAAAATCTTTAAAAAAAAAAAAAAAAAAAAAGTTGTTCATGAAGTCATTGGTCTTATGTCCAAATAGTATAAATTTGTGAAATGTTCCTACATATTTTTGGTTTGTTAGTCTATTCTGAATTTATGTAATATGTAATGCCAAGCAAGAATCTGTAAAGTACAGTAAAATAATGCACAAGGCAAAGGTATTAAAAATGATAGTATATATTGTTATGTGCTGTGAGTATGTGAAAAGGATATTATACTACTTTTTATAGTATTGCTTTATGTGGTTATCTCCAGCCTTTTTGGCAATATCTCTGCAAAACTTTTTCAGCATGCATCTTCAAAATGTGCATCTCATTTATTTATGAATTACATATAGGAACTACTGCTATTAGCTAATATTTCAAGTATATCACAATATACTTAGGGTGAGGCTTTTCATTTATCGTAGTCTTACGTAACCACAAAGCTAATAGACTTCCTGATGATTTTCCTCTGTTTTGGCCAAGCTCTTGTCAGATCTGATTAAATTTGTCATTATTTTTACCTTGTAATGTATAGAAAGCTTTTACTCGGAGTAGAAGCGTCAGCTCTGTGACCCCATGTTATTTACATTTGCGTTTGTATTATCATCTTTAATCTGCAGGTTCCTTGCATACATCCTGCCCATCTGGGAATGTTTTTAGTCAAAGGGTACGCATCACAATCTGTAGCTGGATCTGGCAGGCCCGTCACTGTGCATTTCTGTGCACTCAGAGCGAATGAACAGAGAGCATGAGCCTCACCCCCTCCGCGTGTGGAAGTTCCTCTCTTCCTGGAGGGCGTCTCAGATCCTACAGGACAAGGTCCTCTGTGGAGCTGACTGAGGGCACAGTGCCAACCCAGAGTTAAATACCAGCTACGATGCTTTCCTTTGTAAAGAAAATAAACATAAATGGAGGTTCCCATATCACAATAGGTTGTATGTACATATCTACAGAAACCTCACAATTTTTGAGACCAAAGTTGACAAAAATCTCATTTTTTTTTCTTATTTAAATCTTACCTCTTATATTGTGGCTTTGCTTTTCTTTTGTTTATTGTTCACCCAGCTAGCTTTTAGAACAGAGTCTGGCTCATGTTTCTTTCAGTCTTCCTTCATGTTTTGCACGTAGTAGGTGAGCGTAAGAATACACATACACACGTTTCACTCTAAAATGAGCTCCAGGAATGTTTAGTAGTCATTACTTTATTGTCTTGCTGAGGATGGGTGGCATATATCTTTTCTTTTTTTTTTTCTTTTTGGTAGTTTTAACAAACTGTTTGCTTGGGCCCAATGGGTTTCTTGTTTGTAGCATCTAAATAGAGTCATACTGCATATTTAAACTATATTCTCTAATTTGCAAAACTAAATTTTTTCGCTCTTATTCTACTGTGTTAGCCATTCATCTCAGAATGTTGCTACTACTGATTCATAGAACATTTTTTTCCTTCATTATTTATGTCCCTGATAAAAACATTAATTTTAACTATCTACTATCTACATTAATCTACTATCTGAGCATTTTTATGTACCTGCATGATGAAGTGGATTGGACAGTTCAGGCCTGTGAGGAATAAGGGGGACAGGGGTAAGTTCTTGGTCCGTGAAGGGTGGCAGGAGTGTGGCACCTTTCATTGGTTTATTGATGCCACATTAAGAAGATGTTCATAAAGGAGTCCCACTAACTGGCTCCGGGGATGTCTCTAGAAGTAAAGAGAAACAACCAACAGTCATTCCCATCTTGAGAGAAGCTGTATCATTTTCTTGATGGAACAGAAGAGTGTCCTCAATCCTAGCTATACAACAAAGTCCCCTGGGGGCTTTACAGAAATTCTAAGGCCAGTTAGAATCTCTGGTGTGGCACCAGCCATCTGTATTTTTTTTTTTAAGTAGGCTCCGTGCCCAGTGTGGAGCCCAAAAGGGGGCTCGAACTCACGACCCTGAGATCAAGACCTGAGCTGAGATCAAGAATCGGACTCTTAACTGACTGAGCCACCCAGGCACCTCAGCCATCTGTATTTTTAAGAGCTCCCCGGGTGATTCCATTGCACAGCCAAGGTTGAGAGTAATAGTTTAAGAGGCAAAAAAGCTGATTAGGTCAATGGAAGGAAAACAAAAAGCGTAAGTCTCAGTAAAGGTGAAGGGACACAACAGTAGAAAAGAAGTTACCCCACTATAACATGGAAAAAGTTGGGAAAATATGGAACAATTTTGTAGCTTCAAGTTGAGGTAGGAATAGACATCTTCCCTTGACTGCTATTGATCACGCAGAGAGGGTTAAGATGTTGGCTCTGAGAACCAAAGATTTATAAATTGATCTAAGAATGTCCGAAGGGCTTTGAGGCCTTGGGCTTTGGAGGATGGAGGCTCATTGACAAACACCTCCAAGTTTAGCTGATCTTTGGGGGCCTTTTGACCTATGGATATTTTACCCTGGAGTGTGCACTTGCACACGAGTGCTCTCATCTGGCCTAAGGATACTTTACACCCTGTTAAGAAACCTTATGCTTAGAAGGTTTATTTGGTTTTAAAGATGTGCCAGGGCTCTTGGCCTAACAAAGAAAGATAAAACGAATCTGTTTTCACCTGTGCCACTCTTTTGGTCTTTCTCACATATTACCTTGCTTTTCTGAGAAGAATATACATCTTGAGCCAGTGTGGGAGGGCACGGAGCCTTCCTTTCCTGTAGTTCCGGGGTCTGGTGAAGCATCTTCTATCCAATAAGCATCAGCTGAGCATTTGTCATGACCCCTGCGAACTCCGCTTCTGTTGTAGGAAGCAGTGCAAGTATTGATTAAGCACTCGGCTGATGTCAACGCGAGGGACAAGAACTGGCAGACCCCCCTCCATGTGGCGGCTGCCAATAAGGCCGTGAAGTGTGCAGAAGTGATCATCCCCCTGCTGAGCAGCGTCAACGTCTCCGACCGAGGGGGGCGCACAGCCTTGCACCACGCTGCTCTGAATGGCCACGTGGAGGTGAGTGTCCTCATCACCGGGAGCAAGAAATCTCCCTAGAGCCTCTCTTCACCCCCAGTGGAACCTCATCTTACTGCTGAGGCTTTTAGCGAGTGTGCAGCTACTCTCTGCACGCCAAACCTCAGGCAACAATAGCCCATTTTAAATGTACAGCCAGTGGGTTGCAGAAGTAGCTGCCTCCTCGGGCTTCTCCACTGACACACGTGCCACGGGGCTGTCTGTGATGTCAGCTTCCTACTGTGTTTGAACTCCGGGTCACTGACCTGCCTTTGGATTTGATGTTAATTTGACTCAGATTATCTGCATGTTGCTTTTCTTTCAGATGGTCAATTTACTCTTGGCCAAAGGAGCAAACATCAACGCATTTGACAAGAAGGACCGGCGTGCTCTGCACTGGGCAGCCTATATGGGTAAGGGTTCCTGCAGACGACTGTAGCTAAAGAAGCTGTGGGCCTGTCGCGAAGCATGTAGGTTTTCCCTTTGTGCACGCCTGACTTCTTTCCAAGCTTGGGGCCCAATTGAGTGAAGATTTGGTCCACTTGACTGGCAAGCATAGAGCACTCTAGTTAGACAGTTGCTCTGTCAGAGACTGATTTTACCCCACAGGGAGGAGGAGGGATGAGTCACGGCCTGGACCTCATTGAATGTGTTTCAATCTGGACGGGAAAGCTGCACAAAATGGTGCTTCTTTTAACTTGTTATGGCAGCAAAATAAAGTGTTTTTTAAAAAAAACAAGGACTGGCTAGCAAAGCCAGGACATAAATTCTATGTGTCCTTTTATTTAAAAGTGTTTTTGAAAGAAACAAAAAGGAAGGAAGGACCACCCTCTGGCTGATGGGTAGGTTGAAGTGACAAGAGTAACCGTGGATCCTCCTGCTACTCTCCTGCCAGTGAACCTGGCCTTGCAGGTCTCGCTTCTGCCAGCTGGGCTGGGAGACATGAAGGAAGGAGTTACATTTCTATGTTTTTTTTTTTTTTCACTTTTGTTGGCACAAGTGCCGCTGACAAATGATAGGCCTCATCGAGTTATTCTCAGTGTAGACTTGTGAGAAACGAAGAACTGGGATCCTTCCTTTGTGTTTGTAACCGGAGAATGTCCTGCAATTGGAAAAGCAGGTGGGATTCTACCAGCCCCATGTTATAAACCACCTGAACGCCCATCCCCCGGAGATTGTGTTGGTTAATGATAAAGAACTGCCCAGTGGGACACTGGGCAGTAACTACAGTGATGATGTCATTAGTATTTATTAACATCGAAAGATTCTGTGTTAGGGCGCCTGGGTGGCTCAGTTGGTTGGGCGACTGCCTTCGGCTCAGGTCATGATCCTGGAGTCCCTGGATCGAGTCCCGCATCGGGCTCCCTGCTCGGCAGGGAGTCTGCTTCTCCCTCTGACCCTCCCCCCTCTCATGTGTTCTCATTCTCTCTCTCTCAAATAAATAAATAAAATCTTTAAAAAAAAAAAAAAAAAAAAAAAAGAAAGATTCTGTGTTATGTTAAGTAAAAACAGATCATAATAGCATGGATTATATGGTCCTCATTTTTGTAAAAGAAATCTGCAATATAGACAATCTGGGATATATTATATGCTGAAATGTTAGCTGAGTATCTCAAGGGATTGGCGATATGGATGGTTTTGGTTTCCTTTTAACACCTTTTTGCCTTTTCTGAATCCTTTTTAACAAACATACAGGCCTTTTATTATCATAAACAACAATAACGTTAATGGTGGGGGGGGAAGAAAGAGAACGGGTTGGGTAGGGATGAAATAAATTATGTGGCTGTGGATGAGTCTGAATGGATATTTGGGCTTAAAAAACCAAACTCTTAAGATTTTGCAAGCATTATCATTTTTTTTTTTTAAGACAATGTGGACTTTGGAGCTGATGGAAGCAGATTGGATGTCTGCATGGTACCTACGGGACTGGAATCAGGGGACATTGGCCAGACTGCTGTTTAGGCAGAGCACACACTAGACTAGTGTGTGATGGGATGCAAAGAGCCTGGGGTTTCAAGTTTGTTCTTTGCTGATATACAGTTAAAACATTTGTGTAGAATTGCTTTAAAGAAGTAAAGTCATTGTTTTGTTTGTCATCAGGATACAAATAGGAAAAAATACATAGATGACTATCTTTAAGGCATAAAGGACAAAACCAGGACAAAAGACAAAAGATAGCACCACTTAAGCTAAGATAGCCCCACTAGTAATTGAAAATAATTTTTCTACATACAAGTTTTGGGGGAAAACGTAAAATTTTAATAAAACAAGCCATGACCAAGCTCTTTCTCTCTCATACACACACCCAACTCTCTCCCCCCTCCAAACACACCTCTCTCTCTATCTCTCTCTTTCTCACACACACACGTACACACACTCACACTCACCCCCATGCACATCTTAGACCCTTGGAATCAGTAGTTATCTTCTACCCCTCAATTATCAACCACATTTACAGCAGTGACCCAAAGCATCAAACAATCTTCAGTCACAATATAGAGGTCAAATACATTTATCATACTATATATAGTAAGATAGGGTACAAAGGAAAATATTCTAGAAAATATGCCAACAGGAGTTGCAACTGGAAATGTTTCTGTTTAGCCAGTAATTCATAAGAATACTTTTCAGTTGAACCATATGAAATTGTCATTTTTGTGGTCCAAAAAAAAAAAGTCAAGCAACAGCGATTTCATATGATTTAACAATAATGTAGAGGTATTGTGATTAATTGATTTTTTCTTTCATTAATTTTTCCAAACCAAATTGTCACTGTTGGACTTTAAGGAATGGGAAATGCTTTTAAAAGCATTGCTTTCATTTTAACATAATTCTTTTTTAGGCTGTGGTACTAACATATTGGCAGGACCTTGTTCTTATTTAAAATGTTGGTGGTAGTAAAAGCTAAAGGTGATAATGTAGGTGGAATCAGTCATCAAATTATCCTAAAAAGGCTACCCATGTTTTCTGCTGCTTTGTTTGTGAAGGCCACCTGGATGTTGTAGCGCTGCTCATCAACCACGGCGCAGAAGTGACGTGTAAGGATAAGAAGGGTTATACCCCTCTGCACGCTGCAGCCTCCAATGGACAGATCAATGTTGTCAAACACCTCCTGAATCTGGGGGTGGAGGTGAGCTGTGATGAATGCATCAATTCATGGTATATTTGTGGGTTTTCTAATGTTTGGTTTGGTTTTTTTTTTTAAGATTTTATTTATTTATTTGAAAGAGAGCACGAGAGACAAAGCACACAAGCAGGGGGAGTGGCAGACTCCCTGCTGAGCAGGGAGCCTGATGCAGCATTCCACCCCAGGACCCTGGGATCATGACCTGAGCTGGAGGCAGCCGCTTAACTGACTGAGCCACCCAGGCGCCCTGTGGGTTTTCTGTTATTCAGAAATTAAATCCTGTTTGCATTTTATTTTTTTAACATTTTATTTATTTATTCATAAGAGACAGAGAGAGAGGGAGGGAGAAGCAGGCTCCCGCTGAGCAGGGAGCCCAATGCGGGACTCGATCCCAGGACCCTGGGATCATGACCTGAGCTGAAGGCAGACGCTTAACCATCTGAGCCACCCAGGCGCCCCTGTTTGCATTTTAATTTAAGAGGGTAAAAACCACCTTATTTTCTAGCATCCTATCTTTTTGAGTTTCCAGGGGCAATTGATGAAGGGCAATGGGGGCCTACAGCAAGTAATGAAAAACCAGAAACAGGCTAAGTTTCTATATCAACATAGAGAAATATTTAAACATATATATTGCATGTAATACATATTAGTCATTTTTTAGACAGGCTAGGGTTCTTCATCCTACCTTCAGCATTTAGCCTTCTAAATTGTGGTGTACGGGGTGCCTGGGTGACTCAGTCAGTTAAGCATCTGATTCTTGATTTCGGCTCAGGTCATGATCTTGGGGTCCTGGGATCGAGCCCCACATCAGGCTCCATGCTGAGCATGGAATCTGCTTAAGAGTCTCTCTCTCCCTCTGCCCCTCCCACCCCCCCAACAGCAAATGCAATAAAGAGACTCCAGTGATTTTACCTGCCCTCTCTTGGATTCATTTACAGATCGACGAAATCAACATCTATGGAAACACGGCCCTTCACCTGGCCTGCTACAATGGGCAGGATGCTGTAGTTAATGAGCTGACTGACTATGGTGCTAACGTGAACCAGCCCAACAACAGCGGGTTCACCCCTTTGCATTTTGCTGCTGCCTCCACACACGGTGCTTTGTGTCTTGAACTATTAGTAAACAACGGGGCAGATGTTAACATCCAGGTATGACACTCTTAGTCTCTCTCTCTGCTAGATACCTCTGCATTGAGCCTCTGTTTGAGCAAAATCAACTCTTGTAAATGGTGTCCTGTTTTAGAATCGGAACTCTGAGTGCCTTGACTCCCACAGCCTTGTCCTATATTGGCCTGCTATGGAAACTTAGCTGTGTTGTTACTGCAGAAGTGGTAGGACCAGCTGGAAGGCACTGAGGTTCTAGCCACCTGCTTTTGGTAGCTTAGTGAATGTTCTGGAGCAAAGACTGGGTCCCAGGGATATTGACGTGGCCCAGTTTCTAACACGGAGGTGGATGTTGAGCTGATATGGCAGAGCTGCTGAGAATCAAAGGAAAGCCTAATGCAATGATCTCAGGTCTGTTCCTAACCCTGGCATGGGCCACCAAGGAGTTTCTCAGACACTTTCCAAGAGTAAACCCTAGGTAGTGACTATAGTAACGTAACATTGACCTAATAGTGGTCAACTGGTCCTAATTGTCTTTATTCAGCAAACTTACTGAGCACTATCTAGTGCCCTCTGTTTGGTTCTGAGGGAGCACTCCAGGATGAGCTATGAGCTCTGCTCTCAAGGAGTTTATAGTACGGTAAGGGAACAGTGTGCTCCGATGCTCATGAGACAAGAGAGAATGTAATGAGTGGCGTGAGAGAGTAATAGAGTATTGCAAACTATAAGAAGCAAGTCAACACTTGCTTCCTGCTTGGGGATCAAAAGTGACGCCTGCTTTTGAGCTGAGAGTCGGAAGATTGGTATCAGTTGAGATGAGAAGAGATAGAGTCTGAGAGAGGGCATTTCAGATGGAGAGAACCGCATGAACAAAGGGTTTGGGAGTTCCAGATAGGAAAAGCTCTGGGTAGACTCTAGGCTAGTAGTTAGCTCACTGTAACAGATAACCAAGAGGAACTTAGGCACTGCCCTCACCATCCAGGTTACATCACTGTGAACGCATTTAGATTGTAGTGGAATATCCTCACCTGCACAAGGGACTTTGTGCTCATCCTCAGCTTCCCTTCTCCCCAGCACGCAGCAATCCTAAAGCAGGTCCCAGTGTATTCTGTCTCTGCTTTTGAAAAATGATTCTTTCTGAGATTTAATTTTAAGAATATTGGATCAATCCATTCTAATGACCTTCCCTATTCACTATTAAAATCTTTTTACATTTTTTCTTATAATTTCTAATAGTGGGGAAGTACGAGACAAATTTTCAGAAGAGCAATTTATTGAGCTTGAAGGGAGCAGAAATTGTATGAAAGAAAGGAGCCAGGAACAAGCTGAAATATGACTGGACCAAGGAAGAAGGCTTATCAACTGGCTGAGGGGTTTGGGCTTCTATAAGCTGCGGGGACCACTAGTCATAGAGGTCATGTGATCCAGACTGAGCATGGAAATAGTAATCTGGTCACAGAACACCAGAGACAGAAAACAGGAAGGAAAAATATTGTATATATGATGACATAAACATTTTAAATGTTTATATGGCAAAACAAAACAAAAAAAAACAAAAAACAAAAAACCCTAACATATACAAAATTGAAAGAGGACCACCTCAGAGAAATGTTTCTGCATTATACATGATGAGCAAAGAGTTAATACGTTTAATATATAAAGAGCTCATATAAATCAATAAGAAAAAGTCTGTTAACCTACTAGAAAATACATGTAAAGGCAGGTCACAAGAGAGCGAAAACAATATCCATTAAACCTATGAAAAATATACAGTATCATTAGTAATTAGAAAAATGCAAACTAATGCACAAGTATATTTGCCTTTAAGGTTGGCAAATATGAAAAAGACTAGTAATACCTAGTGTTATCTGTGAAAAAATTAATATGCAATAAGTAAATATGATCTAATATTTAATTTTTAAAAAATTATGTGTCTGGGTTATATGCATAGAAAGAGAAAAATACTAGGAATATATACCAATATATTATCACTGCAGAGAGGCAAAATTATGATTTGGATTTTTAGTTTCATTTTTATATATTTGTTTTAATCTTCTGATTGTGATACATAAGCATGTGTTATTTTTATATCCAGGTGAAAAAAAAAAAACATTTTTGTTTTTATAAAAAGAAAATTCAGGTATAATGGACCTAGACAGAGGATACAATTAGAGAATAACTGGAAGTCGGTAAAACTCGTCTAGATAAGAGGTACTGAGGACAGGGGAGGGGGACAGCCAACAGAAGACAGAGGCTTTGCAAAAAGAAAATCAATGAAATTTGGTTGGATAGGAGTTGGAGGAGTTGAAGACAAGTGTAAGAACTGAAATCTGATTCAGAGGTGACAGAGCATAGGGGTTAAGTGTTCAGTTCTGAGGCTAGGCTGCCTCGATTCCAGTCCTAGCCTTGACTTTCAGTAATTATATAATCAGAAACAACCTCTCTTGGGTGTCTGTTTGTCTGTAAAATTTGGGAAATAGTAGCTTCTTCTTCATGGAACCGCTGTGAGGATTAAACCAGTTATCTTATAGAAACTACTTAGAATGGTTTCTGCCACATGGCAAGCACTCAATAAACGATTATCGTTGTTAAGAGGGACATCAAGAGAAAGAGTAGGCTTACGAGGTAAACTGTTAAGTTTAGTTTTTTTTTTTTAAAGATTTATTTATTTGACGCAGCGAGAGAGGGAACACAAGCAGGGGGAGTGGGAGAGGGAGAAGCAGGCTTCCCACAGAGCAGGGAGCCCGATGCGGGGCTCGATCCCAGGACCCTGGGACCATGATCTGAGCTGAAGGCAGACGCTTAACGACTGAGCCACCCAGGCACCCCTGTTAAGTTTAGTTTTTGAGCAGGTGATTTTGAGCCTTTAGTACAGCCAGTCTGAGAAAACCAATGGTGGAACATGCGACCCTCCAGCATGGGAGAGCAGAAAAGAATAGAAGAAAAAACTTAGGCTGCCTCATTCACACAGGTGCAGGATCTTGGAAGCTGGAAAAGGATGAGGTCACCCAAGGAGAGAGTATGTCATAGCATGAGTAGAAAAAGGGATGGAGGGTGCCAGGATCCATTTAGTCTTAGGATCGGGAGGAAGAGGAGGAAGAACCAGAAAACAGATGAAAAAAGAAGAGTTAAAGAAAATAGAAAGGAAATGGAGGGGAGTACAATGTCTTCATGGAGGTAGAGAACAGGCAGAAATGAAGAAGCAGAATAGATAAAGAGAATTTCAGAGTTCCATATCTTGTAAGTGGAGCCCATCCAAGGTCCTAAATGGGGGTAAGGGAAGGTGTACGGGGGCATCAAGGAGATCAAAGAACTGTAACCCGAGGTGGGAAGAGTCATCGTATAGTGTTGAAGTCACAGAGGATGGTGGTGAGAAGACAGGAGGTTAACAGGTGGCCGAACTGGCAGTGTCCCCGAAACTTGTGATGCTTGTATTGCCATGCTGGTATCTGAAGGACATCCTCCAATTCTCCAAAGAAAGGAAAAGTATTACTGAAGTTAAATAAAGTAGCTCTCTTCACCAGCCCTCACTTAATTAATTCAAGGGGTTTTCTGATGCTCTCCATTCCCCTTTTGAAAGCATGCTGACTGATGCTCTCAGTGTGCCTGATAGCAAGGCTAGAAAGCTACTTTCTGGAACACCCACCTGCTCCCCCCAGTTACCTGACCCAGTGCTCAGTTCAGAGTAGTTTAGGGACTCCAGCTATATATGGAGTGTATGGCAGTTTATGGCAGCCTTGTCCCCCATAAAATAGACCTGGAAAGCATGGCTCCTTAATTTTAATAATTAATTTTCCCCCATAGACTGCTAATCATCAGTAGAATATGAGAAATACCTTTTTTTAAAATCTGAGACTTAGGTTTATATATTATCTGATCTACATAAATGGGACTTTGGTTAAAATCTAGCCTTCTCCCTCAGTCTCCTTTCATCTCCTGTTTACATCCTCTGGTTTCCTTCTCTTGAATCCTCCTTCACGATTCCTGATGCACTCTGGAGGCACGGATCGTCTACCATTTCCGTGGAGCCATTTGTCTGACTCTGGATGTGGCTTTCTAATTGAAGTTGTTATCTCTCTGTACCATATTGCTCCTTGGATTTTGAAAGTGTTTGTAGATCACAAGACAATTTGTATTTGTTAAGATTTTCTGAAGTTTGGGGGAAAGAGCATATTGAAACATAACCAGTACCCACCCACATGTTCACTTTGTTTTCCTCTATCCTCACAAAATACTAAAAGTGATGTCTTCATGAGCAATTACAAGACAATGGAGAGAGAAGGAAGGATGTGTGTCCTGCGCACATTTTACAATCCTTCACTTTCCTTAGATTGACCATGGCCCTGTCTCTGACTTTGTAATGTTGGTTTAATTGTGATAAGTAATAAAGACACAATACTTTATACAATAATCCACTGAAGTTCACTTGTATTTTGCAAATAGGAAGAGCATGAGAAGATACAAAATAATTTTTCTTCTCCATTACAGACTACATTGTAATACCTGTAACATCCCAAACTCTTTCTAGAAGCGTTCAAAATGTTAAAGAAGGCACTAAATACATAGCTCTTCCAAATAATGCTTAGATGGATTTAGAAATTACCCTTCCCTGGTTGCCTACCTCCCAGTCACTAACATTCAGACTGCCCATGGTCTGAATTCTTTTCTGTCCCTGGGCCCTTAGGTGAGCAGGTGTAGACGTTGTAATAGACGTTGTAAATGGTGAACCATTTGAAAAATTGGACTACGTATGGCTTTTTTGCAAATTAGGGTTTTAGATTGCTCTTCCCTTGAATTAGGAGGCCCTTTTGGGCTTCTGACACATTTCCCCTAACCCCCTGCAGGCTGGCTCTCTTGCCTTCTAGTAAGGCCACTGAGCTGTGTGACTCCAGGAGGCCCATGCCACAGACAACACAATGCCTTCAAGTTCCTGGGTGGTAACAATGTCTTTGAGTTTAGGGAAGGTTTGGGGGATGTTGGAGGATGAGGAAAGAAGGCATTTGGTGTGGAAGACATGAATGGATTTCTGAGGAGAATGGTGGTGAAGGAAATTGAAACACTCCATTTAGTTCAAGGATTAATCTTCCTTGAAGGATGCTAAATTCTGCCCTGAAAGAGTACTGATATTCGTAAAATATTCTTAGTCTTTTTTGGTTTTCCTTCATGACCATGGCTGAGCCATGCCTAAATCAATAGAAGGGCTTCTTGCGTAATTAAAAAAACCTCAAAATAACAAAATTTTCCGAGCCCTAACTCTGATGGGAAAATGAGTCTAGAAATGGGAAGGAGACTAGAAATTAAGAAAAAATCTTATAAAAGCAAAGCTTTGAATAAATGGAAGAATTGAACATATCCTCTCCTTTGACAGTGCAATGAATATTTTATCCTTGTCTGAAGTTCTTAAAACAGCAGTAACAGCAAGTCCCCCCCATGTGACAAATTTCTCAGGCAGATAATGAAACTCAGTAGGATCCCTAGTCTCAACCTGAATATCCTGAGTTCTAACTAGTAAAGACTAAATAAAAAGTATTATCCTTTGACCTTCATTAGTTTCCAGTGGTTTTTTGAAATAGCAAGTTCCTTTTACATCCAAACCATGTAAGCACAACTGTTCCAAAATGGCTCCGTGATATTCTCAGTGCTTCCTGTTCCCACCTCCCCCACCTTCTGCCACTATATCCCTCAGGGGAAAAAATCAGCTCAGGACTGGACTCGGTGATAGGTGAACCCAGGCAAAGATAGATCTGATATAGCTGTCCTTTGTATTTTACCAAAATTTGGTTGTCTATTTATTTGTCCTTTTACCAAAGGCACAAACACTCCATGGGAGAAAAGGGTGTGGTGTTTGTACCCCTGAAATGGAACCAGCTTTGTAAACTGCACACCACAGAAACTGGTTACTTCTGCTTTGGCTCTCTGGCTACAATTTAGGTAGTTACTACCAAGTTGGTGGTTATTCCCTGGTAAAGCCTTTAAGCTATTTTCTAGACATGGAAAAGTGCTTAGCTAAATATTTATAAAGATATTATCTAAGCACTGAAATATTTATGGCTTTATATATATTTAACTAAATGCTAATTAGTTATGTTTTTGATTAAATTTAAGAGAAAATATTGGAGCAAAATTTAAAGAAATAGCACCACCTAGGGACAGGTTAATGTCAACTCGGCGATTTCTGTAATTGTGTCCCCTTTCTCTTGGTTGCTGCTCCTTTTCCTCTAAAAATACCATTTCAGTAAAGCTTCAAGCTTACTTCCATCTTCCTTTCTCAATCTTTTCTGACTCTGGTTATAATCATATTAGATGAGAAAAGATCCTATTTCCCCCCATCTACCTGATGACTTTTCACTATAAAGATTCGATGCACTTAACCATTCTGATTAACTCTTTCCTTGGCAAAGATTGTGCACAACTCCTTTCTTCCTTTCTAAGGAATAGACTTACAGGATATAATAAAAATTCTTCTGTTAAACCCGTGTTGTTTTATAAGCTGTTCCAGCCCCCTCAGTCTAAAGCAGTGGCTCCTAAACTTTAATGTGCTGTGCAGGTTAGAAATGGGGATCCCTTTATCCCAGTTCTGATTCAGTGGTCTGGGTTAGGGCACAGAACTCACATTTCTAACAAGAGCCCCAGGTGGCTTAGATGCAATTAGTCCTTGGTTCACTCTGAGAAGTACTTGTTCAAGTGATTATTTGTTCCCATTTTGAAGTTTTTAAAACAGAGTCATTTTTTAAATGTTTTTTAGGTTGCTATGTTTTCCTTTTTTTAAATTAAGATAGTTTCTTATTTGAATATAGTCGACATACAATGTTTTAGCTGTACAATATATTAGTTTCAGGTGTATAATATAGTGATTCACTTTCTCTAGACGTTGTGCTGAGCTCACCGCAAGTGTAGCTCTCATCTGTCACCGTACGAAGCTCTTGCAGGATCATTGACTCTATTCCCTATGCTATGCCTTTTATTCTCTGACTGGAAGCTTGTGTCTCCCTCTCCCCTTCACCCATGTTGCCTATCTCCCTATCCCCTTTCCTCTGGCAACTATCAGTTTCTTCTCTGTATTTTTGAATCTGTTTCTGTTTTTTGTTTTGTTTATTAATGTTTTATTTTTTAGATTCCACATATGCGTGAAATCATATGGTATTTGTTTTTCTCTGTCTGACTTATTTCACTTAGCATAATACCCTCCAGGTCCATCCATGTTGTCACAAATGGCAAGATCTCATCCTTTCCATGGCTGCATAATATTCCTCTGTGTGTGTGTGTGTGTGTGTGTGTACGCAATACATCTTCCATATCCATTCATCTGTCAATGGACACGTAGGTTGCTTCCACATCTCCGCTATTACAAGTAACACTGCAGTAAACGTAAGGGTGCATATATGTTTTCGAATTAGTGTTTTCATTTTCTTTGGGTAGATACCCGGTAGTGGAATTACTAGATCATATGGTATTTCTGTTTTTAAGTTTTTGAGGAACCTCCATACTGTTTTCCACGGTGGCTGTACCAGTTTGCATTCCCACCAACAATGCATTTTAAAGCACAGGTATATGGGTTTCATTACAAAAATAAACGTGCATTTTTGAAATCTCATATTTAACCTTAGACTTTGGAAAATGTTTCTCCTGAGAGTTAGAAAAATAATAGCTACATCTATTTCTTCCTTTTTTTTTTTTTCTTTTATTAACAGTACCTGAATGAAAGGATGCACTCTGTCTATGGGGGATACTTAATATTTTCTTTTGGGTATTACTATTTTTAGATGAAATTCTGTAAATGACTGTTTCTTAATAAATGTGTAGGACTTTAGTATTTGGTGTAATGATGATCAGTCTATAGATTCTATACATTTTTCATGTTTTGGCTTAATCTATATCAGGGAGTTCCATTATTTATATTTTAAATAATAAAGAGATGTATGAATTCAGCACATGCCCAGGGGATCATTAAAATGGCCATTTGCTAAACCATTGTATGTCTTAATCTTATGATTTCTAATGACTTAATTGAAGCAAGCGTTTCTGTTTTGGAACAACCAGAAGTGTCATTTTCTATGGAATCAGAATGCAGGGAGTGGTGGAATGCTTCAGGTCCATTTTGAGAGCTACAGTTATTCATAGCAGTTCAATCAACTTCAGGTTGGACAGGACCAAGCCAGTTAGCACATCATTTGTCTTTACTCGTATACTTCAGACAAAAGTTGAAAAAAAAAATGCCTTGAAACCATCTTCATCAGTAAATCACAAGAGAGAAAAAAGCATTTTGGATGATTGTGTCAGTTTGAAACAGGGTAGTTTAAAAATTGTCAGTGTAACTAGAAATTTCACATTTCTTCTCTAAAATAATTTTTACCTCTCTAAGCTTCTTTACAATGGGATGTTAGGAAGTAACTTGAGATATTATATATGCTTTTTCTTTTGCTTTCAAAATTATCTTTTACCTTTTTAAGTTTTTATTACACTTTTAAAAACATCTGAATTGACATTTTATTTTCAGGGCATTGATAGTAGTATCCATAGGGATGTTTCAGATTGACGTCACTGATCCATTGTTTCTCTCCCCCTCATTTTTTAGAGTAAAGATGGCAAAAGTCCACTGCATATGACAGCTGTCCATGGAAGGTTCACACGGTCACAAACCCTCATTCAGAATGGTAAGAGAGATCCTTCCACAGTGTTGTTATTTAGACAGTGTCCTGATCTGAGTGTGGCTGTCAGTTATCTGAACATGAAAGATGATGCTCTGTTTTAGATGACAGTCTGTTTTATTAAGCTTAGATTTACACCATCTTTTGATGCACTTTGCTAAAAGCTCTTTTTCAGACATATCATCACCATCCAGCTTAGGAGTGAGAACATCAAGCCACTGTTCCTCAGTTAATTCCTAGTCAGTCAAAGAACATATGATTTTGAAACTGGAAATGATGTACTTATATAGGCTTAAGGTCCTGCACTTTTCACTCTGAAACTAATACAGATAACTGTCATACATTTTCTAGCAGCAAATCTGAATTATTTTTAAGCTTTAGAATTCACCATAGTTTCCTAAGTTAAAACTCTTTAAGCTACTTGGGCAAAGGTAGGAAAAACAAGGTGAGTCAGAGGAAAAGCAGTTAAGTGCATGATATAAAAGATGATAAAGTCACAGGCTTGATAGAGACCTTGGAAAGTCACATAATCTAGTAATTTTCCAGGCTCACAACAAAGGTATACTTGAACCACTGGGTTGTCTCTGTAGCCAAAGTACTAGGGAGTATCACTTCATATTATGGTTCCTAATGCTATTATGGGTCACGGCCAGCATCTGTGAGGGGATTGACCTTGACCACACAACTACTGCTTTCTTAGCAAATCTTAGAGACAATTAAAAAAAAAATAACAGGTTTAGTCCAGATTTTATGCTGACATTTCAAGTTCAGCAATTCCTAAACTATCTTTAGTTGACCCACATTTGTACTTCTCAAAATTCTGGCATTAGTCAATTTCTTGGACCTGTCTTTTTCTCATCTATAAGAATTTTGGATGAATTGTTAGTGATACTATGTTACATCCTCGGCACTCAAGTCATAAAACCAAAAAGTTACTTGACATGTGGATGGAAGATCAGCCAGGGAAATTATGCTTAGGAAGCAAAATTTCTGCAGCAAAGCAAAGGAAATTTATAAGCATTTCAGTGTAACTATAGGAGACAATAAATCCTGACAAGTTTCCAATGAGCAAAGGAAGGTAAAATGAAAATTAACTGCACAACAACCATTAATTCTAATTTGAAATATGTGGAATGTCTTTGACATTCACTTTATTGAAGGGGACACTTTAATTATTTTGTTTTGCTTGAAGTAAACAAAGGGAGATGGGGAGTGACCCTAGAGTCTCTCCTTCTCACACTCTCCTTCTCACACTTTTCTCATCCAGTGTATTTCTCAACTGCTTTTTTTTTTTTTCCAGAAAGTGTCCACTGGCTGAAAAATAAATAAAACTAGGGAGATATTTGGTATCCATTTTTAAAAATATAGTGTGAATGTAATCAGTGGGCCTTATCTCTGATCAGAGAAAGAGCAAGTTTTCTCCTTGTAAGCACTGCCTTCCCACAGGTCCGTCCCTGTGGCCAGACCATCCTGGCCATCTCCTTTGAATCAAGGCCATGACCCATCTCCGCATGTAATGCTAGTGTGCTGACAACAGTCTGGAGATGCTGCTGGCTGCTTTGACCTCTCCAAAAGCCATGCCTGTGGACCGGAAAGACTCCCATGCCCTCTCTGGACATCGCTGTAGACTTACGAGTTGGGATGAGATCTGAAAGAGAACCCATCTCTTGTCCTCAGTGATCAAGGAGCTTGTTTCAGAGCATTCTTGGCTGACCTGGCATCTTGCTGGTGGCTCAGGTGGGGTCCAGGGGCCCAAAATGATGAGCTATAGTGGCTATAATATATAGCCCATTATATATAATGATAAAGCTAACATTGATTGAGTGTTCACCCTGTGCCAGGCATTTGGGTAAGCACTCCACATAAACCCATGAGAAAGAGGTGCTATTGTCATCTCCATTTCAAAGATGGGGAAAGTGATGGAGGTTGTCGCTTCCATCAGGATACATGGCAGGTATGTTGAGGAACAGGGATTGAAACACAGCTAGTCTAACATCAGAGACTGAAATTTCAACCACTACCCTTACAAATGCATTCTTTGGATGAACAATGGCATGTTAAAAAAAATTTTTTTTCAAAAGATTTATTTATTGGTCAGAGAGAGAGAGAGAGAGAGAGAGCACACAAGCAGGGGGAGTGGCAGGGAGAGGGAGAAGCAGGCTCTCCGCTGAGCAGGGAGCTCGATGCAGGGCTCGATCCCAGGACCCTGGGATCATGACCTGAGCCGAAGGCAGACGCTTAACCGTCTGAGCCACCCAGGCGCCCCTAAAAAATGTTTTTTAACTTGAATTTTATTTACTTTAAGAGTCACTTATATCTAGAGTAGAGTCACCCCTGTAGAAGGATGATTTGGCATTCTCTTCTCTCAGCTGACAATTCTTTGCATTCATTACGTGTGAGAACTGTGAGTTCTTCCATTTGACATTTCAAAAAATGCCCTTAGGGAGAAGAATAGGAAGCTCCTTTCTTTCCTCCTGTTTGTTGGCTTCCTTCTGGGAAAAATCCAGAGGCTCACATCCCCAGACCTGGTGTGTGTCCTCCAGAGTGGGTCACTGCACAACAGGACCCTGAACGCCGGTCCCACGTGGGGACATCGGTTGGCTCCCTAAACCAACAGAGCATGCTACTGAGGAACATTCTTTGTATTTATTTGTGAAATCACCCTGGTGTTTGGACTTTGTATGACATTTCTCTGCTTCCCTGACTGTTCTCTATTCTGGGTTATTCTTCATAATAACTTTTTCCAGAATCATTCAGTATTGGTAAGACAATTGCCAAAAAAGAACAAAAAAAGAAAGAAACAAAAAACCAACACACACACACACACACACACACACACACCTCTTTTATTTTTGTAGATAGTGAGCAAAGACTGCCTCTGCTGTTCAGTCACGTTGTTTGTTGTCTGAAGCTGGGTTGTCGCAGCCAGAGAGGGAAAGAACTGAATGAAGAAACAACGTGATGGCAGAAGGCATTTGATCCAGCCATTTGCACTAGGCCACCGCCTCAGATGCTGTCCAGCAGGTTACAAGAGTTCAAAAATGATGTTTTCTTCACAGAAGCTTTAAAAATAGAGTTTGAAAAGGAAGAGTCCAGTGATAGGTTAGGATGATTCAGTGTGAGATTTTTGACCTTTTGGCTCACGAATCTTCCGAGGCAATTTAATAAGATGACCATTTTTGTTTGTGCAGGAAAAACTAACTTCACATGAATGCTTACATAATGCTGCATAAATTATCCCTTCTGACATGCTTTGCATTCTTCTAAACTCATAAATGTTAATTTCCCTCATTAATTGTCAATAATCAATTAGTATCATTTGACTTGCAAGCTTCAAATGAGTAGTAAAGATATTTAATTTGCATGCCAGGCAAATCTTAAAGATTTTCAAGTGAAAATGGAAAGGTTTGGGGAATAACTATAAAATAGAAATTCATTCATCTAGAGGTTCTACTTTTTTTTAAAAAAGATTTTATTTATTTATTTGACAGAGATATATAGAGAGAGCACAAGTAGGCAGAGCGGCAGGCAGAGGGAGAGGGAGAAGCAGGCTGTCCGCTGAGCAGGAAGCCTGACACGGGACTCGATCCCAGGACTCTGGGATCATGACCTGAGCCGAAGGCAGCCGCTTAACCGACTGAGCCACCCAGGTGCCCTAGAGGTCCTACTTTAATATAAAACATATTTCTGAATAACAAATTCAGTCTCTCTTTTATTTTTCCACTAGTTATGATGTTTCTCTGAAATATATTTTAAGTGACAACAAAAGCATATGTTGAAGATAATTAAATATATTTTTACAGTTTTAAACTGACTTATGAGGGGCGCCTGGGTGACTCAGTTCGGTTCAGCATCTGACTCTTGATTTCGGCTCAGGTCGTGATCTCAGGGTCGTGGGTTCAAGTCCCTGTTTCGGGGGAGCCCTGCATTAGGCTCTGCACTGGGCATGGAGCCTGCTTAAGATTCTCTCCCTCTCTCTCTGTCCCTCTCCCCATTTGCACGCTCTCTCTCTCTCTCTCTAAAAACAAACAAATAAATAAATAAAATGTTAAACTGACTTATGAAATAGTAGTAACAACAAGAAGAAACTTTATTAGTTCAACCCCTTACCCTTTCCAACATTTTTCACTCTTTTCTTTCCCTACCCAATTTTTGGCATATTTGGGGCTGATAAACATAGAGGTTCTAACACTTCTTAAGAAGGTTTGGTGCCTCTTGACTGGGAAGGACATGTAGTGTTACAGTGTTTGTCCAGGGCAGAGGTTTCCCTGGAGTCTGGGGATCTGCCTCCCACATCTCCCAGGATCAGTCCTGGGGGTGGACCATTTAGGCCAACCACTGTGGGCAGTTCGTAGACAGATACATGGACCCTGGATTATTCTGCAGTATCCATGGAGACAGTATTGCAAATAGTTTACGTGTGTCAGTTTCTTTATTGTCAGGATGTGGGGGAAGCCTTTCTAATCTCAATGCAAAATCTAAATATAATAATAGAAAAGGTATGAATTCCAAAAATAGGTTTTTTTCAGACTACAAGAACAAAGAAAAATGAAGATGTAGGGGGGAAATATTTGTAATATGTATTACTGATAAATGGTGAATCTCCTAAATATTTTAAGAGCCCTTGAAAATCAAGGAATAAAAGACCACACACACACACAAACACACACACAAACACACACACACACACACAGAAAAGTGGTCATGAACAAATAGTGCATGGAAAAAGATAAACAAGTAGTCCTTCAGTATATTAAAAGATGCTCAATTTCCTTAATATGAGAAATGCAAATGAAAACTATACTGAAATATTACTCTCACCTATCACATGGCCGGTATTCAAAGGCTTGACTAGGCTGTGAGGAAAACACACTCTCATACATTGCTCATGTGAGCAGCAAAATGGCACAGGACCTATAGGAGGAAATGTGGCAAAATTGAACAAAACCACATACTCATTTCTTTGACCTAGAAATCCCCTTTCTAGGAATTTACCCTGAAGATACACTCAACAGATAGGAAACAATATATGCATGAGGTTATTCACTGCAGCATTCCTGATGATAGCAAAATGATATTTACTACCTAAATGCTTATCCATACCAGACTGGTGTACTTAACTAGTATCTCCATGCAATGGAAAGCAGTAAAGCTGTACAAAAATGAAGAAGACCTCCAAGAAGTGATTTTTAGGAGTGAATTCCAGGATATATTGTTAAATTAAAAAAGAAAAAGAAAGCAGGGTAGTTTGTGTGTTTATTTTTAAAAGATTATTTATTTATTTGTCAGAGAGAGAGAGAGCGAGCACGCACAAGCAGGGAGAGTGGCAGGCAGATGGAGAGGGAGAAGCAGGCTTCCCATTGAGCAGGGAGCCTGATGGGGGACTCGATCCCAAGATCCTGGCATCACGACCTGAGCTGAAGGCAGACGCTGAACCGACTGAGCCACCCAGACATCCCACTGTGTGTTTATTTTTACAAAGAGAAACACAGAAAGCATATACCAAAACTAATGAAAATGATTACTGTAGAATGTGGTTGAGAACGAAGTAGAAGGGATGGAAATGAGAGTGAGCCTTAAAAATATATATATAATTTTGACTTCTGAGACATGTGAATTTTTTACATATTAATAAAATAAAGCCAAAAGCTGGTAAAAAATTTGAAAACAAACAGAATCAAACGAATCTCAACTATGTATCCAGTTAATAATACAAGAATACAGAATAAAGAATTCAGGTAACTTTTGAACAAAGTACTCCCCATTTATGCTAAAATCCTTGCTGGAAAATTTGTTGGGAAATAGGATATTTGCATAGCCTCAAAGTACCACCCACAAGTTGTTTGTTAATTACAAAAGGGAAAAGACATTTGCAATGGCAAGTGCTGGTGGGCATCACCTTAACTAAATAATCAAGCCCCTTTTCTTATTGTGGTAAAATATATATAACATAAAAAGTTGCTGTTTTAACTGTATTTAAGTGTACAGTTCACTGGCACTAAGTACACTCTCATTTTGTGTAAACAACACCACTGGTCAATTCTAGAACTTTTTCATCTTCTGAAACTGAAACTGTACGCGTTGCAAGTTATCAAAATTGGCATCATCTGGTGGACTAACCTGACCTTATGTGTATGTCGTGGAGAGGCAGTGGGACGTGCACATCAGCTCTGCGGTAGTCTTGCCAAAATGTTCTGAATCGAATAGAGGAAGTAATCAGACAACTCTAGAATGCAGGACATTCCACCCCACTCCTGGCTTGACCTCCAAAGATATCAATGACATGAGACATGGATGGATGGATAGATACATAGATAGAGAAAAGGCATGAGGATTATTTTAGATTAAAGGAAACTAAAGGGACATGACAAACCAAATGGTAGCAGAATCTTTTGTTGGGTCCTGGATTTAAAAAACTAACAGCCATGGTGCATATTTTGGGGATAATTGGAGAAATTGGAATATGTTGTATATTACATAAAATTATGATATCAACATTAAATTTCTTTTTTTAAAAGATTTTATTTATTTATTTGACAGAGAGAGAGACACAGCAAGAGAGGGAACACAAGGAGGGGGAGTGGGAGAGGGAGAAGCAGGCTTCCCGCTGAGCAGGGAGCCTGATGGGGGCTCGATCCCAGGACCCTGGGATCATCACCTGAGCTGAAGGCAGACGCTTAACAACTGAGCCACCCGGGCGCCCCTAAATTTCTTGAGTATACTAATAGAATTGTAGTTAGGTGGGAGAATGTCTTTGTTCTTAGGGGTAAAATGTCATGATGTCTAACTTATTTTTAAATGGTTAAATAGACCAGGGCACCTGCGTGGTTCATTCGGTTAAGCGTCTGCCTTTAGCCTAGGTCATGATCCCAGGGTCTTGGGATCGAGTCTTGCATTGGGCTCCTTGCTCAGCAGGAACCCTGCTTCTCCCTCTGCCTGCAGCTCCCCCTGCTTGTGCCCTCTCACTCTCTCTCTGACAAATAAATAAAAAAAACTTTTTAAAAGTGGTTAAATAGACCAACTGTATTTATATATATATTTATGAAAAGGGGAGAGAAAGAAAGAAATGTAGTAAAATAAAAAGTTGGGAAAAAGAAGTAAAATAAGACAAAATAAGATGAAAATACTATATAATTAAAAGGACTGTTGATTAATATGGTAGTTTTTATAAATATAGATATTTCCAGTTCATAGTTATATATTTACTCATTTTACTCATATTTTAAACCAAATAATCAAACTACATAAAGTATTTTCTTGAACTTTCTATTCTCTTTGGTTCTGATGCTTTAGTATAAAGTTTATGTAGGTCTTTAATCAAGCAGGTAAAATTAAAATTGGGTGTATCTTCAGAATTACATTTTATGGGATTTGATAACTTTGTCCCTTCAGAGCAGGAATTTAGTTGTGAGATTTTAGATCCTTAAATAAGACAATATGGAAAGACTTCTCAAAAGCATTTCTAATAGACTTCGCTCTATGCAGACTTACTACTACTACTTCAGATGGTGCCCTGTCCCCTGGAAAGGCATTCTTGTACTTGGATCAGAGATGTACAGAGAGGGGGAAGAAGTCAACATTCGG
Organism: Halichoerus grypus; assembly: GCF_964656455.1. Classification (NCBI taxonomy): domain Eukaryota; kingdom Metazoa; phylum Chordata; class Mammalia; order Carnivora; family Phocidae; genus Halichoerus; species Halichoerus grypus. The sequence continues at coordinate 156,571,872 of NC_135715.1, read as the reverse complement.
ACAACATGAGAGACTGGCATAGAATGTAGTATCTGAATCCGCCGGAATCCTTATGTTATCCTGTATTAAAACATCTCTTTCAGGCGGTGAAATTGACTGTGTGGATAAGGATGGCAACACTCCTCTCCATGTGGCTGCAAGATACGGTCATGAGCTTTTGATTAACACCTTAATAACCAGCGGAGCTGACACAGCCAAGTAGGTTACTGCAAAAATACGGTAGAATAATTGCCACATGTGGGAATACTGCCAAGGGGATCTGCCATGTAGTAGACAGTTTCCATTAATCTAGGTTAAGGTGGATCTGTACCGTTATGCTAAATACAAATTAAATTTGCACTAAATTAAGTGACTTTTAATGACAGATGCAAGGAAGAACCAATTTTATTTTCAGCTATATTAGAAAGAGGACTATTCCAGTGGTTTTAATTAAGGAGACTTGAACTCTATTCCTAACTCTACTTTCTAATATTCTGTTCTTTCCAGTGTTCAGTATTGGTTAAGCAGGAAGAATAAGACATAATTGGGCAAATTCAGAATTTATTCAGGGTGCTTGCTCAGTTTTGATGATAGAAGAAGGGGGTACCGCTGAGTAAATCTGCTACATAGAGAAGGGGGACTGACTTCATTTTACACTTCAATTCCACAAGAATATAAGCATTTGAACAAGTCAGTCATAGTGCTAGGTGCTATGGGAAATTTCAGAAATAAGTCACCTGGTCGGTACCTTTAAGGAGCTAATAATTTTGTTAGAGGCCCAAGGCCCTCTTAAGACAAAGAACCATGCAAGACAGTATATACTAAAATATAAAATAAATATATAAATATCTATATAAATATAAATAAAATCCTAAATGAGGCAGGACTTAAGTGGCAAAGCATTCAGGGTAGACAGTATATGCCATTGAGTGTAGACAGGAGAGAGCTCAAAGGTGGCCAGAGTTTCCAGAAAAGCCTTCAAGCAGAAGGTGAGTTTTAGGCAGGCTTTGAAGGATGACAATTACTTGAGTAGAGCAGGGGTGGCAGACATCCTGAGCAGGGAGGAAAGCAGGAACAAGAGTTGAAAGAGTACAATTCCAGGACGCTCTGCCCTGGGCAGTATCATGGGTGGTTGGGAGCTCAGGCTTTCATGGGCACTACATGGGCTCCAATCTAAGCTACCTTGCCTGTGAGCTGTGTGACCTTGAGCCTGTTGCTAAAGCTCTCTGTGCTTCGGTTTCCTCATTTCAAAAATGGGAGTAATAACAGTACTTGCCCATAGGCGTGTTATGAGGATTAAAGGATTTAATTACTAGTAAAGCTCTCTGGTATAGGTAAAGATCAATGTATGAGTTCTATAAATTATTGCCTAACATTATTAAACAAGATAATCCATGTTAAAAGCTCTTTGAAGAATGCCTACCACAGAGGACGCTATCAACAACTATTATTTTATTACTTAATAATATGTAGTAGAACCAAATTCAAGAGAGCCGTAAATAACTGAATAAAGAGTGTAGCTTTGATCACAGAGACTGTGGGTAGTAAAAACTAAGTTTTCAGGAGAACAATATAAGAGCACTGTAGCATTAGGAATTCTATTTTATTTGCCAAGGTTGTGCAACAGAATTGAAAATCTTGCTTGAGAATAAGCCAAAATTTAAATGGTCCATGGAAGGCCCTGGTGGGTTCCAGCAACCTCCTAGGGCCCCAGTCTAGTGGCAGGAACAAGATCCAGAGCAGACGATTCAAGTACTGCGAGGTTTGTACCACACTGTGGGAACATTCAGGGAGACACTGACTCTGTGGGTTTCACAAAAGAGGTGACATTTCAGCAAAAAGAAGGATGGGTAGGAGTTTGTCCAGTAAACAAAACTGTGTGAGGTAAAAAAGATAGAGGGAAAGCAAGGAAGGACATTCCAGGAAGAGAGAACAGTATTTACAAAGGCACAAACATGTGAATGTGTTGAAAGCAGATTGCCAAGCCTGGATCATCTGATGTGTGTGGAGAAATGGAAAGAAATGAGGTGGGAAGGCAGGAAGAGCCACATCATGAAGGACCTTGCATGTCCCGCTAAGGAGTTGAATTCTGTTCTGAGGCACTTGGAAGCTGTTAAAGAATTATAAGTGGATGTAGGGAACGTTGTGTCTCATGATCCCATTTGTGGGTGAGAAAGATCACTCTGACAATAGCCCACACGTGGGGGAGGTGGTCCAGACCAGGGACATGTGGTGGCCTCTTGCAAATGTCCAGGGAGGAGAAGATGAGGACTTGGACTCAGGACCAGGCTGGGGGTGGAAAGAGAGGGTCACGCTGACAAACAGTAAGAGCAGTGGGCTGTCTCCTTTCAGAAGAAAGGAATCCACTTACAGTCAAAGAACCTTTTTGACTGGGCTATTGCAAGTTAAAAGAAGCATCTCAGTCTTGTGGAAAGAGCACTGTCCTAAGATTCAGGGAGCTCTTACTGGATTCTGAGTTCCCCACCAGATCATGGCTACTCAAAGCCAGAGATCATAAATGCTCTGCGTTCATTAAGCAGGAGTCAAATATCTAGGCACATCCACTTCACCGGTGATATGTTAATATTTTCAGTGGTAGTTTTCTTTCAACTCAGGGCCACTTGGGGAGTTTTAACCAAACATCCATGAATTTCTTTCGTTTTTTTTTTTTTAAGATTTTATTTACTTATTTGACAGAGAGATAGAGAGAGCGGCAGGCAGAGGGAGAGGGAGAAGCAGGCTCTCCACTGAGCAGGAAGCCTGACGCGGGACTCGATCCCAGGACTCTGGGATCATGACCTGAGCTGAAGGCAGCCGCCCAACGGACTAAGCCACCCAGGCGCCCCAAACAACCACGAATTTCTGATTTTCTTTCAGATTTGGATCCACTTGAGTGAGAAATGGGGCCCACTACTTACTTAAAATTTCCCTAAACACATTTGCTCAGTAAGCACAAGGTTCATTTCTTTGTAATTATTTTGCCTTCAGTTTATGCGAGCACACAACATGTGGCAAAAGTGCCTTAGAGATGGCATTGTTGTTCAAGTAGCCTTTCCTTCCACTGCCTGTGCCGTGTCCTGGGGATGCCACGAGGCAAACATTGTCCCAGCCTCAAGGAGCCACATCTGGTTATGTCACAGCGTATCTGGGGATAAGAATGCTCCCTGCAGTAAACAGTGGTTCATTAGGCCGCACTCACGCACGCACGTGTGTGTGTGTGTGTGTGTGTGTGTGTTTGTGTGTGTGTGTGTGTGTGTGTAGTACATGGGGAGGGAAATCACCTGAGGGGAAATGTCAAGATGGGGGAAGGAAAGTTGGAGAAGATTAACTTTGCTAAGAGCCCTCAGAAAATCACTGTTCTCTGGGTTTCTTGTAGATCCACGTGGAGTAGCTTACTAAAGGGGAGAAAAGTAGGACTTTTCCCTCTATTAATAAGTAAACAAATAGCATTTATGAAAATAACCCATCCTCATTCATTAACAATATGACCAAATATATTTTAAAAGATCTCTATATGACAAGTGTTATGGTCATTACTTTCTTATGAATTTGTTTGAATCTCATTCTCGGGCCTGATGAAATGTTTTTGATATTCTTCTTCCTTCTCTGGGCTTTAAGTCAGAGCACTTTCTGCAGCTTCTCAGTGCTCATGCAACTTTATGTGGTGCCAAAGCCCTCTGGTTTTTTTTCTTTAACTTTTTTTAGGTTTGAGACACTTGTCTCTGGGATTTTAATGTCTTCTACCTTACTGATTCTGCCTCAACTGCAGCAAAATGAGGGGTATTATAGTTATGCAGGTAACTAGTTCTGCCATCTGTTCATTCACTAAATGTTCGCTGAAGGTCTGTGACGTCTCACCCGCTGCATCAGCTTCTGGGGGCAGCGTTAGCTTCTGGGGGCTGCGTCAGCTTCTGGGGTTGTAGGAGTCCCTGCCCTCAAGGAATTTATAATTCACCGGGGGCAAGAATTAAACAAGCAGTTATAATCATGCATGCAAAGTGTGATGCAAGAATCACTGGGTACCACCGGATACAGAACGTATGTTGGACATAGCAGGGCTGGGGCGGGGGGGGCTTCTGGGAAGAGCAGTGCTTAATGGAGACTGCAGGGTTAATAGCAATTAGTTAGGTCGTGGTACTGAGAGACTTGCAGATCCCAGGTATAGACTTAAGTTATTTTTATTAGAGTGTTACTTGAATATGTATAAATGTGAAACTCGATAGAGACTCCTTAGGGTTTGCCTCTCCTATATCAGTAAGTCAAAAAAAAAAAAATTATGGCATACATGCAAACAGCAGTCAGTGTTCCCAGGTTAACAGTAGCAGCAGACATTTATGAGTGCTTACCTGTGCTAGGCACTAACTCTCAGGAATTATATTTAATTGTCACAGCGACCCCGTGGGTGAGTGACACGATGATCGCCATCTTATAAGTGAAGTAAGTGAGGCACAGAGAGGTTCACTTACTTGCCTGAGGTCACAGAGCTTCTGAGGGGGTGGAAATGAGGCTCCATCCTCGGCCATCTGGATCTGGAGGCGAGGCTCCTCAGCGAGAGGCTTGCTGCCTCTCTATATAGTGGATGGTGCGATAGTGCACCGTTTGCCAAAACTAAATCACCATTTTCGTGGGGTTATTGTCCTGGTGGCCGAGCTGCTGTCTTGTTCGAGGTCAGTGCATGCTGCAGGACTGGAAGTTCTGCAGTGGCTTCGACACAAGAGAGGGCCAGTGGGCTCATCACAGAGCACAAATGCCAACTACTGCCGAATTCGGTGCATCTAGAAGGCTAAGCATACTGCATTGTCACTGGCCCTTCCCAGCTTCAGGCATCGTTTGTCTGTTACGTCCACCTTTTTTGTGTTCTTATTGGCCCCTGCCAATTTACAAGGAGTTCCGCATGACACCAGTGTGATCCCAAGTACAGACACGAGCGCTGACATACGGCAGAAGTCTGTCATGAGAAGGTGGTTGTTGAGATGAGCCAAAATATGCTTTTATACCACTTGCTTTAGGTTATCATCAAAAGGAAAAGACAGTTTAGAAATTCCCACAGAGAACTCTTGAAAGCCCGAAGGTATTTCCAGTGGCCCCCAGAGATGCACTAACTAGTTTGAGAAAGGCTATGAGAAGCTGGGCAGAAAAATGAGTTTCTTGTACCAAACAAAGCCTGGGGCAGGATAGAGCCTTGGCTTCTCCAGGAGGAAGGGGCAGAAGTCCACTGAGTCTAGAATACTGGTTGATTAAGCAACAGCTAGATCCAGAAGTGGCTTGTAAGCCACATTAGAGTGTTTGGTCTTGACTCAAAAGAAACCACTGAAAGTGTCAGTAGGTTGCAAACAGCAAGGACCAGCCTCATTGTTGTCAGTTATACCCAAATGCCTCTAACTTAGGGGTGTGTGATACTCAGAATGACATAGATAAAATTAATAGGAAACTGACCTTTTGATTTGGGTTGATCAGTCAAGTAAGAATCATAAAATCATTTGATGACCAAAAATCATCAAATGTGTTCATCTCACCTGCTCAGTGGACAAAACTAAACCAATCCACCTTCCCTAGAAGACTTGTGAGATAAGTACTATAAAGAATTTTGAAATGTAGAAAGATAGAAATGCTAACAGATCACAATTTATTCTTGGCTTTTTAAGAATCACAAAGCTGATTTTAAGGAATCACAGCCTGATTACAACTTCAAAACTTACAGACTGCTGATTATGCAACTAAGCTAATAATAATTTCAAGGGCAGTACTAATACTAACTTGTATGGTAAAGGCTTATCATGGTCCAGACCTTCTGTTAGCACCTGGGTGCATTATTAATTAGTTCTTATAATTGCTCTGTAAGATGACACTGTTTTGATCTTTATTTTCTGGATGAGGGAACCATTACATACTTGCCAAAGATCAAATAGCTAGCAAGTGTCAAAATTAGGACTCAAACCCAAGATTTCTGACCCCATCACCTTAACTCAGTGTTTTTTTAGCATACAGCCTCAGAGAAGGCTCTAGAAAGCATTGGAGGTGGGAAGGAACAGCCCTCTCTGATGCCAAGGGGAAAGCTTAAAAGAACTGATGTTCTAATAGTGCACAAGCCCTTTCCTTACCTCTGATAGCTGTCTACAATTTATTCTGACTTCATTTATTCTGAAATAACTGGGATAACTGAAATAACCAGCTAACAGCTAAATATAGAAATAGCTAATACAAATGTGTCCCATTAATTTTATGACTGGTCAAATGTAGCATTTTAGCTGGAATTGGTCTCCTCTTTCCTGTAATTTATGCATTGTTAAGTTTAGTGTTATCTGACGTCTTTATTTCTTGATCTTCTTTGATGTATAAAATAAGATAAAATAAGAGTGATGCTTCTTATTTGCCTAAGACAGCCAAACCCTAATTTTCCCGCTCAAGGTTTTATGACTCTTCCTTTATAAGCAGTCTTACTTTATAATAATAAAGGAGTAATTTTATTTTGAAATACATGAATCATTTCTGAAGTGATTCAGAGATTCTGAATTTGACTTTTATTTTCTTTCCAATCTCAGCCTGATACTTAGTTTTCCTGTTTGAACCATAGTATCATATTCAAGTTCAAATGCCAGTGGTACTTGAGTCTAAATTAATATGTTTTCAAACCTACATTGAGGTAGTGATTTTTTATTAACTATGGAATAAAATATATATATCAAACAGAATTTTGCTAGACCTTTTAGAATAGTTTTACCCCCTTCTCAAGTTTATAAGTAACAGAAACAGAAGAGAGAATTAGCTAATGTAGAGTATGATGAATTACCTGAATATAATGATGTTAAGTGGCAAAGTTGATTAGAAATATTAATAATGAAGTTTATGGAATATGTTACAATGCTGTTGCTGTTATACTATCACTTACACTTTTTATGTTTTTCCTAATTGATTTCTTATAGAATTTGATGCTATTTTCTCTAATTCATTTGCTTGTATTATTGTATATAAAGATATGTATTTTTGTATCTTTATAAAATATATTATTGTGTTTATGTACATATATGCATGTATGTGTATGTACATATAATATGTATGTAATACATAACATTTTAATATATTTTACATGTTATGTATTTGTACACATATATATTTTTATTAAAGTTATATTTAAAGAATGGGGAAGACTCAAAGAAATCTTGGGAAATCCAACCCAATTCCAGGCACATTCTTTCAGGAACTTAAAACCATCCTAGAAAATACTGTTTTTCTCTTGCAAATGTCCAGAGATACTAATATAATCACATTTTTGCCTTACTTGCCCTAAACAAATAAAGTGGTTAGGTACAGTCTCATTGGCTTAAAATTCCATTTAGTAAGGTGTTTTTAAAACATGTTATACATTTTAAAAAATCACAGCATCAAGAGGACAATATAAATAGCAGCACAGATAGAAAAGCTTCTCTCCCATCCCCCGATGCCCGCTTCCTGTCCGTGAACATCAAGGTTGTCACTGGTGCAATTGCTTTCCAGAATTTTTTTTGTAAATGATGAGAGAGGCAATTACAAGCAGTTCTCCTCTGCATGACACTGCCTGGAAGACAAGCAAATTGCATCTCTTGATGGATGCCAGCTATTATATACAGTGGGTTGGGAATCTCCATATAGGGAAAGGAAAACGAACAGAGGGGAGACTGAACAAAAACACCACTACACAGAAGTTTTCATGGAAAGAGAGAGGTGGTTAATTGTTGGCCAACTCAGATTTGGCAGAACGCTGAATACCATGAAATAGCTGTGAATATGTATATACTTTCACACATTCACACACATCATAATAACTTTTGAGATAGCAAATAAAAGTCATGTATCTGAAACCTAACCAACTCAAACCATATGTGTTTCTTAATGAGTTATAGAATCTGAAAATGGGCAACTTTGTGCCAGGGAAGAAACTTGGGTCATTAATGCTGCAGGTGTAAATACACGTACTTACTTGTGTTATGCAGAGGATTTGCAGAAATTGAAATAATGTTATTTGACTATGATGAGATGTTCTGAGAAATGAGCACCAACATTATAAATTCTTATAAGAACACTGGAACCTCTCGATGATGCTGTTTGTTAGGAACAACAGTTCAGCACATGGCTTCGGATCCTTGTGTGAGGAGAGGTGATGGGCAAGAGGAAGATTTGATTTTAAAGGAAAAAGCACAGCTGCCAGAAGGGACGCTGCCTGTCCCTTAAGGGATCATCCTGGGGACTGTGTTATGATAGGGTATCAGTCTAAAAAGTCCTTTTCTAGACTCTTTCTGTAATACTGTTAGGGAAAGTACGCTAGATTTATGAAACGTATGCAAGATAATGTGTGTTGCTCCAGCACATTTTCGTGACTGGTGTCCTGAGGTGGGTTAATAGGCAGTATAAAAGTCTGTTAGGAAGATGAAGTTGTACCCGCAAAAGGTAAACATTGGTTTTTATTCGCATGCAACTTTTTTTTCAATAATACAGCCATTATTAACTCTTAGCAAAGTACTTGGCACATAATAGGTCAATAGTATTTCTTTATCAATTCAAGGAATCGAACAGGTCACTGAATAAAACACGTTGCTGACATAAAACTACTCAGTTGAAAGAAAAAAAGGTAAATTAATCTTAAATGTAGAGTCACCCTTTATAGGAAACATTACCTTAAAAAGATACATTCCTATTGTTAGGGGTTTTTAATTCTGGTCTAGGTTTAGGATTTTATTATGTTAAGGTGGAAAATGATTGCATAATTATTTCCTGAGTGGAGGAATTACAAAATTGTTTCAGGCAAGGGTCCTGAAGCGAGGTGTTGTGGATTTAATTTTCATCAGAAAACTTCCAGAAACGTTGTTGTCCTTCTGCATGTATCTTGAGATCTGTTACTGTGAGCCACTCTGTTTTTTTCCTCCTCAGGTGTGGAATCCATAGCATGTTCCCCCTACATTTAGCTGCCCTAAATGCTCACTCTGACTGCTGCAGAAAGCTCTTATCATCGGGTAAGTAACCCTATTACCACAGATGAGGCTTAATGTGTCCTGTAAGTGAGCCACATGGCTCTAGGTGTCTGGTCAGAGTAAGTGGCTGCCCGTGCTTCCTGTCATTCATTACCTGATCTGGGGACAGCTCCCAGCAGTCCTTCGTGTTGTTGCTGTTTGAGTGTCAGTATTCCTGCCCCGAGATGAGAGTCTTGTCTGTTTTTCAAGTTAAAGCTTGGGTGAGCCAGAGTGAGAGACAGGCAGGGGGGTGGCCATAGCTTACCGGAAGTTTGTCGGAATTAGGGAAAATATCTTTGAGGCTTAAAAGGGTGGATTTAACAGTTAATATTTTCAACAAAGGAAAAAAGGCCAAAGCCCCCACAGTTTGACAGTAGAAATGTCACGTTACCTTCCTCCTCTGTGGGCTCTGATAAATCCCTGTAGTGTGATCCCCTCCAACTAGGTTTAATTTTTATTTTTTAAATGTGGGTCTGTTTGGAACCAAGAAATTCTTCCTGGTTTGGAGCTTTGCTAATCTTTCTTATCACTGCTTCTGCCAACCTCCATGTATTAAGAAGTTCCTGGCTTTCAAAGGTGATAGAGGTCTGCAAGGCAAAGATTGTTTATGAATTAATTCAACAGACATCCCAGAGGCATTTTTTTTTCCTTTTAAGTGCTTTACCTGTGGTTGATTCTGCCTTCACTGCTTTTGGCATGTTTAAAAATAATCCCTGCATGAAAGCATGTTTCCCGAATCTTAAACCAGCTGAAAGCTAATAATACACATAAGAAAATATCTACTCCAGCATGTTAAGATTACTCCTTTGCTGTCCATGTTTTCTCCATGTGTTCTGTCTGCCTGTCTATTGCCCTACTTATCTCAAATTGGTTTCATAAATTTCTATCCTGGGATTGAAATATGGGGCTGTTGTTCACCCAGGGCTGAATGTGAAAATAAATTCTTCTAGACTTCATGGTTCTTCCTATAAAATTGCCAAGCTTGAGCAGTTACCATTCGTTTCCATGACAACCTCTTTCTGACTACAATTGCTTGCGTTCTGGTTTTTCTACTAACTGATTTTTCTGTCTCTGCAATGTTTCTTGTGGTTTAACTAGGACAAAAGTATAGCATAGTATCCTTGTTTAGTAATGAGCACGTGCTGTCTGCAGGCTTTGAAATAGACACCCCAGATAAATTTGGAAGAACGTGCCTTCATGCTGCTGCTGCAGGAGGGTGAGTAGTTAGCAATTTCAGTTCTTGTTTCATGACTTAACTCCTAATTTCTCTTACTTGGCTTAAGTTGTCTGTGAATCAAAAGCAATTTCCTTAGTAAGGTGGGTAAGAATCATTTCTACCAATACCAAATAACATTTTGCATTTCCATATTAATTGTATGTTTGTTCTTCCTAAGAAAAATTTTTAGCCCATCTCATATAGAAAATAGTTTTCTTTTGTTTTCTCTTCTCTCTCTCCCTTTTTTTTTTAATTGTAGGTCTTCAGCCTATAGAATATGTATCTACTTGATATGCACTCTACCAAAAGAAAATAATTTGAGATTTGTTCCTAAATTTTTCCTTTTTTGTCGCTGGTAGGTGGAGGATGATCAAGGGAATCCAAGATTGAGTTAGTTCATGTTTATTTACAGCTATTTTTGTCCTTATTTCAAAACCGATTTTTAAGTACGTAAATGGTTAAAGGGGACTGAAGGTCAAGAAAACCCAAGGCATAGGCAAGAAGCGATTTAATCCTTGCCTTTTTGTTTCAAGTTGTAAAGAGCATTTTTCATCAGATACTCTTTTTCATATCAGTGGTGAGAGTAAGGCTCTGATCAATATGTTGTTGATATATGACCCGACATTGACCAAACATGGCCTCTCTCGGATGACCTTGTTTGGGTAAGGTGTTAGTTCTTAATCAGTTTGCTAGTCCTCAGGGAACAGCAATGCTTCTCCATTTGTCATCTGTACATTATCAAAGGCATTACCTTTTTATCAGAGGTGGGTTGACTGTGAAGCTTTAGGGCCCTTATTTGCATGGGTCCCTTCCGAAATCTTGTATTTAGTTTTATATTCATAATTGTGTGTTATTTTTTAAATGAATCTCCTTCTCCCCAACCCCTCTCTCCAAATCGAATGAGCTTCATAAGTCACACAACTGGATCTGCCTCTGCCTTTGATCCTTTGGTTTTCTTCAGTAAGAGACAGGTGCTTTTATATCAACTGGCATGCAACACCAACACATAATGGTCTCAGAAAGTTCTTATATTTTATGACTGAAACAGCGGGTTCTCTGAGAAAGGTGGCTACAAAGAGTGGATGGGGGTAGGGGGAGCTATGCTCGGGTTCCTCATTAATGAGATCATTTTTCATATTTAAATGATAATAAAACAATAAATCCTAGACGACTACTCAGCACTCCAAGTTTAGAACAATAATGGGTGGTTTTCTCTTTTTATGCCGACATTTAAAAAAAGTATCAGACCTTGGCAACACACCATTCTGGATTCATATCTGAAACTCCTATTACAATTAATATTTAGCGACATGCCTTTCAATAGGAAAATTCACTTCAGTGGGTCCTTTTTCTCTACTAAACATGATTTATTGCTTCTGCGAATGACAAAAAAGCTTTGGAAGATCACTATGCTCCATTACATCATTTTCGGCCTTTTATTTTTTGTACATTTATTTACCTGTATTACAAAGACAGGGAAATGCAGCTGTTTTATTTCCCATTATGGAGAGTCTGGGTTGAAAATGGTTATCACGGTGAATTCATTCTCCTGTGATAAAAGGTAATGCTTCTCCATTCTGGCTCATTGTTTAGAGGTGACATGAAATCATCATAGGTGTAAGGGGTTGTTTCCCAAACTCTTGATGGTTTTAAAGGAGAATCTTGGGATACACGATGAAACATCACTAAAAGGTTTAACCATGTAATAATCATTAAATACCTTGGTCATGGAATTGAAAATGTTCCATCAAGCTCTTTGATGCATTGATTTATTAGCTTGGAAAAAGGAATTTCAGGAACCTCAGATCCTTGCAATACTGTATTCCTCTAAGATGTTCAGGTTGGTTTTGCGTTAGCAGAATTTAAAGCTGGAGCTATCATTTCATCTTGGCCTGCACTTCGCCAAAAACAGCTCTTTCTGAAGATAGCCCAGCAATTGACCTCTACCATCTTAATGATGTTTTTTTTCCCTGTCTTTCTAGTAATGTGGAATGTATAAAACTCTTGCAGAGCAGCGGAGCAGATTTCCATAAAAAGGACAAGTGTGGGAGGTATGTACACAGGGAATTCTGCTTCAAGTGCCTCAGTAACAGGGGTGGGGAGCAGTCCATCTGGAAATCATGTTATAGTGAAATGGTAAACAGGGAAGCTAGCTGGGGAGATTCCATCCTCAGAAGGAAATCCCTTTTTGTAGCGAAACACCAACAAAGCAGGCACAGGCCCCAAGACAAGCATCTCCTCTCACGGCTTCTGTTAGAAGGGCCAGTTGTGTCTTGCCTTCTTCCGGTTTTGTTCCCATAGCATCTCTCTACCCCTCCCCTCCACGTGCACCCTGGCTCTTGGAGTTGCGACAGATTTCTTCTCTTACCAACCTACCTAGGCTAACGCCTACTCACCCTTCCAGATTTATATCAAATAATCCCTCCCGCCCCCGCTGCATGGGTGCCCCTCCTCTCTGCTCCCCTGGGACCCTCCCTACTCCACAACTGGAGCACACATCACACTGTTCTAGTGGACCAGTAAAAAAGCCCATTCATTGACTGTAAAATATAAAAGAGTGGCCTTGAAAATTAATAAATAGTTCATGAGATAAAGTTATTTTATTTCTAGTATTCCATTTGATTATTATTCCCTAACTATTGGCTAGGGAATTCATGTTTCTGCAGTGCCTTACTCTTGGCAAGGTGCATGTATTTCCTATGCTACCCACTTGGTTTTTCATAATAACTCTATGAGATAAATGGGGATGCTTCCTATCCTTTTTAATAGATGAAGAAATTGAGCTTGGAGAAACTAAATGAGTTATACCTATAATAAATTTACGTGTACATGTAAAATTCCAGGAATTTTAGATCTAGACTAGATGTTAGGGGGCAGCTGCTCATGGGTCATTATTGAAGTAAGGACAAGGAAGCCCAGACCCAGAGAGGGGATGTGATTTGGTGCAGCTTACAGATCTGCCTGGACTAGAACCCAGGGCTTCTGATTCCTTGGATATTGTTCTTCCCTCTAGTCTGTATCCCTACCCCCAACAGACTTGTAGTTCAGTGGAGAAGATGAGACAATACCAAGAGCTAAAGTCGAGACAATACCAAGAGCTAAAGTCAAGGCAATGTGGGATGAGAGCTCATGAGAGACCCAGACAGGAGCTGCACAATCTCAGACAAAAGGGAAAGAAACTTCTGGGACTTAAGAAGCTTTGGGGTTTTGATGGGTAGAAGTGGTTCAGGAGAGGACATTCCAGGGAAGAAAACAACATGGGGATAGGCAGGGGAGATGTGGATGTGACTGGGGAGACCTCAGGTGATCCCATTTGGATGCACTGATGGGTTCATATAGGGGGGATAGAGAAACTTCATGAAGGTAGTTTGGGCTCAGCTTAGAAAGGTCTTTGATTCCAGACTAAGGAATCAAGGCTTTTCTCAGTAGAGAGGACCAGTGGTTTTAGAACAGAATGTCCTATGTGGGTATCGGACCTTAGAAAATCCAGTTCTTCACTCATACCAACTAGAAATTAGATAGAAGTTTGATTAGAGCTAAGGAGGCCAATAGGGATGGTATTGCAATAGTCCAAAAGAGCTAGTGTAGACCTACACCAGGATAGGCACTAGGAATGGAAAGAGAAGATAGATCCCAGGTAGGTGGCCTCAGCTCCAAGTTATAAAGTCAAAGGAAGGCATGTCCCTTGGCTCTACACTCTGAGAGCTAAAGAGCTTCCCCACTCCTAGGAATGCTGCTGTCAGTGCTAATGCAGATGATGGCGGCGGGGGCGGGGGGGGGGGGTGGTGGGTGGGTGTGTGTCTTTTTCAGATGAATGAAGTAATAAATTGCTGTCTGTTTTTCAGGACGCCTTTGCACTATGCAGCTGCAAATTGTCATTTCCACTGTATTGAGACATTAGTGACCACAGGGGCCAACGTTAATGAAACAGATGACTGGGGACGCACAGCTTTGCACTATGCTGCTGCATCAGACATGGATAGAAAGTAAAAACAGCCTTGCTCAAATTTCCTTTGGGGGTATGACTGGGGAGGGGGAGGGTTTGCTAAGTTTTCTTCATGCTGCCTCCTTGAAGCTGTGAATGAAGAATCTCTCTCATCCAGACCCAGAGGAGTTAGAATTGCCTCATCCCTAACCCCGGTTTTCCCATTCTGCTCTCTTTATGTTTGATTATTACGTGTCACTGCCCCGTTGTTTCTCTTCTCCGGTCTTGGGTTGAATGCCAAGTGGGGCTGTCAAGCTCAGGTTTTCAGTTCATTCAAAATCGCTTGTAATTTATTTTGTCATATCCTACAGTTTTCATCATCACCACTTAAATGCTTCATTTGCCCTCAGACTTACATTTGCTAATAAATTCGTTACATGGCAGAAGTATCCATCTATGTATAATCCCAGTAGCCTTCAAATGCAGTGTCAGTGTGTGCAGAATTGGTACTGTTGTTCCAAACTGGGCATGAATGCTCTTTCAGGAGCTGAAGGGGAGGAGGTTGGATGCCCTGGACATGTTTGGATTCTAGGTGCCTAGGAATAGAAAGCAGAAATAAATGAACCAGTTCAGGTGGGAAAGGAGGGAGAGGTGCCTGCCTACAGCTTATGAGATTGTTCTCAAAGACTCGAGGACCGAGGCCTCCTTCATAGGAATGCTTTTTGCTGACCCTGTTTGGAGAACTATTGACTTACTTGCTGTGCTGTGCTATGGAATTGATTCTGGGTCAGGGCTAAATTCTTTTCTTATACAGCAGTGGCTTTCACATATTTTACAGTGACCCACAGTAAGAAATACATTTTACATCATGACCCAGCATACACACTCAAATAGGTGTGTTTTAAATATGTATGTAAAAAGGCAGCAAAAATTTTGTAAGACCATATTTACCCTTAGTATGTGTGATGCATTCTGATATTTTCTTCTACTATTTTGTTAAAAAAAAAAAAAAGGCAACGAAATACTGCAACCCACTAAATTGATTTCATAATTCCATAGTGGATTATGATCCATATTTCCAGTTTGGAAAACACTGTTCATATTATATGATATTGGCGAGTCTGATGTAGCTGCACTCAGGATCTCATAGGCACATCTTTTTAGGGGAGACCTCCTTCCAGTTGCCCTCACTCAGAGGAAACGACATTTATTAGTTATTAATTCAACAAATGTTTATTGAGCATCTACTCTGTAGCAGGTTCTATGCTGTTCACTTAGAATAGAATGGGGGGACAAGTACACTTCATGTGTTAAGAGCTATAAAAAGGAATCCTAGGTGATGAAGAATTGCTCTGGCAGTTGAGGGGTGACTAGAACCCCATTCCTGGATAAATGAGATGCTGAACTGATAAGGAGGCAGCAAGGAGTGTGGTAGGAGTCAGGGAAGTTTAAGCTCCATCACCTCCTATTTACTTGGGGAGTTTAGGATATTTATGGAAGGGTGGGCAACTTGGTGTCTTACTCTCTGATACCTGGGCAGAAGTTCTAGGAAGGTCATGTTCTCAGTTGGGTTCTGTGGAAGAGAACAGATTTACTGGATGGCCTTTCAGAGAACCACGTACGTCCTCAATGAAAAAAATCAGTAGTGCTTGTGTCTTTTGGGTTGCAGGAAAAGTCGTTGAGATATAAGCTGTATCAAAATCATTAGCAACTTTGCCATGAAAGCAAATAATTGTAATTTTTTTTTCTTTCCCTTATGCTGAGAAGTAAGACTATCTTAGGAAATGCCCATGAAAATTCAGAAGAACTTGAAAGAGCCAGAGAGCTGAAGGAAAAGGAAGCCGCATTGTAAGTTTCTGCTCAGCTGAAAGCACAAGAGGTGGTTACTGATGCTTGTCTGCTCTTCTGGGTTGCTACATAGGCCAGCCTTACTATTTGGGGGCTTTATTTGGGTTCTTGAGGAAGTGATATGGGCTTGCCTTTAGTGAAGAAGAAATGATTCTTTTAATATATCCTTCAGTTATGCTATTTTCACACAAGGAACTCTTCCTAAAATTGGAAACTTTACTGAGACCGTCACTGTGATGGGTCAGCAGTTTCTAGGAGTAGGTGTCTTAAATATCATTTTTGACTCTGCCATATATTATCATATGCCTCAGGGGACATATTAAGCCTCCTCCCAGGGCCTTAGGCTCTCCTTTAATGACTTGGGGGGTAACTATTTAGCAGGTTCTAGAAATAAATGTTTTGAGAATCCAGTGTGAAATAAAATGGTGGTGCTCTCCCACACACACCCCAGCTCACAAACAGCCCCCTGCTCCTGCCGACAGCTGCCCCCTGCCCCGCCTCCTCCCACCGGCCTCTCTCTGGCTTCTGATAGAGACTCAGCCTGGACTGTGACAAGAGCCGGGAGTCACTGCCATCACCCAGGGGTGCTGATGCGCAGGAAGCTCTAGTGCTTTGTCCTCCGACAGTCCTCCCTGTGCAACAAGGCACCGTGCGAAGGTCGTGCTCTGCCCAGAGCAGTGCCCAGTATGTTGCGGGGAGTTCAGTAACTTAAATAAATGAGCAAACGAATGAGTGCTGCCCACACTCGGTGTCCTGCTCTGTGAGACCTAGGGGGTGGAGTGCTCTAGGAATCTGCACACACACAGTTCTTAGCGTGTGTATTCTCTTCTCCCGCTGTCAGAGGAACCAATTTCTCTGTGACCTGAAGGCTTGTGTCCCCTCTGGGGTCTTCCCGCTGCCCACTGGGCTCTCCTCCCATGTCTAGACCATGGGGGGAGGGGGAGTTAGAGAGTGTGGCTCTGATTCAGGCTGTGGGACGTAACTTTGGCTGTCACTGGGCTGGGGACAGGACACATAGTCAAGCAGAATGACCACGGTTTTGCCCTGATATTCCAAACTTAATGATATTCAAAGGCTGTAGAATCTCAAGGCACCTCAGCAAATGCCGCCTTCTCCAGCGAAATGTCAGCTTGTCCTGTGCCAGAGCAGTCCTCTTAACAGCTGATGCAGAGGGGAAAAGGACAAGCAGGCGAAAGTGCCTGAGAGCGCTTTCATGCAGAGAGGCTGCACCTATCATCCAGATGCATTCCTGATTTAAAGTGCATGTCTTGATTTTGCAGCTTAGGTTCCAAAATTGCTAGCCATGGCCTCTTAGGAGAAAAGACAAGCATCCCCAGTGAAAACTGGAATTTATTTCCCCTTAGAAACAATCTGGAGAATATTCAAATTCTATAGTACTGTTGTTTTTTCTAAGAGTGCTGTTGGTAGTATAGCTCAGCTCTATCCTGGGGAAAATAACTCTTTGGAAGCAAGTCCAAGTGTTTTCCAAATTACGTATTAAATTCACCAACTGATTTTTAGAGTGTAATTCTTTCAGAAGCTGGAGACTGTGTGTCCACTGGAATGCTATTCCTATTGAATGATTTTATTTCAGGAGCCAAATTCTGCTTAAAATGAGTCAGACCTGGGATCCTGTCCATGGGCATTTAATTACCAAAAAAAAAAAAAAGACTTCCTTTTAAGGTGCAAGTTACCAAAGACTGCATGATATCAGAACTCCAATATTAGTTTGATTTATTATGGAGCATTTTATGGATAAATCATGTGACATGTAGATATTTGGTTTAAAAAATTAATGTCTTTCATCAGTTTTTCTAGAAATTAAAACGTGTTTTAACTATGTTTATGTGTGATTTATTTACTCCTTTTGCCTTATGCCAAAAGATAGGTGAGTGTCATTTTAAAGTGTTTGAGTCACAGGGTGGTGTATGGAAGTGTTGAATCACTATATTGCACACTGAAACTAATATTACACTGCATGTTAACTAACTGGAATTAAAATAAAAACTTAAATAAAAAATAAATAAAAACAAAACCAAAAATAAAGTGTTTGACTAAACTATAGAAACTTCCCCTTGGAAGATCTTATTTAATGTACACACATCTATTGTATATTTTAAATATGATTTGAGTATTTGAGAATTTTGATTTGAGTATGAAATTGAATCTGCTTGACCTTATAAAGGACATGTTTGTCCCACTGCCACAGATAGAAAACTAAGATTATGGAGTGGTGCTCCCGCCTAGTTATTCCCTCTTTGGCCAGCAGGGTTGTACCACTTGTAACAGGCCTGGAAGAGAACTCCATACATCCCTGGACACTCGTGTCCTGGAGTTGGAGGCATTTCAGCAAACGTGGAGCTCCTTCCTCCAACCTACTGTAAAGATTGTGGCTTTTTCAGAAAAATTACAACTCTGTCAGAAGAGGCTTTCTAAGCTTATTATTTATTATTTTATTCTAGTCTATACACAATGATGCAATTTAAGCCTCTATGTTCAAATGTGGTTACGGAATTAATACGTTATATGTTTTAAATATTTGCCCATTCCTTTAATCTTTTTATTATTCTTAAGTTCTTTTCTTGTTGTTATTTTCTTATTCTTTCTAGCTTTCATTTTCCAACCTTTTGATTGACGGTAGAGTCTCCAATAGCAAGGCTAAAAGTACACCCCCCCCCCTTGTTACAATGGACTAACCACTTCTTTGTTAAATTTGAGACTTCATTTTTTGAATGTGGAGCTCTAAAACTCATTATTCAGTAATTTTTTTTAAGGTTTTATTTATTTATTTGAGAGAGAGAGACAGAGATAGCGACACAGAGCACAAGCAGGGAGGAGAGGGAGAAGTAGGCTTCCCGCCGAGCAGGGAACCCAATGTGGGGTTCAATCCCAGGACCCTGGGATCATGACCTGAGCCAAAGGCAGAAGTTTAACTCTGCTTAACCTGCTGAGCCACCTATTCAGGTGCCCCTATTCAGTAATCTTGATGACAGACAGGTTCTGTGCACTGGTGTTATACACAAATAATGAATCATGGAACACCACGTCAAAAAATTTTGAAGTACTGTATGGTGACTAACATAACAAGATGAATCACTGAACTCTACCTCTGAAACTAATAATACACTATATTGTTAATTAATTGAACTTAAAATAAAAAAAAGGAACCCCCCAAAAAATATGGTAAAAAGGAAAAAAACCTTAATTATTCTTTATTATGCTAAGTGAAATAGGTCAGACAGAGAAAGATAAATTCATAAGATTTCACTTATATGTGGAATCTAAAAAACAAAACAAAGGAGCGAACAAAACCAGACCGAGACTCCTAAGTACAGAGAACAAACTGGTGGTTGCTGGAGGTGGCCACAGGGAGCGTGGTGGAGGGATGGGCGAAATTAGTGAAGGGCATTAGGTGTCCACATTTCCAGCTGTAAGATACATAAGTCATGGAGATGAAAAGTACAGCACAGGGAATACTGTCAATAATATTGTAATAACATTGTGTGGTGCCAGAAGGTGACTACATTTACAGTGGTGAGCATCGCATCATGTATAGAATTGTGAAATCACTGTGTTGTACACCTGAAACTAATAAAACATTGTACATCAACTATAAAAAGAAAACCCAAAACATTCTGTTATCAATGCAGGAAGAGACAATGGATTATTGTAACAGAACAGAGTCCAGACATGAACCCGTGTGTGGATAAATATGCAATATTGATCATGACATTAAAACAACTCAGTGAGGAGGGGATAGTCATGGATAATTTCTTTCCCCCCCTCTCAATAAACCTAACCACCCTCTTGTCCCTAAAACCTTTCCTGAATTCGAGAATGGCTATTTTAAGCTGAAATAAAGATGGAAACACACACATGTAAAACTTCAGTACATAAACCGTCATTGCCATAGGATTTTTAAAGAAACACTTAAATTCACAAAGTGCTTTGTGGAACATTCATAATAGGAAAATACTTACACTAGTTATTGCTTTTGGTCTGGAGATGTTTTCTAAAATAACACCACATTTTTATACTTACAGATGTCTAGAGTTTCTGCTTCAAAATGATGCAAATCCATCTATCCGGGACAAGGAAGGCTACAATAGCATACATTATGCTGCTGCCTATGGCCACAGACAATGTCTGGAATTGGTGAGTTGTTCTGTCTTGTTTTATTTTCTCTAACACACACATACACACACACACACACACACACACACACACACACACACACGAACCCTGCAAATGCTGGTCTTAATCTCTCACAAATGCTCTCATTGCCTAATTAAGTCCTCACTAGAAATTGCCTTGAAGATATTCTGTGGTAAGTAATTAAGTTATTTTACTTCACAATATGTAGACCTTGTTCCATTTCTGTCTATCCTAATCTCACAGCTGACTGGCAGTTGCTTTGTTTCCATATTAACTTGGACTAGGAATGTTTGACTGCTGTATGGGCAGTTTGTATTTTAAAGAGAATTTGGATGTATCAAATAAGCTCAGTATATTTTTCCGAAGTCACACTGATCACCCTAATATTCAATAACAATGTTGTAAGAGGACTTACATAACTGTTAGGGATAAGTGTGTCATGGTCCCACATTTGTAGTTTAGGCAAAGAAATTGGCAAGGGCACATCAGCAGAATTTTTCTCTCTCTCTTTTTTTTTTATTATGTTAGTCACCATACATTACATCATTAGTTTTTGATGTAGTGTTCCATGATTCATTGTTTGCGTATAACACCCAGTGCTCCATGCAGTATGTGCCCTCTTTAATACCCATCACCAGGCTAACCCATCCCCCCACCCCCCTCCCCTCTAGAACCCTCAGTTTGTTTCTCAGAGTCCATCGTCTCTCATGGTTCGTCTCCCCCTCTGATTCCCCCCCTTTATTTTTCCCTTCCTACTATCTTCTTTTTTTTTTTTTTTTTAACATATAATGTATTATTTGTTTCAGGGGTACAGGTCTGTGATTCATCAGTCTTGCACAATTCATAGTGCTCAGCATAGCACGTACCCTCCCCAATATCCATCACCCAGCCTCCCCATCCCTCCCACCTCCCCCTCCACTCCAGCAACCCTCAGTGTGTTTCCTGAGATTTAGAGTCTCTTATGGTTTGTCTCCCTCTCTGGTTTCGTCTTGTTTCATTTTTTCCTCCCTTCCCCTATGATCCTCTGTCTTGTTTCTCAAATTCCTCATATCAGTGAGATCATATGATACTTGTCTTTCTCTAATTGACTTATTTTGCTTAGCATAATACCCTCTAGTTCCATCCACGTCGTTGCAAATGGCAAGATTTTGGGTTTTTTGATGGCTGCATAATATTCCATTGTGTATATATACACCACATCTTCTTTATCCATTCATCTGTTGATGGACATCTTGGCTCTTTCCATAGTTTGGCTGTTGTGGACATTGCTGCTATAAGCATCGGGGTGCACATACCCCTTCGGATCACTGCATTTGTATCTTTGGGGTAAATACCCAGTAGTGCAATTGCTGGGTCATAGGGTAGCTCTATTTTCAACTTTTTGAGGAACCTCCATACTGTTATCCAGAGTGGCTGCACCAGCTTGCATTCCCACCAACAGTGTAGGAGGGTTCCCCTTTCTCCGCATCCTCGCCAACATCTGTCATTTCCTGACTTGTTGATTTTAGCCATTCTGACTGGTGGTATCTCATTGAGGTTTTGATTTGTATTTACCTGATGCTGAGTGACAGAACAGCAGAATTTATTGGAATTTCCAAACCACCAAAAATTTCAAACCTATAGTTACCAAAAATCATCTGGAGGTTTGAGGTCAGACCCTTCTATTGGTGTAGGTCACCAGACATGAACTTCAATGACCATGGGGACAGAAATGTAAAGTGAACAAGTGAAGTGAGCCCAGGTCTAGAGCAATAGGGAGTGGGGGGATTGTGGCAAATAGGACATGCTATGTCTAAAGGGAGAAACAGCTTGTCAGCTCTAGTGATGGAGATCAGGTGGTAATTCATACTCAGGACTGAAGTCCAGTGCTTCAAGAGAAACTAGAAATCTAGACTTTTTATGTGAAATTTCCTATTTTGAAAACACTGAGTAGGTCAGGAAGAAAAAACATGGGTTTGTGGTTAAATCCTGCCTATAGGTCACTGTTTATCATCTCCTAAGCATCACACAAGTGGGGAGAGGGGCAGAGGGAGAGAATCTTCAAACAGACCACCCGCTGAGCACAGAGTCCAACAAGGGGCTCAATTCCACAACCCCAAGACCATGACCTGAGCTGAAACCAAGAGTTGGATACCCTAACCAACTGATCCACCCAGGCGCCCCCACTTAGGGTCGTTCTTACTATATTTCTCTTAACTGTGAATGTGGAAAAACGTTCACAGACATTTGAAAATGAAGAGGTGATTGGAAATAAAGAGCTGATGATTCTAGTGTTGCTGTGTGTGGCATTTATTAGTGAATTGTACCTACCTTCATCATTCTTGAAGACTTCTAAGTCTTTTTTCCTGAGCTTCTTGTGGATGCTGAAGATTTCCTTGTTTGACCTTGGGGTGGCATTTTTTTTCCCTCTTATTTTGATTCCATCAGAGTTCCTCTTCCAGTTACTGTGGCTGCATAACAAATCACCCCAACAATTAGTGGCTCAAAACAACAGTCATTACTTAATATCTCTTACTGTTTCTGTGGATCAGGAATTCAGGAAGGGCTGAGCTTAGTGGTTCCAGTTAAAGGTATCGTCTGAGATTACAGTCAATGTCTGGGGCTGGCATAATCTCAAAGTCTTCTTTACTCATATGTCAGTTACCTGGGTTGTAAGATTTATTATTTTTTTTTAAGATTTTATTTATTTATTTATTTGACAGAGAGAGAGACAGCGAGAGAGGGAACACAAGCAGGGGGAGTGGGAGAGGGAGCAGCAGGCTTCCCGCGGAGCAGGGAGCCCGATGTGGGACTTGATCCCGGGACCCTGGGATCGTGACCTGAGCCGAAGGCAGATGCTTAATGACTGAGCCACTCAGGCGCCCCTGGGTTATAAGATTTCAATAGCTTCTTTGGGGCTTCTTTATCTGGTTTTCTCTAGCATGGTGGTTTCAGAGTAGTTGGATATCTTACATGGTGGCTCAGGGATCCAAAAGCATTCTGCTCGGGACAGAGTGGTAGAGAGCCAGAAGGAGAATGAGTGAGAGAAAGACAGTATTGCTCTTAATGATCTAGCCTTGAAGGTCCCACAGGGTCACTCCAGAGCGGAAAAGTAGACTCCATCTTTCAAAGGGAAGGGTGTCAAAGAATTTGTAGACATATTTCAAAACCACCCAGTTCCATAGGAAGATGTAGAAAGGCAGTGATTCCATAGCCTTCTATAAGATGGACTTCCGTGGAGAACCACATGTAGCCAAGGGGCAGTCCCTTATCTTGTAGAGGAGCAAACCAAACCACAGGGCAGTAACTGGTTTGTACCAAAGATACAGCTCTGGTCAGTGGAAGAAGCAGGCTCACAAATCGGGATTCCTGATTTAAAAAACAAGAAATGTTTACCACACCATGCTGCCTTCCAGTGCAGGGCAAAGCTCCACCCCCGCTCCCCCAAGGCTGTTCGGCATGGAGCAAAAGCTTGGTAGGAACTGGTTAAGATAGAAGACGATATCCCTCTGCCTTCTAACACCAGCATTGCTGTGGAAGTTGATCTCGACCTATCACCCGATAGGACTCTGTGTTGAGGTCCCACATAAGAAAGGCTCCTCACAAATTGTGTGTGTGCATGTGTGTATGTTTAGGAATCAGTGGCAGTGTGAAGGCTTACTATTGTTACGACCCATTATGAATCTGCATTCCAAAATGTACTTAAGACACAGCTGTCTTTAATTGGTTTTCTCTATGAAAACCACATGTCATAATTGGACATATGAACTTTTATTACAGAGTTATTATAATCTTAATAACTTTGCTGTTTTAAAGTACTTTTGATGAGTATCTTTAATCCCATAGCATAAGTAACTCTGAGAATGATTATCCTGTAACATTTTCTTTCTCTGTAAATAATACATTGCGTATTATTTTCATTTTTCAGGAAAGCCATTTCAGGGCCATTATTTCTGTTATCCAACGAAAAGGTTTTCTGTCCACAAGAAGGTTTTCGAAGTTCTGTCTGATAATGAAATTACCTCTTTGACTGTATCAAAACTTGCCCTGTGTGATTTACAAAGAGATGATTATTCTTGGCAATTTTAAGACATCTGAAAGTAGGTAGGGGAGGTATCCATTGATCTTAATTTATAGTGTCAGTTGAAAAAGCCAGATTATCAATATAAATTGGTAGAAATGTCATCGTTTGCCCTCAGGAAAGGACCTGAGTGGGTTTATAACACAGATGGGATGAAAATACTCCTCATTACCCTGAATGATTGTGGTTGGATGGAAAGTTCTGTATATGTCCATTTTGGAATACATCCTAAGATTCCTCTTGGGTGTGGTTCAGCTAAGCAGAGATACCAACATTCTTGTCCTGCCCCGTACCACTCAAAACAAAATAGCATCCTGGGCTCTCCCCTAGGACTAGCCTCGTAGGGCCAGACCACTGCAGCCATCTTAGCCTTACTGCTGGCTCACAGAGCTGCAAATAGATTGGGGAGTGGCTGAGACCTCCCCGAATGGCATTTCCTACATGTTTATCACATGCCAGAAATGCCATTTAGTTATTTTTTTCTTTCAGTTTTATTGAAATATACTTGACATACAACATACAAAGTTAAGCTGTACAGCAAAACGGAGGCCCCTGGGTGGCTCAGCCAGTTGAGCGTCCAACTCTTGGTTTCCACTCAGGTCATGATCTCGGGTCTTGAGTTGGAATCCTGCATCAGACTCCATTCTCAGCGGGGAATCTACTAGAGATTCTCTCTCTCCCTCTCCCTCTGACCCTCCCCCCACTCACACTCTTTCTCTCTCCAAAATAAATAAATCTTAAAAAAAAAACCTTGAAAAAAAAGGTGTACAGCATAATGACTTGACTTACATATATTGTTAAATGATTACCACAGTAAGTTTAGTGAACATCCATTACCTCATGTGGACACATGCAAAAAAAATAAGAAAAGAAAAAGACGGGCGCCTGGGTGGCTCAGTCAGTTAAGCGTCCAACTCTTTATTTCGGCTCAAGCTGTGATCTCAGGGTCGTGAGATTGAGCCCTGTGTCACGCTCCACGCTCAGCACGGAATCTGCTTGGGATTCTCTCTCTCTCTCTCTCTCTCTCTCCTTCTGCCCCTAACCTCCCCTCAAATAAATAAATAAAATCTTAAGAAAAAAAAGAAAAGGTAGTGGTTTTTTTTCTTGTGATGAGAATAGGGCTTGTTCTTGATAGAAGTTGGGTTTTTGAGGAACACCTTTTCTAACTTATACTCCCTTTCTCTCTTTCTCGTACCACAATACCCTCATATTCCTTAAAACTCCCATTCTTTGGGTGCTAGGCTTTCGGAAAGCAAACTAATTAGCCGGTATGCATTTAGGAGGTGCATTTCTCAGACTCACCGCTGCCATGCCAGTCTGCTCCCTCATCTTACCACACAAACACCCCTGTCCTCCTGGGGGATCATCCTTTTAACAGACTGGTCCTGACTCTGCTGGAATTATACCAATGAAAGACCTGTTTCTAGTAGCTCTGAATGGCTTCCTGGAGCCTCCAAGCAGGAATTATGCAGGGAGTCATTTCTTTATGTCACATTCCCTAGTTTCTGGCCTGTGGAAGGAATAGAGTAAGTGAGTATTTGTAGCCCCTGAGCCTTCCCTGCAACACCAGGGCCTTTGTCCTTTGGGAGTTGGTGTGGAATTGAGGAGGATAGGTGGTCTTCAGAGCCAGCTGATTTGTAAGGCTGGTAAAATTTGTCTTTTGCCTCTCTTCCCATCTAGTTGAGCAATTACTGTGATTATGCATATCATTAAATACGTATCATTAATTTTGATGCAGATTTTATTTGACTCTGACATTTAACTTGGTATGGGTTTACTTGGCATTCATGGTCTGTGGCTCCTGTCTGTGATCTTAAGCTTAGAATTTATAAACTATGCTTTGTGTTCAGTCTATTTTGCTATAATCAAAAAGGAACAGAAATTATTTTAGTTGTTTTCACTCTACTTGCTTATATAAATTTATATTGAATTCATTCCATGAGCAAACAACTTCCAGAAAGTAGTATGAACTCCTTAGCCTTGATAGAATAGCCAGGGTCCAGGATTCTGCCAAGTCTGCCTATTTAGGCCAGTGTTCTTAGCTGGTCGTGATCAAAAACGTATGTACTATGGGTGCAAGCAAAAATTTCCCCACAAATATATGCTGAGAGCTGTGATAAGTCATATTCAATTGGGCTCAAAATATCAAAGCAGAATGGAAGAGACTTGACTAATAAAGCATCTCGTGTCTGAATTAAACTTATGTCTGAGTGGAGGAAGGGAGTTGGCGAAGGAGAGCCCTATGTCTCCCCTTTCCTCTATCTGGAATGCATTCTTACTGGCTCTGAAGGGGAAAATCACAGAATCATGCCCCTATTTGGAATTTGTGAGTTAATACTGGTGTGCTCTTTTTCTCTTACAATATTAAAGATTTGTCTGTGAACATAAAGATCTTTGTGGCTTTGTTATTGAAATGGAAAAATGTATGTGCCAATATAATTACGTAAATTGCCTGCAGAAATTTAGAAAGATTGTTTGAAAACTCTAGGCCTGTGATTAAGTTCAGTCCGAGATTATACCATGCCAAATTACTTGGAATTTGGCTGCTTCCCTGGGACCTTCTCCTCCTTTCTCTGTTATGAGCTAACTTGAACTCAACTGTGAGAGTCCATAGGGGTGACAGATGCCCCTGCTTGTCTATCCTAGGAGTTTCTAGGATTCTCTGTAGATAACTATATCTGGGCAACTGAACACTGAAATTATGCTGCTTTCAAATAAACTACTCAGTGTTTTGAGTTGTTTCTTGTGTTTATCACAGGACCTTAGAAAACCATTATCATGTAGCTCTGTAGAATATGTACTTACATTGGCAAGGTCTAATTAAGCTTCTCAAGACTAAGAAAGCAGGGTATAGAAGAAGAGTTAAAAAGAGTAGGGTGTCTAAGCAGTTATCTGAATATGAGAAGATGAAAAACTAGCAGACTTGAACCCTAGCCCCAAACAAGTCTCTGATGACTTTTTTTTCTGTTCCCAGAGGTGCTTCTCAGAGATGGACCTGGAGGTGTATATGACCTCCCAGCAGGCAGACTTCCGATGGGCAGACGAAATCTTAACAATGCTGGTCTTGTTTTTTCTTCTAATTTAGTTGAGAAACATAAAATCTTACAGGGAACTCTCATTAAGGAAGGGAGTAGAGGGGTGGGCACAGATCTTTTGATTCCACTGGCAGCCTGCTAGGCTAGGAATATAAATATAGGCCACAAAATTTAAATCAGCATGTGACATGAATCTATGTTCAGAAGAGTGGAATAGACAATATTTTATGACAAAGTGTTTTCATTTATTTCTTCGTAATATAGCCGCAAGGTTTTTTTTTTTTTCTTTCCTGTGAATGAATCTGGCAACTGATGAAGGAATCATTCAGCGGGGCGTATTAAAGTAAACAATTTCAGTTTGACATTTGTTGACAGCCCCAGGACAGTGGGGGCCAATGCCTTCACGTTTCAAAGTGGAATACTAACGTTTCAACCCACGGCCCCCTTACCCATTTAAGAACTTGGAGATCTGAGGGCAAATTTCTTTGGGCACAGCTCTGCTATAAATCCCACTACCACTCCCCTCCCACCATAGCAGGTTATAAGGATGATTCCTCCTGACCCCAAGCCCAGTGACAGAAGCTCCAAGGAGATTTTTTGGCTACCTGATACGTGTCCCATACAATTAAGGGGCCAGGTGAACTGGCATATGATTAATCTAAAGAATATATAGCTCTGACCAGAGCTTGCTTGCCAGAAATTAAATAAAAAGAGGTCTGCATTTGAGAAATAGTCCATCCCCACCAGTGATGGGTTAAAAGTATACACTTCCCAATGTCCAAATGTGGGCCAAGGGCCACAGCTGGCCTGGACTTCTCCTGCATCCTATTCAAGAGTGAGGAGACCCAGGATGCTTGGGGCGGGGCCGGGAGGGAGGGTGCGGAGCGGGGAGAGAATGTGAGCTACTAGCAGAGAGGTGCATTCACATAGGGAGACGGAACTGTAGGTGAGAGGTCCCGGTGTTGGGGGGGTTGCTCAGAACCTCCCTAAGCATCCCAGATAGACAGAGAAGGTCACTGCTAGAAGGGTGCCAGTCAGACCATTGTCCATGTCCCCTTCTGTGTCCTCTCTTCCCGGCTCTCCCAGGCCTGGAAGAGGCAGAGGCAGACAATGAGGAGAAAGGAGGAGGAGAAGCCCTAGGCTGGGGACAGAGAAGTCAGCCCTGTCTCCTTCCTTCCCCACTGCAGGCGTTGTGGGAGGCAGAGAGAAGCTTCAACATTAAACAGCATTCAGAGTTTGTGATTACTGCGCTGGAGTAGACGTACTACTTATTGATAAGAAGTTATACTTGTAACTGAAGTGCCCAGAGAACTTTTTATTATTAGCTGGAGATTTTATCTGAGGTGGCAGGAAAAGAAGTAGCCTCCTACCGGAGATTAGACCCGGTATTGGGAAAAGCAGAATAAAGTTAGTGTGTGATTATACCCCGTGACTCATCGGTTCAATACAAAGTCACACACTTAGAAACATTGTTTTAGGAAAGACTAATGCCAAGCTCGAAGGAAGAATAAACTATTATCCTTTACATATATGTGGATTTAAATACCAACTTTATAAGACAGAGGTTCTAGTAATGCCAGGCACTTATCAGGTACCCAAATTGTTGAACAAATGAAATACACTTATGAATGATTAAGCCTGACTTAGTGTTAAAACTTAAATACTAGTTTATACTATTATGGTGACTGTCCTGTTAGGAAGGTATTTTATAGAAGAGACACAGGTGAGAGAAGAAATGAAAATTTACTTTTCTGTGGTTTGGCCTTTTCTTTAGATTTGATTACTTCCCAGCACCAACTCGTTTTATTGCAATATCCCCTCCATTTTTTTGTTCCTCAAGATCTGAAAACCTATACTAATGTGTCAAACTGATACCAAGACATCCACCAAATTAAAATTACATACACTCACCCCCCACACACATACACACATTTTCTGTAATTTCTTCCAGATGGATAGTGAGCACTAGGGGCCTCAAAGAAGGGGAATTATTGCTCTTGGTATGGGAGCTTCTAAGGCTCAATGATGTAGGAGAAAGGAAGATTTCTTAAAGAGAATATATTTTAAAATCCTAAAAAATTTAATCTGGCCTTTCTTCCCTCCCTCTTTTTTTCTTTCCTTCCTATTCAGTTAAAAACCCATTGGGCAGGCCTGAATGGGGCAGGAGGGTAGTATAATTTGGAGCCCAAGGAGAAGATGCTGGGAAGGCAGCCCAGTAAAGATTGGAACCCATTGAAGGAGAGTGTCCTAAATGTATAGGCACCAAACAACAGAACTGTAATTTATGTGAAACCAAAACCAATTGAACTGAAAAGAGAAATCCACAATTATAGACTCCAGCACTTCTCTCTCAATAATTGATAGAACAACTAGACAGAAAATCATCAGTCATATAGAAAAGCTCAATAATACTATCAACCAAGAGGATCTAACTGACATTTATACAACACTCTACCTAATAAAAGCAGAATGAATATTTTTAAGTGCCCATGGAACATTCACCAAGATATCCTGAACCATTGAACAAACCTCAACAAATGTAAACAAATTTAAATCATATAGAGTGTGTTCTCCTACCCCAATGGAATAAAGCTAGAAATCGGTAACAGAAACATACCAGGAAAAATCTCCAGTGCTTGGTAATCAGATAACAGTCTTCTAAATAATCCATGGGTCAAAGAAAATCATCTCAAGGGAATTCCAAAAAAATACATTGAATTGAATGAAAAGAAAAATGCAACAAATCAAAATTTGGGGATACAGTTAGATTAGCACAGATGAAAATTTATAGCTCTAAATGCTTACAGTAGAAAAGAGGAAAAGTCTCAAGTCAATCTAAGTTTCCACGCCTCAGTCTAGAAAAAGAAGAACAAAATAAAGTCCAAATAAGCAGAAACAGGAAATACTAGAGATGGGAGCAGAAATAAATAAAATTGAAAACAGAAAAATAGTGGAGAAAATCAATTTTTAAAAATCTGGTTCTTCTGAAAAGATTAATAAATTGACAAACCTCTACTGAGACTGACCCAAAGAGAGAGAGAAAAAGAGAGAGGGAGACGGAGCATGCATGAGAGAAGACACAAATTCCCAGTATCAGGAATGAAATGGGATGTTACTAGAGACCTTTCACACATTAGAAGGATAATAAAGGAATATTGTGAATAGCTCTACACACATAAATTTGACAACTTAGGTGAGATGGATCAATTAATCATAAAACACAAATTACCACAATTTACCCAATATAACGTGGATCATTTGAATAGCCCTATAACTACTTAAAATATTGGATTTTAGGGACGCCTGGGTGGCTCAGTCATTAAGCATCTGCCTTCGGCTCGGGTCATGATCCCAGGGTCCTGGCATCGAGTCCCACATCAGGCTCCCTGCTCAGCGGGGAGCCTGCTTCTCCCTCTGCCTGCCACTCCCCCTGCTTGTGGTGCTTTCTCTCTCTTTGACAAATAAATTTAAAAATCTTAAAAGAAAGAAAATTGGATTTTAAAACTCTCCCAAAAGAAGTATCCAGGTCCTGATTTCACTGGAGAATTCTACCTAACATTTAAAGAATTAATACCAATTCTGCAAAATGTTTTTTGCAAAAATGGAAGAGAAGGGAACACTATACAGTTCATTTATGAAGTTAATACCCTGACACCAAAACCAAACAAAGACACAGAAATATAAACCAATACCTCTCATGAATATAGATGCAAAAATCCTTAAAATATTAAAAAATAGAATTCAGTAACATATACAAAGAATTATATATCATGACCAAGTGGGATCATCATAGGGAAAGCCTATTTTGATAGTTGAAAATCTACATAATTCACCATATTAATAGGCTAGAGAAGGAAAATCACAAAAAAAGAAGAAAAAAAATCACATGATTTTGTCAAACAACATGGAAAATTATGACAGCTCAACACCTTGAATAGATTCAACATCTTGAATAGATTTTTTTTAAAAAACTCTCAGAAAAATAGGAATAGAGGGGAGGTTTCTCAATTTGATAAAAAGCATCTAACAACTTCATAAAGAATAGCTAACATTATACTTAATTAATGGTAAAAGACTGAATGCTTTCCCCCTAAACCTGGGAACAAGGCAAGGATGTCTGCTTTCACCACTCTTATTCAACGTGGTGCTGAAAGTGCTAGCCAGATCCAAAAAAAGCAAGAAAAGGAAATAAAAGGCATAAAGATCA
This sequence comes from Halichoerus grypus, assembly GCF_964656455.1. NCBI lineage: Eukaryota > Metazoa > Chordata > Mammalia > Carnivora > Phocidae > Halichoerus > Halichoerus grypus. The sequence continues at coordinate 156,540,463 of NC_135715.1, read as the reverse complement.
GAAGGGGAAAACTAAAACTCCCTATTTGCAGATAACATGATTGTCTACAGAGGAAATTCCAAGGAATCAAGAAAAAAACTCCTAGAACTCATAGTATAGCAAGGTCACAGGATACAAAATAAGCATAACAAAAATCAGTTGCATTGTTATATAGGAGGAATGAACACGTGACATCAAATTAAAGATATAATAGCATTCACAACTGCCAAAAAAATGAAATATGGGACTCATCTGCTGAAAAGTACTAAATGCTGATGGAAGAAATTGAGGAAGATCTGAAAAATGAGAGACACTCTGAACTTTGTGGCACCAGAGTTCATGGAACGAACAATGATAAAAAGTCATCAGAGCTTCATTCCTTGAAAGAACCAATCCCTCAAAACAAAACCCTACTTCTTTCAAAGCCTTTCGGGTACCTGTGGTGGCTCAGTCAGTTAAGCACCCGACTCTTGATTTTGGCTCAGGTCATGATCTCAGGGTCATGACATTGAGCCCTGTGTCAGGCTCTGTGCTGGGCTTAGAGTCTGCTTAAGATTCTCTCTCTCCCTCTGCCCCTCTTCCCACCTCTTTCTCTCTCTCTCCCTCCCTCCCTCTCTTAAAAAAAAAAAAAAAAAGCCTTCTCATGGAGGACAAATTTAACAACCCTGTTTTTAGTAAATTCATAATAATGAACATTTATTGCAAGCATGTTGGCCTAGGCCCTGTGCCTGCAGCGTCTCATTTAATTCTCACAACAACACTGTGAAGGAACCCCCATTTTCATGTGTATTTCACATTGTGCATACCCTGAAGTACAAAGAAATTGAATAACTTGCCCTGGGTCATACAGCTGGTATGATGCAGAACCAGGACTCACACCATGTTTATCTGAATCTCAGTTTCAAGCTTTTAACCATTATGTGGTACTGTCTGGAAGACTGGCAAATTCCACACTCTGAAAGATAGATGAAGCTGTCTCAGAACATCTAAATTCCACATCAACTAAGACATGACATCCAACCAGGACATCACTGAGATGTGCACACAGTCTTAGGTTTTGTCAAAGGAAAGCGGGAGAACCTTGGACAATACCAATAACAGTTATGTCTGTGTCATCTTTGGAAAGCCTTGTCTTCACTGCAAGTGTGCCTTTCCTTCTTCTGTCAGGAGAGCAGAGCTACCTTATAGCATGACCCACCTAGTGAGAAGTAAAATGACCCTCAGCTATAGCTCTCAAGTACATCCCACTGCAGCGCTGACCCCAGGACCTTACCATGTATTTTCATAAAAGCACTCTTACTTGGACCCAGCCTTCCTCCTGGAATCTCTGTTTGGTATCTTTGTAACAGCTGCCGTCAGCCTGGCCTCACTCTCCTTTTAGGGACAGCTGCCAGGGATGACCCCTTCCAGCCTGGGGTGTTTGGGGGGACAGAGGGAGGAGTGACTTCCCAGCAAGATTGTTTTGCCAAAGACGCCTTAGCCTTAGCAGCTGCCAAAGACTTGTCATTTGTGAAGTCTAGACCAGGTCCCTATAATAATCACTTCTCGTGTTGAGCCTCACTCAGTAGCAGAAAATGTAGAAGCCTGAGCGTTGTGTAGTCAGGATAAGAGCTGACAAACCCCTGTGCCTTCAGGTCATAAGGTTACGATAGTCACAAAGAACAAAGAGCCTTTCTAAGATTCCAAAGGAGGGTGCAGGGGTTCAGCCATCTGTAACAGCTGAAAGGGATATTTGGAAAAACCAAATCGCTGAGCAATAACTGAGATTTATTTTCTTGTACGAGCAGATACTTATAGTCTAAGTGGTAACATCACTGGATTTAAACTCTGTGCCAATAAGCACTTGGGAAGTAGTTTTGTTAATACCAAACAATAAAATTCACTTGGTGACTGGGAAGGCAATTTAATACAGTCACAACTTCATAGAATTTTTTTTCTAGGAAAAATTTGTAGCTTTTTTTTTTTAAAGATTTTATTTATTTATTTGAGAGAGAGAGAGAGAAAGTGAGTGAGAGAGAGAGAGCACGAGCGGGGTGGAGGGGCAGAGGGAGAGGGAGAAACAGACTTCGCGCTGAGCAGGGAGCCCCGACGCAGGGCTCGATCCCAGGACCCCGGGATCGTGTCCTGAGCCAAAGGCTTAACTGACTGAGCCACCCAGTGCCCCCAAAATTTGTAAGTTTTCCAAACACATGATTATTTTACACAAAAATTATATTTTCTATTCCATAAAGGTTTTTTAGTTAATAGCAATCTTCTTTGCATCTCCAATTCCTCACATTGATGTGAGACAAACTGTATAGAGAAATAATCCAAAGCAGTCATTTAGGACAAGTAGCATGTTTTTGGTATCATTCTCTCTTTAAAAATATTTTTTTAAGTGTAAGAAATATTACAGTAAAGATGATACATAATTAGTACTTCCTGTGCGCTGGTCTTTTTAAGGCTTTAGAATAGTCCTAACAGTTGGTGAGGTTGGAGATCAGGATCAACACATCAGCTTTTACAAGTTCATAAATGCTATTAGTCCTCCTTATCAGTCATATGAGACTGATAAGCAAGAACATTATTAATTTACAGTGAAAAGTCCAAGGGATTCATGTCATTTGCTATAGCTATGTTCCCTTCCAAATAGGAGATCCAGTTTTTACAAACTGAATAAAGATCAGTGGTCTTCTTCCTGAGTATAAAATTAAAATCAAGGAATTGAGTAGAAGTCAATGAGCCCAAACTCTGGTGACCTCATGTATGCTCCTGCACTCCAGACCCAGGGCCTTGTCAATCAGAATACTCTCCGTAACCTGTCTGGGAGTTAGAGAAGCCCTTACCACCAGTGCTATTTTTCCTAGATTCCAGGAAAAGCGATCTGGTAGTCCATTGGGACAACTTCCAAGGTGTGACTTTTCTTACATTACCTACCTTTAGGATGGTTGTTTCAGGAGACACAGAGTAAATTACAGGGCAATGTGCTAAGAACCACGGCTGACGTACCTATATATTAGGCATGGATATTATTTTCAAGGACATTGTAATCTGTGGGGGTATGGGAATATGGGAGGTAAAATATGTACTATATAAATATTGGCTCAAAACGTCACTCACATTTCCTAGCTCCCCATATGGTAATAATAGAATTAAAATAATCATCCCCAAATTATTTCTCTGGCCCTAGCTCCTCCCATTCTATCCAAGCTTTGGCTCCAATTCATTCTGAAAAGCCTTCGACATGTTTCACATGAGCTCAATGCACTTCTCTTGGCTACTACAGGACATCCACTATTTTCCTTCCCTCCTGTTCATGCCTGCTATGGTGGTACTTGCCGTTAGCTTCCAAAAAGCCATTGAGACCCAGATGTCCACGAAAGACACTGCTCCCACCACCATCCTCCAGTGTCCGGACAGGGAGGCTGCCAGCGCTGTGCCCAATGCATGGAGTCTGCACTCAAGCACTCGCCCCATCAGTGCGGCTGATCATTTCTTTCAACCTACCCCCCTACAGCTCATGGCCTGAGCCTATGGGGGCTGGGCCAGAGGATGGGCTGTTGGTAGAGTTGAAAGGTCAGGGGTCCCACGTCACACAGGCCTGGGTGGGAATGCCAGCTCTGCTGTTACCTACCTGCAAAGTCTTTAAGCATCTTCCTTCATTTCCATGCATCTTCATATCTTGCCTCATCTGTCAAATAGGGATTAGGTTGCTCTGAGGATTAAATGGAATAATGTAAGTAAAGTGTCTAGCACAGTGCATGGCATATGATGGGTATAAGTAGCAGCTATTATTGTATCTTTGCTTAATATATCTTAATCACTTCCCCCGATCTGGCAGACACTGTGCTGTGTGCCAAGCCTAAAAGCTGCTGTTATCTGGGAGTTTAGTATCCAGTAATGGGAATCTGCATGGAAATATGTGACAAAGTACTATCATTGCTCTGTTAGAATTCCGTATTTCTGTTGTTCTTATCCTTACCCAAGATAAAATATGACGTTCCAGAAGAGGCACAGGGGATTTGCTGTGGGAGTTCAGAGGAAGGCACATCCCCTTCTGGGTTCAGTGGCTAATGAGAGATTCACTGACACTTGTCAGCAGAGTGTGTTTGCTGTGTTTGTCTCTAGTTTTCTTCTTTCAGCCTCCCACCATGTGTATGAGTGGGAATAGGAGACCAAACCTGAAATGAATTGAATGATGGAGAATGCGGGTAGATGTTCAGAGTTGCTTTGATAAACTGATCAGCACCTCACTTTCAAAGTATCAGAGAACCTGCTTTCAAAAGGTTTCTTTCCTTTTGATGGTATTTGTATTACCCACTGGATAGAAAAGATATAACTCATATATACATTGGAGTAGGAAAATGGATGCTGTATCTCAAATTGTGCTCCTGAATCCCACCACCATCTGGGATCAGCCATTCATAAAAGATTAAATGCGAGGCAGGCATATATCTGAATACATGTGTGTCAGTCTCTCCCATCTGTTTTAATTTTGCTTAAAATAATAACAGCTTTCTTTACCCACTCACTTGACTCTGTGCTAATTCTTTTAATGTTCATTAGCTAGAAGTAGTCTGTGGTGGTTAGCTAGTGTTTCAGAATCCCACCAAGATTAGCTTTAATTGAATCATTAGAAATTTTCTTTAAAGCTGTATATTTGATCGATTGGACTGGAATCACTAAAATGTTCATTGATGCTTACAGTGGGAAATTTATACTGTAATTTAACATAAAAATGGTGTACAAAGGGACATGACATTGGTTTGCACAGCTTTGAGGTAAGCAACATGCCTTTCTGATGCAGAATACCTTTTCTATTGCACAATTTTTTAAATTATTAAAAAATTAATAATCTTTGTATTCAGATCTTTTTCTGCAATTTTTAATCATATTACCATATGATTACCATGTCCCTCAGCTTCTACATCCCTCTCCAACCTACCTACCCCCTAAATAAAACCTCTCTTGCCCTAGGCAAACAAATTTCACTTGCACTGAGGCAGAAAGTAAATTAACAGGAAAATATAAGTCAGGGTAACCTGGGAATATCATCTAGATGAAAATGATAGTTGATTAAAAGAGGTAACTCTTAAATTTAAAAATTGCTTTCAGAAGTCACCATGGAAACACAAGGCCAGTATTATTGATTTTCCTGGTAATACACAAAAAACTGTATATGCTCAGCAAGTGGAATTGAGTACATATAATTGCCATGACCCTGAATATTTTACAAGGGTGACTACTTGTCACATTTCAATATGTCTGTCACTTAATGCAATCAAGTGTTTTGCAGTGCAGAACTTCAACTGAATTAGCTCTCAGTTGAGTACTTCTGTTGATAGGTATGTGGGTAGTGGACAGGGGACTGAATACATTTTACATAGTATGAAATCCAGGAGACCTGCTGCCTTTTTGTCTTAGATGCCCACTTACAGTGGTGATTAGGCCCCAGATTTATATGACTCTTTTATAATCGAAGCCTTTGTAGATATCATTCACATTGTATCAATGAACTAATGTTGTCCTGGGAGGTAAAAAAAAATTAAACCCACTGTCATCACATCTGGGCTTCTGACCTTCATTAAAATTATTCACTATTTCTTTTCATCTTGTATGGTATCTTTTCTCTGTTTAAAAGGCTTTCATTTGCAGAACACACGGCAATAACAATTCAATGCTGAAAAATGCTAAGAAGACTCACGGCTAAAAGTAGAGAGAACACCTGTTTGAGTTCCCCAATTCAACTCCAGTGCTTTTCTCTGATCACTTTGAGCCCAGACTGAGTTAAATATTTGGTGACTTTGGGGACCTGCAGTGTCAGGGGTGGGATGAAGGAGTAGATAATTATTAGTATGCAACCCCAAGAGATTTTTCCAGATAGTACTTCGGAAGAAAACATTCTTTACTATTGGAATGAAAAAGCAGACTATTACCCACAGTGGCACCACCTGGTGGTGTCATTGTTAATGTCACTGCATATTTATTAAGTACATATAATGTAGCAGATAGGCACTCTCTAAAGCGGACCCAGTTCATCTTGAAGGACTCAGCATATATTGCCAGCTGGCAAAAATGCTGAAAATAAATGAATGGACTGCTCTGTTGGAAATATGTGGTTCCTATCAGATTCTTTTTCTTACCCCAACCCCCAGACATGTTTCATTTCATTTAGATAAAGAAATCACAAAAAAAGTTTAGACGGGAGCAAAAAGAACTGTTATGTGGTTGGACCAATGTGGACAAGTTTCAGAAGATTATAAAATGCTTGAGGAAAAGGATTTACTCTTATTTCAGTATTATCTACAGTTCTTACATTCAAGATAGAACAAAAAAGAGTTTTTAGACTGAAAGCTTCCATCCAAAAGTACTGATGATTCTAAACAAAATATTGGCAAATTAAGTGTAACAATATACTAAAAAAGATAATAAATCACAATTGAAGGGGAGTATTCTAGGAATGCAAAATATTTTAGCATTAGAAAATTAATCAGGGTAATTTACCACATTAACTGAAAAAGGAGAAAAACATCAGATAAACATCTCAGTCAGTAGAGTAAAAGTATTTGGTAAAGCTTAATGCCCATTTGTGATAAAAGAAAAAATCCTAGCACACTAGGACTAGACAACAACTCCATTAATCTGATACAGATTATCTGCAAAATATCTATGGCAAACATCATTCTTAATTGTGAAATATTGAAAGCTTTTTTCCTTACAGTGAGAGCAAGACAAATATGCCTGCTATCTCCCCTTCTGTTCAACATTGTACTGGAACTCCTAGTTGGTACAATAAGGGAAGAAAAAGAATAATAAAAGTATAGTAGACAAATGGCCCTCTAATGATGTTCACACCCTAATTTCTGGAACCTGTGAATATGTTACCTCACATGGCAAAACCCACTTTGCAGGTATAATTATGTTATAGACATTAAGATAGGTGGTAGGATAATTGAATATACATATAGGGAGAAATGAATTTTTTCTTCTGTCTCACACCATATACAAAATTCAAGACAGATTGGTAAGAGTATAAGGTCAACACACAAAAAGCAATTGTACTTCTATATATCACTAACAAAAACAAATAAAAATTTAAAAATACACCATTTACAAAAGATACTTTCGTTCCTATTTACATCTAAAATATTATATAAAACGCTCTTTCCTTAAAAACTGCAAAACAGGGGCACCTGGGTGGCTCAGTCGGTTAGGCGTCTGCCTTTGGCTCAGGTCATGATCTCAGGGTCCTGGGACCGAGCCCTGCATCAGGCTCCCTGCTCTGTGGGAAGCCTGCTTCTTCCTCTCCCTGAAGCTTGTGCTCTCTCTCTAGCTATGTCTCTCTCTCTCTCAAATAAATAAATAAAATCTTTTAAAAGAAAATTATTTTAAAAACTGCAAAACATTATTGAGAAAAATGAGAGGCTACCTAATAAATACCCTTACTCATACCATATACAAGGTTAATATTTTTTTTTAAAATCAGTTCTTTTTCTATATCCCACTAACAACAAATAGGAAATGAAATTTTAAAAAGATACCACTTACAAAAAATTATAATTTTCAATAGCAAAAAATATTAAATACCCATACTGTAAGGCTATAATACATTATGGAGAAAAATGAATTCTGCTTTAATAAACAGAAAAACATATTTTCTCCACTAATTAAAAGACTCAGTACTATAAAGATAACTCTTCAACTCATCAAAATCCCTGTAGGGCTTTGTATATGTGTGTAAATTGAAAAGCTGATTTAAAATTTTGTGTGGAAATGCAAAGGGCAAAGACTATATAAGGCAGTCTCGAAAAAGAAAAACCTGGAGTCTTACACTTTCAGATATCAAAATCTATTATAAAAGCTAATGTAATGAAAACAGTATGATGCTGGAGCAAAGGTAGATAAAAATATATTAACATTAAAATTTTTCTTCATTAAAAGACACCATTAAGAGAGTATAAAGGCAAGCTTCAGCGTGCAATACATTCATATGAACGAGCAGAATATATAAATAACTCTTACAGAATATATAAAGAAACCTTAACAACCAATAAAAAAAAGATAAGCAACCAATAGAAAAATGGACAAAAAATCTGAACAGGCACTTCATAAAAAAGGATATCCAGTAAACACGAAAAATTGCTCAACTCTATTAGCCATTAAGGAAATGCAAATTAGAACCGCAAGTGTATATATGTGTGTTCTGTTGCTGCTGTAACAAATTACCCCAAATTTGGTGCCTTAAAACAACACAGATTTATTACTTTACAGTTCTGTAGGTTAGAAGTCCAACACAGGTCTCATTGCACTGAAATGAAGATGTGGATAGCACGCATTACTTTTTGGAAGCTCTGGGGAAGAATCTATTTCCTTTTCTTTTTAGCTTCTAGGGGCTGCCCTAATTCCTTGTTTTTTTTCCTCCTCTTCCTCTGTTTTCAAAGCCAGCAATGTTGCATCTCTCTGACACTTCTTCCATTGTCACATGTGTCTGTGACTACAGCCGGGAAAGGTTCTCCACTTTTATGACTCCTGTGATTAGATTAGGTCTACCCAGATAATCCACAATACTCCCATCTTAAGGTCACATCTGTAAATTCTCTTTTGCCATATAAGATAATATGTTCACAGGTTCTGGTAACTAGAATGTGGACATTTTGGGGAACCATTTTTCTGTTAACCACATTATGCCTCAACTTCATGCCCACCAAAATGGCCAATGAAAAAGAAAATACCAAGTATCGGTAAGGATGTGGAACAGAGATAACTCTCATATACTGCTGCTGAGAGTAGGACCACTGTCGTCATGGCTGCTGCCTTCTCCTCCTCCTCCTCCTCCTTATTATTATTATCAATATCATTATTATTATTACTATTTTGGCCTTCATTTTGAAAGAGATTTTCATTGGTTATAGAATGCTTTATTGACAACTTTTTTATTTCAGTACCTTAATAATGTCACTCCATGGTCTTCTAGTTTGTATAATTTCTGATGAGAAATCTGCTGTAATTCTTTGTTGCTCTGAATATAATGTTTCTTTTTTTCCCTCTGGCTATCTTAAAGAGTTTCTCTTTAACTGTGGGTTTCAGCTGTTTGGCTAGCATATCTGTAGGTATATTTTCCCCACTTTGGCATTTATCCTGCTTGAAGTTCCCTGGATTTCTTGGATGTGTGGTTTGATATCTTTTTCTTTTTAATTTTGGAAAATTCAGATATTTTGCTGGCTTTCTTCATCTTCTGGGACTCTAATTACACATATGTTACACTGCTTGAGTAGTTCTTGATGCTTTGTTATATTTTTCCTTTCACTATTTTTTTATACTCTGTGTTTCCATTTGGATCATTGCTGTTGACCTATTTTCAAGTTCACTGTTTTTTTCTTCCATGGTATTCAGTCTGCAGGTGACTCTGTCAAAGGAATTCTTCACCTCTGGGACAATTTTTTTTCTAGTATTTCCATTTAACTCTTTTTATAGTTTTTATCTCTCTGCTGAAATTCCCCATTTGTTCATACTTAATTTTTTTTACCTTTTTTACTGAATCATTTCACATGTTAATCCTAGGTATTTTATAGCCAATGACTGATGATTCCCCCATCTGGGTCATCCATCTTTGAGTCTTATACTATATTGCTTTATCTCTTGAAAATAGGTTGGGTTTTTTGGGGTTTTTTTCTTGATTTTTTATGTCTCTCGTAGTTTTGGAATGAGTAATTGGAGTTTTGTGTGGAAAAACAGCAGAGACGGAAGTAAATAATATTCACAGCTGGAAATGGGTAGCCCTCCTCTTCTCAGTGTTAGTGTGGGGTGTAACAGAGCTGAGGGGTTTTGAGTTTTGTTGTTGCATCTTCAGTCCATCAGAGGCTTCACATTCCTGTGGAATGGGCTCTTGCTACCTTGTCCTGAGGTGCTGAAGGTTTTGCTCGGTGTTTGTGCCTCACTTTCATCTTTCGATGTCCCTGCATGCCCATTCCACAGAAGTGGTCCTTTTCCATGCTCTCGCCTCTTTCCCAGCACTACATTGCTATTGCTTGTTACTTGGTACTAGGCTTATTGTGGGGGCTCTCTGTTGCCCAGGTTCAGCCTCAGTGTTAAGCAATCCTGTGCACCTGGGTCTCAAGGGGTGGGCTTTCTCAGCATTCCTGCCCCCTTACCCTGTGACAAACTCTGCCTTGTATCCATGGTGATTTTTGAGTAGAAGAGAGATCCTGCCCTTCTTAGCCTAGTAGCAGAACTCTGCTTTTTATAAGTATAAGATGCAGGCCTGAAAGGATTTTCTGCCCTCCCCAGGAGCAGAGGATTTTTGCTTCTACTCTACCTTTACAAGGAGATTGCTTTTATTTCTGTTCCTTCACCAGAAGTAATGGTGTATTGCCTGGGTCCTAGGTATGGAAGGGTTGTTGCCCCTATCCCAATGGCTTAAGGCTTTTGCTTTTTATGAGAGAAGGATCCAAGGAAATAGGCAGTGCTTCCTGCTTGTCTGGGAGCAGTAACCAATCACCTCCTCCATATCTGCTCCCCTGAGGGGAGTTCTCTGGGGTCCGCCACCCTGTGCCCAGCCTTGTTCATGAGCACCCACTGGAGACTCATGGTAAAGAGCTTTCAAGCTGAGTGCAAACTGTCTTTCTGTCTAAGGTTCCTAACTATTCTAAAAGATGGCTTGGCCTTTAAGAATTCATGAACATTTTGAGTTGGTAACTTCTTATCTGCTTTTTTATGGAGGTCACAACTTTCATCCATGCTCTGCCATAGATGAAACGGTTCATGTGTCCCATCTCTCCTTGGATGGTCTTCTTCCTGCTTGTAATTCAGTTTACTTAGATGCCTTGCAACCTCAGCTCTCTGATGAGCTCAGGAAAAGTTATGATTTTGTAGACTATGTTTTTCCTTACTGTTAGGATAGAAGCAATGAGCTTTTGCAGCTTTCAAAATCCTAAGTGGAAGCGGAATTATAAAATCACTTTAGAAAATTGTTTGGCAGGATCTGTTAAAGCTAAAGCTATGCATTCCCATGTCCCAACAATTCTACACCTATGTATACACCCAACGGAAATATGTATATCTGATTACCAAAAGACACACAAAAAATGTTCATGAAGGGCTATTTGTAACAACCCCAAACTGGTAATTACCCAATGCTGTTCCACCGTAGAACAGTAAAATATATCATAGTGTATTTACAGTGACATACTACAAAGCAAGTAGAGAATGAATGATTTACAACTACACTTATGAACATGGATTAATCTCACATACATAATGTTGAGTTGAAGAAATCAGATACAAAAGAATACATTCTTTATGATACCACTTAAAAAGAGCTCAAAAATGAGCAAAACTGATCTCTGCTGTTAGAAGTCAGAATAGTGGTTACTCTTGGAAGGGGTTAATGATAAGGAGGCATGGGAAGGACTTCTGAATCCCTAGTAATGTTGTGTTTCTTGACTCGTGTGCTGGTCACATAAAATTCTTGCTATTAAGTGAGTCCTCTGGGTCAAGGTATTGTTTTTCTGTTAAACCAAAAATTACTTTCCTTGGAGGAAACATATTACTGCTGGCATCTTAGCTCAGAGAGAGCAAAAGCTTAAGAGAATGAGAAATAGGACCAATAAATTTTACTCTGGGAGGGAGAACTTGAGTGGCCAAAGGCCAGCGTAAGAGTATTGAGTGGGTGAAGGATTCCTGGTCCAGAGAATTACCTGTTTTCCCAGGTCTGCCTCAGGTTGATGCTACCTGGGACTGTATCTTTTCCGTATTCTGTGGCCTCAGAACATCTACTACTACAGCATCCGTACAAAAGGTATTCTGTAAGTGGTGCTTTAACCAAAGAGTTACTAGAACTATTATTTGAGAAGAGCCCTGGGAATATCCATACTACCTTATACTCATCAGGAAACTTGTATGTCAAACAGAAATTCCCCAGTGGTTAACAACGAGGAACTGGAAATAGCTAGTGGACGAGTTCAATTAACTGCTTCCAGTATCATTGTGGGCCTAATTTATTTCTCACTTACTGACTTACATCAAGACAGCCTCATTACCTGAGTGGTAGACACAAGGATCTTCTTCATTTTCTACTCATTTGGACTTTCCATTATCCTTTTGCTTAACTATCTAGACTTTCATTTTAAGAGGATGTGTTTCTTTTCAATGGTAGTAGCTATTAATGTTTGATGTGGCTCTGCCTTTGAACTGGAATTGGTTGATGACAGTTTTTATTGAGGTGGAGTTGTCAGCACTTGCTTTGATACACATAAGTTCAATCATTTGAGTTTTCTTAGCATCATAGGAAGACAAACACTTTCTCTCAATTCTTTGTTGGCCACGAAATACTTCATGTATTGTAGGAATTTTTTTGCGTTTCACTTAGGCCAACCTCAGGTACCTTATGTTATCAGCTTGTCAAGGAATTTCATTAAATGTATACATTGCATATAACTTTAGACATTGAGCTTCAACATAATTGTATTTCAAATCCGTTTCAAGGTTTGAGCCGTAGATATTCAGTATGTCCTACAGCTGGCCTGGATGTGACCTGATATATCTTTTCTCCTTTTTTCTTTCCCTCTACCTATACGTTGCCAGAATATGAAGATCTGTATATTGTGGAAGATGGAATTTGAGAAGTCCTTGCTAAACTAGTTCTTGAGTAACATGTTAACATGTTACCCATTAGCAATATGTTATACCGACAGCTGTATAAATTGGTAATACCGGGTGAGATTTTGATCTGATTAGTATCTATGATTGGTTATTCACCCGTTTTCAACATAAGTACTCATGTCAATATTTAAAGTACAGCGGTATTGGTAGAACTAGAGTATAGTTAGGGAATGGAATAGAAAGACGGGAGGGGTATAATTAACTACCCTATTCCAAGTCATTTTGTGATTATAAATAATATGTGCTTAATTGTAAAAATTTCGGAAACATCATAGAAATATAAAAAGAAAATTGAAATCCCATATAATTCCACCATACAAAGATAACCACTGTTTAAATTTTGGTCTATTTTCTTCCAGTCTTTAATCCCACATGTATGCAAATGTGTGTGGATGTGTGTTCATATGCCAGAGTATGCTTTAACTATCTTAAGGTCTTCAAAACAACAATAACAACAAACCTGGAAATCATAAAGAAGGAATTAATTTAGATTCTTATTCAGGAGTGGGGCAATCAGGCATGAATTTAATTTAAACTTCAGTGCAAGGAATTTTTTATTTGGATCTTGGCTAAAAGAGACAAATTGGGGCCATCTGGTTTTAATCCCCCCTTTACCAGCTGAGCCGAGCAGCTCACCTTCTCCCTAATCTCCACTTCCTATGCTTTTTGGCAGAGCTGTACACACCCTGGCATGATTACCAAAACAAATTAATGCTTCTTAAGTCTGCTTGTAATTAATAACTCCCGACAGAACATGAGTCTTCTGTAGACTTGGAATCTTGCCTAATTTTCTCTAAGATAAGTAATTAGATGCTGAGGACTGATAAGGTTCTTTCCTCTGAGCATCTGCCAGATAGCCTGCATCTGTAATGTGGGTAAGATGATTAAAATCTGAAAATGGCTGAAGGTTTTCTCATGTGTCACAACACTGACACAACACTAAAGATATTTATTTGTACCCTACCCCCCAAGCTCAACACTTCCCAAAACAAGAAAAGATTTAAAAAGGATCAAAAAAGGCTATACTTAATTTAGATGGCTTGGTTAGCATCTGTTTTCTATTTTATTCTTTATTCAATTCACAAATTTTCTATGCAGTCAAATGTGAAGGATGGGTTTCTCACGAGCTACGAACACCATCAAGTTGATGATGATATTTTCTCTGGAACTTAGTCTATACATTCTGGATTCATGTTTACTAAACTCCTTTATAAGAATATATTGGGGTGCTGGGGCACCTGGGTGGCTCAGTCGGTTGAGCGTCTGCCTTCGGCTCAGGTCATGGTCCCAGGGTCCTGGGATCGAGCCCCGCATCGGGCTCCCTGCTCTGCGGGAAGCCTGCTTCTCCCTCTCCCACTCCCCCTGCTTGTGTTCCCTCTCTCACTGTGTCTCTCTCTGTCAAATAAATAAATAAAATCTTAAAAAAAAAAAAAAGAGTATATTGGGGTGCTGCCATCATGGGCCTTCTGTTTGGCAATTTGTCTTCCTGTTATGAAGTTCTAAGTGAGAGCTCTATACTGCCTGGGTGGTAAACCTTTCCAAAGGTTCAGAGGGAATAATTTTCTCTTATCTACTTTTCTTTCATTTTCTTAAAGCAGGATTTCTCAACCTTGGCACTATTAACATTTTGAATAAGATAATTTTTTATTGTGGGGGGCTATCTTGAGTATGTAGGATGTTTAGTAGCATCCTTGGCCTCTGCTCACTAGGTGCCAATAGCAACCAACCCCCCTTCTAAGTTTTGACAATCAAAAATGTCTCCAGCCATTTCCAAATGTCCCCTGGAGGTTACAGTCATCCTTGTCGAGAACCTCTGGCCTACAGAATAGTATTCACATCTCAGAGGTGACAGTAAGATACAGTAGATATTTATTTATTGGGGAGATTTAGCTGGGAGTCCAAGCTAGTACTGTTCATTCATCTCCTCAACAAAGTTACTATTAAATAATTCAGAAGGCCCATGTGGGGAGCAGTGGATCGAACACATTTTCTGATTTAACCCAACTGGTACCTCTTAATAGCTTGATTTGGTAGAAGCTTCTGGTTTTGAAAAGGTTGGGTCCTACTGTTTATGAATCATCAGTACTTTAAAGATAAGAAAGGCAGACATTTGAATGACTTTACACGTGGAGGGAGGTGCTTGTCCCAGGTCTCAGCTCTGCCTCTGAGAATGCTGTGCCCTTGCAGAGCCCAAACACAGCTAGGAGTAACCAAGGTTTATTTATACAACTTTCAGTAGGCAAGACATTTTAAAAAATAACCTGGTGGCTAGCCAACAGAAGAAGGCTCAAATGTAATGGGCCCAAAGTATTTGGGGAGAAAGGTGTTAACTGCAACAAATGATTTGGAATGAAGAGAAGTACAGTGCTCTGTTATTGGTGGTCAAGGAGTATCCTGGCCAAGATACAGAGAGAGCCTCCTGGATTAGTTTAGGAGGAAGAGTAGTTTATGTTAAAATAGAAAAAGCACCCCAGAAATCTTTCTTTCTTTGATTAAATCACTGCTAAGGTGAAATTTTCTTTTTTTTTTTTTTTGCTAAGGTGAAATTCTTAAGGTTGTAATTCAGAAGAACATCTGGTTATCGTAAGGTGTATATAAAGCATGAAAATTTGAGGCATATTTGAAAAGAAAATAAAAAGGTTAAAAAAGCAGTGAGAATGTTCCCTTAATAGCATGGAACTTCAATATTAGCATGTGGCTGTGTGGGTCTTAGAGCAGGATAGAACAAGGGTTTCTTGCAATCATGCACATATTTAGAAGTCCCCAGTTACCCTCCATAGTGGGGTCCTGTGAACTCGTAAAGGTTATGGAACAATACTTTGCACATAAATTTTTAGAGGATGAAAAATCTTTAGTGATTGGATACATGAAAATAGGTATATTTAGAAAAGTACAATATACAAAATAAATTATTTCATAATTTGCAGGAAAGCCATATAAAATACTTGTTCATATAGCTACAAGTAAGATTTAAGATTTAAGGGGTTTTTTTAATTTTTATTTATTTTTTAAAGGTTTTTATTTTTTAGGATTTTATTTATTTATTTGACAGAGAGAGAGAGTACAGCAGGGGGAGCGGCAGGGAGAGGGAGAAGCAGGCTCCCACTGAGCAGAGAGCCCGATGTGGGGCTCGATCCCAGGACTCTGGGATCATGACTTGAGCCAAGGGCAGACGTTTAACCAACTGAGCCACCCAGGCACCCCAAGATTTTGAGTTTTTAAAGGAATAGCAAGAAGTATCTAAAGATTGTGTGTGTGTCTGTGTTTTCTCATAGAATCAGATATTTTTTAGTTCCAGAGGACATTTGTTATAAGCATTAAAAAATTCCCTAAAGTCACTCTCAAATTTTTACCTCTTATCTTTACCCCACCCTTAAGGACCCTTTTGGAAAAGGTTCCAAGTCCTTCTCTACTAACTTCCTATAAAGCATGCTGAGTATCTCTGTTATTACTAGAAACATTGTGGCACCAGTCCTATGAGATAAGAAATTTTTTCTTCATTAATTTATAGTGGTTATAAGTAAAATGAACAAACCATTTAATTACTCAAGTGATCACTCTGAATTCAATGTGTATATTTCCCTAGAATAGTTAAGGCTAAATTTTAAAATCCAAGTAGATAGATGCCGTATTATTTTGTGTCCACTCACATTTATAAAGGATTGCATTTTGGTTATCATCTTAAAATAGCAATTCTAGATACTTTATTTACCAACTGGAGATAAGTATTTAAAGAAAATTTTAATAGTCTTCTAGAGATAGTTACTTCATAGATAGCCATAAATACTTTAAAAAAATAAATAAAGGTTATCTTTTTATTCATTTCTTTCTTGCAACTTGAAATTCCTTTTTTTTTTTTTTAACTAGTGGAAAAGACCAGGTTATGTTTCTTTCAGTTTAACTATGAATCAATTCATATTTTACTTCACTTATTTAGAATGAGCACAGTAAAGATTTGAGAAGTTATAAGAGTACAAGATTCATTTTAGAAAATGTGCTTGCTGCTAGAAAAAGAATTGAAAGATATGTATACTACTCCAGCTGGGCATGAAAGAACAGCTGGAAGTACCCATGGAGCTATTTTTAATGAAGGAGAAACAAGTTTCCTGCTCTCTTTGAGGGTTCAGTAACCAGCTCCTTGGAGAGTAACTGTTTTGATGAGCCTCGAAAATATAAAGTCAGATCGGGGTGAATAGTGTTGGAAATAATAAACTGGGACCCAGCTAGCATGTCTGCAGGCACGTACCTTAGGCTACCCCTCGAAATTGATTTAAATTACCAAACAATGTTGCCAATGACAAATCAAGATATTATTATTCTGCTTTTTGCAGTTTAATATCAGGAAATCTTCATGAATATTCATCAGGATTCAGCCACACAAATGTCCATAGCTGTTAATATCAATAATAATAAAGCCAAAAAGGGGACAACCTAAAAGTTCAAAAATAGGGGAGAGAGTTAAATTACTGAGACATGATTGCACTGATTTATTAGAATGTGATATAGCCATGAAAATGACATCGCAAAAGAATATTTAATGTATACAAAAATATTCACTATATATTAAGCACAAAAAAGAAGAGTTATAAGATAATACATACATCATGACTTATGTGTGTTATGGGCAGTTGTATGACTAGGTTAGCACATACTAAAATGTTACTGATTACCTCTGGCTTTTGCCATTAAGGATTAGGGACCACATTGTTTTTTTCTTTTTCTTTTTGTTTTTTGTTTGGGGTTTCTTGACTGGATTTAAAGATTCATTTATAGCTCTTTCATTTTTTTAAATTCATGGATTAAAGCAAAATTATTGAAGACTTTCTGTGGGACAGATACTGTCTTAGGAGTCAGGCACCATGTTAGATAAGGCACGCTTTCCTGAGTGTATTGTATTTTAAAAACTTATATTTTAGAAGTCAGTGGATGTCAAATATACTTCAGTTTTTTAAAAATTATAATTTTAAACATCAATGGGAAGAAAAAGTTGTCAAAACTTAGAAGTTTGTTTTAAAGGAAAATTAAGCTTCTCAGAGTAACCAGCAGTATTTAGAAGAGTAAGCTTCCAAGCCTGTCGTTGGAGGAGGAAGACAAGGACCTCAAGTTTCAGCTCTTTCTGCCTCCTACTGATGATGCTTTTAGGCTACCTGCCATAGAAAATGAAAACAGGGGTAGAAATAAACACAGCACCGCAGGTGGGCTTCTCAGAGTTATGGAGGAGGATTTTAGAGTCTCTGTTGTTAATGGTTCGGTCCCGTTAAAAAATAAAATGCCTTCAGAGTAGTTTAGATTGCTGTAACCTGACCAAGTTACGGTAGCGGAGTTGTACAACTTCTTTACTGAAATAGAGGAAGGAAAGTAAAATGAAGACAGAATTAATCAGCATTTAGAAAGGAAAGAAAAAAAAAAGGAAGAAGAAGAGCTCCTATCTACTCAGCTAAGAGAAGATTAGTGTGAAAGCAACTAAGACAAATTTGTACCTCCCACTGATAAGGTTGCTCTGTCTTCCTACTGCCTCCATGGAAATGCAGGAAAGAAAGAGCAAAGCAAAGCCGAGTTACAGTTCAAGCTGTGCAACTATTTGTGAAATTATCAGAACCTTTGGTAATTCTTTTGGCATGTTAATAAAATTCACCATTAATATTTAATTTTAATAATTTTGAGTCAGTCTTTCCAATCCAGCATTTTCCCTGAGCACAAACCTGGAAACTTTCTTCAAAGCTGTTTCAACAAATAAATGCTGAAATTAAGCTATATTTAAAATTTTTTGCTTAGACATAAAAATTCTTTTTTATAACTCCTTTATGGCATAGCTAGGAATTTGTATAAACTATTTATACGGATTGATGGCTTACTTTAATATTTTAGAACCAGGTGAAATCACAGTCTCTGCTTTGGTATGTTTGGGCATTTCTCAAGATCATGTCACTTTTCAGGCACATATTTAAAACTTGATCATCATAAATAAATGCGAAGCACCCTCCTGAGGAAAACATTCATAATGGGCCTGACTTTAAAACTGGAATATGCAGTTGGAAGCTGCAGGAGTTGGTGTGCAATTTAGCACTTACTGTATTTATTAACCATTTAGACAGTTTCAGAACAATTTAGTATTTAGGATAAAGTCAGAAAAAAATACCTTTCTACCATGATAACATATGGAGAAGTCTCCCCAAATTTTTTATGCAGTTATGGTCATTGCCATTTTTATTAGTCGATAAGTAAAATTCCAAAGGATATGGTGAGTAAACAAAAAATAAAATACCCTGCAGGTTGTGATTTTGTTCTTTTAAGATGTTTTCATGATTTTAATCTTTTGACCACCAATCTCTTATTAAAACAAACACTGAGATCACACTTCTTTTACAATTTCTTTTATTTTTGCCAGTAGATTTTGTAAATGGATCATTCTTATCTAACTTTCAGCAATCTAATTTATGAACTTAGAACTGAAATTGGCACTGAAATTTATGAATTTATGAACTTCTGATTAGGAGTGAAGTTAGTTCTTTTAGTTTCAAATGTGTTCCTAATTAATCCACTACTCAATTAAAGAATTCATGATACAGTGTGTGTCCTCAAGTGGAAAAATACTTGGTCCAAATTTGACAATGGTACTATTGTACAACAAATGAAGGTAGCTTAGTTTCAAATGCATCAAGCTAAAGGCATCAGAAGCCATTTTTTTAATGGAACTCTGATTTTTTTTCAGGTACCTGTCAGCTGCACACTGACGTGTTTGAAGTTCAGCATTTTATCTTATTTTTAAGTTTTTAAAATTAAAAGTAATGTACAATATTGTATTAGTTTCAAGCATACAACATCGTGATTTGACATTTATATACATTACAAAATGATCACCATGATAATCTAGTTACCATCTGTTACCATATAAAGTTACTACAATATTAAAACAGGGCTGCATCCAAATTAGATTTTCCCATAGTTTTTAGAGAGTGCATATAAAGTACTTTTTAAATGTGATTCTTTTTGCATAAAGCCTTGTTAAAACAAGAGCAAAGTCATTCTGATCCATAATTGGGAGCAACAAGGAAATAACTTCACAAGAGTATAGATTTTTTTTAAATTGCTCTTCTGAGTGGCATTAAGTAACACAACATTTTAAGGTTTTCTTTCATTAGTAGGAATGCATGGTAAATGCATGGTAAATGCATGGTAATGCAAAAACCTAATTTTAGTCAATAATTTCATCTGTCTTCTTACACTCTTTATTGAAGGTATCAGCAAGCAGTGCGACTGGTCACTCTGAAAATTGTGGGAACCTTTGTGATATTCTTTGCCACATTAAATACCCCGCCTTTCGCACCTTCTGTTCAGAGAGCTAATTAACAGCTAAAAAGAAAAGACAACAGATGGGAAAGGAAGCATAGATGCTCCCAAATTGGTAAAAGAGTCTATGAATACCATGAGTGAAATGGCCCCATTTGCATCCTAATTGGTGGCCTGAATTCACACATTGTAGTATGTTTTAAATGATGGACACCGTTTGCTGAAGATGCTTCATTCTTGCCATCAGCTGAACATGACTTTTAGAATTGCTGGGTTTGTGAAACTTAGGGGAGCTAAAATAGTTTAGGACCTGAATTCAAAACTCATTAAAATTCATGAGTTATCCCTGGGCTCTCTGGTTTGTGACAGTGGATTATATTTTGTATTGTGGTAGTGGGTAGGAAGCAAGGTGCACACGTTCCCCAGCAGGCTGGTAGTTATTTACGTGTGTGTCCTGGAGGCTGGAAAGGGGTTTTGATTTTGATTTTGGTTTTGGTAATGGAGGGAGAAGCCTTGGGATGGGAGGATGAAGTGGGAAGGAATAGGAATCAATTAAGTCCTATAGACAGTGTCCTTCCTTCTCTCCCAAGAATGCTGGCTGCCCTGGGAGGAAGGGGTCAATATTTTGTGTTCAATTGATAGCCAAAGGACAAGATAACAGGAGTCAGACTCAGTTGGGTGGATGGCCCAACATCTCACAGAAAGAGAATCTAGGAGGGCTGCATTTGCCAAAATGGCAGCCTGCAAGCTGGGTCCCAGCAGCCCCTTCAGTTAAGAAGAGTTAATTTTCAAGGGTAGAGTGTGTGGCTAAAGTGGGTCCATAGTGGAAAGACCCATAGAAGAAATCATTTTCTAAATTGACACACAAAAAATCAGGCTTTGGAGCATCATAGTTTCCTTATACTAAAGATAATAGAACTCTGTTATTATTATGTATTTTTTATCTTATATAAATCTACAACCATATTTTCTTAATTTCTGTACCATTAAAATAACTAGGGCATAGCAGTCATTTTGCATAAATGAAAAGATGATTTTATGAAATGAAACTGTGAGCTTTGAGAGAAACAATTCTTCGAATTATCTTATTTAAATGAAATGAAATTAAATGAAAATGAAATTAGTGTGCTCTTGCTTTCAGTAGTAAATGCTGTGCTTTCTTTTGTATTTCATATCTTCTGCAGTGAGATTTATTTCTGAAGAGAGGTGAGGTGGAGGAGGAGAGGGGGAGTCTGCCTCTGGGGCTGTAGGTGATCTGAGATTTTAAGTCCCATAGGCATATGACCGGGTGAGGTTCCATGCTGAGGAACCGCTGAGTTCTGCTGAGGATTCTAAGCAGGGAAGGAGGCCAGGAAGAGAAGAGATGGTGCACTGTGAGTTCCCCCTGCAGGGTGCTGAGTGAACTTGGCCCACTAAGGCAGACCTCCTCTTTTAGAACAGGAGCAAGAAGAAGGGCTGTGTTGGTATCTGGCAACTCCTGCTGGTTCCTGGCAGAAAAATGAGCGAGTGCAGGCCATAAGGCCTTCAGCCCATGTGAAAAGGGCTTGGCCATTACCATGATCCTCTGAATACAGTAGACACTTGAAGAGGGGAGAGGAGCACATGATTCCTCAGTCTCAGAGCCTGAAGAGTTTATTGGAAATGCAGTAGAATTGATTTTCTGACCTTGGGACAATGCAGCTCTGTCTGCCTACAAGTTCCTTTGGGAAGATAGGAAGGCACCTTCCCACATTCTCTTTAGTGTTCTCCTGAACTGTGGAACAACATTGAGGGGAGGAGACTGTTACAGGCATTTCCAAAGGATATTAAGACATTTGAGGTCTTGCCTTAAGATTGGAGCTGATGGGGGAGCCTGGGTGGCTCAGTCGGTTAGGCGTCTACCTTTGGTTTTGGTCATGATCCCAGGATCCCAGGATCGAGCCCTGCATCGGGCTCCCTGCTCAGCGGGGTGTCTGCTTCTCCCTCTGCCCTTCACCCTGCTCGTACTCTCTCTCTCTCTCTCTCTCGCGCTCTCTCTCTCTCTCAAATAAATGAATAAAAATCTTTAAAAAAAAGAAAAGATTAGAGCTGATGGGTGGTGTCAAAGTCTACTCAATAAACTTAAGACTCTCATAAGAAGGAAGGAGGAATGTGTAGTAAAGATTTTTTAAATCTCATTAAGTAATGATGGAACTGGTAAGATGCTAAAGCTTATTCAAGGGTCATTTGAGGAACAGAGCATTTATAGGCAGTTTAATGAAATAATATTAGAATAAGATTGCTAGGTTAGATACAAAACTAGTTAATGTTCTAAAGAGCAATAGGCTATAACCTTTGGAGTTATCTTTTCTACCACACAGAGATAATGTATATTTCTGCTGGAAACAAATCTATATATTAACACATGTGACTTCATAAAGACTGGGCTCTTAATTAACATTATACTAAAAAGTTAATCCTTGCATGGGCTTGTTAAAACAGTGCGTTAGTATGATTTTAAAAGGAGTACTTCTCTTTGCCTTGTTTATAAGTTTTGGATCATTTTCCTTAGCATTAGAGAATCTGTCAAGTCCCTCTAGATATTTACCCCTCTTACTCTTTTTCCTAGGCTCATGTTACCCACGTATGATAACACCTGTGGTTGATTAACACAGATCTTCTGCTCTCCCCTGCACACACACACACACAGACACACACACCCCACATGGGATGCAGGGATCCAAAGAGAGAAAGAGAATCAGGTGATTCTTCCACTGATGAAATACACCAATGTGTTGAACTCACTGCTGATATAGAAGAGTGAACTTAACTTTCAAATTACTCTACAAAACTCAGGAGGCAAGTAGGTATGGTCCAGGTTAATTCCTTTACCATGAATACCAAGGAATAGCCAAAGTTTTTTGTTGTACAAAAATTTCCTTGCAACAACTATTGGCAGATCCAAGAGGACTTAGAAAACTCAAAATCACATCCTAGTAGATATATATATATATATATATATATATACTTTTTAAAAGATTTTATTTATTTATTTGAGAGAGAGCACTAGCAGGGCAGGGTGAGGGGCAGAGGCAGAGGGAAAAGCAGCCTCCTGCCCAGGGAGCCCAATTTGGGGCTCCATCCCAGGACCCTGGGATCATGACTCGAGCTGAAATCAAGAGTCGGATGCTTGGGGCGCCTGAGGCGCTCAGTTGGTTAAGCGACTGCCTTCGGCTCAGGTCATGATCCTGGAGTCCCAGGATCGAGCCCCGCATTGGGCTCCCTGCTCAGCAGGGAGTCTGCTTCTCCTTCTGACCCTCCCCCCTTCATGCTCTCTCTCTCTATCTCATTCTCTCTCTCAAATAAATAAATAAAATCTTAAAAAAAAAAAAAAAGTCGGATGCTTAACCGACTGAGCCACCCAGGCACTGCCCCATATCCTAGTAGATCTGTTAAGGGTGCCCCCAAGGCAGCAGCAACCAAAGCATATACTTTGTGTCTGAGATGGGTGCTTCTGAAATTGGCTGGTGGCTGCAGCTCATTGTGTTCCCTCAGAGGTTTTGATAGGGACCCCTTTCAGCTCTCTCCCTCGCCTGTCTCCAAGACATAAACATTGCTTCCCTCTTTTGGCTCACACACACACAAAGAATGAAACCAAATTCAGTTAGAGGAAACTGTGGCACCAAAGAGAATAATTTCCTTATTAAGGTGAATTATGCCTTCTGATTCTATTTAATAACCCAGATGTAGTAATTTTATAATTTTATTCTGCTTGGGAAAAAATTGAATTTAAGAGTTCTGAGAATTAGTTAAACAATTTAAGACCAAAGCTGCCATGGAACCTCCAAAATAATGCGGGAGCACTTTGAGGATTTTTTTTTTTTTACACTTTGGGATGGCTTCTGCAGTGATTCTTTGCAACTCCTACAAAGTTAAAACCCCTGTCTCCTCCATAATCAGTTTTGGCTTCTTCTAGCCTTGGAGCAGTCCTTGTGTTTTTGGTAACCAGGATCCCTTATCCCTAAAGATAGCAACTTTTTTTTTTTTCTTGAGTTAATCTTAATACTCTTCCTCATCTGGAATGCCTATGGCAAGATTAAAAGAATCATACTGTTTTGTTATTTCAAAAACATATTATTTGGCTTTTTCTAGACTGATTTAGATATTTACAACCAGAAAATGCATTTGGAATTCTCTTACTAGTATATCTTCTTCTTCATAGTATTGGTCCATCAATCTTACCAAATTTCATTTGATACTAGTTTCCTTTAGTTCCTTATGGCAGAAGAACAGAGGATCACCTCATCATGAGTTATACTACCACCTGGTAACAGTAAACTGGCATTGTAGTATAGAAGGATATACTTATCCTGGAGCATTTTTCATTTACAAGACCATATTCTGTGAAAGGTCAAGTTTGTTTCTTTGTTTTGCTGATTGGTTTGTTGGTTTTATAAATGTAGCAATGAATATGTCGTTTAACTTATTTTATAGAGGCAAAATATAGGATACCAGTAATGTTTCTGATAGTTCTGCAGTGTTCAAACAGGCAAGGAAATGTGTTATCACCCTGTGCCTAATTCCAATAATTCTCTCTTGTTCTTTTATCAGATTTAAATTAAATTCCAACAAACATTTGTTGAATGCCTACCACATAGTATTGATGGTCCCTGCCCCTAAGGAATTTGCAATTTAATGGCCACAAAGGAATGCATTCAACTAACACTGATACTGGCCAGAATGGTACTATTTCTTTTTTTTTTTTTTTTTTTAATTTTTTTATTGTTGTGTTAATCCCCATACATTACATCATTAGTTTTAGATATAGTGTTCCATGATTCATTGTTTGTGCATAACACCCAGTGCTCCATGCAGAACGTGCCCTCCTCAATACCCATCACCAGGCTAACCCATCCTCCCACCCGGTACTATTTCTTTAATAAGAAGATATACTAGGAGTGCCTGGGTGGCTCAGTCCATTAAGTGTCAGCCTTCAGCTTGGGTCCTGATCTCAGAGTCCTGGGATCAAGCCCTGCTTTGGGCCCCCTGTTCAGCAAGGAGCCTGCTTCTCCCCCTGCCCCTCCTCTTGCTGGCTCTCTGTCTCAAATGAATAAATAAAAATCTTTAAAAAAAAAAAAAAAGAAGAAGATATACTAGTCATGGTCATGAAAACATCGACTCCTTAAATTTTGACTGGATACCATCCAGAGTATAGCTAAAGAGACCTTGGAAATAATCTGGCTCAACCATCTTATTTTTAAATAAAAATTTATTCTATTCTTTATTTGAGTAACATATATTTGTTATAGAAAGATTAGAATATGTAAAAAGTGGACACAAGAAATCAAAGTCCCACCACCCCAAAACAATCATTATTAACCTGTTGATACACAGTTGAGTCTTAAACTATGGGAGGGTTAGGGGTACTGATACACAGTTGAGTCTTAAACTATGGGAGGGTTAGGGATACTGAAAATCTGAGTATAAATTTTTTTTTAAGTTTTTATTTTAATTCCAGTTAGTTAACATACAGTGTTACACTAGTTTCAGGTGTAACATAGTGATTCAACACTTCCATACCTCACCCAATCCTCATCAAGACAGTGCACTCCTTAATCCCCATCACCTATTTCACCCATCCCCCCACCAACCTCCCTTCTGGTAACCCTCAGTTTGTTCTGTTTCTTGATTTGCCGCTCTCTCTCTCTCATTTCCCCTTTGCTCATTTGTTTTGTGAAAATCTGATTATAACTTTTGACTCCCCCAAAACTTGACTACCTCTGTTGATCAGAAGCCTTACTGATAATATCAATCAACACATATTTTGTGTGTTATATGTATTATATACTGTATTCTTACAATAAAGTAAGAGAAAAGAAAATGTTATTAAGAAAATCATAAGGAAGACAAAACATATTTACAAGTATTGTAAAAGATCCACTCCTAAGTGGACTCATGCGGTTCAAACCCATGTTGTTCAAGCATCAGTTGTATTTCATTTTAGTCTCCTCACTCACATATTTCATTCTTTACATATATGAGGTAATATTAAATATACAATTTGTACATTGATTTTTTTCTATGAAATATTATGACATAATCCTTTCCCAACACTATTAAGAACTCAGTAAACATTTTTTAATCTAAATAATACTCAATTATTGGATAAGCCATAACTTTGACCTTCTTCTACTATTTAGGTTGCTTATGCTGTTTAACTATTGAATGGCTTTGGCTTAAAACTTTCTCAGGATAAAGTCTCTGAAGTAGATTTACAGGTCAACATATGTGAACATTTTTAAGGCTTTTGCAGGATGGTTTTGAACTCCATGCATTTTACATCTTGCATTTGACTTTATCTTCACAGCAGGTTTCATTAGCCTTCCTTACACATACTACGGGCTCTTCTGCCTTTTAATTGGCAAGGAAATCACCAGGAACTGAATACATACTGGAGGGAGGAGATAAGCAGAGTAATCAAAATCAGCTCCAAATTAAAAATGGAAACTTAATCTAGCTAAGCTTCCAGTAGCACCCTCCTTAATTCGTGTTATCGCCTTCTAAGGTTGCACAGACCTTGACTTACACAAGTGTAGAAAGTTAATGGTTCCTTACTTATGGAATTGAGGGGGGAGGCAGAAATTAGATTAGATTCGTACATTTCTAGAAACCCCTGAGTTTCCGATAATTGTTGTTAGTAACAATTTCAAGCAACAGAGCTTTTTCTAATAGCTTGTGAAGGGGTGTGAGCAGAATCATGAGAAACAGATAGTCACTGCTGTTACTGATGTGCCATCATGGGGAAACTAGTTTATTTTGGGCTAGGCCCAAAGGCCTGGGGTTCACGGGGGTCCAGCGTGGCCTGGAACATCATATTTATTCTGAGACTGAAAGATCTGTGTGATCCCTGAGCCCTCTCCCGGGCCCCTGGGATCCTCTAAATAGAGAGTATTGACACAGGCTGGGTGGTCTGGAACTTCTGCAGACCCAGCCCCCATTCTGGACGGAGCCACAGCCAGGTCAGGAATGGCCCTAAGGTTGCCCAAATAGCATTTCATTCTCAAGCACAGACAAGTGGAATGTGAAATAGAATTTCTGACAGAGGTGCCAACGTTCCAGGGGCCTTGGCCTGCTTCCAACCCTTCACAGACTCGAAAACTCATAATGTCCTCTCAGTCCTCACTGCTGAAAGAGAAATAAATCCATTTTTAAACCTTTCCTCAGAGCACCTCCTTTACATGGTCCCTGCAGATATTTTCTGATTGGTTTTCTAGCTCCTCCTATCCCCTCCTACCTTGTGGAAACTAGTTGTGTAGTCAGAATCTAACCAGAACCAACAAGAGAGAGGGTTAGCTCACAGACCCACTGGCCGCACATTTCCATTCTTACAGTCTGAGCCATATTTGCTTTCTGCTTTCTTGAAAAGCACACTTAAAAACTGGTTTAGGTCAGCTTGAGGTCTCTGGGGATTCCCTGAAGTTTTTCCTGCCATGTTTTCAAATAGCCAGTGATAATCTCTTTATAAAGCTTGGGTTTCCAGCTCCAGTGTAATATTTATGTGTGCCCTCACAATTTTGAATGATAAGATTACTGTTTTGTTAACCCAGCGGCCAGTTGGCTTACCATTAAGTTCATATTTATTCTTGATTTTGTTATCACAGATTCACTTCATAGAGAAAGAGGCTTAAACTTGGCCTTCTATTACCTTTGTGGCTTTTAAATCCAAGACGTGGAGCTGCTCTTTATATGAGCCTTCCAATCCTGTGCAAACACCGTCCAGATTCAGAAAATGTCCTATAAATTGCTATAATCTCAAATACAATAATTTTCTTGGGCCCAACGAAATTGTAGAGCATCCCAGCTACGTCCCAGTTGAAAAAGAGAGTTTTTATTTCACAAATAAGATGGTTGAAAAGTTTGCTTGTTCTCTTCCTAGTTCTTAAGCACCTATCTTTACTTGTCAGTGGGGGTTAGAAGTAGCTTTAATCCCAAACCTTCTGTTTTGTTTACCCAGGAGAGTCTTGACAAATGCAAGGTGATAGGAGACTGGGGTAAGCAGTGAGATCAAGCAGTGCTAGACTCTTTATACAGGCTTTATAAATGACTGACCAATTGAGAAAAGAAGTATTTCTGGGATTTTGGACATGACAAGGGATAAAATTAAGTAGTCCAGATAAAGGCTTTATTAAAGCAACCATTTTAATAGATTGTTTAGGCAGAGGACCAAGTTGATCCTTGGAATAAATGCAAAATTTTTATTTTTCCAATAGAAGCCTATGGCAACATATTGGATGTGTATGTTGAATTTATGCAGGTAATTCAATGTGAAAACTAGTGTGTGGATGCATAGATTGTGTAAATGTTGATGATAAGCATGAGGATATATTAATTGGAAATAGTTTTAAAGGAGAGAAAGTTATAACTAGTCTGCTTTTATCTTACACATATAAGATTGTATGCTTTGATTTATAACTACAAACTTTATGTGCAGAACTCATTGCTTCTTATGATGCTGCTTCTTTGGCATGCATTCTTAGCTATAACTGTGTTTCAAAAGAGCTATTCCATTTGAGTTTGACAAGGTAGGTTGATCTCTGTAGAACAATGTTGTCTTCCAGGAATATTGCAGACCACGGGCTAACTTACGAGTTTGTAGAATGAGTCATGGTATGAGCTCTCTGTCTCTCTCTGGCTGCCATGTTCCTCCCCTGAGACATTTACCCACCATAGGGGGTCTGGGCAGTCTGTGTTTCTGGCTCATTCCTTGGACTTGATATGTTCAGTACCAAATTCTAAATAAGTAAAAAAAGTTAAGTCTAAAGAGAAGTGCCAGTTTTGAATGACTTGCATGTTGCTTTTCACACTGTCTTCTTAACAAAGAAGAATCACTAAAGCGGGAGGAGCCCTTAGTGGAGCTAGATTCCAATCGATGTCTGCTGTGTACCTGAGATGAGTACTCGCCACTCCTTAGGAGACGAAGAGGAAAATCACAAAGATAAAGGAAATTGTTCAAGTTAGAGACCTCAGAAGACTTACATACCTGAAGAAAAGAAACCACAAAACCACCTCTCCTTTCTCCTATACTCATCCCTGCTGGTTTTTTTTTTTTTTCTTTGTGAAATATCAGGGGAGAGTTTCAGCTTATCAGTTGATAGGAAGGCATTGTTTTGTGGGGTAAATAACATGGGTTTTGAGTTAGACCTGGGTTCAATTCTGTGGTCTGTCCTTCACAGGCTGTGTGAACTTGAGAAGGTCATAATGGATTACTTGAGGATAGATAGAGGTGATCCATGTAAGGCCCGTAGTAGGATGCTTGGCTCATAGTAAATGCTTTATAACTTTCCGGCTGTTACCCATGAGAATCTTCATTATAATTTATCACCACCTCAACCTTCATACCCTGGTAACCATTGCCGCCACCACCACCACCATCACCGTCATCATTTCTCACCACCACCACCACCACCATCACCACCATCATCATCATCATCATCATCATCTCACTTTCCTTGTTTTTTTTCTATCTCTGTCCATTCCTCAGCCCCTGTTGCAGACTCTCTGCCTCTTTCAAACCTCGAGGTTCCTGAGGCTTATGTCCTAGGTTCTTTTCCCTTCTCTCATTACACGTTCTCCCTGGGCAGTCTCATCCATAGGCGGGGGCTTCATGTATCAGCCACTGCTGGTGATTCCCAGATCCATTACTCTAGCCCAGCTCTCTCTTCCAAGCTTCGAACATTATATCCATCTGTCCACCAGACATCTCCCCTGGAATGTCCCAGCAGCTCTTCAAACCAAAACCCAACAACACACCTTTCTCTCCCCGGATCTTGCTTATTCTCTTTGTTTCTTAGAGAAAGCATCACCATTCACCCTGTTACCAAAGCTAGAAAACTGGGGGTCACCCTTGACTCCACCTTTCCCCCTTCCTCCACTGTTCAGTCAATGGATGGTGTAGACTATACCTTCTAAACTATGAGTTTCATGTGGGTAGGGACCATTTTGAAACTGAAAATTTCAGTGCCTAGCACAGTGCTGAAAAAATAATTATGGAATGAATGAATAAAGGAGTGAATGAAACTCTTGAATGCACCTACTTCCTTCCATTTCCACTGCCTTTTCTGCAGTTCGAGCCACCATCAGGTCTCACCAGCTTAATAATTCACAATTCAGAAATTCCAGAGTTGGAATATCCTAACTGATCTGCCCGTTTCTGGGGTTGTAATCCCCACCCCAACACCACAAGCAGTTCATTTTCCACACTGTGGCCAGAGATATTTTTATGATACCCAAGAATCTTATCATGATCATGCCTCTTCTCTGCTTAGAGCACTTCAGTGACTCTGAATAATTATCCTGATTTGATGTCCTGGTTTACAGCTATTGTCCTGCCACAATCATCGCTCTCAAAAACGTCCTGGACTGGACAGTAACGATATAATCACTCTATACCGAATCTATTTCTGCTTATGTTTCCAGCCTCCCGTTCCGCTACTCATCCTTTCCTCACCCCTACATACTGTTATAGTCTTATTAAACTGAAAGTTTTTCAAATTTTTTATACTCGCGGCTCTCACATGCTCTTCCTTCTGCCTGGAAATCCCTCTCTCTCTGTGCCTGGCTGACTCCTACCATCCAGGTGTCAGGCTAGACCTTCCTTGACAGAAGAGTCTTCTCTGATCCCCAAGGTTATGTCAGTTACCTCTTCGTGCTCCCATAGCATCCTGCATCCTAGCTCCCATTGTTTTCATTACCCGGTAAGTTCTCTGGGTTCCCCATTAGCCTCCACAATCACTCGAGTCAACAGCAACATCTGTTCACTGCACAGTTGAATCCTGGTGCCTAACCCGGGGTCCTGCATAGAGATAACTCTCAGCGAATATTTGGTAAATGATAAAAGTAAAATATCACATGCTGTTAGAATGATCAAAGTATGTGTGTGGAAAAATCTTATTCCATAATCTTCTGGAAACATACCTAATTTGTGGCTATAAACAGTATTTTGTCTTCTTGTCTCTGTTCATCATGTTTGTGATAATGGTGGAAATGATCCTATGTTCCTTTGATTAAAAGTTCATTCTAGGACAGGATTTGGTGTCGGTACACACTGTCAATTCCAGGAAGTCTTGCAGGTGATAATATTGCAAAACAAAGCAAAGAACAGCTGCTTTCTAGCCTTTTCAAGCAGTTAGGGCTACTTGTATTTCAACTATGCACGGTAGATTGGTTTTAAAGTTGTTTGCTTTGAAGTTAAAATTAAATTTAGTCTCATTAGTCTAATTTATCTTAGATTGTTTAAGTTCCGAATTCTATTCTCATACTAATAAAAACAAACATAAAATGCCTTATACCTCTGATATAATTATTTACATTGTACTCTTTGCAAATTTAAGAGCATGTGCTCTTAGATGATAAATTTTACACTGCTATTTGATCTACCAGAGAATCCGAACATTTTGTTCCACATGCATTGACTAGAAAGGAGCTCTGGACCTATCTGGGGGGTCCGTGGACATCATTCTGTTGAGTGAAAAGGAAGATTAATAGCTTTTTTCCCCAAGTAGAAATAGCTTTAGTGTTTTTCTGATTACAGAAACAATACATAGTTACTGCAAAAAACAAAAAACCAGGCAAGAGAAGAAAATAAAATTCATCCATAATCCTGCTCTTAGGTTATTGTACTAAACATTTTAGGGTAGGTATTTCTAGGCTTTTTTTCTGCCACCTATCGTCACATTAATACAGATTTCTTTTTAAAAAATGGAAATGCTACTGTTCCACACATATGGCTTTAAAATGTGTTTTTCTACTTAACAAGTTTGGGACTTTCCAGGAGAAAAATGGATAAAGTGGATTTTAGGAAGTTTTGCTTTCTGGTGCATTGAGTGGTATAATTTCCCCTTGCCTCCCCCATTAAGAAAACTGCTATGATAAACTCCATTACTCTTTGAATCAATCAGGTTTCATTTGAAGGAAACAGAAACAATGCTAGCTATTTTAAGCAGAAAAAGATTTGATTTTTAAAAATGGGATTTACCCAAAGATACAAATGTAGAGATCCAAAGGGGCACCTGTACCCTGATGTTTATAGCAGCAATGTCCACAATAGCCAAACTGTGGAAAGAGCCCAGATGTCCATCGACAGATGAATGGACAAAGAAGATGTGGTATATATATACAATGGAATATTGCGCAGCCATCAAAAAATGAAATCTTGCCATTTGTGAGGATGTGGATGGAACTAGAGGCTATTATGCTAACTGAAATAAGTCAACCAGAGAAAGAAAATGATCATATGATCTCAATGATACGTGGAATTTAAGAAACAAAATAGAGGATCATAGGGGAAGAGAGGAAAAAATAAAACAAGATGAAACCAGAGAGGGAGATAAACCATAAGAGACTCTTAATCAGAGGAAACAAACTGAGGGTTGCTGGAGGGGAGTGGGGTGGAGGGATGGGGTAACTGGGTGATGGACATTAAGGAGGGCACTTGATGTAATGAGCACTGGGTATTATATAAGACTGATGAATCACAGACCTATACCTCTGAAACCAATAATACATTATATGTTATTTAATTGAATTTAAATTAAAAAAATAATAAAAAAAATAAATAGAAGAGGAGATGCCTGGCTGATCATCCAGAAATAAGCCTGAACTGTGAGCTTGGAGTAGCCGGGGCGGCTACCCCTTTCCCATGATCAGGGTGACAGGGAATCAGAAAGTATCCACCAGAACGGCTGCTCCACGGACACATCATCCTGGCTGTGGGGGCACACGCTTGTCAGTGCCACTACTGTTGGCCCTAGAGCCCCACAGCTCCTGCTTGATCCATACTGCCAAAAAGTGGATGCCCGGTATCCCTGTCTGGCGACTCCACCCTCACTAAGCTAGGAGCCTGTTCCCAGGAAGGTGAAAGACAAAGTCTTCACAACTGTGCCCATCATCGGAAATCACAGAGATGTCCTCAGCTCATGTCTGTCCTCAGCATTTCAGGTCAGTGCATCTAATTGGCAGAACTTAAATTACATCTGGAACCCTAGTTCAAGGAAGCCTAGGAAACAGTTTATAACTGTCTAGCTTCCACAGCCCGCTGGAGTGGATGTTGAGTACCACCATATTCACCACACATCACTGCTTTGGGTGTTGGGTTTTTGTTCCTTTTGGATACATCACTATACAAAGAAGAACTTAAAGCAACATAAATAAGGATAATTTATCTCAATGGGTGATTACACCACTCTTACTTACTTAGATTTTATTTATTTAAACTTGTAAAAAATTATTTCCAGTGTAGTTGACATACAATGTTATATTAATTTCAGGTGTACAATATAGTGACTCAGCAATTCTATACATTACTCAGTGCTCATCAAGATAAGTGTACTCTTAATCCCCTTCACCTATCCCCCCACCTACATCCCCTCTGGTAACCATCGGTTTGTTTTCTGTATTTAAGAGTCCATTTTTGGGTTTGTCTGTTTTTTTCTTTGTTCATTTGTTTTGTTAAATTCTTAAATTCCACATATGAGTAAAATCATAGGGTATTTGTCTTTCTCTAACTTATTTCACTTAGCATTATAGTCTCTAGATCCATCCATGTTGTAGCAAATGCCAAGATTGCATTCTTTTTTGTGGCTGAATGATATTTCATTATACGTATACCACATCTTCTTTATCTACTCATCTATTGATGGACACTTAGACTGCTTCCATGTCTTGACTATTGTAAATAATGCTTCAGTGAACATAGGGGTGCACATACCTTTCAAATTAGTTTTTTCATATTCTCTGGGTAAGTACCAGGAGTGGAATTACTGGATCATATCGTAGCTCTGTTTTTAATTTTTTGAGCAAACTCCATATTATCTTCCACAGTGGCTACACCAGTTTGCATTCCCACCAACAATACACAAGGGTTCATTTTTCTCCACATCCTCATCAACACTTGTTTTTTCTTGTGTTTTTGATTTTAGCCATTCTGACAGGTGTGAAGTGATATCTCATTGTGGTTTTGATTTGCACTTCACTTATGATGAGTAATATTGAGCATCGTTTTATGTGTTGGCCATCTGGATGTCTTCTTTGGAGAAATGTCTGTTCATGTCTTCTGCCTAATTTTTAATTGGATTGTTTGTGTTTTTTTGGTGTTGAGTTGTGTAAGTTCTTTACATATTTTGGATACTAACCCTTCATCAGATATGTTATTTGCAAATATTTTCTCCCATTCAGTAGGTTGTCTTTTTATTTTATTGATTGTTTCCTTTGCTGTGCAGAAGCTGTTTATTTTGATGTTGTCCCAATAGTTTATTCTTGTTTTTGTTTCTCTTGCCTCAGGAGATGTATCTAGAAAAACGTTGCTATGGCCAATGTTAAAGCAATTACTGACTATTCTGTCTTCTAAGATTTTTATGGTTTCAGGTCTCACATTTAGATCCTTAATCCATTTTGAGATTATTTTTGTGTATGGTGTAAGAAAGTAGTCCAGTTTCGTTCTTTTGCATGTCGCTGTCAGTTTTCCCAACACCATTTTTTGAACAGACTTTTTCCCATTGCATATTCTTGCCTCCTTTGTTGAAAATTAATTGACCATATAATCATGGGTTTGTTTCTTGGTTCTCTATTCTGTTCCATTGTTCTATGTATCTGTTCTTGTGCCAGCACCATACAGTTTGGATTACTACAGCTTTGTAGTATATCTTGAAATCTGGGATTGTGATTCCTCCAGTTTTATTCTTCTTTTTCAAGATTGCTTTGACTATTCAGGGTCTTTTGTGGTTTCATACAAATTTTGGGATTATTTGTTCTAGTTCTGTGAAAAATGCTGTTGGTGTTTTGATAGGGATTACATTAAATGTACAGATTGCTTTGGGTGGTATGGACATTTTAAAATATTTGTTCTTCAATCCATGAGCATGGAATATCTTTCCATTTGTTTGTGTCACTTTCAGTTTCTTTCATCAGTGTTTTGTAGTTTTCATAGTACAGGTCTTTACCTCCTTGGTTATGTTTATTCCTAGGTATTTTATCCTTTTTGGTGCAATTGTA
This sequence comes from Halichoerus grypus, assembly GCF_964656455.1. NCBI lineage: Eukaryota > Metazoa > Chordata > Mammalia > Carnivora > Phocidae > Halichoerus > Halichoerus grypus. Next base: position 156,505,549 of record NC_135715.1, on the reverse strand, counting down.
AATGGGATTGTTCTCTTAATTTCTCTGTTACTTTATTATTAGTGTATAGAAATGCAATGGATTTCTGTATATTGATTTTTATCCTGCAACCTTACTGAATTCATTTATCAATTCTAGCATTTTTTTGGTAGAATCTTTAGGGTTTTCCATATAGAGTATCATGTCATCTGCAGAGAGTGAAAGTTTTATTTCTTCCTTACAGGTTTGGATGCCTTTTATTTCTTTTTCTTGTCTGATTGCTGTGGCTAGGATTTCTGGTACTATGCTGAATAAAAGTGGTGAGAGTGGACATCCTTGTCTTGTTCCTGAGCTTAGGAGAAAATCTCTCAGTTTTTTCACCATTGAATATGATGTTAGCTGTGGGTTTTTCATGTGTGGCCTTTATTATGTTGAGGTATGTTCCCTCTAAACATGCTTTGTTGAGGGTTTTTATCATGAATGGGTGTTGTACTTTGTCAAATGATTTTTTTTTTGCATTTATTGAAATGATTATATTGGTTTATCCTTTCTCTTATTGATGTGATGTATCCCATTGATTGATTTCCAAATATTGAACCACACTTGCATCCCAGGAGTAAATCCCACTTGATTGTGGTGAATGATTTTTTTTAATGTATTATTGGATTCGATTTGCAATGTTGTTGAGGATTTTTGCATCTATGTTCATCAGAGATATTGGCCTATAGTTCTCCTTTTTTTGGAGTGTTTTTATCTGGTTTTGTTATCAGGATAATGTTGGCCCCATAGAGTGAATTTGGAAGCCTTCCTTCCTCTTCTATTTTTTTAATAATAGTTTGAGAAGAATACATATTAATTCTTCTTTAAATAAATGTTTAGTAAATTTGCCTGTGAAGCCATCTGGTCCTGGACTTGTGTTTGTTGGGAGTTTTTTGGTTATTGCTTCATTTTCATTGCTGCTAACTGGTCTGTTCAAATTTTCTATTTCTTCCTGATTCAGTTTTGGGAGGTTATATGTTTCTAGGAATTTATCCATTTCTTCTAGGTTGTCTAGTTTGTTGGCCTATAATTTTTCATAATATTCTCTTATAATTCTTTGTATCTGTAGTATCAGTTGTCATTTCTTTTTCATTTCTGATTTTGCTTATTTATTTGAGTCCTCTCTGTTTTTTCTTTCTCCTTTTTCTTTCTTGCTTTCTTTTTTTTGATGAGTCTGGCTGAAAGTTTATCTTTTCAAAGAACCAGCTCCTTGTTTCATTGTTTCATTGATCTGTTTTTTTTTTTTCTTCAGTTTCTATTTCATTTGTTTCTGCTCTAATCTTTATTACTTCCTTCTTTCTAGTGATTTGGGGTTTGGTTTATTCTTCTTTTTCTAGCTCCTTTAGGTGTAACATTAGGTTGTTTATTTGAGAAAAAATTTTTCTTGCTTCTTGGGGTAGGCCTGTATTGCTATAAAATTCCCTCTTAGGACAGTTTTTGCTGCATCCCAAAGATTTTGGACAATTATATTTTCATTTTTATTTACTGCCATGTATTTTTTTATTTCCTCTTTGATTTCTTGGCTGACCCATTCATTGTTTAGCAGCATGTTATTTAAGATCCGTGTGTTCGTGTTCTTTCCAGAGTTTTTTCTTGTGCTTGATTTCTAGTTTCATAGTGTTGTGGTCAGAAAAGATACATGGTATGACTTTAGTGTTTTTGAATTTGTTCAGACTTGTTTTGTGGCCTAATATGTGATCTATTCTGGAGAATATTCCATATGCACTTGAAAAGAATGTGTATTCTGCTGTCTTAGGTTGGAATGTTCTGAATATATCTATTAGATCCGTCTACTCCAATGTGTCACTCAGAGCCACTGTTTCCTTGATGATTTTCTGTCAGATGATCCATCCATTAATGTGAGTGGGGTGGTAATGTCCCCTACTATTATTGTATTATTGTAAGTTACTTCCTTTATGTTTGTTATTAGCTGCTTTATATATATGGGCATTTCCATGTTGGGTGCAAAAAATATTTATAGTTGTTACAAATTCCTGTTGGATTATTCCCTTTATGATTATATAGTTTCTTTCTTTGTCTCTTGTTACAGTCTGTTTTAAAGTCTATTTTGTCTGATATAAGTATTGCTACCTTGGCTTTCTTTTCACTTACATTTGCATGATAAATGCCTTTCTATACCTTTACTTTCAATCTGCATGTGTCTTTAAGTCTGAAATGAGTCTCGTAGGCAGCATTTAGATGGATCTTGTTTTTTTATCCATTCCGTCATCGCACGTCTTTTTATTGGAACATTTAGTCCATTTACATTCAAAGTAGTTATTTTTTTTAAAGATTTTATTTATTTGAGAGGGAGAGAGAGCATGAGCAGGGGGAGAGGGAGAAGCAGATTCCTCACTGAGCAGGAAGCCTAATGTGGGGCTGGATCCCAAGACTCTGGGATCATGACCTGAGCCAAAGGCAGACACTTAACAGACTGATCCACCCAGTTGCCCCTCAAAGTAGTTATTGATAAGTATGTACTTATTGCTGTTTTGTTACTTGTTTTATGGTTGTTTTTGTAGTTCTTCTCTGTTCCTTTCTTCTCTTGCTTTTTTCTTTCATGGTTTGCTGGATTTCTGTAGTGATATACTTGGATTCCTTTCTCTTTATTTTTTGCATATCTATTGCTAGTTTTTAATTTGTGGTTACCAGTATCAGTGTATATTAAGTTGATGATTGCTTAAGTTTGAACCCATTCTTTACTCCTCTTCCCACCCCCATGTTTTAGATATATGGTATCCATCCTTTTATTTTGTGAATCCCTTGACTCGTTTTTATAATATAGCTAATTTTACTGCTTTTTGCTTCCTACTTTTCTTCTACTTATGGTCTTTCCTTTCCATTCAAAAAGTCCCTTTAGGGGTGCCTGGGTGGCTCAGTCGGTTAAGCATCTGACTCTTGATTTAGGCTCAGGTTGTGACCTCAGGGTGGTGGGATTGAGTCCCGAGTCAGGCTCAGTGCTGAGTGTGGAGCCTGCTTGGGATTTTCTCTCCCTTTGCCCCTCCATGCTGCTTGTGTACACACGTGCGTGCTCTCTCTTGCTTTCTCTCTTAAAAAAAAAAAGAAAAGAAAAGAAAAGAAAAAAGTCCCCTTTAATATTCTTGTAGGGCTAGTTTAGTGGTGATTAATTCCTTTAACTTTTGTCTGGGAAACTTTTTATCTCTCCTTCTATTCTGAATGATAGCCTTGCTGGATAGAATGTTTTTGGTTGCTGGGTTTTTTTCTTTCAGCACTTTGAATATATCATGCCACTCCCTTCTGGCCTGCAAAGTGTCTACTGAAAACTCCACTGATAGCCTAATGGGGCTTCCCTTTTATGTAACTGCTTTTTTTTCTCTTGTTGCTTTTAAAATTCTCTTTATCACTTCTTTTCATCATTTTAATTACTATGTATCTTGCTGTGGACCTCCTTGGGTAGATTTTTGTTGGGGGATCTTTGTGACTCCTGGATCTGGATTTCTGTTTCCTTCCCCAGATTCAGAAAGTTTTCAGATATTATATCTTCAAATAAATTTTCTGCCTCCTTTCCTATCTCTTCTTCTGGGATCCCTATAATGTGAATGCTATCATGCTTGATGGTGTCACTGAATTCCCTAAGTCTTTTTTCCTTTTTTATTATTACTTTTTCTCTCTTTGATTGTTCAGTTTGATTGCTTTCCATTACTCTGTCCTCCAGGTTACTGACCATTCTTCTGCTTCCTGTAGTCTACTATTTATTTCATCTAGGAAATGTTTAATTTCATTTATTGAGTTCATCTCTGGTTCTTTTTTATGTTTTCTCTTTGTCGAGGGTCTCACTGAGGTTCTCCACTCTTTTCTCAAGTCTAGTAAGTATCTTTATGACCATTACTTTAAATTCTCTATCAAGTATATTACTTATCTCCATTTGTTTTAGTTCCCTTGCTGTGATTTTGTCCTATTCTTTCATTTGAGACATATTCCTCTGTCTCCTCATTTTTGTCTAACTCCCTGTCTGTGTTTCTATGTGTTAGGAAAGTCCACTACATCTCCTGCTCTTGAAAATAGTGGCCTTATGAAGAAGAGGTCCAGTAGTGCCCTGCAGTGCAAAGTCCCCTATTTACCAGAACCTGGCGCTTTGGGGTATCTCCTATGTGTGTTGTGTGCACCCCACTGTTGTGGTTGGGCTGCTTTTGCCTTCAGTCCAGTCATCTCTCTTTGCCTGTGTGGGCAGGGTTTGGTCCCTGTGTTGTTAGTGGGCCAGCTGGGGCTGCCTTGGGTTTGAGTTGAGTGAGACCAAGCATTTGCCAGAGATACAGTAGCACCAAACTGCAGGGCACTTTCCCTGTGTTGTCTCCTGAGAAGCTTTTGTTAGTGAGCAGGGCCTGCAGTCAGACCTGATGTCTGCTCCCAGCCCATGCTGGAGCCGCAGTCAGACTGGTATGTGTAGTGATCCTCCCCTCTCCCCAGGAAGGAGTCACTTTGATGTAGTACTGGCTCCTGTCAGGGCTGCTTGTGCACTGCCAGGTTTGTGGCACCTCTTTGGGTGGGCTCCGGGTAAGGACATATTGAAGGGGGCAGGTCTGGAGAAGAGCACTAGGGCAGGAGCAAGTTAGGTGGAAAATGTTGGCACAGAGTTGGTCAATGTGTCTAGGCTAGGGGACAAGGGAGGGAAATGATAACTGCCAACTCTTTTTTTCTTGGAATGGTCTTCTAAAAATCCCTGCCCCTCCAGCACATGCTCTGAGATTAGTAAATAAATCTTCCCTTGTATCCCAGGCATTTTTCAAACTGCTGATTCTGTGCTGTATCTCTGCTGGGCTATTTGTTGTGCTGTCTCTTTAAAGGCAGGACTCCGTTTCCTATTACTCTCCTGGCTCTCCCAGAGCTGAGCTCACTGATTTTTAAAGTTCCAGGTGGTAAGCCCCACTGAATGTAAGAACTCAAGAAATTAGGCCCCTCTGGTTTTCAAAGCCAAATGTTATGGGGATTCATCTTCCCTGTGCGGGTTCCCATGCCCAGGTGCTTGGTGTAATTTTCTGTTTCTCTCCCTTCTCTGTACCCCTATTGTTCCTCCCTCCCTCAAACAGTCCCACAGGTCCGTTTAGCTCCCAACCACATTTCTGCCCTTCCTACACAATTTGATGTGGCCTCTTCTCAATTCATAGCTGTGGAGAGTCTGTTCTGCCAATCTTTGGATCATTTTCTGCGTTATTTACACTGATGTGGGTGTTAACTAGTTGTATTGGGATGAGGTGAGCCTCGGAACTTCCTACTCCACCATTTTCCCCAGAAGTCCCTGTCCCACTTCTAATTTATTTAACCCATCTTTGTTGCTGTCTCTTTTTCTATTTTTTTTCATATAAACAGTGTTTTGATAAACTGCTGTTCACAGAGTCACTAATAGCCTTGTGTTGCCAAGCCCAGTGGTCAATTCTCAGGGCTCATTTTACTTGACCTATCAGGACTTCTGACATGGTTACTCATTATCTCATTGAAACTTTTTCTTCACTTGGTTTCCAGACCTCACACTTCCTGGTGTTCCTTCTAGTTCATCTGCTCAATCTGTCTCCCTGCTGACTCCCCCTCATCTTTCCAACTCTCTCCTTATCTCTCATCTCTGTTTACTTTACTCTCTTGCGCATCTCATCCAATCTTATGGATTTAAATACCTGAACTCCACACCCATGTGCCCAACAGCTGCTTGGTTAGCATGCACTTTTGGATGCCTTAAAAACATCTCAAACTTACCATTTCCAAAACCAAACTTTCATTCTTTCCTACTATGTATATTCCACCTTTGTTCTTTTCCATCTCAGTTCATGGAACTGCCATCCTTCCATTTGCATAGGACAAAATCCTGGGAGTCATCCTTGACTTCTCGCTTTCTCTTACGTTCATGTTCAACCAATCCATCAAGAAATCCTGTTGATTCTACCTCCAAAAATATCTACAATCCAACTACTTCTCTCCATCCCTACTGCTCTCCACAGCTTTAAGCCACTGTTATTTCTCTCTTAGACTATTGCCCCAGTTTCTCTCTGTGCCCTCCCTAGAGTCTAAAAGTTAGAACATGTCATCTCTCTGCTCAAAACACACCAGTGACATTCCATCTCAGGATGAGAAGTCAAAATTCTTACAGCAACCCAGAAGGCTCTTGATGACACTCCCACCCCCACTGCCACCATCTCTCTTTCCTTTCCTGTCATTCTCGTCCTTGCTCACTCTGCTCCAGCATCATGGATGTTCTTAAGCACACCTGTTCCAGAGGGACTTGGCAGTTGCTGGCCCCTCTGCTTGGAATGCTCCTTCCCCAGATGTCCACAAGGCTCTCTCATCACCCTCCAGAATTTTCTCAGCCAGTAAGATCTTCCCTGATCACCTATTTAAGTTCCAAACTGATCTCCCCTCTGGCCCTCTGAACCTTCCTCCCCTGTTTTCTAATTAACTCATAACTTCTTTCTTTTATTGCCTACCCTATGTCCCCCAAGAAAATTGATATTTTAATATATTATTTATTATTGAATCTTCAGTGTCTAGGCACATGGGTAATCATTCATCAAATATTCATTGAAGAATTTTCTTTATACATGCATCATTGTGCACTTGTCTCATTATTTATTGGGAATTAATTCCTAGGGTCAGAGGTATGTACAAATTGCCCAGAAAGGTTTTAACAATTTGTCCCCACCAAGAGTCCATGAGAATGTCTTTTTCCTGATACCTTCACCAGCATCATACCCTGGTCACACTATCCTTTCTGTTCCTTCAGCTCACCATGTTCATCCCCCCTTGATGCATTTGTACTCCCTTCTCCACAACTTCCTCCTCCAGAATACTCTCCTGACACACTTTTACTTGGTGTAATTCTTCTTATTATTTAGGTCTTACTTTAATTGTCACTTCCTTGAAGGGGACTTCCCTAATCATCAGCTGTTAAGTAACTTCCCAGTCATCCCCTATCACATCACCCTATTTTATTTTCATTATAGCATATGTCATCAGCAGATATTTTCTTATTTCTGTATTCATTTGTTTGTCTCTGATTTCCCTCCCTAGAATGTAAGCTCCATGAGAACAGGAGATTTATATGTCTCTTCCAACACTACCTCCAGTATATGTTTTTGATGATGGAATAAACACTAGGTATTATAATTTTTCATTATTACAATCTGCTGGGTGAAAAGTGGATTAAACATGAATTATTTTCCTGGATTGGTGAGGCTGAGCATCTTTCAAGTATGAAAGCCTTTTTTTATTAGCAAGTGCTGAGATGATCTAGAAGTTGAAAGATTCAGTTAGAGTACCTGTTTTAGATATGCCGTGTTTGATTTCTTATTTGTTTCGGATATGCTGCACCAGATTTCGTATATTGCTAAGTTGCGTTATTTTTTACATTTCCAAAGCCCCTTTTGCATTGATGTCAACATTAGTATCCTTAAAGGAGGATTTCTTCTGCAAATTTTACTCACGTACAAATGTTTTCTTTTTGTCTTCACAGCTTTTAGAAAGAACCAACAATGGTTTTGAAGACTCAGACTCCGGTGCTACCAAGAGTCCACTCCACTTAGCTGTAAGTGAGGTGCCTCGGGCGGCTTCCTCTGTTACAAAAAGTACCTAAGTGTTCCTAGAACTAGGCTGCTCTTAAAATGAAAGCATAGTAACACAATAATAACTAATAATGAAAGCAGTACATGGGTAAAGGCACAGGCTGCAGAAAGACTGACTCAAATTCCAATCCCAACTTCACCCACTGGTGACCTCAGACACATTACTTACCCCATCTGGGCCTCAGTTTCCCAACTGTAAAATGAGGGCAAAAGAAAGATAATTTTCTTAAAGGCTTTACCACAGTGTACATAATAAATGACGATTATACATTTTAACAATTTTTTAAAAGTATTACTACCTAGTAGTTAAATTTTAAAAATTGAGGAAATTTGAAGAACACATTTTGGCTTTAAAGATTTGATGTAGCCAACAATACATGAGTCTACAGCCTACCACAAAATCAACCAAATACCACAATTAAAAAGTTGTGAGCTATTTAAACACAAGCTTGTGAGAGCAAGATGAGCACATGCGTAATTGCAACTCTGCTTTTTCTGCCTGCACTTGAAATCGGGGTCTCGGAGGAGGTGTGAGGCTCTGGTTCTTGTACTGGATGAGATCTCAGAGTGGGGAGGAAGACTTATCCTGTCACCAGTAAGGCTTCCTCTCCACATCCCTAATCGAAGGGAAATGCAACAGCTCAGAGTGAGGATCCCCAAACTCTCCGTGGGGGTGACCGGGCCAACAAACTCACCCACCACTCTGTCTCAGCTGGTGTCCCGCTAGGAGTTGGTAGTCACCAGCTCTTCTCTAGGAGCCTCTGGGACTGACAGCCACACCCAGCAGTGGCAGCTCCCCCGTAGAAGGTGCTGCTGCAGCGTGAGGCCTCAGTGCACGACCGCAGCGATGGTGTTTGGGTGTCCCTGGAGGCTGACTGCTAAGAAGAGTGCAAAGGGGCTGGGTCTCTGAGTTCAACTGTTATGACAATCACTTATACCATCCAGTATAAGCACTTCTCAGTGTCATTCTGATGAGAAATTGAGATGGAGATTTTGTAGAACAGAAGAGAGTGTTTTGTTGATGGGCATATATATGTAGTCAGGCAAGGCGAGGGTATGACACCATCCCCTAAGGACTGGGATGAACTGGTCACACTGCATGGAGCCCCTGCTTCATCGCCAGTCTCCCTGCGTAGTCACCAGCACATCTGTTGAGCCCATTCACCACCCCGCCACACCCACCAACACATCCACTACACACCCACTCACACACACACACACACACACACACACACATTTTGAGTCCAGTGAAATTAGGCTAAAATGTGCATCAGTCTTTGTTCTAGAGATGGACTTAGAGTGGGAAAGGTGGATGGATAGTGGGATATTTGCATGTATAAAACTTCATGCCACTTGGCTCCTAGTACAGGTTGCTCTTAAGGTTGCTCCCTAGAATCTCTGCCTAACCCATCTACTGCACCTGGGGAAGGTACCCCAAAGCTGAGGGTTCACATACAGCATTAGCTGCCTCGAAAGAGGACTGTTTGAGGTGATCTCAGATAGAATCCTCATGCCCTTTGCAAGTGGGTTTGGTTGCATTGCCATACCTGCTCATAATCTGAGAAGAGACTTTCTTAGCTTCCCCCAAATTCTGTCATCTCTCATTCCTTTTTTTCTTTTTCCAAAAATTATGGTTGAGTGCTTACTGTGTGCCAGTTGCTCTGCTAAGATCTGTGGGATTCTGGTCGTGTAAAGACAGGGTAGCATGTTATCACTGGCGAGAACTGGGCATTTGGCAGTCCTGCAGCTGGCAGGCGCCTGGGCAGTACACCCAGAGAGGAGGCCCCAGCCCCCAGTCTTCCCATTAACAACTCGCCTAGACATGGTTTTCCCACCTGTAAATGAAAAGGAGTAAGTTAAGGACCCCCAAACCCTGTCTCATTTGTAAATTTATTTGTTTTTTGTATGGTCTTGGCCAAATACCTAACCTCTTGTGTCTCAGTTTCCTCACCCGTAACATGAGGAGAATCGCAGTACCTCTGTCATGGGGCCATTGTGGGGATGGCATGAGCGAATGCGCGTAAAGTGGTTAGAACAGTGCCTGGCACACAGGTGCAATCAGCTAGCTTCATCCTCACTAATGCTAACGTATCATTCTTTCATTTGACATATACCGACTGTGAGTGTGCTAAGCATGTGTTCGGCAGCTGGAGAGGTTGCGGTAAACACCTAGCCTCTGTCCTTGTAGAGTTTCCAGTCTAGGAGAGAAATAGGCAAGTAAATATATAACATGCCAGATGGTAGGAAGTGCTGCCCGTGCTACAAATGGGACCAGTAAGATGCACTGAGGTGGCAGATGAGGCTCAACTTTTTATAGCATAGAATCTCACATTTGAACAGAGACCTTAAGAGCTACCCATGTTGATATCTGACAGAAGAGTGTTCTGGGCAGAGTCCAGAAGTGCAGAGTCCCTGGAGGTAAGGGCATGCTTGGCGTGGTCCCAGAATAGCAGAGTGGGGAAGGGAGAGTGGTAGGGGATGGGGTGGGACATGTCCTGGAGGGGGCGGGGAGTCAGGGGAGGGCCTCCTACTCCGTTGTAAGAACTTCAACTTTTACTCTGAGCAAATTAGAAAACCATTTGGAGGAATTTGAAGAAACAGATGATATGATATGACTTTTGTTTGAAAAGGATCACTTTAGCTTCTGTGTTGAGTTTACTTTGTAAGGGAACAAAAACAGAAGCAAGATAACCAGGAAGTGTTGATGATGATGATGAGGATGAGGACGACGATGACTTTGACCAGGGTGACGATGACTTTGACCAGGGTGATAGCAGTGGATGAATTTTAAAACTATGTTATTCTTGCCCTCTAAATGCTAACACCTTTAAAAAATTATTATTTGCTTTAAGAACCCTGCAAGTATGCCCATCACCCTCTCCAGGGACCTCTGTGGCAATTAACTTGATAAAAACCCAAGGCACATTATTTCTTCTGTGGTTGAATTCTAGCAATGAAATAGAACCAGATGCCCCCAAACCTTGACTGCCACAAGAAACCTGACCTGCCTTGAGTTACTATTTCCTGGCTGAATGCTTCAAGTCTCCAGGGTTATCAACCCAGTGAATTTCATAAACATTTCATCCACTTGACAAAATTAAATCAAGAAACAAGGCTATGCAAATGAAAGGCTCCAGCTGTCAAGATTTCCAGACGGACCCATTGTTTCGTGGATTCTGTTGAGATCCCAAATTCTTTTTCCTCGTTGCCCTCAGTTCCTATCTAAAAAGTTCAAAGAAATTAGTTGTGTTTAAGACATATTTAAGTGACCTAACGATATATTTTTTAATAAAGATTTTTCAGAAAGCAAATTTAAACTATTTGATTGCTACCTCTGTAAAGGTTTGAACTGGGTTGTCTATTGAAAGCCGAACTATTCCGTGCTTTTGAACCAGCATATTTGTTCTTTTCTGTGATTACCTCCTCTTTTAGTTATTTCAGAAATTATTGGTGAAACTACCTATTAATTAGCTAGTTTAGGATGGAACTAGAGGAATAGGGCAATTTTCATCATGTACTGCTGACATGAGAAAGGTCTCCTTTCCTGCCTACTTGAGCCTCCTTCAAAGAGTTTAAAGCTTTATTGATACATTTTTATATACTCCAAGAACCGTATACCTGCCCTAAGACAGAATCTTGCATTTAACCCTAAAATAGAATTCCATATCACATGTTCCTTTGTTTCCAGGTTAAGCTCTAAAGTGTGGCAATAAGTGAAAGTTCTTGTCTAATCAAAGTTACTTTCATTATTCCCCTTAAATTGCCCTTAAAGTTGAGTGTACATAGTTTATGTCTTCGATTCTGTGGGGTAATGTTTTTGCATGCTAAAATTCAAGCTAGACTGGGGGAGAAATGAAAGGAATTCTATGGGTAAATCTGGCCTTTGAACCATTCTGTCTTTAAGATAATTTAAAGTGCCTGATAGAGAAGAAAGTGTGGGTTGGAATTCTGAAGATATCCTAATTACCAGCAGGGTCACTCCATCTTTTTTTTTAATTATTATTAAGCCTCTAAATTTAACACAGGCTGATGGATTTATTTTTTGTGGTGAGGATTAAAGAAGAAAGTGTGGGGATAAGTTTAACACCTAGCTTAAGTGCCTTGTAATGTGACTCCGCTGTTCTGAAAAGAGCTGATTCCTTCACGCTGGCTTCCTTCCTACGTACATTTCTCTTTCCCCTGTGTCTTCTCTTTATTAAATCTAAATATGTTAGCCCACATGTTTTGTAGATACGCATGCAATTTATAAGTAGCTGATTCTATTTTCCTAGGCTAAGTCATACAGATGGAAATTAAAATGTTTACTATCTTTGTCATAATAGTTAACTGGCACTGAAGGAACCAGCATTTGCAGATGACATCTAGACGCTGCTGTTATCTACGGGGGATTCATTTCTCTTTGGTGTGAAGTCAGGATTCCCATATAAGCGAATCAGTTGCTACCATTACACTTTATTATTTTTTTTTATTATGTTATGTTAGTCACCATACAGTACCTCATTAGTTTTGGATGTAGTGTTCCATGATTCATTGTTTGCATATAACACTCAGTGCTCATTGCAACACATGCCCTCCTTAATACCCATCACCAGGTTAACCCATCCCCCCATCTCCATCCCCTCTAAAACCCTGTTTGTTTCCCAGAGTCCATAGTCTCTCATGGTTTGTCTCCCCCTCTGACTCCCCCCCTTCATTTTTCCCTTCCTTCTCCTAATGTCCTCCATGCTATTCCTTATGTTCCACAAATAAGTGAAACCATATGATAATTGCCTTTCTCTGCTTGACTTATTTCACTTAGCATAATCCCCTCCAGTTCCATCCATGTTGATGTAAAAGTTGGGCATTCATCCTTTCTGATGGCTGAGTAATATTCCATTGCATATATGGACCACATCTTTATCCATTCGTCTGTTGAAGGGCATCTCGGCTCCTTCCACAGTTTGGCTATTGTGGACATTGCTGCTGTGAACATTGGGGTGCATATGGCCCTTCTTTTCACTACATCTGTGTCTTTGGGGTAAATACCCAGTAGTGCAATTGCTGGGTCATAGGGTAGCTCTATTTTTAACTTTTTGAGGAACCTCCACACTGTTTTCCAAAGTGGCTATACCAACTTGCATTCCCACCAACAGTGTAAGAGGGTTCCCCTTTCTGCACAACCTCTCCAACCTCTCCTTGTCAATTTCTGCCATTCTAACTGGTGTAAGGTGGTATCTCAATGTGGTTTTTATTTGAATTTCCCTGATGGCTAATGATGTTGAACATTTTTTCATGTGTCTGTTAGCCATTTGTATGTCTTCTTTGGAGAAGTGTCTGTTCATGTCTTCTGCCCATTTTTTTGCTACCATTACACTTTAAAATGAGAAGTATTATACAAAGTCAGTTTTCAAATAAGTCACAGATAAGCCCAGAGTAAAGTGAGATAGGCTGATTTACACCCTGATGTAGAGACTGCTAGTACCACAGCTTTTTAGCAGAGGATAGGTCCTCCCAAGTTGGCCTAAAATCCCCTATGGTCAGTTGATAATGGCTGAAACTGGGTGCTGGGTATATAGGAACTCATTACACTCTCCTCTTCTCTTTGTACAAGTTCGAAATTTCATATAATCAAGTGATCTTGGACAAATTAATTAACGGTGCTTGTTTTGTTTTGTCATCAGTAAAAAGAATGTTTGCATAGATAAATAGCTGCTACTTAAAAATATATTTCTAAATATATATATGTACATATATATGTATATATTTCTCCTACTAATACTAATAAATGATAATAATAGCCATTATATTAAGTCATTTATTCACCAAATAATGGTTGAGTGTCTACTATGCCCTGGGCATGATTTAGGGTACAACAGTGAGCAATACACATGAAGTGCCTTCAACCACAGAAGATAAACAAACCAACAGATAAGTAACAGATATCAAGTGGTAATAAGTGCTGTAAAGATAACATAAAGCAGGGTAAGTGGGTTGGAGAGTGTCTGGTAGTATGCTGAGGTGGAGGGTGGAGCGCTGATTTTTGCCTCTGAAAAACCTCCAGATAAGGTGATATTGGAAGCAGAAGTCCCAGGAGAGCCACGTGGCCCTCAGGGAAAAGAGCTTTTCAGACAGGAAATAGGAAGTACAGATGCAGCGGCATCTGGCCGGCTCAGTCAGAGGAGATGCGACTCTTGATCTTGGGGTCGTGAGTTCGAGCTCCACACTGGGTGTAGAGCTTACTAAAAAAACAAACAAACTTTGAAAAAGAAAGAGAGAGAGAGAAGATGCAATAGCAAAGGAAGAAAGGAAAAGAAAAGAAAAGATGCAATAGCCCGGAGGAGGAAATGTATCTATTTAACCATGGGGTAGGAGGAGGGGTTAGTGTGGTTGAACAGAGTGAGTGAGGAGGCATGCTGATGATCAGGGTAGAAGGAGGCCTAATCCTGAGGACCTGAATGGTTTGGGATTTTATTATCAAGGAAGGAAGGAGCCATTGACTAGTTTTCATCAAGGACTGGTATGTCCAACTTGGGTTTTAAGAGAGCTCATCTGGAGGCTGTGTGAGTAATAGATTGCAGTGGGGCAAGGATGGAAAGGAAGGCCCTTGCCTTAATCCTGGCAAAAGAGGATGGTGCTATAGCGAGAACTGGGTCAATTCTGGACATATTTTAAAGAAAGAGCAGAGATGATGGCGTGTTGAGGGCTGCTGCTAGCCACACCGCACCTGTGTGTGAATTAGACCAGGGATGTGGGGGTAGATGTTTTCCTGCCAGGGGCCAGAGAACCTGATGACACCACTGTGTGGTTAGCAAGAGGGGTCCCTTGCTCTCAGCAGACACATCCCTGTACAGGGCATGGCCAGGCTAGGATGGGGAGCCAGAGGCTATTTTCAACACCCACTTGCCGTAGTGTCCCAGAGCCCTTGTATAGGACTACAACCCTGGGCTTAAGAGGGAAGATAAAGACGACTCCAAAGTTTTGGGCCTGAGCAACTAGAGGTATAGCCTTACCACTTACTAAGATGGAAGAGGCTGCAGCTGGAGCAGGTTTGAGGAAGGAAATTAAGAATTTGGTTTGGGACATGTTAAGCTTGAGATGCATATATTCAAGTGGAAATATCAATAGGCAGTTGAATATACAAGTCTAGAAGTAAAAGGAGAAGTTAGAAATGGGATATTGAGATTCATCAGCATGTGAATTATTATACTGCATATTATAGGTAATATATATGTTTACTACATAATATATAATAACCATAATCACTCACAAAATAATGTAAAGAGAAAGTATTAAAACAATTCCTATCAGTACTCTTAAATTCTATGGATCCTTTTATATTTAGTTTTTGGTATTATTGTTGTTAACATATACTTAGGAAAAATTCAAAGGATTTTTAAAAAGGTAGTAAGTCCATATACTCTTTATCTTCCATTTCTCGAGGTAGCCACCATTAACACTTTCTTTTGTATTCTAAAATTTTCTATGAATATAGAAATATACATAGATATAGATAGGTATATATCTAGATATATTTGCTTTTTATATACATGAGGTCATGCTATACGTACTGTCTGCAGTATAGTTTTTCAAAAAGTTTTTGATTGATTTTGTCAAATCACTCTTCACAAATGTCACACCATACTCCCAGCACAACAGAGCATGGATTGCTTTTTTCACCATGTCTTTTTTTTTTTAAGATTTTATTTATTTATTTGAGAGAGAGAGAGCATGAGCAGGGAGTGGGGGGGAGGCAGAGGGAGAAGCAGACTCTCCGCTGAGCAGGGAGACCAAGGGGGCTCAATCCCAGGACCCTGAGATCATGACCTGAGCCCAAGGCAGATGCTTAACCGACTGAGCCACCCAGGTGCCCCTGTCTTAACTAGTACTGGGACATGACCAAACTTATTCAGTGTCAATCTGGTAGTTGAAAAATAGTACCTTAAAAATTTACGTATTTCCTCCATATGTTCATTGGCCTTTCATATTTATTTTTCTGTAAGCTGTCTTTTCATGCCCTTTGTACATTTTCCTAAGTTTTAAAATGGTTTGTAAGAGCTTTTTGTGTATGAGAGATATTGATCTTTTGTCTGTGCTAAGCTTCTTTTCAAATATGTTGTGCCTCGAGTAATCGCTACGGTGGGAAAGCAGAAGGTGCAGCTGACATAAGAGGGGGAGCCTGGCTGCTGAGGACACCGGGGGCAGGTCTTCTCTGTGTCTCCTTCTTTACTTCCTTCTCCTTCCTCAGTTCCCCCCCTCCTATCCTTGGCCCTCTTCTCTCTTTTATTTCCCATGTCCTTTGCCTTGTGTGTGCACATACATTTTTTTACCTTATAGACTTAATGAAAATTATCTCTCAGTCTTTCGATTTTCTGTCTTAGTAGTGGGAAGCCTCTTAACCTAACATAGCATGGGACCTCATAATAGGCCTGAACTTGGTGCTGGTACACAGAATATATTTCCATAATTGTGTCTATGTTTAATGATAATCAATGGGAGAAGTAAAGGAGAAAGGAGGAGGCATCCACTGTGTCCAGGATATTATGGAAAGCCTGTGTGAATTTATCTTTTATCTTCCCTGGGAGGCAGCTTTTATTGCTCTCATTTTATAGATGAGAAAACAAACTCTAAGTGAAATTAAGAAACTTGCCTGGGGTCCCATGCTTAGAAATTAAAATGTTGGGCTGTAACAGATCTGTATGCTTCTGATGAATTACCAAGTCCACATTGTTCTTAGTGATTTTTTTTCCTCTAGGTTTAACAGAAAAGTCTCCCCCAGAATATTCTGATTGTGTCAGTATGTTTAGGAGTGAACTGATAGAAGATTATATTAATTCATTCAGCTGGTAATCTGTATTAGATTATTAGATTGATAGATATAAATATAAGAATATAGTACCTTTGGAGCAAATTCTCTGACAAACAAGAAAGAACATGAAGAAATTCCTATGTAGCTGTGAAGCTTGTGCATTCTAATTTTTCAGTCTGACTCTCCGGTTTGTCTATTTCAGTAATTATCCCCAGCATTTTTCTGATGTGCCCTTTGAAGTGGTCCCCAACTGTGACCTGGGAGGCTCAGCCCCTCATGTGGGTTGTTGTGGGGTTTGAGGTGAGCGAGCATTTGAGTGGTTGGTTTCTTCTTTGCAGGCCTACAATGGGCACCATCAGGCCTTGGAAGTCCTTCTGCAGTCGCTGGTGGACCTGGACATCAGGGATGAGAAAGGCCGCACTGCTCTGGACCTGGCTGCCTTTAAGGGACACACAGAATGTGTGGAAGCACTTATCAATCAGGGCGCATCCATCTTTGTGAAAGACAATGTCACCAAAAGAACCCCACTTCATGCCTCAGGTGGGTCTTGTCAAGAGTCTGGTTGCAAGTCTAAGAAAAAGGATGACAGCATTTTCTTTCATTCCAACTTTTCAAGTATCAATTTTCTTTCTACATCAACTATGCCTACACTCTTCCAAAATGCTTTTGGCCTACTATCTGCTTGAAGAGGATTAGTGTTCTATAGCCAGAAAGACTCTGGCCTTCTTCTTTCAGAGCAGTTTTAGGTTCACAGCAAAATTGAGAGGAAGATATAGTGATTTTCTATATACTTCCTGTCTCCCTCCACCCCGCCCCCACACACATGCATAGCCTTCCCCATTGTCAGTAACCCTCACTAGAGTGTTTCATTTGTTACAATTGATAAACCTCCATTGACCCATCATAATCATTGAAAGTCCATAGTTTACGTTAGGATCCATTCTTGGTGCTATACCTTCTGTGAATTTGGGCAAATGTATGATGACATGGATCCAGCATGATAGTATCATACAAAGTAAGATGTTATAAACACTGCCCTAAAAATCCTCTGCGCTCTATCTTGCCATCTTAACTCAGGAGAGAGTTCAGAACTTTGACCAATGGCTACCACAAAACTTCCTAAAGAGGAGGCAAGGTGTAATGTGATCTTCAAATGAGTTACACAGACAGAATCACACAGCATTTTAAAGCATAAAATTAATGATTTTTTTCACAGCTATTTCATAAAAAGTGTCATCAGACAGCAGTCTAATTGGTACATCATTCTGCCAGTCTAAATGACGCTTCTTAGCTTTTGCTCTGATGCTGATTCTTGATGCATCATGTGTTAAAATAAAGACTCTTAAAAAGTGTTATGTATATATCAAAGAGTAAGTAATTTGACTTTTTGGGACTTTTCTCCAATATACATAAAATAAAATTCTGTCAAGACATTTCTGGATGTATACACAGATACAAAAGTAATGTGGAAGAATCTCTAGCTCAGCTGAGGCATAAATACCTTTGGGTCAGGAATTCAATGATACCAGCCTTTGATCAGGATAGTAGATACTGGCTCATAAAGAGAAATAACTATCTTATTCAGACCATGAAATAATGGGTGGATTGGGAAACAAGGAGTAAAGACAGCTTTTCAAAAAGACTTTATGATTCTTGTTACTTGGAAAAAAATGTTAGGTCTTGTGAAACTATTTCCATGTATATATCCGTGAATTTCCAAACCACTGAAGAAAAGCAATATAGAGCTTGAAAAAACATGGTGTTGCCTAATTATCTGGAAGTGATTGTTCCTGGAAAAAAACTTTAGCCATGAGGTCAGTAATGGTTGGTATGGTTAAATTATAAATTCTCATTTCCCATCACACTTTGTGTTTTTGGTATTCTTGATATAATTATTATAAAGTATCATTGTGAAGTTTGGTATTCTAGGCACTCTTGGTATTATTATAAAGTTCAAATTTAGTTCTCCTTCTTAAAGATTAGTTGTATATTATTATGGCAAGCATTCTGCTTTAGGTACGATGTACAGTATTTCCTGACAATTACAAGAGGCCTACTTTGATTGTGGAAAATTGTCCTTGTAAACAGGTAAACAATGAGGGATAATCATTGTCACGCATTTGCCACTGGGATATAGGTTGTGGTCCAATGGAGCCCCCTGGTGGTCAAGACGACTCACTCCTCTTGGATTTCCCTCCTGTCATTCAGTAAAGAGACGCAGGCTGTTATTTGACTATTCTCCACAAAATGTCTGCTGTGCAGAAGCTTTAGCTTGCGCTTCCGGAATCTCTTCCAGTTTGAGAGGGCAGTTTTTTGTTTGTTTGTTTGTTTGTTTCAAATCCTGGGAGTACGGTGAGGGGCAGGAGCCGGGACGGATATTAGAGGTTTTGGCACAGATAGTTGCAGGGGCAGTTGTAGGCTTTGAGCAGCATGATAAATGGCTGTCACTCACAGCCAGGGAGAGACTGAGCGGGTGGAGACAAAGCTGGAGTGGGCAGGGCACGGCCAAAGGAGATGTTAGCAGCTGGGGAAGATGTCGTGTGTGGGAAGCGAATGAGAATTCTAGTTTTGCTACACTTTTACGATAGAAGGGGAATTATAATTACCCGAGGGCTAAGTTTAGAATCTACTGGACACCACCCCACACCCTGCCAACAGAACAAAATAAAACAAAAACAAAACACCACCTTAGAAATGGGTTTGTTCTCCAGCATACTTAGATGATTTTACTCTCTTTTTCTGCGTAGCCAAAAATCAAGCATCTTTGGAACTGTTATTTTTTTCCCTTTGGAACTATTATGATTATGAGTATTTAAAGAATATCAAATTGATATCGGAAGAGGAATCAGTGAAAATACACTATACCGGCACTTTCATGACCCCATTGTCTGTAGTATTTAGCTATCAGTCCTCTGCTAATCATTCCCTTTTAAGCATACATTACATTCTTGCATATTTTACCAGTGGTAATAGATTTAACGTAATTTTTAAAACAAAACAACAGCAACAGCAGTATATTGCCTGTACTCCAGGCCACAAAATTTCCTCCTGAGATACATAAATGGAACATTGCTGAATGAGCTGAATGCAGTGGTCTACACAATGTGGGCATTATTCCTGTAGTTAATTTGAGCTGTGTTGATGAATGTGAGCTAATTCTAATATGCATTGTCCCTGGAAAGCATGTCGTTATTAAATTAGCATTCTCTCACGACCGGCGTGCAATAAAAAGAACTGTAAAACGCAGCTCTTAGAAGAGCCTTTATCAGCCTAACATAGCTGCATCTATTCCCTTCTCTCTCCACAGCCATAACGAGGTAAAAGCAATGTGTTTTATGGTGTTCTCATTGTTCAGAAAGGAGAGAAGGTCACGTTTGGAATTTTAAACATATTTGTTCTCATCCTACTCCCTCAGTGGAAGGCCGTGTTTTTTGTAAGGCTGTGGGTTCCATTCAACAAGCTAGCGGAAAATACCTTAGCCCAGCAGATTATCATCCCAGGAGGCTTGCTTCCCAGCCCTGGAGGCACCACCACTCCCCAGCGTAGCATCTTGCCTGGTGCGCACTAGGCCATGACCTTGTATTTGGCCCCAGCGGTCAAGGCCAACATTAGGGCTAGCTTTCCTGCCCGTGGGCAGCCCCCGCTAGAGTGAGAAGGGGCATGGGGAGGACGGGGCAGCGCCTGGGAAGGGGCGAGGTGGGCGCCCCAGTCACAGCTTGGCCAGGGACAGAACGGAGGGGCCGGAGGGGACAGGAGGTGGCAGCCACAGGAGACCCCGGAAAGCAGAGAAACCGTGGGCTGTAGTTTGAGGAGCTCCCGGGCAGAGTTGTCCCGCAGCCTCAGGGGGCGCATCTGTGAGTCTCCTGGGAGCTGCTGGTCAGTCAAGGAGCAGTAAGCCGAGGGCCTGCATACACCTTTCCGGTGTGAGGTCTTGCTTCAAGTCACCGCTAATGAATCAGAACTATTGCTCCAATGTCTACCTCCAAATGTAAAGTGACTGGGAGAAAAAAAAGGCAGGACCTGTTTGCGTCTCCCTTCCTCCTCTCCTCTGCTCCCCTCTTCCCTCCTCTCCTCCCATCCTGTTCTGCTCCCCTGTTTTGCCTCTTCTCCCATCCCTTCTTTTTAAAAAGGGCTGGAGGCAGGCTGGACACGGGATTATACAGAATTGGGTGACTCTCTTAGAAGAACACAAAGATTAAGCTGAACATTCAGGAGAGGTTATCAGTCCCAAATGAGAAGGTAAGAAAGGACATCATTTTTCAGGAATAAACTCTCAATACAGGAGCCAGGAAAAAGTTAGGTGAGGATCAAAGTGCCCTGATGGGAAGAAAGGGGAAGAAGAATTGGTGAACAACACGAAATCTCGCCCAGCAGCTAGTACGAACTGGAAACCTGGGGATAGCTGTCAGCAGCATTGAAAACGACTGATTTGAAGTCCAAATAAATTTTACTGTGAAGCGATTTGTGTAGTGCTGGTCTGTTAAAAGAATGTCCATTATTTTCTTTTTCAGTAATTAATGGTCACACACTGTGTTTGCGGCTATTACTAGAAATTGCAGACAACCCAGAAGCAATTGATGTGAAAGATGCCAAAGGACAGTAAGTGTTCTTAAACTGGGCCTGGGGTTGGCATTTCAATCACAACAGGTAATTGGTTAATTTTGTTAAACAGCTAGGAGGGTTGATGGCTGAATTCTAGTTTGGTATATATTTGGGTGAAATTCATAGTTGAGAGCCCTAGAATAAGGAGGGGGCTTTGTGCTAGAGTATATATCCAAGAGAAGTATGGGAAGGGGCATATCTTGATGACAAAGAGCCAACTTTTTATGTCTGTGGCCATGATTCCTGGCCTTTCTTTCATTTTGTTTCTTCTTTGTATACACTTTTACCCTCTTCTGAAGCTGCTGCATTCCCATTTTGTAAATTAATTATGACAGTAGGACAGACCTCAAGAGGTTATCTCTATCATAAAAAAAAAAAAATCCTTCGTATTTTTATCATTTCTGAGTTTGTTTTTCCAAAGTATTTTCCATCTGTTAGCCCATCCCCCCACCTAATTTCCCTTACAAATAGGAAATGCAGCGCAAAAAACAAAGCAGGAGTGACTCACCCCAGATACATGAATTAGTGTCAGAGTTAGAACGAGAACCTCACCTCCCGGATCCCAACACTCTGTTGTTTTTTTTTCCTCTGGCCTTGTCAGGCTTTTCTTTGCGGCAGTGAAGCTTTGATCAAATAAAATCTTGAGCAGAAGTTCAACATAGAAAACTATAAAGTAGAGCTGTAATGATAGGAGCAGGAGGGCCTCCTATCCCTGCTCAATGATTATTTGGTGAATGCTACACAGTTTTGAAAATGATGCGATCAACATGAACAATTTGTATTTTATCGTATTGATCATTCCATTGACACCCTTTCAGGTGGCCTTTAGAGACCAGGGACGGAGACGGCTTGTTCCATGCATCATACTAGCAAACTGGGGATGCTCAGAAAATATTAAGCAATTGTTGAGAGAGAGAGAGAGAAGAGAGAGGTGTCCTCCCTCTGGAAGTGATGGGTGTTTGTTTTCCCTGATCTTCTTTTTTAAAGCCTGATTTATTCCTCCGCCTAGAACCCCGCTGATGCTCGCGGTAGCGTACGGACACATTGATGCTGTTTCACTGTTACTTGAAAAGGAAGCCAATGTAGACGCTGTTGACCTCATGGGCTGCACAGCTTTACACAGAGGGGTATGTGCATCTTCCTCAGCTTCAGTGAAGCAGTTTTGTAGTGAGCTTGTTTCCCCCTCCCCCCCCATATGAAGTTTTAGTAAAAAGAATGTTTTGCTAAGATAAGTAATTAATCTCAGTCAGTCAAAAAGAAATTACAGGGGTACCTGGCTGGCTCAGTCGGTAGAGCATGCAACTCTTGATCTTGGGGTCATGAGTTGGAGCCCCACGTCGAGTATAGAGATGACAAAAAAGAAAGAAAGAAATGACAAAATCTTTTGCAAAGGTAAAATAATGGCAGGTACTCTTAGGTCCTGCTTTTCAGATTTCATGTTAGATTGTGATAATAGATACATGAACACCTGCTGTTGGTAGAATTGGTTCTGTTTTGTGATTATACGCACATCATAGAAAATTTGCAAAAAAAAAATTTTTAAGGCTCAAAGAAGAAAGTCACAGTCACCGGTAATCTTACCCCCTGGAGATAACTACTTTTTGGTGTATGTATCACCAGTCTTTTTTTGCTGTATATGGATGTGTTTTGAATTTTAAAAAGAGAGAATACTGAAGATGCTATTTGGAAACTGCTTTTTTTCTCCAAGTAGATCGAGGACCTTTTTCCATGTTGCTAAATATTTTTCCGCCCCATTTTTTTAATCCCCCATTGTGTGCAGGAGGTATAATTTATTCCAATGATTACCTAGTTTTCAGTAGCCGTGCTAATTGTTCTTTATTACAAATGTTGGGCCATTTGCCACCTGAAAGATGTATCCTGTGGATGAGTCTTCATATACATCTGCTGAAATTTTTTTGAAGCATGTCAAACTAAATGAAACAAAAACAGAAATCATAAAATTGCTATTTGGTAATGGTGGTGAACAATATGATAAATGAAAAAGAAAAGAGAAGAAGAACGCTAAGCGGTCAATATCATAATCATAGTTCTTATTTTTTGAACACGTCCTGTGGGCAGAGCCACAGGCTGGGCGCCTTTACACATCTCATCAGGCCTCACGACAACCTCTGAGTCATCATTACTATTCCCACTTCCAGGTGGATAAAGTGAGGCACAGAGAGGCAGATAGATTTGTCCACGTTTTACAAGCGGGAAGCCAGGATTTCACTTGTACCTTCCTGATTCTAAAAGCCCATGTTTTCCGCTCTGTCATGAGACCCTTCAAGTTTCTGTTTGGAGAGTCTAGAGATGTTTCTAAAATGCTGGTGCGTTCACAGACTACTCTGTCATGAATCTTGCTGGGGTTGTCCACCTCTGTCCTCTGACGCAGGGCAGAATCTGCTTCCCCTAAGGCCCAGGCGTCCGCTCACTCTGAGCCTAGCCTCACTTAGCCACCGCCTTGCTTCCTGCATCTCTGCCCTTCTGAGATGTGTTTTGTCTTTCTAATTGCAATGCATCAGATTATGACAGGCCATGAGGAATGTGTGCAAATGCTGCTGGAGCAAGAAGTGTCGATTCTCTGTAAAGATTCCAGAGGGAGGACCCCCCTGCACTATGCGGCTGC
This sequence comes from Halichoerus grypus, assembly GCF_964656455.1. NCBI lineage: Eukaryota > Metazoa > Chordata > Mammalia > Carnivora > Phocidae > Halichoerus > Halichoerus grypus. Next base: position 156,481,971 of record NC_135715.1, on the reverse strand, counting down.
TCGCGGCCACGCCACATGGCTGAGTGAGCTGCTCCAGATGGCACTTTCCGAGGAGGATTGTTCTTTCAAAGATAACCAAGGCTACACGCCACTGCACTGGGCTTGTTACAATGGTGAGTTGATTGTCGTTTGACTGATTCCAGTAGATTTCCTGCCCGGCACCACTGTGGTCTCAGCGGAGGTGAGAACGTAGTGTAACGTCGTAAACCATGGTTTCCAATCTTTCTGCATCTATGATACCCCTTCTTTTTTTTTTAAGTTTTCCCTTCATGGCTATCATGATGCCCTCTTTTTGTTAATCGCTAACGTGTAACTCGTAATCAGAACCTTTGGTGAACTGAAATAACTAATTTTAATCAGGGTTTGAGATCCTACAAGGAATTAAAATAGTACTGCTAAGAACAAATAAATATGATGTAATAATCTGTCACAATTGCCTACTAGTAGATGTATGATTTGGCATTTCTTTTTATGTCCTATATCCCCTATCTATTTAGTTGCACTTGTTATTTGGGAGATTTTAAATTTTTCGTTTCACTTATTTGAGTGAAAAAGAAAATGCATACTAATTGTAACATATCAAAAATGGTGATGCTGCCTAAAGTAAAATTGTCTCCATTTCCAAATTTACTTTCTGATGTAATTCTGATGTATGTATCTTTCATAATTTTCCCTTGAGAGTATTAAATAAATACAAATTGTATATGCATCTATTTTTGAAAACTAGAATCATATAACAAGTATTATATAACCTTCTTTTTTTGTTACTGTTTATGTAAGTTTCTATTGCAGATATTCTTAGGAGTCAATATATATCTGTGTACATTGATCCTTTTAATAGTTGTATGTTTTATAGCATGCAGTGGGATAGATATACACATATGTGAGTGTGTATACCAGAATTTATTATTTATTCATACCAGAGCCTTGTTGATGAACATTCAGATTGTTTCCAGGTTTTTTTCCAATTACAAACAATGCTGCAGTGTTTGTGTTCATATTATGGTACCTTAAATTCTGTCAGATAACTTTCCAAAAGTGAAATTATTGAGAAGGCAGCAATGTATACTTTTTTAATTTTAGTGGATTATACCATATTACTTTGCAAAAAGAGTATAAAAATGTATTACTCCGTCAGACATGTATATAAAACGTACTATTTTCTTAAGCCCTTGCCAGCCAAGACAATACCATCTTTTTTAAATTTTTGTCAATTTGAAGGGCAAGAAACAGGTATCTCATTATATCAATTTGTGTTTCTCTGATAGTGTATTTATTTATGTATTTGCATTTCCTTTTCCTCTTCTGGACACGCCTTTTTCATCTGTTGCCCATTTTTTTCCTATTGAGTTGTTTATCATTTCTCATATGTTTGTAGAAGTACCTTGTCTTAGAAATAGGAACCCTCCATTTGTTATGTGTGCTGCAAATGTTTTCTCTCCGTCTATAATTTGTCTTTGTTCCTTGTTTATGATCTCTTTTTCTATGCATAGATTTTGAACTTTTATTAGTTGAATCTGTCAAATTTTTTGTTGTTGTTGCATGTAGGTTTCCAGTCTTGCTTAAGAAGCTCTTCCCCACCCACCCTCCGCTGCCAAGTTTATGTGGATAATTTCCCATATACTTCTTATTTGATTTCTGTAATTTTATTTTTCCATTTTCAATTCTCCTATTAAAATTTTCACTCAGAAACTATAATGATTAGGACCAGAAAGGTTTTGGGGTGCTCTCATATATCAGTGTCAGACCTTTCATTATAATCCTCCTTTTTTCAGTGAGAGCCAGGTTTTCTCCTTGTTCAGCTTGGTTATACTCCTTCCCTGCCGTTGGCAGATTGTGATTTTTTTTTTTCCCCACTTACTAATGGATGAGAGCTCCCTAACTACCATCTGAGTCAAGCTGTGAGAGCTCTCTGGTGCTAGAAAACCTACAGGAAGGGGAAGACACAATCAGAGTGCTGATAACAGACCGCATCCTCTCCCCTGCAGTGGGGTGGAACAGTGGGGGTGGTGGGTCTCTCTTCTTAGGCCTCTTCGGGTGCAAGCTGGAGGAGGATCAGTCCTCTCCCAAGTAATTACCCTTCCAGTACAGTCTTCCAGATCCAAGGTTCAAGCTCCCATCTTCCCAGATTCCCCTCCACTGAGCACTTTGAATATCGAAAGTTGTGCAAGCGTCCCCAGTCCTCCCTACACAGACCTTAGGTTGGAATTCATATAGTCTCCAAGGAATGGTAGGTTTAGATGCTGCCCTAAGTGAGGTCCTTTGGGGGGATTCATACCACTGGAGGGAGTGAAGTGTCTGGGACTGTTTGAGTGAGGGTTGGATGTAGTTAGAAAGCTGAACAGTATAACTTGAATCAAGTTAGGGGATTTTATATTCATTACTTCATATGCTTCTACATCCTCCTAAAACAGCTTCACCTTTTCTCTCTACAGGAGCAAGAAAGGTTTGACTTGTATTTTAATACTTAAAATTATCCAATCTACATAATTCTGGGATAGATCATAACAGAACTCTAATTTAGCACTAAATTCAGCTAAGAAGAGGTTCAGGACATAGTCTATATTCCAAAGCCAAATAGCATTGCTTTCTTGCTCTGACAAATGCACATTGTCTCACAAACCACATTTAGGTCCTTTATCAACTGAAAACTCCATCATCCTTTACTAGTCTGATTTTTTATATATGGGAAACTGAGGCTCACAGATCCCAAGTGGGTTGCCTAAGTCATGTAACAAGCAAGCTGACAGAGCTGAGGCCTTACTCAACCCAAATTCAGTTGATTTAGAAACTATTGTCATGTCGTTGAAAATAATTCCTCACATTCATTCATCTACTTTTTTTTTTTTTTTTTTTTCTGTTTGTAAGGTTGCCATTTGTTCATTTTAATGAGATTATCCATCATTAACTTTTCAGGGCCCTTGTCAATGTCTGTCTTTTCTTTTTTTTTTTTTTTTTAATTTTTTTATTGTTATGTTAATCCCCATACATTACATCATTAGTTTTAGATATAGTGTTCCATGATTCATTGTTTGTGCATAACACCCAGTGCTCCATGCAGAACGTGCCCTCCTCAATACCCATCACCAGGCTAACCCATCCTCCCACCCTCATTCATCTACTTTTTAAAAAAATACTTATTGGGTGCATACTATTTGCCAGGAACTGGCCTTGGTGCCATTTTAAACACTTACATAGTATTTTATAGTCAAAGCCCTTTCACCTGCATTATCTCAAATACTGTTTTCTATCAGTCACATCTTCTTTCCTGAATTAGGTTGCATAATTGTAAGTGAACCTATTCATGTGGTTGAAAGGAGAATTTCCTGTTGTAAACATGGGCAAACTGAGGCATATCTATGTCAGGCATCTATTTCTTGAGAACTGAGGATGATATTGAATCTATTCCACTTGCAAATGAGGTCCCTTCTTTATCTCTTTCTCTCCTCTAGAGCATAAGGCCTTCACTGTTTCACTATGTCTCAAAACACCTGTGAGCATAGTTAATGACATTTTGGCATTTTGTTTATTCCACGGAGAGTGAACATTCAGCCAATTCAGGAAAATTCACAAGCCAGAATTCAATACTTAACAACAACAACAACAAAAATAGATTGTGTTGACCAAAATTTCTTTCTTGGAAACTCTCTAAATTCTTTTGATTCCTTACAGGTAATGAAAACTGTATAGAGGTACTTTTGGAGCAAAAATGTTTTCGCAAATTTATCGGTAATCCCTTTACTCCACTGCACTGTGCAATGTAAGTAGAAACGCTGGGAGTTAATGGTGTTGCTTTAATCATTTTAACTACATACAGACAGATTGCCTCTCTGGGAAGGGACAGGCTTTTAGACTATAGGTAAGACCAACATATTCCACTTTGCTGCTAATGGCAAATGGGTCTGATAGCAAAGTGTGGTCCCTAGTGTTAATGATTTTCCAGGAGCTTTTTGTGGAGTGCCCAGGCTCCACGGTGGCTCACATGTCACCTGAGGGAAACTACATGAAGGGTCGTGGGTAACTAAGAGGCACGTTACACCCCAGGTGAAGAGCTCTCCAGATGGACCTCACATTTGTGTACCAAATTCTAAAAATAAGTTGGGGTTAACAGCAATATGCCTATGGATGATTAGAAAAGACATTTTATGGCAGGAAGACTTTTTATATATTGTAATTCTCCATTCTTCATATGTTGTAAGTTCTTTTTTGATAAATGTACTTTTTGCTGCCATCTCACAGTATGAACCATTGTTTAGATAATACAGTGACTTGAAAGCAGACTTCCATGGTCAGCCTGGGGGAACATGGCCACCTGGGACCTGCTTTATCTTTGCATTGTCTCCGGGCTTCACATGCAGCTGGGTCATTTGACTGAAAGATATTGGAGGCGGATAGTGGATGAATAAGCAAAGAGTAAGAAATAAAGGGTAGGAGTGATTTTAAATCTGAAGGAACCATGTCTTTGTCACTTTGGTATCCCCCAAAACCTAACATGATGCATAAGTGGTGCACAGTAAACTCCTTCCTGGATGTAGGGGTTCTGAAGAAATACTGGGGTTCCAGCATTTAATCCACAATGATTAAAGAACCAAACAAACTTTATTTTACACTTCATGAAGCAGACGGTGTCCACTTGCAAGAGTTTAGAGAGCTACAGTGTGAGGCAGAAAGCAGGAAGTTTTTACAGAATAAAGAATAGGAAACAGGAAAGAGAAGGAATAAAAATATCTGATTAGCGAGGGTTTCATATCTGGCCTTATTTGAGGTATCATAGGAATGGGGCAATCACCCATATAACTTGGTAATTATTAATTGGTTAACTAGATGGTCTGACCTCTGAGAAGACGGAACATTTACAATAACATGAAACTTAAAAGTTAAGGGTTTTTTTTTGCTATGTTGTTTCCCGGGATCAGTGGTGCCTGACCTACCAAGTAAAGGTTCATGTGGGATCGATTTGGTAGTTCTTCCTCCCCACTTTGATCAACCTCTGGCCAACCAAGAGGTTTGAGCAAAGGTGATGTTGCAAGTTATTCTCAGTTACCATTGTCTCTTTGGGTCTCTCTCTGTTTCACAGGAGATAATGTCAGGTTTTCATTCCAGTTGGAGGGAGACCATTTGTTAGCTGGCTTATGGCTGCATACACACATCTAAAACCCTTATAGTGAGCGCTGTGTATTGTGCAAGACTGAAGAATCACAGACTGGTACCCCTGAAACAAATAATACATTATATGTTAATAAAAATAAATAAATAAATAAATAAATAAATAAAACCCTTGAGAGAACAACAGACTAGGAAGCAACAGACCAGGAAGATAATCATTAATAGTAAAAGTATTCCTAAGGTTTACAGGACATTCCTGAACCAGGGTCCCCATGAACCAAACCAACTAGATTCACAGAAGTTAAGAAATAATCCCAAAGAGAGGATACTTCTTTAAGCCAGTTGGCCTGTTGACCAACTTATGCATTTATTTATTTGTCAAAAATATCAAAAGATTTTAAAACACTTAGTCGAATAGGATCATAGGTCACTGTGCAACAGTACTTAGTTATCCATTTAACCAAAGTGATATAGCTAATTAAGATAAATACAGAAAGTTAGTAGTGGCTTAAGAAACAAACCAAAAAACCTCCTTAGCTCTTTTAATACTAAGAAGACTGGGTTTTCTTAAGTAATTAAAGACTTGATAAAGATAGCCTAAAGCACAGTAAATTATTTTGGTAAGACACAAAATCTCTGCTTTTCAGGAAGATTACTTAAAAGGTTAAAAAAAAAAAAACCCAAAAACCTTTATTTACAATTTCTTATTAAGAGCAGATCAGTAACCTAAGAAAAAAACCCTTTGTTCCTTTAACAGAGAGAAAACCAAATTCTAATTTTGCACTAGTGTACTTTTGATATTAAAACTCATTTTTTTAAAGCTTAAGTAAATCCATTCCAATCTTAGCCAGCTTGACCACAGAGAATTCCTTTTCCAAGATTCCTTTTCCACACACCTTTTACAGCTTTTTATATCCACTCAGATTTTGTCCTAATTTTTCCCTCTTTCTCATTCCAGAAAAAACAGTCATTTTACTTTAGGACAAAATTACTTTCTCTTTTTTCTTACCAAAAAAATAAAACAAACAAAAATCATGTCTTTCATAACTTTCCTTATCCAAAAAAAATACACATTCTACTTTTATTACCTACTTTTCTTACAGTTATTTTCTTTCACCCTTATTATTTCTTTTTTTTTTTTTTAAAGATTTTATTTATTTATTTGACAGAAAGAGAGCGAGAGAGGGAACACAAGCAGGGGGAGTGGGAGAGGGAGAAGCAGGCTCCCTGCCGAGCAGGGAGCCCGATGCAATGCGGGGCTCAATCCCAGGACCCTGGGATCATGACCTGAGCTGAAGGCAGACGCTTAACAATTGAGCCACCCAGGTGCCCCACCCTTATTATTTGTAAATAGTTTTAATTGATTAAAATTCTTAACCCCTAGAATCCTTAATTCCTAGTGGAAACTAAGAAGTAAGCAATAGTGGATTGTCGGTTACATTAGCATTCTGTGGATTGGCAAATTCATAAATAAATTTCATAATTTCTAGGAGTATATTCTTCCTTATAATACATATTTCAATGTGGTACAAAACATGTTTACTAATGGAGCCAAATATCTGTAGTTCCTCTGTCAAAGGAAGCCAAAAGTGGATAAATCTATGTTCAGTAATAATGTTTCAGAGTTTTATATTAATTGGAAATGATCTAGAAGTCAATGAATATCCATCATTTAATGTATCTCAGCTTAACTAAGGTTTCAGGTTACCAAAAACATTTTGGAAACTATTTTTAAGTATACATACCATAAAGCATAATTACTGTTGAAAAGTTTACTTATAAACTTTTATCTTACTTACATCTATTTAATTTACTTATTCTTAATGATTATGTTTAGATCACTCATGAAAATTTCATGAGATATGAAACAGCCATCATCTTAAATTATCTTTCTGGCTGACATTCTGTAACAGTGATAACATGAGCTTATTTGATTTTTAGTAAACCTAGGTAGAATAAAAGTTTTATGTCTGCATTATAAATGCTGATAACTCTGAAGACGTGTCTGTTTTAATTAAACCGACCAACCTAAAACTAGTCCTTGTTTACCAAAGATAAACCCAGATCATGTGAACCCAAAAAACATTTGGGTTAGTTGCTATATTTCTGAGAATATACTTGGCTTATATAAGTGCTTAATGTTCTTTTTATTATTATATTATTTTATTTTTATTTGTTGGGGAGGGGTACAGAGAGAGGGAAAGAGAGAATCTTAAGTAGGCCCACACAGGGGCTTAGTCTCATAACCCTGAGATCATGACCTGAGCCAAAACCAAGAGTTGGACGCTTAACTGACTGAGCCACCCAGGCACCCCAAGTGCTTAATGTTCATTAAGCCAATTAAATAGAGCTCTTTACAATTAATTTTGGCAATACCATCTGGAGATAGAAAAAAACATAATGTACGTACATATACATACACATATAGATGGACACGAACAGAAATCTTAATAACTTTTGTTTTTATTTTATTTTATTTTTAAAGATTTTATTTATTTATTTGAGAGAGAAAGAATGAGACAGAGCATGAGAGGGGGGAGGGTCAGAGGGAGAAGCAGACTCCCTGCCGAGCGGGGAGTCCGATGCGGGACTCAATCCCAGGACTCCAGGATCATGACCTGAGCCGAAGGCAGTCGCTTAACCAACTGAGCCACCCAGGCGCCCTAACTTTTGTTCTTAAATTTTAGCCTTTAAACAGGTATGATAATGCAAAACTCACTAGTTTATTAAACAACAACAGCAATAACAACAACAACAACCACAGATCCAGATTGTGTTTCTGGCAGATGGAATAAGTTAAGGTTACCTGCTCAGATGGCTTAAACTTTTTACTAAAATTGAGAAAACTTCAGATTTTCAAATTTTTTAAAATTACAGTATAGTTAATATATAGTTTTTTTTAAGTTTTTATTTATATTCCAGTTAGTTAACATACAGTGTTATATTCATTTCAGGTGTACAATACAGAGATTCAACAATTCCACATATCAGAGACTTAAGATTTTTTATTTCCCTAGTTTCCAAATAGTCGTTCTTTTTTTTTCTTTTTTCTGATAAGAATTATCTCCCTGAAATGTGCTCAAAGAAATGGCCTAGATACTAGTTCCTAGAGAAGACCAGGTACATCTCAAAGGCATAGGGAAGGAATGCAAAATCCTCCAAGAAGAATTTTACAATACCTACAAGCCTTTTCAGATGAATAAGAGAGGTTTGGGGATTGGTAAAAAGGATAGGCGAGCTTTTTCTGTTCTTTAAAAACTCAATTTGTGGGACGCCTGGGTGGCTCAGTCGTTAAGCATCTGCCTTTAGCTCAGGTCATGTTCCCCTCATCGGGCTCCCTGCTCAGTGGGGAGCCTGCTCTCCCTCTGCCTGCCACTCCCCCTGCTTGTGCTGTCTCTCTCTGTCAAATAAATAAATAAAATCTTTTAAAAAAATGAATAAAAAATAAAAATAAAAACTCAATTTGTAAGGCAAGGAGAGTTGATTTTAATTCCTTAAAAAAGGGGGGACTGTCCCACTCATCCAACTACATTATCTTTAATTTGCTTCTTTATATCAAGGAGATCTTCCTTCAGCTAAGGTAGAAATCAAATTATTCCTTTGTTCTAGATTTAGAGCTGTTTGTCTTTGGAATGCCCCCACCCCATTCCCTCACCCCAGGTACATAGTTTCATTTTAGCTTACTGGGAAGGCCTAAAGAAAGTTACTATTAGGTTCTGAATATCAGCTTCCTATTTGGCCAGCTTTTGACCAACCATAAAGCTACTTTTAAAAAAGAAAAAAAAAAAAGGCTTTCAAATATCTTGTCAAGTTTCAGCCAGGACAAACAGTAACTATTCCTGGCAATATTGAACAACCCATGAATGCAAGATGCCCCAAAAGATGGTGCAAAAGATACTACTTTCCCAAGATCCAGAGCTACCTCCCAAAGATAGGTAAAATAAAGAAGGATTTAGGACAAACAGGAAGGCAATAGCAGTCCCTGGGAGAGAAAAGGATCAATAACCAATGGGTACTTCAAAACCAAATTCACAAGAGTTTGAATTTGGAAAGGAAGGGACAACATGAAAGTATACCTTTCCCCCTTGATCGGCCACCACAGAGACCAGGAAAGGTGAATCTGGTAAGAATTCTCACCCTTTGCCTGCTCATGCCGGTTTTCCCAGGTCCCATCTGCAGGCTCTGGAGTGAATGGAGTTTAAAGTAGAGAGTATTGCCCTGGATCTACCAGAATTCGGCAAGATTTTTCCATTAATTTTAATTTTACTTCCCCTTAACTGTTAGAATAACTGGTAGCAGTTTATTGGAGAATCCTTTGGTGTCTCGTCAACACTGTATAGGGGCCTATATAGGGGCCCTCCTTGGAGGATATATATGGGGGCATTTGAGCTGCTATCAGAGGATTTGCACAAAACCTTCTGGGACAGTCTTTTTGCCAATGTCCTGATAGATTGCAAATGAGACACCGATTTCTGAGCCAGTGTTTTGATGATGGTGCAGTGGGGGGGCCCAGGTGTTGTTTTGGGTTTCTGGCCTTGTAGCAGTTGCTGCAATAAGGCCACTGACTTTGAAGACTTGTTTCTGATCCTGTAGCCCCCTTCACGGTGGGAAGGCAGTTCAGATAGAGGATTAATAGACTCTTGAGTACTCAGGTAAAGGAGGATAGAGGGCAGTAGTAGGAGTCATATCAGTCTTACAGTCTTAGTTTTAGGTACCTCTTGTGTCTTTAATTTTTCATTAGCCTTGGCAATGAATCTTTCAATGAAGCCCTTTTGGAATCTTGAAGCTTTTTGGAAGCTTCTGCACACCAATTAAAATAGGTATCCCATTCTGTTTGTTGATTTGGGAACCCTTGCTTTCAAGTGTACTCCTTAAATGAACGATCTTATCTAACTAGAACATTCCCCATGCTGGCCATTGTAATTCTGGGTTGTCTAAGTAATATTTTGCCATTTTTGTAGATATCTATAGCATCTAGGATCACAGTTTGTAGACAGAAAATAAGCAACTGTGCTGGAAGGCAGAGTGCTCAATTCTTTGAAACTTGAGGATCTCATTTCTTTAGCTAAGCATTGAGTCTCTTAGAGCCAAATTAGTACCTAAGAGAGATGTGCCACTGGGTTTGGGATTTGTGTGGTGTTTTACAGTGTACCTTGTTGCATGGAAATTTTGTTGAGGTTGGTGAGTGACCTAGTGTCAATCTAACCTGTTCCATAACCAACTTACCCTATTACAAGAGTCTTAGATTTATGTGATGAGTACTCTAGCGGCTTTTGAGTGCTCAACCTATGCCCATCAATTTTGTGGCTTTGGCTTCTGAGATTCTCATTAACAATAGATCTATTACTCTCCACAAGCTTTCTTTACAATGGTGGATGCCCTAATGGCTTTTAATCGTCCAGTTCATGCCTACGTAGATATTAATGTGCCATTGGTCAAAACAGTCTGTATTTTTGTCTTAATTTATTTCTGCAAGTCTCCCAGTGGTTAATGCTGTGGACTTACTTCAAGGTCCCTGTTAGTCTTTTAGAGACTGCTACCTGCTGTGGACTCCCACTATAGCTGTCCCAGAGCCTTTCCTGGATCACAGAATCTTTCTGGGAACTTCAATAAACCCCTTTCCTTTAAAAAGTTTTGGATAAAGTTTGTTTAGCTTAGAGAGTTGCACACAAGGGAAAAGACCTCAAATCCAAGAGTGACTCACCCTTAGCCCTTGGCAACAGTGAACTCAGAGGGTTCGGCAAATGCCTTATCTCTGTGTCTCCTCCTGCAGGCTGTTGAGTAGTCAGCTTCGAATCCCACCCTCATCACCAAAACTGTTCAAATGATTGAAGAAGACAGATTAGGTGATAGAAACTTTACTTAACACTTCATGAAGCAAGCAGTTCTTCAGACCCTTTAGAGTGAAGACTGCCTGCCTCATGAAGTGTTAAGTAAAGTTTATTTGTATGACCTAAATTGTCTTCTTTAATTATTTGAACAAGAACATAAACCACAGATATTTGCATCAGACATTTTTAAATGTGTCAGATTGTTAAATATACAGTGCATAGGAAGATGGAGTAGGAAGGGATATATAATTTTTAAAAAATGTAAAATTTTTAAATGTAAAATCTATTTTCACTTTAGAATAAATGATCATGAGAATTGTGCATCATTGCTACTGGGGGCCATAGATTCCAGTATTGTCAATTGCAGAGATGACAAAGGCAGGTAAGTGATGCTAAGATGGCATGCCTCATGTCTTGATCAATCTTAGTCTCTGCTTTGTGGTTGCAAATAGCCAAACATTTATTATTTTTTAATTGAAAAAGTAACATAAAAGCATGGTTTTTATTTTTTTAAGTGATTTTGTTTTAAGTAATTTCTACACCCAACATGGGGCTCGAGCTCACAACCCTGAGATCAAGAGTCACATGCTCTACCTACTAAACCAGCCAGGCACCTCTAAAAGCATGTCTTTTAAAAATTAAATATAATAAAGAGTATATAATTAGGAGAAATTACTCTTAGCCCAGAAGCCCCAGCCTCTTCCATCGGGAAAGCCACCTTAAACTATTCTTTTGAAATTTTTATATTTTCCCCAATATTTTCTGTACATAGCTACAAACATATATGAAAATATATGCTTTTGTTCTTTTTATGCAAATGGGAGAATTCTATTGCAATGCTCTGCTTTTAGTGTATCTTGGAGAACTTTTCATACCAGAATATATAGATTTACCATATTCTTTTTAAAGCTGGATATTACTTCATTGAATGGACAGACACTTAATCAGCCTGCCTTCTATTGAAGAACATTTAGGTTGTTTCTAATATTTTACTATTTCAAAGAGTGGTTCAGTGAACAGTCTAATATATGTATCTGTTCACATGACCAAGTATGTCTAGGAGATGAAGTTTTAGATTTAATTTTTAATTTTGATAAATAATACAAATTGTGCTCCTAGAAAAATCAACTATCCATATTAGACAGTGGGGGCTTTTTTATTATTTAAATAGCCAATTATCTACAAATTTAAGGCTTAGTTTTGAAAGTATCTTTTTAAAGTAATCTCTACACCCAATGTGGGGCTCGAACTCACAACCCTGAGTTCAAGAGTCATGAGCTGTACTGACTGAGCCAGCCAGGCGCCCCCATTCTGAAAGTATCTTTATCAAAGATGAGAAGTCACTGGAGCTCAACATCAAAGGGTAAGTAAAGATGCTAATTTTATTATCAGAGCCACCACTTAAACACCCTCCAAATCTAGGGGGTGCCATTCACATAGGTGACTGTTCAGTGTCCACCCCAAATGGACTTTAGAGAGGGCCTAATTGTTATCTCTGTAAACTGAGAAGTTTTAAATCCTTAAGATGACGCTGTGCCCAAGTCTCTCAGGCGTATACAGAAAGAGAGTGTGTTACGTTTAAAGGAAGCTAAAATCCTATTTGTTTTAAATCATTAGGACACCCCTTCACGCGGCAGCATTTGCTGATCACGTGGAGTGCTTGCAGCTTCTTCTGAGACACAGTGCTGAAGTGAATGCAGCAGACAATTCAGGGAAAACAGCGCTGATGATGGCTGCTGAGAACGGGCAGGCGGGCGCCGTGGGTACGTGCTTGACTGGTGGGCTTTGCGTTCATGCCCAACCCAAACCGGAGTAACGTAAAACCGGGAAATCGGTTATTCTCTTGGTATATGCATGTAAAAAAGGCCAACATTTTATGTAAGCCAATTGATTCTACTTGCTAATTGTCTTCAGTCCCCTGTTATTTGATGATTGGTGGACCTTGTCAAAGTGAACCAATCTTTGTGCAGTGAAAAATCTCAACATTTAGAGACCGAATATAGCAACAGAATTATTTGACCTGGAAATAACAAAACTACAAAGACGATTAAAATGAACATCTATAGACCTTGGATTTCAATAGAAAAATATGGCAATAAATTTTTCCTTTTTTCTTTAAAAACATCAAATATGATGATGTCGTCATACTAATTTGAATGTGTTATTGTAGTTAGCCTGTCGTCTAAGTAACTCTCTTTTGGCTTTTTCTATAGATGTTTTGGTGAACAGTGCCCAGGCTGATCTGACTGTAAAGGATAAAGACTTGAACACACCCTTACATTTGGCTAGTAGCAAAGTATGTACATGAATTTGAAACAGTGTTACTTAGCGTTGTAATCATACCACTTACATGCTATCTCAGAAGTGTGTATCATGGCTCTTAATTAAGATGTACGTTTTCCCAGGGTGTTGTCAACTGTAAGCAGAATGGAAGGGGAAGAAGCACAGGGCAAGACCCACGTAGGGGTTGGTGAGGATATGCTTTTCATGGCATTTGCCACCTGCATTCTTATGCAGTCTGTCTCCAGGGGGTGCGGTACCACATCAACTTGGCTTTAAACACAGCTTAGGACCTTAGTTATGTGGCTTCTAAAATATAAGCAGGTCCACTTGTTTTCATTTTGTTCCATTTGAAGACATTGTAATAACATAGCCAAAAAAATACTCCCCTTTGAGGCAAATAAGTGTGTTCATGTGCATGTCTACCCTTGGCCCTTTTTTTTCTGGTACATAGTTCAATGCAAGGAACGTGTTCGAGGTTTTTTGTTCTTTTGTTTTTTTAGTAGCATTATGTTCACATGTAGCTCAAGATTCCTGCTTCTGTAAAAGAAAATGGTACATAATAATAAATATACAATTTTACAAAAGTGAGATCATAATGTTTGAAAAGCTTAAAACCTGCTTTTGTTACTGAATCATATCTTATGAATCTTTTTTAAAGATTTATTTGTTTATTTTAGACAGAGAGAGAGAGAGAGTGGGGAGGAGGGGCAGAGGGAGAGAATCTTCAAGCAGACTCCCCACTGAGCGCAGAGCCTGATGCAGGGCTCAATCCTATGAGCCCATGAGATGATGACCAGAGCCAAAATCAAGAGTCCAATGCTTAACCGACTGAGTCACCCAGGCCCCCCATGAATATCTTTCTTTTAGATATCGAATTGTATCGTGTTTTATTTATTTATTTATTTATTTTAGTTTTTTTATTTTATTTATTTATTTGACAGAGAGAGAGAGACAGCGAGAGCAGGAACACAAGTAGAGGGAGTGGGAGAGGGAGAAGTAGTCTTCCCGCAGAGCAGGGAGCCCGATGCGGGGCTTTATCCCAGAACCCGGGATCATGACCTGAGCCGAAGGCAGATGCTTAACGACTGAGCCACCCAGGCACCCCTGTATCGTGTTTTAGAAGATGTGTGGTTTTCTACCTTAGGAATGTGCCATCCTTTATTCCACTCATCCCCAATTGTTAGACATGTACTTGTTTTCAAATATATGCTACTATAGATGCTACTAATTGTAGAGAATTTTTTTTAAAGAATTCTTGCTCATTCCTTTAAGATAAATTCCTTAGTGTAAAATTATTGAGTCTAAAGCTATGAACATTTTTAAGCCCAAATGGGCCTCTAATAAGATCACAACCGTTTACACTCCACCAGCAGTGCATGAGAATGAAAACTCCATGGACATTTCTGAAATTACATTTCAGGGGCTCCCTTATAAGGCGTTATAGAGTGATTCCAGTTAGTGCCAGTGGTGGTTTATTTCAACATGGTGACAGTATTAAAGGTGATGTCTGTCGTACCGGATGCTTTGACTGTTCCTTTCAGCGGTTGCACTTTCTCACTTCTTGCTCTGGGAAGCCCATGGAAACCCCAGAAAGGGCTCTGTTTCGTGAAGTTTATTTCAAAGTGTGGTGTTTTCATGAAGAGAATTGCAGTGCTCTTCAAACTTTATTGTGCAAATGAATCACCAGAGGCTCTTGTGAAAATGCTGGTCTAAAGTGGGGCCTGAGATTCAACGTTTCTAACTTCCAGGTTAAGCTGATGTTGCTGGTCTGTGGACCACACTGAGTAGCAAGGGTTTAGGAAACCATGACCCCTTAACAGGGCATAGGCCTGAAATCGTGAAAGGGTCTCTGACTTTTCAGTTGATTTTTTTTTTTTTTTTAATTATCAACCATCTCTTTTAAGATAACAAGGATATCTTCCCCTGGTTGAGGAAGAAAAGAATGAGCTTTCCTGAAAGAGTCCCTTCCCAGTGTAAGGCAGTACATAGTGATAAGTGATACCGATAACAGATGTAATGGAAATTTCAAAGGTAGATGGATGAGTGAAGTGGTCATTGAAGGCTTGAGGAAGGAGATGGAACTTGACATATGTTAAAAAACATTGTTGACAGATTTAAAGGATGCTCCTAATTCTACTCTCTGCCAGCTGACCTTGCTGAGCTAGCACCTTCAGCTCTCTCAACATTACTGCTTCAGTTGCCTTAGAAATACTAATACTTTAGATCAGGTTTACATTAATCAAGTCCTAATAGACCTTCTCCAGAATCTTTGAGTCTAGGGTCCTTTAACCATTTGCTTTTTAGAAGAAAAAAGAATTACTCAGAAAGTTGCCTTAAAAATGTTTTTAGGCAGGGACACCTGGGTGGCTCAGTCGGTTAAGCGTCTGCCTTTCCAGAGTCGTGGGATCGAGTCCTGCATTGGGCTCCTTGTTCAGCAGGGGGCCTGCTTCTTCCTCTATCTCCTGCTCCCCCTGGTTGTGCTTTGTCTCTCTCTCTCTCTGACAAATAAATTAATAAAATCTTTAAAAAAAATTTTTTTTAATTAAAAAAATGTTTTTGGGCAGATGATGTTCATTTTAAATTTAAAAGCACAATGAAGTAATTTTTCAGGAGCTTTTCTCTGTTTCTGTCCCGTGTTTCTTATCATTTTTTTTCTTTATTAGGGTCATGAAAAATGTGCCTTGTTAATACTTGACAAGATACAAGACGAGAGCCTTATTAATGCAAAAAATAATGCACTGCAGACGTAAGTGTGACTCCTAAGTTTGATTTGGACCCAGATTCATAGTCATTTATTCAACAAATTCTAAGAGTGTGCTATGCACTGGAGAATACAGTGGTGAAAGACACAGACCTGCCTTCTCCACGAAGTTTATAGTCACATACCTACAGATGCTGACCGAGCTAACCACTTTTAGTTAGAATCTTTCTTTTGTTATGCTGTCATACAATTTTGTAATATATTAGCATTATGTATTCTTACTGGAAAATGACAACTTTATAAATCACATCCCCAGAATACGTTTGAAGAGTTTCTAAGCAGTTTGTCTTAATTATATTTTAATATAATTCAGTGTAATCTTCAGCGTGAAAGACCCAAAAGCTGATTTGTTTTCCATTTTAGTAAATTACCTATGCATTTAAGGACAAAGGAATATTAGGATTTTTTTTCCATCAAGTTTCTTAAGAAATATATAGCAGAAATGAATATACTGGGTTTGACATTTAAGGTATTCTAAATTCAACAAAATATCATTTAGTGCATTTAGTAATAACAAGGAGGTTCAAGACAAATATATATGGGTGATATTAACACCA
The DNA here is from genome assembly GCF_964656455.1 of Halichoerus grypus. NCBI lineage: Eukaryota > Metazoa > Chordata > Mammalia > Carnivora > Phocidae > Halichoerus > Halichoerus grypus. The sequence continues at coordinate 156,465,433 of NC_135715.1, read as the reverse complement.
ATCATGTTGATGGACTGTGTGAAACAGTGATTCAAATGCTGGAATAGAAAGCAAGGGGTAAAGAGCCTTCTAGAAAACACACTGGAGCTTACGTTCTTTTTCTCACTTCCTATCTGTTGTCATTGAGGTTGTTTGAGATGCAGAATATTTGTCATATCTGTAGAGAAATCTGGGCCAACATGGAAGAACAGTTGGATCATTAGCACCTGGAAAAGATCTGGTCAACAAATATTTTTATTAAAAGAATATAAAAATATTCATGTACTCCTTATAGATTCTTAAGTATTTCCTTCCTTTTAGCAATGCAGCTCCCCAAAATGACACATTCCTCACCCAAATCTGTATCATGGTTGACGCTGGGTGTTGTCCTCTTTCAGACCCCTCCATGTTGCTGCACGAAATGGCTTGAAGGCGGTAGTTGAGGAGTTGTTGGCCAAAGGGGGCTGTGTACTCGCTGTGGATGAAAATGGTAAGTGGAAAAACGAGGCAATTACCGCAGGTGCTTCCCCTGTGCTCTGAAGCCAGAGGAAAATGAGAATGATAGGAGCTCAGTAAAAAGGCAGTAAGACTTCTCTCCCCCTTGGAAGTTTCTGTGTGTGAGAAATCAAATGGGGATAATTTGTCCTGTCTGTCTTTGTAAAACACGTAGTCCACCTGTAGCCCACCAGTGCCTTCCATTCTGCATGTAACACCAGCAGCTGGTCTCTAACTCTGCAGCGTGGTGGCTCAGCTGCTTCAGACACACTGAAAAGTTGGCAGACAGGCATTCAGAATTCGAACTGCATTCGCTGAAGAGTTAGAGACTATACATGTCATTAGTGCATGCTCAAGGGCTCAAAGAAAACCTAGGTCTTTGTATTTCAGTTCATTCTGAGATCAAACCTTTTTTTTTGTTTTTTTTAAAGAAGAGATCAAAACTCATATTCTCAGTATGGATATTTGGGGAACATGAGTACAATTTTTTAATGACTTTCTAGGCTTGAAAGCTTCTCCTGATCTATGTAACCTTCCTTTTCTGAATGAACTAACTCTGAACAGAAGCTTTCTACTCTGCTTCCGAAGAAATTTGGAAAGCTAATGAGTAACAGAATTGTGTGAAACTACCATTTTAAGCACAATGCCTATTAACTGTGGGGAGCAAAAGATGAACTTCTGGATATTTATGAATGATGTAATTTTTTAAATGTGGCATTAATTGTGGCATTTAATTAAAGTATCATTAACTTAACTCAATTAACTGCTTATTACAGGTATTGGAACTAGCAGCCCATGCCTATTTCTCAGAAGTAAGCATTAGCCATATGACATCATTAGCTAATTCCTATTAGTTTTTGTTTTGCAGCCCCGTTTATCCTAGCATGTACCCCACTCTGTCCCCAACCCGACTCATCTAGGAGGCACAGAAAGTTCTGTTACCTCATCTCCTTGGTTGTCCCTCCTCTCCTTCCCTCACCCTCTTACGGCTATTATATATCTTAGGGTTGGCATGCAGAAGTGCACAATTTTTCTTCAAAATGACCCAAAGAGCTCAAAATAAATTAGTTTTGGCTTTCTCCATTGTAAGCCTGCTGCATCTGAGGCTTGTCCTGCCAATAGCAACCCTGGGAAGGAGAGCCCTGGGTCAGTGGAACTGAAGCCTTTCTGAGAGCTCAGCTGTGTCCCAAAGGCCTGGGAACAATTTGGGGCAGTTTTGTACAGCACTACACTCATAAATCCTTTACTCGTCAATGACCTCTGTGGCATGGAATGTTAAGATACCTGTCTATTCTTACTTGTTTTTGTACTAGAGAGAGGAGTGATCTGTTGGGGTGGGGGAGGGGCAGAAACTAGGCCAAGTGTTGATAGAACTTGACAGAATGTTGAGTTTTATTGAGCCACTTCCTCTGAATAAATGAGTGAGAGGTAGTAGGAACTTTGCCAGCAGAGGAGCTAGGCTAACCCTTTCAGGTCAGTAGAATAAAGGTTGGATAAGGGTAGTAATTAAGTCGAAGAATGTATCTACGTCCCCCCGCACATGTTTCATGTGTCAAGACAGTTTTCTCTTCTGGATAGGACCCATCGAGTCTAAATGGCAGAGAATGACAGGACCGTACAGCCATTTTCCCACACCTGTCATAGTTGGACTTTGGGACTTCGGTGGGTTGGTGTGCTATTTTTAAAAATTCTGTTAAATTTCTCTTAAATGATAGTAAATTTTAAATCACAAACAATCAGTGCTTTCCTGTCTGATCTGCTCAAATGATTCCATTTTCCTAGAACAAGTTAATTGGTATATACTTTATATAAACATATGTAAAGCAACAAAACTGCGTAATCACATTTACAGACATCTGATTTTCGACATCTTTTCTAATCTGACACACAGTTACCTACTATGGAAAGTCATTGTTCTCAGAATGAGAGTGCTCTGGCCCAAGCCTGAGGCGCATGGTGTGCGTGTGCTCTCAAGTGGAAACACCTTTGTGGTTGTCCTGTTGCTGGGTTGTTTTTGTTTTTGTTTTTGTTTTGTGGAATTGTGTCCCGCCCCTGCCCCCTTGTGTTTCTGTTTATTAGATGAAGACTAGAATTCTGCCTAACTTTGGATAACATAGTGCTTGTTGTCATGTAAACTGAAAAACCAAAACCAAAACCCCTTCATAAAATGTCTCCCCCTCCCAGTTCCCTCTAGCCTGACCCCTAGCATGACTTGTGGGAAGTAACTCCTGTTTTTGCCTGGCATGATTTCTAACTCAACATACATCTCCGCGTGTGAGGTCGTATGAGATGTACTGTGGAATGCTCACGCCGCCTTTGGATTTCCTGGACTAACCACTGCCTTGTCTGCATTTACGCCCAGGTCATACCCCGGCCCTGGCTTGCGCTCCTAACAAAGACGTGGCTGACTGCCTGGCCCTCATTTTGGCTACCATGATGCCTTTTTCTCCTTCCAGTACAATGACGGCTGTCAACTTCGTTTGTTTTAAAAAAGACAATTTGAGCAGGACGACCCTCTCCAATCTGGGTAGCATGGTCAGCCTTTGCAGTAACAACGTAGGCTCAGAGGATGGGTACAATGAAAATGACTCTGATTCCGAAACGTTTTGACTTTGGACCGTAGCGGCTTTTCCTTGATCACCCATATTGGAAGGAGGGAAAGAAACGTGAATTCCAGGTTTATGTTGTGTTCGAGTATTATTATGGGCCTGGGCTTCCAGAAGCCAGTAGAAAAGGAATTAACCAAACCCAGGGAGGGCAACTAGACTGTAGGGCAAGGCACTCACACAGATGGGCCCTGATTTTTGTTTTCATGTTTTCCTTAGATCTAAGATACTTCTGTGCAAGTCTACCTCTCATTTTAAGTAAGAAGTAAAAAAATGCATTTGATTCTTTTTCTTTTGGCATGATGCAATTGAGAGGGAGCTGTTCTCTAGAAAGAATTTTTTTTTCATTTACTCACTCAGCAGTGAGTTCTCAGAAGTATATCCATGTGACATTCATGTCCCCTGGGAGGGGAGGGAAAGGGTGGATAGGAATTGCCTCAAACCTCTTCTCACTTTGATGTTTACTTCCTCACTAAAAGCCAAAGGTAAAGGTGTTCATCTTCAGAAATGATGCCTGTAATAATCTTTTTAAGGGAGTCCAATTATGCATATCCTCTCTATAGTAAGCACTTAAATATCCAGAACTTCTTTCCAAGGATGTTTATGGAAGTTGCCAGATGAATGGAAAAATTCACTAAAAATTGAAGTTGCTTTTTTTCATTTAACACGAATACGGCCCCCAGTACTCCCTGTAACAAGCCTGTGACTAATTTTTCACCTGGCTGACTGAATCCAAATCTATCTAATAACGTTTTAGGTGAAAAGTTGTATTGCACCAGAACTTTGAGACATTTGCAAATTTAATATGAGACCACCCTTTATTTATTTATTTGTTAATCCTCAAATCAGAATGCTAACTTTTTAAAAACATCAGAACCATCAGCATTGTTCATCAGTAGTAAAGTGTTGAATGAGCTTCTCAGTCAAGGTCATGCCAAGTGAGTGGAAGTGTGATGACAAAAGGAAACAAGGTGCAAAGCAGAAGGTAGAAATGGGTGATGTGGAAATTAAAGCCAATTGATAGTCGCTTGATGATCAACTCAACTTAGTGAATACTGTGTCTACTCCCTCTGCCAAAGCTTCTAGGTCAAATGGACCCCGTTCTGCACCTGGAATAGCTGTACAAAAAGAAGAATGAGACTCTTTAAACATTATGCACATACATACGCACACATATGTATATTATATATATATATATATATATATATGTCTGTAGTTCATCAACCAGCTATACATGAGGACCAAAATGCTTCAGTCTGGAATGGAAGAATTTAAATTGCTTTCCTTCAAAATGGAAGTGAGAACTGAAGTAGCTTTTCTATGGAGTTAAAATGTAATCTTTTTGTGTAACAGTCTTTGTTGTGTTTTATATTTCTTATGACACAGATTTCTAGTTGATGGCCTAACATTTGTACCATGACATGTTGACCAAGACTTATTTTGTTGCCAAACTAGAGAAAATGTTCATATACTTTTGATGTAAATGTGTTTATATTTATTTGAAATGAAACAAAGGCCGAGGAAACATCCATTGTTTGTTCTCTGTTTTAAGTGCTGTGTGTCTTACTTGGAATAACACAAAAGCAGAAAAGCACGCAGGACCCTCGCCGGGCTAGCTGGCCGTCCCGGGGCCAAGCCCAGCATTTCCACTGCTAAGGTTTGCAGCTGACCCTCAGGTTCTTCCACGTCTCTTGGAGAGGGGTACAACATCCCTTGCTCAGCCCCGGTCTGTAGCCAGCCTGGAGAGCTTAGGGGTCACTGCCGTCCTTATGCTCTTCTGCAAGATGAGAACTGAGGTGTGTGGTGGGTCATATGCACAAAGGTGGCCCAAAGAAATTTACAGAAATTACAGAAATTATTCTGAACACACTGAAAAGCTCATGGTCCCAGTAACCTAGTGGGAAATGATGTCAGTGTGTGAGCACATGTACCAGGAGAGGAAATAGAAATCACCAGCTCAAGTGCTGTTTTCCACTTGAGGAAGAAACAGGAGAGAAACATGTTGTCAGGACTCTGGCATTTTATAATCAGCTACATTTTCAACCCTGGAAATTTCTATTTTATAGTGTATGTGAGATATTTTTAAAACAGTGTTCTATCATATCTGGATCAAATACACATGCTGTATTATCTTTTTCATCTAACTGTAAAAGACTTTAATCTTACTCTTTTAATATCCTGATTTAATTAAAAACTCACGTTGGGTTCTTCACAAATGAGAACTTGTTCAAAGGACTTACAGAATTGGTAATAATTTCACTGGAAATTTTCGACACCACCAACATTGTTTTTTTAAATTCTTGGTGTTGTGTTCCCCTTCCTTCCTCTGTCCTTTTTGTTTATTTAGAGAAGATGAATTTTTAAAAAGTAGATAAATTGCTAATGAGCAATAACGACCTTATCTTTACCAAAACACTGAAAAGCAAGGGAGATCCAGCGCTAAAAAAGCACGATATACTGTGGTGTCTTTTTCTAGAAGTGAATGGAAATCTTGCTCCACTGGCGTGTAAAGCAGGAAATGAAATGTCCTCTTGTAATGGTGAAGCAGCGTTCACATTTTTCCTGTAGAGTAGCACAGAGAACAAGGAAGGTGACAGCAAAGCAGTGCCGGCCATGGGACATTTCTCTCCACGTAGCTGCATTTTGACTTTCCCCCACTGTCTCCCTGATAGAAAGAAGGAGGACAAAGGAACAAAATGAAATCACACTCGCTGTGAATTGTTCATGGAATCAAATCTCTCTCCCACTCTCTCGCTGTTTCTCCATTCCCCAAGACCAAATTTTTTTCTTTAGGAAATGACTTCAAAAACTATGAGTTCTGTGTGTTTTAAGTACATCTCTTAGGAATAGAACTAGATTTGCAATGTAGCTTTCTAAGCAAAAAAACAAGCAACAAACAAAAAACATTGTGCTTTTAACTGAGTCTTGATTGTTTAGTGCTTTTACCTAACTGTGTTATTTTTAGACTGTATTTTAACCATAGCCACAGGGATCATGTTTCATCGCACTTACCTATTCGCCGTGTCTGCCTATCCTTGGTAAATACATTACTATCTCCAAATTGCCTAAAATCTGCTATGATTCTACAGTAAAAAGCTCAGGGGATTTCTATTTATCACTACTACAAGGGCACCATAGTATGTTTTGGTACTTTAGGCAGTAAACAGCTGCTTGATTTTTTTTTTATTTTATTATGAAATTAGAAAAAGAACATCAAATGGATTTGCTGCACTATTCTTTGTACTGTTGAGCAACCTGGTTTGCTTATCTGTTGCGTTGGTTGAAGAACTCATCCCTTTTTTTGTCTTGTAATATGAAGTTAGAGTGCCTTTTTATATTTGTATATTCTGAAGATGTTCTGTGAAATGTTTTGTATTTTTTTCATTTGAGTGTTATCAGAGCAATATAATACCAGTGAGTTTTCATTTCAGCCTTTCTTTGAATGTATAAAGTGTCTTTTTTCCTATTTCCCCTTTACCTGCTTTGAAATGAAAATGAAAATGCCGAAGTTTTCTATAGGAATTATGTTTAATTTTGCAGTGCTAAAATGCTTTCTTCTTACAAAACTGTAAACCATAGGTCAATGTTATAGGGGAAAAGCGTTTTAAGATAGTGACAATCTGAGTGTGTGTAAAAATGTAATTCTATGCGTTTCTTATGCAGTGATCTAAAAATTCAATGCAAATACCTTTTGTTTGGTAGTTTTGTCTACATATTTTATGCTTTAGCATGTGCAATATATCTTTGCAAAGCACGATGATACAAATCTGGTGCCAGTGTTATATTTTGCATAACATATTTGTAACAGCATAAAATACTGTTTGATGCTTCAGTGGGATTTTGTCTGTGATGTTTTCTTATGTAAATTGGAGTTGAATGACTCTGGTAAATGTCATGACTGTAAAAATGAGGAAAATGACTTTTAGTTCGGTGAATGACTTTGAACCAGTCTGAATCTTTTCAAGCACAGTTTAATACTTTTTCAACTACTGAATGCTAATAATGTAATGAAGTACTTAACTGTAATATACTATGGAAATGCATTCAGATGGTTATTTTTACAAATAAAAACGGTACAAATATTGTTGCAATTTGTGTTTGTGTTTGTCTTTAATTTTTCTGATTTATGCTATTTTACCAGTTATTCTGCTAATTTAAATCTTTGTCCCCACCAAAGTCAAATTGACCTTACATTAATACTCAAGATAGAAGAATATTTCCAGATTTGCTCTTTCTGTTTGTAACATCACAATTGGGGAGGGGTGAGTCAAACATGTATGTTTGTGTAATATTTATTAATGCCTCCAATTTTTTCTGGAAAGGATTTGAGCTGGCCTGCAACAGAGGGCACATGATAAACTAGAAGTAGAAAAATGAGGACAGGGAAAAAGAATACAAATATGGGAACCATAACATTTAATAGAGTGGCTGTGACTGAACGTGAGTTTGCTTCAGCTCCCTTGTAATCACAGTGAGAGGGGAGACCTGGCTTACTGTGGAGATCACGTATATCAGAAAGGAGGAAGCCCACCAGGTCCTCAAAATGGTGGAATCAACAACACTTCTTTTTGTGGCTGCCAGCAAGACCCTTCAACTGTTTCATAACAACGCAAGGCGCCACCTCTCTGCACTATTCTTACAAGTATCTGTAGAATTTCCTGTCTCACCATTCACAATTTCTCCCCTTAAGTAATAATTTCAGGGACAGTCCCTAGAAGCATTAAGGAACAAATTCTCAGTGACACTCTTTCCAGCTTTCGGGGTGGGGCCCTCCGGAGTTCCTCAAAGCACAGTGTCGTAGAATGCTAGCAGTTCTTGCTAAGTCTAGCCAACCCCATCACCATCTTCTTCATGAAGAGACGGAATCCTAGCGAAATTATATAATTTGCTCAAATGTGTATAATTGACAATCTCAATCCACAACCTGTGCCTATATGTTCTTTCTTTTATGCCATCCTGGCAATAATGTTTTGCGGTGGTTGGGGTTTTTTCCTGCTAGAGATGTTCAGAGAGGTTTTGCACTTTGCAGTATCTCACTCCTTATTCAAACATACAGGTGTGAGTGCTTTTCATTCTTGAAGACTGTAAAGCATGAATCATACCACAGGTGGGTGCTTCTGGTAGTTTAGAGCTGAGGGGCTACATTAGTTATCCAACATCATGTAACAAATTACCCCCAAACTTAGTGGCTTAAAACAACAAATGTTTATTATCTCACAGTTTCTGAGAGTCTGGAGTCCAGGCATGGTTGAGTTGGGTCTTCTGCCACAGGGTCCCTCATGGGCTGTAATCCTGGTGTTGGCCAGGGAAAGATCCGTTTCTAAGCTCACTCATATGGTTGTTGGCAGATTCTTCATGAGTTGTTGGACTGAGGGCTCTAGTTCCTTGACAGCTTTTAGCTGCCTTCACTTCCATGCCAAATGGGCCATTCCAAAAAAGGGCAGCTCACAACATGGCAGCTTACCTCATGAGAGCTAGCAAGCTGAGAAAAGCCAGAAAGAGAAAGTGCAAGACAGACGTGACAGCTTTTAAACTGAATACTGCAGTGCCGTTCCATCATTTTTCCCATATTTTATTCATAAGAAGCAAGTCACTAGATTTGTTCCATATTCAAGGGAAGGGTTATTACCAAAGGGTGTGACGACCAGAAGGCAGGAATCACTGGGAACTATTTGGGAAGCAGTTTATCACACCAGATCTATCACAGTGTCCTTCCAGAGTATAGCATTCTCCTGGGATAACTTCTTGTTTCTTTCCTTGCGAAGGAAATTGTTTACTTTACCTTTTTGTGTACTGTACTTCCTAAATTCAAGAAAAACGTAGGGATCCCTTCATTTCACTTGTGCTCTCACAAGCAAGCAGAAAGAGGGTAATGGCCTCCAATGCAGTAGCTCTGTTGTTGAATGTTGGTGTGGGTACTTTGTCTCCGAACTGCTTTTCAAAGGATCCTTCTCTCTAATTCCATTCAGTAGGTTTAGATCCCCATACGTCTATCCCTCACTTAACACACTTCATGTGTTCCAGAATCAGCTTGCAAGGCACAAAGGCATTAAGCTAAAAGGCTATTAACATAACATAAAAATATTGTGGGTAAAAGTGCTAAGTGAATTGTCTCTAGCAAATTTCATGCTAAAGATACATTTGCTGTAAAATATGAAGCAACAAAGATAATGGCTGTGCCATTCATTAATTTTCGAGCACTCCAGGGGGTGATTGGAAACATAAGCCTTTGCAACTGGCCCAGTGACTGGTGGGTGGGAGGGTTTGCTACTAGCATTTACTGTACTAGCATCTACTAGGCCAGGGATACCCGATGTTCCACCAAGGCCAGCGTAGGACTACCCCACCCTCAATGCCCATGCGCCTCCACCTCACTGCTCATCTGCCTCCTCACCTCTTGTTTCTAATCAATTAATTATTTGTGAAGCTAGCCATATTTTTACATCTATTTTCACAGGAATTGCATAAACAGGCTCTAAGCTTAAAAAGAATTTCAGAAGCAATGACCAAGAACGATCCCTGATTGTTTTTCCAGAAAAGACCACACGCAGGTGAGTGGAAAAGGGAAAACTACTGCACAGATTTGAGACAAAGATTTCATTCTTTTGTTATTAAACACACAAATGCACATATACAGATGTACATTCCTTGTCTTACCAGGGGATGATTGTGTCTACTTCATGGGGGGTGGGGGGGCGGACCCTGTTCACAAAGATGGGGCACTTGGCCCACAGTCACATAGCAAGATCTGGCAACAAAGCATTATTGTCTCACGTGGTTTCCTGGGCACTGGTAGACACAATTTCTAGGATTCTATTTTTTTGCCTTTGTGGCTACCGCCACACAGATAAGTGACAGTTTAATGAAGTAAACTTAAATTCTAGAAGAATTTTATAATCTTCAAAAGTAAAAATGTTGAAGCAGTACTTAGAGTACAAAAAACTTACCCATGTTTATATTCAGTTGAAAGCCCACAGCAGGTTTGAGAACTTGAATAACTCATCTTTCTTATAGTTGCGTTTGCTAAGAATTACAAAATCTAAGCTCAGATCTTAATGACAAGAAGTTGCCAACCATATAAAGATCAGAGGAAAGGGAACAGTCAGTGCCAACACCCAAAGGCAGAAATGAGCTTGGCATGTTCCAGGGACAGAAATGGGGCCTGTATGGCTGGAGACGTGTAGGGGAGGGGAGGGTGCCAGGAGATAAGATCAAGAGCAATCTGAGGCCAGATCTTATTAGATTTTATGAGCCAGAAGAAGTAGTTTCTATTTTATTGTGAATGTGATAAAAATCCACCAGAGAAATTTTAAGCAGAAAAAGGGCTGTGGTCCTATTTCATTTTTTTTTTTTTAAAGATTTTATTTATTTGACACAGAGAGACATAGCGAGAGAGGGAACACAAGCAGGGGGAGTGGGAGAGGGAGAAGCAGGCTTCCCGCGGAGCAGGGAGCCCGATGCGGGGCTCGATCCCAGGACCCTGGGATCATGACCTGAGCCGAAGGCAGACACTTAACGACTGAGCCACCCAGGTGCCCCCTATTTCATTTTTAAGAGATCACTCTGGCTGCTGTAGGGAGGTAAGAGAGGAATCCTACTGACCTGTTCAGTGGCCCACTGCAATGGTATAGACAAGTAAACATGATGGCTTGGATTGGTGTGGCAACAAGAGAAATGGAGAGAATGTGGCAATCTTGGGGTATTCTTGAAAGTAGTGTTGGCTGAACTTGCTGATGGTTTGATGTCAAGTAAACAGTCTAGAGTTTGGCAGAGAAGCTGGGGTTGAGGTCATATGAAATTATAGATGACCATGGGAGATTGCCTTGGGAGTAATAGAGAGAGAGAAGAGTGCTGAATCACGGACACACCAACATTTAGAGGTTGGGAAGAGGAGAGGACCTAGCAGAGACTATCAAGAAGGAGTGGCCAGTGAGGAAGGAGGGAATGTAAGAGAACAGGTATCTCTGAAACCTGGCAAAGAATGTCATGGAAAAAGGAGTTTCAGTGGTATCTACTGTCTTAATCGCTTCTGGGAGGTCAAATAAGATATGACAGAGTGGCATTGGATTTAGCTACACAAAATTTATTAGTGACCTTTGCAAGAGCAGATGCATCAGAGTGGTGGGGGCAACAATCCAGAGGACGGATTGAGGAGAGAAAAAAAGCAGAGAAGCTGAGGGGGAAAAGAAAAGGCAATAGCTGAAGGAAGCTATGAAGACCAGAGAGGGTATTTGTTTTTTAAGACAGGAGATGTTTTATCATGTTGTTGCTGAGGGAGTGTCTGTGAGAGAGCAGGAGGAAGGTTTGAGAAGCGATGGGACAGTAATTTTGGAACATTTTAGAGCAGCAAAGGAGGGTTGCTGAGTAAGACTTACTACATCTGAGATTTATGACCATTAATTTAAATGATGCCAGTCATCCTGGTGGGCTTTTTCATCAGATGTTTGGGTGCAGGCATAGAGTAAGTAGACAGTGGGATTTAAACAGGGATAGAGCTTTGCCAGGTGAGTCCAAGGGGAGCTACGGAACTACATGGTGCTTTCAACAGACAAGATTATATAGATTATGGATTCTAAACTGGGTAAGGAAGGAACTGAAGACATGAGGGAGGTGAGTGAAAGACAAGACGGAGAGTGAAAAAGTGGTATAGTTACTGAACTGAAGGTCTTGGCAAGATGGAAGAACCACTGAGTTGTGGCATCAAAGTTGATAAGCCAAAGCTGGGGTGCCTGAGGTTGAGCTCTCAGAGGAGGGACACTTCTGATGTTGACAAAGCCAAGGAGTGGGTGGTTGAGGATGATTGAAGGAAAAGGCATTGGAGGTGAGGAAGTAAAAACTGAGGAGGCCAACATAACAAATGGCCCAAAGTTTAACATAGTATTTGAGCAAAATTGATGGGAAAATGTGGCCATTTCAAAACATCTATTACTCAGGTAGTTTACTTTAAGTAGATGCAGACTCAGACCTGGTTTATTATCAGACTGAAGTTTGGTTCCAGGATTAGGATGAAGCTTTTAAAGAAGTAAGAATGATCAAGTGCATTTCTGTTCAAACAAACAAACAAACAAACAAACAAGGAAAAACCCCAACCAGACCTTGATTATAATACAGTGACAGCTTTTATGACCATATGGTTTAACCTACATGTGTTTATGAGGCTCTCCAGAAAACGTGACAGATGGTTAAGACCTGCAGAATGAACAAAAGGAGTGTGTGGGTCAGACAAACATCTTCGTGATGATAACAATGAAAAACTGAATACTTCCCAGTGGGCCTTCCATGGAAAACAAAAGACTAAAATCATTGGAATTCTGTCTTGCTTTTTAAGTGAAAAGTAAATTTGCCTTAAGATATTAACTTTTCTTGAAAAATCTCAATTTTTAACTAAAAAGATAGAAAACTAATTTGTGTTTATAATTCCCTTTTGAATTTCTTTTTTTAGAAATGATTTCCCCATTTCTAAGTCCATGCCGTGTTTCTATTTTACTTTGTTTTTCAGTCTTGAGTTTATCCCTTGCTATTTCATTATTACTTAAAATCTATGAAAATTTTATTAGAGGAATGTTACTTAATGATTGATTTTCTGCTTAACTTCATTCACAAGGGTCTACCCATTAGCATGTGAATTTTGATTAGGCTGCTGCCAGTTTCATTTTGGCATCAGTGCTAACAAAGCTCATAAAGGGTTCAGTCGGTACCATCTGGGAGTTTGCTTTGTGATGTCACAGCTGACACTAGACATTAGATTGAGAAAACGAATTAACTTCCCACAGTATATTTTAGATATGGAAAAAGAAGAGCCTGTCAGGGTGCTAACAATATTTCTTAGAGATAAGAACATATTTTTCTAACAATATTTCATAGAGATAAGAACATGTTTTCTAGTGTATATTAATGATCCATCCTCATTTTTCTTGCTGCCAGCCTTGTGATCTGATAGTGACCTGGATGGGGAACAGAGGACCTTCTTATTAAGCTGTTGGTTGTGACCAGAACACCAAATACAAATCATCTTACTGCATTAGTCAAGCTATTTTTCCAATTGGAGGGAAGAATAAAAATAGCCTATCTGCACTGAATGCTTATTATGTACCAGGCACTGCTGTGAGTGTTTCACATGTATCAACCCATTTCATCCTTGCAACATCCCTAGCAGGTAGATGTTATTTATTATCCCCTGCCAATACACACAGTAACCAATGGCAGATCTGGGATTCAGACCTAATCAGGTGACTCTAGAGTTCATAATCTTACCATGCTATTTATATTGGGAGGAAAACAAACTGCTTGATATCAATTTTTCTTTTCTGGTAGCCTTTTTATTTTTTTTTTAATACTATGCGGTCTTTCTTCTGCGACAGTAAATATTGGTATGCAACAGAGGGTTGGTAAACTATGGTCCATGGTCCAAAACCAGCAGCTACTTTTTTTTTTCAATAGCAGCTTTATTGAAATTTAATTGATATACCATAAAATCTACCCTTCTAAAGTATAAAATTCAACAGTTTTTAGTGATTTCAAAAAGAATGGATAAAGAAGATGTGGTTCATATGTACAATGGGATATTACTCAGCCATCAGAAAGGATGAATACCTCCCATTTACTTCAACATGGATGGAACTGGAGGGTATTATGCTAAGTAAAATAACTCAATCAGAGAAAGACAATTATCATATGGTTTCACTCAAATGTGGGACATAAGCAATAGCACAGATGACCATAGTGGCAGGGAGAGAAAACTGAACAGGAAATCAGAGAGGGAGACAAACCATGAGAGACTCTGGACTCCGGGAAACAAACTGAGGGTTACAGAAGGGAAGGGGGTGGGGAGATAGGTTAACTGGGTGATGGGTATTAAGTAGGGCACGTGTGGTGATGAGCACTGGGTGTTATATGCAACTAATGAATCATTGAACATTATATCAAAAACTAATGATGTACTATATGTTGGCTAATTGAATGTAAATTTTAAAAAATAGAATAAAAAAATAAAGAAACAAACCTTTCTACCTAACAAACAAACAACAAAAAAAGTTATGTAACCAGCACCACTAGTTTCTGTAAATTTGCACCACCCAAAAAAGAAACCCCATATCCATTAACAGTCATTCCCCATTTCCCCCCTTCTCCCTTTCCCTTGCAACCACTTATCTACTTCCTGTCTTTATGAATTTGTCTATTCTGGATGTTCTGTATAAATGAAATAATACAATATATGGTCTTTGTGACTGGCTTCTTAGTATGAAGTTTTCAAGGTTTATCCATGTTTTTGCACGTATCATTACTTCATTCCTTTTAATAGCCAAATAAATTTATTTGATTGTATGGATATACCACATTTTGTTTATCCATTCATCAGTTGATGACTTTTAAGTTGTTTCTACTTTTGAGCTATTATGAATAATGCTGCTATGAACATTTGTGTACAGATTTTTGTATGAACTTGTGTTTCAGTTTTCTTACGTATTTACCTAGAAGTGGAATTGCTGAAATTGCTGGGTAACTCTAGATTTATATTTTGAGGAACTGCCAAAATGTTTCACAGCAACTGCCAAACGTTCCAATCAGCAATATATGAGTTTCAATTTCTCCAAATACTTGCCAACACTTCTTATTCCCCATTTATTTTTATTATGGCCATCCTAGTGGATGTGAAGTGGTATCTCATTGTGGTTTTGATTTGCATTTCTGGTTCATTACTAATAATGTCGAGCATTATTCCTTGTGCTTATTGGTTATTTGTAAATCTTCTTTGGAGAAATGTCTATTCAATCCTTTGCCCATTTTAAAGTTGAGTTATTTATTTTTTATTGTTGAGTTGTAAAAATTCTTTACATATCCTGCATACAAGTCCCTTGTCAGATATAGGATTTGCAAATATTTTTTTCTGTCATTCTATTGGTAGTTTTTTTACTTTCTTGATAGTGTCCTTTGAGACACCAAAGTTGTGCTTTTGGTGTCATATCTTTAAAAAAACCCACTGTTTAATTCAAAGTTATAAAGATTTACTCTTATGTTTTCTTTTAGGAGTTTTATAGATATAGAGGTGCCTGGGTGGCACAGTCCATTGAGCGTTTGACTCTTGGTTTTAGCTCAGATCATGATCTCATGGTCGTGAGATGGAACCCCAAGACAGGCTCCGCACTCAGCGTGGAGTCTGCTTGAGATTCTCTCTCTCTCTCCCTCTGCCCTTCCCACTCATGCTGTCTCTCTTTCTCTCAAATATATATATAAATCTTAAAAAAGTTTTATAGGTATAGCTCTTACATTTAGAATCTTTAAGTCATTTTGAAGAGTATTGCCACATTTACTATGTTAAGTTTTCTGGTCCATGAACATGGAATGTCTTTCCATTTATTTAGGTCTTTCTTTTGGCTGTGTTTGGTAGTTTTCACTGTGCAGGTTTTACAATTCTTTTGTTAAATTTATTCCTAAGTATTTTATTCCTTTTGATGCTACTGTTAAGGGAATTATTTTCTTAATTTCATTTTCAGATTTTTCATTGCTAATGTATAGAAATACAGTTGATTTCTAAAAATTGATCTTGTATCCTGCAAACTTGCTGAACTCTATCAGTTCTAATTGTTTTTTAATGGATTCCTTAGGATTTTCTATATATAACATCATGTCATCTGAAAATGGAGATTGTTTCACTTCCTCCTTTTCTATCTGGACACTTTTTATTACTTTTTCTTGCCTAATTATCCTGGTAGAAGCTCCAGTATAATGTTGAATAGACATGGTGAGAGTAAACATCCTGATCTTAGAGGAAAAGAATCCAGTCTTCATTATTAATTATATGTTAGTTGTGGGTTTTTCACAGATGCCCCTTATCAGTTTGAGGAAGTTTCCTTCTATTTCCAGTTTGTTGAGTTTTTTAAATTATGAAATGGGGTTGGATTTTGCCAAATGCTTTTCCTCATCTTTTGAGATGACTGATCATGTGATTTTGTCCTTTGTCCTTTATTCTATTAATATGATATATTACATTAATTTTTTGTTATGTTGCATCAACTTGGATACGTGAGATAAATCTCACTTAGTAATGGTATATAATCCCTTTTATATATTGTTGGATTCTGTTTCTCCCTGTCTAACCTTGGCAGGGGTCAGGGGATGTAGGGAACCAAGGCCTCTGGTTTCATTAGTCACTGGGGTTTCCTAGATCACATCCCCCACAGTACATGTAGAATTCCTGGGATTTTATCAGGGAAGCCAGGAGGGAAGATGTCAAAGAAGGACCTGCTTGGGCATCAAGGCCAACCCTACACTGTAGGAAATCTTGGGGTGAATCGCCAACCATTTCCTTGCATCTCATTTCTCACCTGTGCAATTTCTGTTTACAATAGAATGGACAGATAAAAGTTCAATATAATATAATAAGAACTTTTATAAATTAATAATAAAAACACAGAAAACAATTTAAAAATAGGGAAATAATATAAATCAATAATTTACAAAAAGAGAAGTCAAATATTTAGTAAGTATATCTTTTTAAATCTCAGCATCACTAGTAATAAGAGAAATCCAAATTAAAGCAAGTGGTATATTATTTTTTACTCAGAAGATTGACAATAATTTTTTTAAAAAAGAGTGATACCACATAGTGCTGGCCAACAAACAGGAACTCCCCTTCAGTGATAGTAGGTATGGGAAATGCTACAATAGGACAATACTGTATTTCATCAAATCTAAGATGGCAATTTTAAGATTGTCTTGTCCATTTAGGCTGCTATAACAAAAATAGCATAGACTGGGAGGCTTGAACAGCAAACGTTTGTTTCTCAGTTTTGGAGCTGGGAATTCCAAGATAAGTTGCCATAGATTAGGTGTCTGGTAAGAGCCTGTTTCCTGTTTCATAGACAGTCATCTTCTCTTTGTATCCTCACATGGTGGAGGGGTGGGAGAGCTCTCTGGGGCCTCTTTTACAAGTCCCATTCAGGAGGGCTCCACCACATGACCTAATCACCTCCCAAAGGCCCTACTTCCTAATACCATCACATTGGGGATTAGGTTGCAACATATGAATTTTGGACAGACACAAACATTCAGTCTATAGCAAAGATGTACCATTATTTTCTCAAATGAAGAAAAAAAACTGCCAGTTAAACAATAATACAATACTTTTTTCTCTTTGATTATAAGATGCATCCCAACTTTTGGGACATTAAATGTGAATGATGAAATATGGCACATGATAATATCCACTAAAATTAGAATTACACATACCCTTTCACCAAGAAATCCTACTTTGTGGAATCAATGCTACAGAGATAAAATTACAGTTAAGCAAGGGTGATATTTAAAATATTTAACAACCAATATGGCACAGATACCTACCGGTCAGAACAGACACTAATCAAAATAGATGCCAACAAATAGGCCTGCCTCTAACATTCTCAGGTCCTGGGCAAGAGTATAAATGGAGGCTTTTATACCAGATGTTTAAATACTTAAAAGTGAAAAAAAAAAATCAAGCTAAAAAACCAGTAAATAAAATATGTTTTATCACCATACTTTGACAAATATGCCTTCATGACAATCTAGAAGAACTGGTTCAGATGTAAAATTATTGCCGTCCTTGGAGTTCTGTCAGACCATGGTAGCACAGGGAAGGTGGCCTCCCATCTTCAGTCTGTGGCTCATGACTCACCACAGTTTCTTCCTACCTGCAGCCTGATTCTTACTGAGAGGAGTCTTGAATACACATATGGACACCCTAGCCTACATGACCAAGCTCTGTTTATACCCTCAGCCCCTTGGCTACCCCTCAGGCCTCTGGGTGTTTGCAATGGTGGCATAAGTTACCCTCAAGAGGATGGACCAAAGAAAATGACCCATGTAGCCCTGTTATTAGGATCAAGACTTTTGAGTAGGGAATTTCAGCATCTTGGATATCAAAATAGTCTAATAGAAGGTCATAGATTGGGCGCCTGGGTGGCTCAGTCGTTAAGTGTGTGCCTTTGGCTCAGGTCATGATCCCAGGGTCCTGGGATCGAGCCCTGCATCGGGCTCCCTGCTTGGTGGGAAGCCTGCTTCTCCCTCTCCCACTCCCCCTGCTTGTGTTCCTGCTCTCACTATCTCTCTCTGTCAAATAAATAAATAAAATCTTTAAAAAAAAAAAAAAAGGTCATAGATTGCAACTGGGCACATCCCCTTTGGCCCACAAACTCCTTGCCGCATGGGGAGGAACACAACTGAAGGAGGACCAGAGCAATTGTCTTCCGGTATGGGGCACAGGTCTAAGGATATTACTGCTGTCCAGTATACTGTCCTGGCAACTACAAGTTGAATATTAGTCCTTCAGAAAAGCAGTGACATAAATGCCAAAATGTTTATTGCATTTTTTAAAAGATTTTATTTTTAACTAATCTCTACACCCAATGTAGGGCTCAAACTAACAACCCCAAGATCAAGAGTCCCATGACCTACCAGCTGAGCCAGACAGGCACCCCTGTTTATTGCATTTTTTTATTAGTGGGAAAGAAAAAACTGGAGACAATTTGAATATCATTCTGTTATATCCCTACTATGGAATGATATGAAGCTATTAAAAATAATAAATGTGGTTAAGAAGTATTAAGTATGGGGCGCCTGGGTGGCTCAGTCGGTTAAGCGTCTGCCTTCAGCTCAGGTCATGATCCCAGGGTCCTGGGATCGAGCCCCGCATCGGGCTCCCTGCTCAGCGGGAAGCCTGCTTCTCCCTCTCCCACTCCCCCTGCTTGTGTCCCCTCTCTCACTGTCTCTTTCGCTGTCAAATAAATAAATAAAATATTTAAAAAAAAAAAAAAGAAGTATTAAGTATGGTTGAAAAAGACAAGTTTCAGTGAAATGTTTATAGTTACAATCCCAAACATCAATGAAAAATCCATATTTATGCTTATAGGCATCTATTTGCTGCATGATCATGGATAAAGATATGACAGGACTTACCCTATAATTTTATAGGAGGAGGGTGTAAGGGAGTGGTGAAATTGTAGTTAAATGGGAAAATGTGCCTGGCATAATGTTAAGTGAAAATATAAAATGTAGAATATAAAATTGTTTTATATCACAAAAATAGATAAAAATTTAATATGTTTATGAATAAAGACTAGAATGTAACATAGACAAATTAAAACAGTGATTTAATTATGTGACAGAATTGTGGGCAACTTTTATCTGAATTTATGTTCGTGTTTATGTTTGTTATTTTTGCAATAAAGTTTTTAAAAAGAAAAGAGGCTGGAATGCATAAACAGGAACTGGGAGGTAAATCAGTCCTTCTATTTAGTTTGTAGGTTAATACTGTTCATTAGAACTAGTTCCAAGCTCCATAGTTAGAGAGGAATGAGGAAAACTTGGTGATGCTCCAGTAAAAAACCACAGATATATTAAGAATTGAAGAACACATCCTTTTTGAAAGAGTAAAAGGAACTGAACTTAAATAGCTTAAAGTTTCCTTGAACAGTAAAATATGGAGATTTGAGTCAATAATTTCTCATATCCTTCCAGCTCTAACAATTTTTTGTTCTTAGACTAGATCTGTTAGTCAACAGAGTATCTGCCAACTGCCTGCAGCATCCGAAGGGGAGAACTAGGCATTTGCACATGCAGGAAATAAACATGGTTGGAGGCTGCCTGCACTGTTAGTCCTCCCACCAGAAGAATTTCTTCCAGAAGAGATTAAGATGTGCTCTTCCTCTTCTCAGCAAGAAAATAAATGGGATTTAACTGCAGCATGACAAATTCAGGATCATGAAAAATTACTGGAGAAAATGTCGAGTTAATATAGAAGTGGTTGAGGGCGCCTGGGTGGCTCAGTTGGTTGAGCGACTGCCTTCGGCTCAGGTCATGATCCTGGAGTCCCAGGATCGAGTCCCGCATCGGGCTCCCTGCTCAGCAGGGAGTCTGCTTCTCCCTCTGACCCTCCCCCCTTTCATGTGCTCTCTCTCTCATTCTCTCTCTCAAATAAATAAATAAAATCTTTAAAAAATAAATAAATAAATAAATAAATAAAAATAGAAGTGGTTGATACAAGTATTGATTGTAAAGTTCCTTTACTGGAGACTTTCGAAATTAAAGTTGTCACTCATAATTAGGGGATGGTGTTAAAGAAATGTCAGTTGGCCAATGTGCTCCATAGCTCAGAGCTCTTTCAAACACTACATATACAGCTATCTCTACCAGCTTGTTGTTTCATCGATACTCAAAACATATTTCCTCTCTCCCTTGAACAACCTATGGTAGCTATTATATTCAATAGCATCAAAATTCATCCTGTGTCCCCAGGCTGAAAAACCAGACAGACATCCTAGACTCCTCCCTCTCCTTTGCTGTGATCATCCAATGGGTTATGAAGTCCTGTTTCTTCTGTGACTTTTTCTTTCCTTCTTTTTAAGTTGGCTCCATGACCAGTGTGGAGCCTAACATAGGCTTGAACTCACAACACTGAGATCAAGACCTGAGGAGAGATTGAGTCAGACGCTTAACCAACTGAGCCACCCAGGCACCCCTCCTTTGGTGCCTTTTAAATGTCTTTTGGATCAATGACCTCATTTCCTTATCCCCTACTCCTTTTCCCCTATCCCCAGACCCTCATCGTAGGATACCTAGGTTACTGCAATAGCATCCTAATAATCTCCTTGCCTGCAGTCTTGCCCTACTTCAATCTTTTTTCAAAATTGCTGCCAAAACCTGTATGCTTTAAAAGTTAAGCTCTTTGACCTGAAAAACCTGCCCATCTCTTCATCTTCATTTCCCATGACTTGTACCACTCACCCACCCTAAACTATAGACATTTTAGAAAGGACTGACGTCCTCCTCCTCACATATATTGCTGCCTTTATATGTGTCAGTCCTCCTACCTAGAACACACTTCCCCTTTTGTGTCTGTTGAACTCAACTCTCCAAACCTAGGTCAAATGTCACTTCTCAAGTGTTTCCTAAAGTTCTACCTAAAAAAAAGGCAGAAATAATTGTTTCCTCCTCTGTGTTTCCAAGGCACCATACATATGCCAGTAGCTACGGTGATTATATCACTTACCGTTGTAATTATTTGATTATATGTGTGATGAAAATGAAATATTCTTGCGTCTATGCTCCTCAGTCCCCATCTCCTCCCTGTCACATGCCAAAGGACAGTTTGGGTTGGCCTAATTCTGGATCTTTTCTAGGTGGTTTAAAAATAGGCATGGAAAGGGTTTGGGAGGATTAGCATATGAGAGCCTCTGGGTAATCAAAATCTCTAAATATGGGGAACTGAATTGGGACTCCTTTAGTATTCTTTGAGAAACATAAATAAATATGAAATATATGTTTCATTACTTCTCGGAAATTAGACTGTGTTTCCCACACAGAGATAGGCCTCATAGAGCCCTGGGATTTACTTAGGTTACACACAGATCTGTTGCCTCCTTTTCTACTTCATGTCTATTTCTCCAATACCTCAGACAGTGCCTGCATGACTTAATAAGTGAATGTATGAGTGTGTAGGAGTATGCCGTGTTTGGCCCCTTCCAATAAAACGTCCCAGTTTTCCAAATTAGCATTAATCAACATTTCCAGATGGTGTCACTTTGCTTATGCTCAAACACTAGAGGTCCTTGAGGCCAGGCCAACAGCTGAGAGGAGTGCCCACGGGTTGGAACATAAGCAAAGGGGCCTGCTGGATGGAAGGCCAAATCAAAGTGAGGAAAATGTGGCGGTGGTCAGGACAATAGCTGTTTATGTGATGCCAAGAGAAAGGCAAAACAGAGGCTTAAGAGTAACACAGGCTGTGATATCAGTGGCCAGGACAGCCGAAAGGATGATGTCCAGGTTCAAGGTGCCAAATGAATGAAATACGTTCAGAGATCTGAGAAGGGGAAATGCGTCAGAATGAGTCTTTTGTTTGGGCAGGTGCAGCTATTTAAAGACACTGGAAGGGCGCCTGGGTGGCTCAGTCATTTTAATCGTCTGCCTTCGGCTCAGGTCATGATCCCAGGGTCCTAGAATGGAGCCCCGATTTGGGCTCCTTGCTCGGCGGGGAGTCTGCTTCTCTCTCTCTCCCTCTGCCCCTCCCTCCCCCCTCGTGCTCTCTCTCAAATAAATAAATAAAATCTTTAAAAAAATTAAAGGCACTGGAACACATTATGCATCATCCTTCTTCATACTTCCTCCCCCACTAAGCAGGGCAGTCTACAGTACATAGTGGGTGAAACTGCTGGTGCCCTAGGATAAATCATGCTTGTATCCTGGTATTGTACTTGGTCACTGTATTCTACACGGTCACACACTTGCAGAAAAAAATAATGATGCAATAAAAGTTATCTCTGATGTAAGACACAAGCTCTCTGGTTTTCCACTTTTCCAGCTACCTGCCCTTTGTGGGACCAGTTCCCAGAACAATTTCAGTAGGAACCTTGAAGAAAATTAAATGTTCTCAGTCAACAAACTCCATTTCTACATTTGGTCTTCTCTATTCTTCCATTGTTACTTTTCCTCTTGGGATAAGTCTTTTACGCTCCTATTGACTTGTTGTAGGAAACAACATAAAACTGTGAGAATTATCTTTCAGATTCCTTAATCTCAGCACTTTTTATCTATTAATTTTTTTTTCAATATAGATAATTCTATTGTAGGATCAGCTTTTGTTGCCATTTCGTAAAATGGAGTCCTATATTGTTTATTGCATATAATTACTTTTGTAGTTTTTAAAGATCTAATTTTTATCAATCTAAATCAGGCACTGCTATCATGTTTCAGCAATTTTTTTTTTCTAGAACACTCTCCATCCCCCACTTTGAGAAAATTAACATAATTGCACATTTTCTTTGTCTTTTCTGTCTCTTTTTTTAAACAGCAACCCAGGCTGTTAACCCTTCAGGACCCAAGAACAGGGGTCAGCTGCCTCACAGGAGCCCAGAGGAAGCAGTTAGGAATCAGAATGTGCTTTATCCCAGCCACTGAATGCGAAGGGTTACCCTCCGCTGGAAGCTGCAGGGGCTGCAGTGGTGGCGCTGGTGTTGGTGGCCTGGCGGGCGGAAGGGAGAGGTTTCCCTCACCCTACTTGGCTCAGGAGCTTCACTCTATCTTCTTACTGGAGCAAGGTACTGGAAATTCCCCTTCTACCTAAAAATAGAAGACAAGGGTGTTTACTGTAGGAAGTAGGGAGAACCAGGTAGTATTTCTAGCTCTTTGGAATTCTTTCAGGGAAAATGCTATAAAAACACAAATTATTTCTTTTATTGTTAAATTAAGTTCCTTTCCTATCACCAATAACTCTCCAAGGGGAGCTTTTTTTTTTTTTTTATTAAAAGTCCCAATACTGTAGATCACTAAGTACCACAAGAACTTTGCCATGCAATGAGGAAGGTATCAAAAGCTTGCAAAATCAGCCTCTGAATCAATTACCGCTGGTCCCCACTTCCCATCACATGTTATGATCTACTGTCTGCTGGACAAAAGTGAGAGGGGAGAGGGTGGATGGGAAGGTAGGAGAAATAATCCTAAATGTAAGCCCCAGAGTGCTCATTGAAAGGGAAGGGAGAAACCACGTGTGGTGTGGAGACAAAGAGACATGCCTGATGGAAGTGAAGTCTACTAATGTTCGAAGGAAAAAGAAATCCTGCTCTGAGTTATAAGCCAGGGAGGAAGTCAGGAAGTGGAAACTCAGGAATGAATGTGAAAAGAATTTGGTCATATTTTGAAATGAGCTCTGAGCTGTACAAAATTAAAGTACCACTCTTTGCAGACCAATACTCAGGATATGGTGTTCTAGCTTTCTCTTGTTTCATTATCCAGTTTATGTCATCTGTAAAGAATTAGCTCTAGGGCCTAGATGTCCATCGACAGATGAATGGATAAAGAAGATGTGGTATATACACACACACACACACACACACACACACACACACACACACACACACAATGGAATATTATGCAGCCATCAAAAATGAAATCTTGCCATTTGCAACAACATGGATGGAACTAGAGGATATTATGCTAAGCGAAATAAGTCAATCAGAGAAAGACAAGTATCACATGATCTCAATGATATGAGGAATTTGAGAAACAAGGCAGAGGATCATAGGGGAAGGGAGGGAAAAATGAAACGGGACGAAACCAGAGAGGCAGACAAACCGTAAGAGACTCTTAATCTCAGGAAACAAACTGAGGGTTGCTGGAGGGGAGGGGGTGGAAGGGATGGGGTGGCTGAGTGATGGACACTGGGGAGGGTAGGTACTATGGTGAGCGCTGTGAATTGTGTAAGACTGGCAAATCACAGACCTGTACCCCTGAAACAAATAACACATTATATGTTAATAAAATAAAATAAAACTGAAAAAAAAAAGAATTAGCTCTAGGAACCCTATGTGGACAAATTTATACTATTCAGTTATTCTTAAATGAATAACTAATAGTCAGTTGTGGGGATATAATGATTGGTACCTCCTTTTATTTGCTACAACTACCTGCTCCCAAAGATGGATTCTATTTGGACCTCTCCGGGTCCTTCTAACCTAAGTGTAATAAACAGTTTGGACACTCACCAGTTTTCTCATCAATCTCAGTTAAAGACCCAGGTTCCAGGATTTTATCTTCTCCTGCCCACCCTCCCCCACCTTATTCTTGTTCTATACTAGCTCTTTTCAAAACATGGTCTGCAGACCCTTGGCATCCCAGTCACCCACTTGAGGACTTCCTGAGTTAAAAACTTTTCCATAATAAATCTAAGATTACCTGCCTATTTCACCGATGGTACAAAAGCAAGTGTTAAGGCAGGTAAAACTGTCATTGCCTTAGCACGAATGTCAGTGTGCTGGAACTGTACTGGCCGGCACTGTACATACACTTGCAGTAAAAAAAAAAATTATGATGAAGTAAAAGCTATCAGTTTTATTAAACCTCAGTCCTTAAAGGTATGAAAATAGGCAGGGAACACTTGTGCCACATGCTGAAGTATGGTTGGAGCACTGTTGCATTGAGCTGCTAGCTGAATCAGCTGGGGGTTTTTTGTGGAATACCATTTTTACTTGAAAATATGACTGATGAGATGACTGTGATTACTCAGACTTGCGTATCTGGCAGTGGTTTTCTTGAAAATAAATGAAGTAAGCCTGTCACTTCAAGGAAAACAACTGATGGTATGTTTTTAAAGATTTTATTTTTAAGTAATCTCTGCACCTAACGTGGGGCTCAAACTCACAACCCCGAGATCAAGAGTTGCATGCTCCACTGACTGAGCCAGCCAGGAGCCCCAACGGATGATATTTTTAAATGATTTAGTGAATAAATGTTTTTTAAATCTCTCAGTGTTAATTTCCAATATAGTTAATATCGATAGATATAACCCACAAAACAAAAGCTCTTTGGTTTTGTGCTACAAAACTGCTACACAACTGATTTTTTAAGAGGTTAAGAGATCCTAGGGTGCCTGTTTAGCAGGGAGCCTGACGTGGGGCTCGATCTCAGGACGCTGGGATCATGACCTGAGCCGAAGGCGGACGCTTAACCGACTAAGCCACTCAGGTGCCCCCAAAATAAAGTCTTTTTAAAAAATGGCAAGAGATCCTGAGACCAAAAGTTTGAAAATGGTTGCTCTACGTAAATGCTTCCTAGAGTGTGTTATTTGGAAGTTTGACCTTTGGGATGCTCTAATTCTATGCTATCCAATATATCCAATATGGTAGCCAGTAGCCACATGTGGTTACTTAAATTTTTGTTAAATAAAATTAAAACTTCAGTTCTTCAGCTGCACTAGCTACATTTTAGGGACTCAACAATCAAATGTGGCTAGCAGATTATAGAACATTTTCAGCATCACAGAGAGCATGCTCTGATCAGGGAGACTTACATACACCTTACTTCTCTTGTTCATTCACCATGATCATTAGCATCAAAGCCTGTGCAAAATTCTGAAAAGAAGAATTACTGTTTCATTTTGTTAAAGCATTTCTCGAGCTTATATGAACACAAAACTTTATTTTCGCATGACACCTAGTCCCATTCTGTGAAACACACTTTGAAAAATGCTATTCTAGCTTTCTCCAATATTTTTATTTTAACTATTCCACTGATATGAGATTTCATTATAAGTGACTGTTATAACTCTTTTAGAAGTGAATGGCTATAAATAATATACTGAATTATAAAACCTGTCATCTAAATCTAAATTCCATTCCTTTGCTCGTTCACAACTGGAATTTCCCTCTATTTGGGTGTATTCCAGTTCAGATTACTTTTCTGATTATTTCTGAATTTTTAGTCTATGTCATATCTAGTCTATATCATATTATAGTCTCAAAGCTCTGGATTCTGGAGATTTTCACATTGTTAATGCAGCATAAATTAGCTTACTCTGACCAACAGAAAAGATAAATAGATAACTGCATGTATGTGTATGTAAATGCAACTGTATGTGTGTGTGCACAGAAAGAAAAACATACAAAAATATATAAAATTCATTTGCAACTATGAAGGTGGGTTTATACTATATATCTATTTTATATATTCTTTTTTTGACTTAACGCATTATTATAAATATTTTCCCACCTTACCATATAGTTTTTGGAAATAAGATTTTAATGCAAGATGATACATTATGATTTAATACAGTAATGGTTGTGTATTATTCTATTTCATGGACTTACCATCATGTATTATTTAATTTATCTCCTTTGTGCAGACATTTAATTTATCTCCTTTGTGCATCAAATCCAAATTTGATTCTTGTGAATTATCAATAAATGTATTTGTCCACAGCTCTGACCTAGGATAAATTTCATACTTAGGATAAATACCTCGAAATGGGGTTACTGTTAATTCTAGAGCTGACACTGACTCTCACCCTCCTGGCTTCCTATACCCATGCCATCTCCTCAGGGTTCATGTAGGTCAACAAGGTGAAACATTTCAGCTGCCAACCCACAGGGACAGAGGCACTGAGTCTCTTTGCTCTGTTCAGCAAAGACAAACATTCCCTTTTGAGGTATTTAAATGGTGGAAGGAACAACACCAAGCAAAATACCAGAAATTTCAAAATCTGAGTTACCTGATCCACACTCCAGTAATAAATAATATCTTGTGTCAGGTGTTATACATGCTACATCATAGCCCCATTTTGGATTCTTTTTTAGAGTAATTTAGAAACTTTTGAATAAGACCATTCTTAAAACATGCAAGGTGACAGTAGATACTCACCCACAAAACAGGTCAGACTTGGTATTGATTGAATTTTATTTTAATTTATTCTTAGTATTCCCAGGGCTGACCCCTCAGTAACAGTTTTGATTGGTCTAGTGTCTGTTTTTTGTCAGTTGGTTGGTTGGTTTTGTTTTATTTTACTTTTTTTTTTTTTTTTTTTTTTTGCCTTTAGAGGTTGTCATGCATTCTCCCTGACAACGTAATTTCTCAGTATTTCAGGACTGAATCCTTTTCCTGAACCACATTTCCCACTTTGCTTTGGATCTAGAGGTAACTCTTGTCAATTCCTACAAGAATTGGTTGCCACTCTCAACCTAGTAACACACCTAGCTCTAGATGAGTTGTTCACTGAAAAAAGCCATGTACTTTTTTTGCTGTAGCTCTGGGCAAAATCTTTAAGTGGTTACATTTTATATGCTAGATTCCTGACCAAGCATTTGAATTATGCTACATAATGCAACAGGCCATTTAAGCTGAGGTCCAGACACTCCTAACATAAGCACAACCACCAAAACCTGGAAAATACTTGCTCTCATTGATGTGCCTGGGTGCCATAGTTCAGTAATGGGGTTTGGGGCAGGCAAGAGGGATGATGATGAAAACATGATGCTGAGCCTCTAGGACTGGTTTTGAGCCCCAAGAGCTACAGAAAAATTTTTTTCATGAAGAAGCAGCCCCGATTTGGAATCCAGACGTCAAAGAGGAGCACAGAATTGAGGAGGGTTATTTTCTCCACCTCCACATGAAATCCAGCATTGTTCCAGCACATAAGATTGGAGACTTCAGGAACATTGAAAGATAGCATTCTCGGTATATTCTTGTTCAAGTGTTTCACGGGGGACTTCCTCAGCAGAGACGGTGATAAAAATTTCATCCAGCTGCTTGCCGGCAATGCGTGTTAACAAATGATAACTGGAGCTTTCCAGGAAAAAAACTATGAATGCCCCAAGAGGGCCAGGACTGAGATATCTGTAAGACTCTGCCAAATCCCCTCACACAGAAAGCACTCAGTACATATTAACTGAATAAATGAATTAATTAATGGTACCATATAGTGATGAAAGCTGAAAGATTTGTTTGTGAATATGGGGAAGGCACTTGTTTGGGGACTCCTAGAAATAACCATGATCATTTTGGAAAAAAAATAACTCCTGTTTAAAAAGGATAGAATTTGGATCCACTGTAATTTATGAATAGCTATAGTATGATCTCCAGGCTGGTAAAGACAGGTGAAAATTGGGTTAGAAATATTTTCTGAACCACAACTGCTGAAATAACTTTTATTAAACGATGATTATAGGCACATTTTTTCCAGGAATAACATCATTTCTAAAATTGGGCAGGGCGCCTGGGTGGCTCAGTTGGTTAAGCGACTGCCTTCAGCTCAGGTCATGATCCTGGAGTCCCGGGATCGAGTCCCACATCGGGCTCCCTGCTCAGCAGGAAGTCTGCTTCTCCCTCTGACGCTCCCCCCTCTCATGCTCTCTCTGTCTCTATCTCATTCTCTCTCTCAAATAAATAAATAAAATCTTAAAAAAATAAAAAATAAAAATAAAAATAAAATTGGGCAGTATCCATGGTGGTGATCCTGATTAGAGTTTTCTATAGGCAGTAGGATCTGTGACTCCAAACTGAAATTATCCTGCTTTCAGAAATGTAAATATGCTTAAGTGACAGAAGTTCTGTGGACACAATATAGCATACTGCATGTTTTTGTCCTCTCTGGATTAGTTGACACTGAAGCCAAATTCAGGACTACTTGTGAGTATGAGTGCTTAGATATAAAGTCTTGCATGAGTCACAGCATCTGTTAAACCATAACAAGCTCCCTTCTAGTTCTTAGACCTGATTTATCACAGAACTTTCTGTTTGCAATTTGAGATTTATTTCCAGACAAGGTCTCTGATAGGAGGAGGAAGAAGGAAAGAAAGAAAGGTAAATCTGTTTGGCTTTTAAGGTTAGGCAGTCAATTTGGCAGCTGGGCTTATATAACTTTTAACTTCTCCTAATCAGAAATTTTCAGAGTACCTGGCTCTCCCCAGGATGCCAATTTGCTAGAGAATCTTCTTGCAGCCTCCTTGTCAGAAGTCAATTTGAAGCCTTAACCAACAAAAACAACAAAACCTTCATCTCCATGAAACAAACTATCCTCCATTGTTTGCCAGACTTATTGTGAGGTTGAAGTTTTAACTTGACTTAATTTTAAACTCATTCATCTTAATTAATGGACACCTTATTCAATCACATCCATTCTCCTACAAATAGGTCAAACTTCCATAAGCCCTCAGAGGGAAGACAGTCATAGAGGAGATGTTTTTTTTCTCTCATTGATGTCAGAAGGTGACTCTTTTAACACTAATTTCCAGATAAAGGTTTTAAAAATAAACTTTGTTACTCTCTTAGTATCTGGTAATGACCATTATATTGAATTCAAATTACCATTCCATTGGATATTGGTTGGGATAAACTAATCATGTATCTTTTAACAATAAAATGGAAAGCAAAGGGACATTTCAGCTAGCATTAAAAAACTTGGAAACTCAATTTATTTCCATGTAGAATTTCAGGATTATATGCAGGAAAGTGAATATGCCCTTGATTCTACTTTATGGGTTTGTCTCCATCTTCTGTAACTTTATCCCCTTCCATAGCTTCAATTACAGTTTACAGCCTGTCTGAAACTGAATTCAGTAGCTTTCCTTCCAAACCTATTCATCTTTCTCTACTCCTACTATTAGTAAGTGGCACCATCATTTGTTCAGTCCCCTAAGTGAGATATCTAGGAATCATGCTATAGTAATCTTTTTTCTTAAAAAGAAAAAAAAAGCTTTACTGAGATATAATTCATATAACATAAAATTCATCTATTTAAAGTATATAATTCAGTGATTTTTAGTATATTCACAGAATAAATGAGATTGGTCTATAATTTTCTTTTTGTATGATCTTTGTCAGGTTTGGTATTAATATTATACTCAATTCTTGGAAGATTCATCATCTCCATATCCTATGGTGGTTCCAAAATGCAAAATCCATGGGTGAGTATCACTGGCAGTAGGTGTACGGGAAGAGGGCCCACACTCTGAATCCCACACTCTGTAGAACTAAGGTAGAGCTGAAGAATCTGATATTTAAAAAAAAAAAAAAAAGATTCACAGGGGAATTCTATCAAACCATAGAAGATGAGATCATCCCAATGCTATTTAATCCAGTCCAGAGCACAGGAGAAGAAAGAAAACCAATCCCACTTATGAAATGTAAAAAAAAATCTTAAATCTTAGCACAGAGAACCAACAGTATATTTAAAAATAATATATGTTTACAAAGTGCATTTCCAAGGATACAAGAGTTTTTCCATAATAGGACATCAGTTAATATGACTCATCATATTAATATTAATCTGAAAAATCAGATTATTGCCTTCATAAATGCCAAAAAAGCATTTAATAAAATTTAACATTCATTCATATTAAAAATATTTAATTAACTAGGAATTGAGAGATACTTCAGCCCATTAGCCAGCATCTTACTTAATGGGAAAACATTACTAAAAGTAGAAAGAAGACAAAGATGATTACCATGTCCATTACTATTTGTCATTGGAAAGAGAGGTATTAGCCAATGCAATTAGATAAGAGAACACATTTAATCGCACAAGAATTGGAAGGAAGACAAAAAAAACTAGCTCTTTTTGCAGGTAACTTGATTATATATCTGGAAAACAAAAAACAAATGGAAAAATTAATAGAAATTATAAGAGAATTTAATAAAGAAGTAGCATGTAAAATTAATATAAATAAGTCAATAACTTCATATAAACAAACAATAAGCAGATAGAAGAAATAATGGAAGAGCAACCCTATTTATAATATATAATACTGGGGCATAAATTTAATAAGAAATAGGTGAAATCTATATAAGAAAAATGATGAAACACTCCTGATGACAAAAAAATAGATTTGAAAAAACAAAAAGATACATTATATTCATGGACAGGAAGACTTACATCATAAATATGTATATTTTCCCTAAGTTAATTTATAAATTTAATAAAATTACCATCAGATTTTTTTCTGAATCTAGATGAGTTGATTACAAAATTTATCTGAAAGTACAAGTAAAAAGAATAGCCAGAAAAGCCCCAAGAAAAGAATTGAGGGCTCAGGTCATGATCCCAGGGTCCTGGGATCGAGCCCCACGTTGGGCTCCTGGCTCAGCGGGGAGCCTGCTTCTCCCTCTCCCTCTGCCTCTCTCCCTGCTCATGCTTTCTCTCTCTCTCTCTCTGTATCTCTGTGTCTCAAATGAATAAATAAAAAATCTTAAAAAAAAAAAGAATTGAGGGTGGAAAAAGTACTACTAAGTATAAAAACATATTATAAATCTGCATAATTGAAACAATGTTGTATTGGTACATGATTAGACAGAAAGATCATGGAAATGAGAAGCAAATCCAGAAATAGATGTAAGTGAAGATAGAAAATTAATAAATGATACAATTTGTGTCTCAAATCAATGCAATATGTAGATCTTATTTTGATCCTAATCCAAATAAATCAAGGTAAAAGACATTTTTGAGTTAGTGGTAAGAATAATGCACACAGAATAAATAGTGTGTTAATTTTGCTGTGTATGACAGTGGTATTGTAAATGTATTTAAAATATTTATCTGTGAAAGATATAAGTTGAAGTACTTATTAGTACTTATTATTTATCTGTGAAAGATGTAAATTGAAGATATAAATTGAAATCAGTGTTTAAAACTCCAGCAAAAAAAGGGAGGTGTAGAGTGTAGAATTAAGAAAGGAAGGGGAGGGCGCCTGGGTGGCTCAGTCGTTAAGCATCTGCCTTCGGCTCAGGTCATGGTCCCAGGGTCCTGGGATCGAGCCCCACATTGGGCTCCCTGCTCGGTGGAGAGCCTGCTTCTCACTCTCCCTCTGCCCCTGCTTGTGTTCCCTCTCTCGCTGTCTCTCTCTCTGTCAAATAAATAAATAAAATCTTAAAAAAAAAAAGAAAGAAAGAAAGAAAGGAAGGAGTGCCTGGGTGGCTCAGTCAGTTAAGCATCTGCCTTCAGGTCATGATCCCAGGGTCTTGGGATGGAGCCCCATGAAGGGCTCCCTGCTCAGCGGGGAGTCTGCTTCTCCCTCTGCCTGCCGCTCTGCTTACTTGTGCTCTCTATCTTTCTGTCAAATAAATAAAATCTTTTTTAAAAAAAGAAAGGAAAATATTACTAGTCATTGTAGCTGGATGATTAGAATTTAGAAGTTAACTATATTATTATCTCCACTTCTGTATGGGTTTGAAAAATTCTGTAAAATAAGATTTTTAAAACACCACCTTCCATAATTGATAAATTACTTGTATGTATTATATGTATATAGAAAAAAATTACCAGATTCCTGAAGATACAAGACAGATCTGTTTCTGATTTTCCAAATCTCAAATAAATTTTAAAGAAATAGTTGATACTTATGTATCTTGGTATTGCTAAGATCTTATAATATATTCTACCAATGAAAAAAATATTCCACAAGTGAGCAGGGCTCAGTTTAGGTATGCATGTGGAGAGCAACTTTTGACTTTTTATCTTATAACCTCTGTTCGATTTATTAATAATAAGTTTATAAAGCTTTTTAAATATATGTTAGTATATATAGGAGTAAAAATAACTAACAATGTGTGTGTGTTTTTTAAAGATTTCCAGAGGAGTGTGATGGACAAGATAAAGGCATTAGCATATATATCTGGATGGTCTGGAGCCACCTAACTCACCTCATGCCACATTCCATCATACATCCCTTATGCCGGTGAAGCCCCACCTAAATGTAGTTCCCTGGCAAAGCTCTGTCCCTTTGCTCTGTGCATGACATGTTCTTTGCAGGAGATAGAAGGTGGTTTCAAGTGTCACACTCACTGAAGTCTCTTGAGTGCCCTCCTCTTTCCAGCCTCTGCTCCCAGCTCCAGATAGAAGTTGCTACTTCCTTCTTTGTATCATTTGCTACTTCCTTCTTTGTATCACTCTGCAAACCTTGCTCATTTCCATGTCTGCTTCATTCCACCAGACTATGTGACTGCTCTCCAAGCATATTCCCTGCCCTAATGTATCTGGCCAATACACTGAGTGAGTGAGAAAAGAAAATGTTTGGCTTAATTACTTGACAGTTCTATCTCAATTTCTGGAGTAAGAGACTGTAAATATGTCTACTCTGGATTTCCTAACCAAAACAATTGTCTTACATCCTGATGGTGGAGTTGGTTTTGAAACATACTATAAAAGAAATATTCATACTTTGAAGTAAAGTAAAAAAAAAATGACTATGAAAAATACTTCTTTTTCAAGTTGTATCCATTAAAATTAAGAGGTAGGAAAGGAACCATTTGTAGATGATTAACAGATTGTCAGTATTTTCCATTGTCTCTGTAAGTTAAAGTTACTTATATGCCTGACAGTTATTGCTACTTCTGACCTTATACTCCAGAAGCAAATTACAGCTTGTGGGACTCAGGAGTGCTTTGTCTCCTGTTCCTGCGGTGCTATCAGTGACACTGTGGTCCAATTACCAATCTTCATTTGGCAGGTGGTTCCCATGGTGTACATTGTTACTCTCCCAGAAGTTCCATTACTACCCTGTCTACCACCATAGGTATAGTTTTTGCCTCCCACTTCCCAGAGAATTAGCTTGAAAGTTCTAGTATAAGGATTGGGAGAGAAAAGGGATGGTCTCTGCTGGGACTTTGGAGTAAGTCCCAGTTACAACTTGGAACACAATTTCATACAGAAACCATGTTATTAAATGCATTAGGCATTACAGTATTTCATGTTCTACATTTGAGGTGTAATTAAAAGCTAGCGAGCCTCCTTAAAGAAACTAGAAACAGAAATTTACTGCGTAGTCTGAATTCTAAAAGCTTTGAAAGCAAATTATGCTCCAAAAGTTCATTTGTAAATTGAGGACTTTGTGTTCATCAAATCAAGAGGAAAGAACAAACGAAATAAAACACATCTCTGATGATATATAATTAGAAAAACAACTCTTAAGAATAATTGCCAGGGCAGGGGAAAGACTTCACTGTACACACTTTATACACTTTGAATTTTGTACCACATGCATTGTGATAATTATTCCCCTAGTAAGATTTTTTAATTTAAAGATTATTAAAAGTAACTGCCAAATTATATATTTAGAATGGTTCTCTAAAAGTACAAGTGAATATATACTGTTTCTTTAAATTCTGCTGTCTCTTTATTCTGTTGAACTTGATGGTACTTGGTTATGGTGCTGATAAACCTCAAGTAATCAACTGTTGCCGTAAAATTACTCTACATGCTGGCTACCCATCCCTGTAAAAAATAACTATATCATTGTGGGGGTAACTTGTTTTTTTTTTTTGTTTGTTTTTTTAAAGATTTTATTTATTTATTTGACAGAGACAGAGAGAGCACAAGCAGGCAGAACGGCAGGCAGAAGGAAAGGGAGAGGAAGGCTCCCCGCTGAGCAGAGAGCTGGATGCAGGGCTTGATCCCAGGACTCTGGGATCATGACCTGAGCCAGAGGCAGCCACTTAACCGACCAAGCCACCCAGGCGCCCCAAGGGTAACTTGTTTTGCCTTAACTATAACATGGCTATCTTTAGTAAGTAGCATTTATTACCTCTCCTGGAGTTTTCTTCTAGTTGAAGGGGGGTCAATTAACATAATCCTCCTGACTCTTCTCTATCCCCATACTCTACTCTAGGAAAGAGAAGTGACCTACGCAATCACGAACTTAGGAGCAGAAACTGGGCAATCAAAACCCCAATCTTCCTCCTTTCTTCTTCTTAGGGGCTAGCTGGCCACAGGAAGCACGCATATCTCCAAGCCACTGTGTTACATGTAGGCCACCAGGGGTGGTCCATGCCTGAGTGGGTCAGTCTAATTCCAGAGTTCAATATTGCTCACAGGCATAAGCCACATGTTTATGAATATCGTAGATGTTCAACGGTGTTTCATTGTGATTTCATCTTACATTTCCCAGATTACTAAAAAGGTGAGTATTTTTAGATATATTTGCATTCCATTTGTGTTCTCACTTCTTTTTTTTAAATTTAATTTAATTTTATTATGTTATGTTAATCACCATCCATTACATCATTAGTTTTTGATGTAGTGTTCCATGATTCATTGTTTGCATATAACACCCAGTGCTCCATTCAATGTCCACAATAGCCAAACTATGGAAAGAGCCAAGATGTCCATCGACAGATGAATGGATAAAGAAGATGTGGTTTACACACACACACACACACACACACACACACACACACACAATGGAATATTATGCAGCCATCAAAAGGAATGAAATCTTGCCATTTGTGTTCTCAGTTCTTATATTCTTTAGTTTTGTTGGCAACATCCAAAGCATCATAGTCAGGAGCCAGTCAAATATATGCCTTCTTATCTCCATCAGGCCTGATCAGAATATTGACTTTGGCCACATCAATGTCATAGAGCTTCTCCACAGCCTGTTTGATCTGGTGCTTGTTAGCCTTGACATCCACAATGAAAACAAGTGTGTTGTTGTCTTCTATTTTCTTCATAGCTGACTGGGTAGTCAGGGGGGACTTGATGATGGCATAGTGATCACACTTGTTGCTCCTGGGGATGCTCTTCCGAGGATATTTGGGTTGCCTTTGGAGATGCAGTGTCTTGGACCCTCGGAATGTAGGTGACATCTGGATCTTTTCTGTGTGACTGTAGATGCCTTTCAGCATGCTTTCTTGGCCTTCAAATCTTTTGTTTTGGCTTTGCCTTTGGGAGGGGCACCTTCTTCACCTTAGTCGCCATCTTCATGAAAGGGATTTCCGAGGTTCATTTCCAGGGGTTTATAGAGTCAAGTTACCTCAGTCTTTTATTTCTGACAAAAAATAAAAAATAAAAAACCAAACCAAACAAACAAAAAACCGAATAACTTAACTTTTGTACATTGATAGGTTTGTGGTTATTGTTGTTCAGGATTTTTGTATCTATGTCCATGGATGAGATTGACCTGGAATTTTTTCTTTTTTGTGACAGATCTCATATCAAGATATTTTAACATCATAAAATGAGGTGAGGAGTTTTATTTCTATTCCCTGAAAATAGTTATCTAAGGATTGAGGTTATTGTTTAAGTCATCATTATCCTTATTGATTTTTTTCTGCTTTATCTATCAATCATTGAGGTAATTATGATACTCTTTCACTAAGATGGGATTTTTTTCCTCTTGTTGAGTTAGTATGTTTTACATATATAGTGAGTATTGAACATGTGGCTTTATTCTTAATTAATTATATTGTGCTTTTTATTTATTACACTTTGAGTATTTGCTAAAATATCCCTATAAAAATTTGGTGGGCACAGCACTTTTTTTTGAGAGAGAGAGAGAGCAGGGGAGGGACAAAAGGAGAGGGAGAGAGAGGATCCCAAGCAGGCCCCACACCCAGCAGAAGCCTGATGTGGGGCTTAATCTCATGACACTGAGATCATGACCTGAGCTGAAATCAAGAGTTAGTCATTTAACTGACTGATCCACCCAGGTGCCCCAGCACTATTCTTTTTGAAACAGTTCTTAAATTCTGCTTTAATTCCTTTAAAGGATATAATCAGTTTTCCTCCTTTATCTTGAGTCAATTTTGTAAGTTACATTTCTCTAGGAATTCATCTACTTCATATAAGTTTTCAAATTTATTGTATAAAGTTATTTATATGAAAAACTAATAAATATTTATTGAAGATATATTATGAATATGTACTATACTTTTGTGTTCTAGATTCTATTTTTTAAGTTTTTTAACAGCTTTTTTGAGATGTAATTAACAAACTGCACATATAAAAGTGTAAAATTTTTTTTCAATTTGGTAACTTTTACACTTGCAAACATCCCTGAGACCATCACCACAATCAAGATAGTGAACATTATCCATTACCCCAGAAGTTTTTTCATGTTCCTTTATAATCCTTTCAGAGTATTCCACCCAGTGCCCGTGAATTAAGAGATTTTTTTCTAAACCAGCTAGTGGTAACAGGCACTACACCTTTGTGAGCTCTAGGCACTCTTTCCTTAAATGCCTTCAGATGTTCCTTTCTCTGGCCCCAGGTGGTTTCCTCACACGCATGTGCAGACATCCTAGGTTCTCTCTCTGTGAGGCTCTCTCGAGTCAGAGACTCTGTCCTGCAAACCCTAGCTTCTTTGGTCTCTTGGGACTCTCAGCTCTGTATTCTGGAAGAATCAACTCAGCAACTGAGGGAATCTGCCGTGCTCCACCTTGATTCCCCCTCCCTCCATCATGGCCTGGAAACTCTCAAGATAGTAAGTTGGGGCTATCACAGGACTCTCCTCATTTCTGTCATTTGTCATCTCTGTTCAGTCCCTTTTTTCTGTCTCTTAGGGACCACTGCCCTTTGTTCTTTGATGTCCAGTGTCTTGAAAACTGTTTTTTTTTTCATATGTTTTGTCTGTTTTTTTGCTTGTTTTAGGAAGGATGATAAATCTGGTCCCTGTTACTCCATCTTGGCCAGAGTGGAATATCCTTTTATGTTTTTAATATCTACAGCATCTTGTTTCCTTTTTCAATTCTTTTATTTTTCCTCTTTTCTCCCCTTGATTAAACTTGCCAGAGGTTTATCTAATTAGTCATTTTAAGGAACCAACTCTTGCTTCCTGACCTTTCCTTTTACGTGTATATTTTTCATTTCATTAATTTCCATTTTTTCTAACTTAGATTATAATATCAAGTCCTCATTTTCTTTTGTAAGCATTTAAGACAATAATCAGTAACACTTTAGCTGCATCTCATAAAGTTTGCTCTATACTGTTTTCTTTGTTCAATTCTAAAGAATTTAAAAATTTTATCATAATTTTTTTCTTTGACTCATGAATTTTTAGAAATATTTTAATAGATTTTTACTTTCTTTTTATTATTAATTTCCAACTTAATTACATTGTAGCCAGAGAAATTTATCTTTGAGATATAGTTGATAGACAATAAACTGTACATATTTAAAGTACATAATTTGACAAGTTGTAGCATATATAAACACTCATGACACCATTACCACAATCAAGATAATTAAGTTATCCATCACTCAGAAGATTCCTGATGTTCCTTTGTTCTTTGATCAGGCTTCTAATAGACCAGGCTGAATAAAAGAATTTTTTCTTTTCTTTTTTTTTAAAGATTTTATTTATTTATTTGACAGAGAGAGACACAACGAGAGAGGGAACACAAGCAGGGGGAGTGGGTGAGGGAGAAGCAGGCTTCCCGCCGAGGAGGGAGCCCGATGCAGGGCTCGATCCCAGGACCCTGGGATCATGATCTGAACTAAAGGTAGACGCTTAACGACTGAGCCACCCAGGCGCCCC
Source organism: Halichoerus grypus (assembly GCF_964656455.1). Taxonomy (NCBI): domain Eukaryota; kingdom Metazoa; phylum Chordata; class Mammalia; order Carnivora; family Phocidae; genus Halichoerus; species Halichoerus grypus. The sequence continues at coordinate 156,426,810 of NC_135715.1, read as the reverse complement.
AACAGAATTTTTTTCTTATCAAACTTTGTTTTAATGAGTCTCAAAATTCTGTGAAAGATTTTAGGTCAAGTTGTTTCCATTAAAAATTACTGATTGTTTTAAAATTGCCACACACAGAAACAAATAGCCCACAAAACATTCTGATGCACACAAAAGTTGAAGAAGCACTATTCTAGAGAGAGTATCTATATGTTAGTTAGACTTCCTTTCTCCTACAGAGGATTACATAAACTCACAGTTCAAGGGTGGCTGAGACCCATGCTCAGTTTTTCTCTCGAGTTCTGTTTTGTTCCACAATGTCTTCTCCACTGAGCTCTTCAGCTGACAGATTATTGTGTCTTAAAGTTTCATAGTCCTTGTTGCTAATGCTTACTGCTGGGGGTTCACAGACTTTAGCAGAGAGCTATTGCTACATTTTCTCTTTTTCCTCAATTTTATGTTGCTTTCTGCTTTTCACTTCTGTTATCTCCATTTCCCCCTTTTGTCTATTTTTCTTTCCAGATTTTTCCTGAGCACACTGTGCTCTGCATGACACACTGTCCTAAACACCACCTTTTCCTCTCATAACAGGACAGACTATTTTTTAAAGATTTTATTTTTTTTTTATTCATAAGAGACAGGGAGCAAGAGAGGCAGAGGGAGAAGCAGGCTTCCCACTGAGCAGGGAGCCCGATGCGGGACTCAATCCCAGGACCCTGGGATCATGACCTGAGCCGAAGGCAGACGCTTAACCATCTGAGTCACCCAGGCGCCCAACAGGATGGACTATTAATTACTCTTCAGGAAACTATAATTTTGGCACAAGAGTACTGGCTTCTTGGTGGTGCCAAAAGGGAGATACTTCCACTTGTAAGCAATTCCTAAAAATATTTTTGTATACTTTCTTTTTCCTGAGAAGAATCATTGGATTCCTCCCTAAACTAAAATATTTTGAGGACAGGACTTGTGCTATGAAAAGTGACAGTCCTCCAAGGCAAACACCCCTTTTCAAAAAAATTGTGGTAAAATACATATAACATAAAATTTACCATTTTAACTTTTTTTTTTTTAGTGTACAGTTCAGTGGCACTAAGTACATTCATATTGTTGTGCAATCATCACCACCATTCATCTCCAGAACTCTTCCTCCTGCAAAACAAAAACTCAGTACTCATTAAAAAATAATTCCCTACTCTTCCCACCAGCCCCTGGCAACCACCATTCTATTTTCTGTCTCTATGAATTTGACTACTCTAGGTACCTCATGTAAATGGAATCATGCAGTATTTATCTTTTTGTGACTAGGTAATTTCACTTAATGTCCTCAAGATTCATCTATGTTGTAGCATGTGTCAGAATTTTCTTCCTTTTTCAGGCTCTGAATAATATTCAACACTAATAAGTGGAATGCTCTATAGCTGACCTAACTACAAGTATATTTTCAGTTTCCCTGTTCTTGTCTCTCTGCCAGCACCCACGAGCAATCATCTTCATTTTGTTACTTAGACTCTTGTTCTCTCTTTTCTTTCGTTCAGACTTAGAGTCTCTGGTTGTTGTCTTAGTTCCTGATTTTATTCTGCTCCTCACTCTGCTTCCATTGACTAAACTCTGGCAACTTGTCACCTCCTCAGTTTCTGACCTCAATGTAGTCACTACATTTTGGATTCTTTTCACTGACTGCTCACCAGTTCTGAGAAAGAAGGAGGATCCATCATCCTCCATCCCACTAGGCATCAGAGTAAGTCAAGATTACTGGGGTAGGAACTGTTGTGTTAGACCGAACAGACATGGCACCAGCACATACCCATGGCATGTGACCCCCACCACAAGACACAGGAGAAGAAATAATGGGTGGAAAATCAAGCTAACTCTCCTCAGACAGACTCTGCTGGCTCTATCTCTCTCAAAGAACCAAATGGGTATTGTCATGCTGAACCTCTCAGAGGAGAGAGAGTTCCTTGAGCCTTTATAATGTAACTCAGTAGATTGAGGGTTTTGAGACAGACCTGGGAACTTTCTGTGTACCCAACTTGGCATTGGCTTATGCAACATCCAGCAAGTGACCCTGAAATCTTCCCATCTGTTTCATTTCTTGGGGGCTTTGAAGCAGTGCTTTAGCAGCATGCCAAAGCAGACTGCCTAGAAGAGAGGCCTATGAAACATGACAGCAGCTGGAGGTCTGCAGTAGGGCCTTGTGGTAGCAGAGGGAAGTGTCACACAGCTTTAGGAAGAGCCACTGAACAGAAAAACAGAAACATGCTGAACAGCTGCATCAGACCATAGGTGTGACAGGGGTTCAAAATCAACTGTCCACAGAAATTCTTTGTCTTCACTGAAATGTGCTTCCCTTGGAGGGATTCCTTAGTCCTTAAAAACAAAAGCACGCAAAAAAAAACCTTCTACCATCTTTCTGCTGGCTGTAAGTGTACTAATCTCTCCTCTTGAGAACTTCCCACCTTCTTTTATTAAGTCAGTACTTCTGAATGTCAGTTTTGAGCCATAAATCATGTTAGCCTCTTTGACAGATAGAAAGATGATGGTCCTTGTGTTCAATAAACTTTCATCTTTCCTTTTTCTTTCCCTTCTGGTACCAGGATGGGCTCTTTAACTTTACTGGGGGCAAGTGCTAGTTTTTCTAAATAGCCAAATGCTGTGAAGCTCTTGGTAATAATAGCTACTTTTTTTTAAGTGCCTATTACATATCAGGCACTTTACACAGATATCGATAATCTTCCCAGAGATCACTAGGGTAGAATTATTCTTCCTATTTTGAAGATAAGGAAACCAAGACTCAAATTAAATAATTGTCCAAATCATAAAAGTAGTGAGTTAGAGGTAAAAACTGAAACAGTTCTTATATTATGCTATTAGTTGAGAAAAGTTCATTTTGGAGTTGGAACTCCTTGGAAACTCACTCTGCTATTTACCAAGTCATAGGTAATTCAACATTAAAAAGCTAATTAATCAATAAAAATAAGATGCCCATAACAATTCTTTTTAGAAATGTCAATTTGCTTCTACCATCATCCTCCTTTTATGGAGATTGTGTCTTAAACAGGCATTTGTCCCTCAAATACAATAGAAACCCTCTGCTAACCCTGTTTTTAGCATAAAAAAAGTTTAAACCTAATTTGGGTTTTTTTTAGTGGTCTAGCACCAGAATTAGGGAAGACACACATTAATAATTTTGTAGGTGAGACACTCATGTGATAATAAAGGCAACTGTAGAACATTGTGTAGGCTTGGCTTTCTGATACCATTTTATAAATGTTCTACCATATGAGTAACTATTATTTTGGTCCCTAGCCCTTTAAGAGGAAACTTAAGATTCTTACAAATTAACAAAATTCCCGCAAACAAATAAACAAAAATTAACAAAATTTATTTTGCCTAAAAGTTCTTAGAGATATTTCCTTTATCTGTATATGTTTGAATATGTTTAATAAAATGTATTAGTTATTTAAAATGGATCTATTAATAAAATTAGTCATAATACTACCTGAGATAATGTCACAATATTTCTTATTTATGTACAGTGATACTAAATAGAACTCTGGTTAAATTGACACACACTTAGCTAAAGTTTGAATTACACATAAAGCCTAAGTTTGTCTGCTATCTCACTGTTAATCACATTTCTTGAAAAATGTCTGAGTTTGGAAAATCAGAAAATCCATGATGGCTAATGTTAACATTCACAGATACAGAAATTTGAGTCTGGAATATTGAATAAGGGATCTCCTAGTACAGGGGTAAGCACCCTATGGATAACAGGTCAAATCTGGCCTGCTGTCTATTTTCATAAATAATGTTTTATTGGAATACAACCACACTTATTTGTTTACCTATTGTCTATAATGCCTTTCATATTACAACAGCAGAGTTGAGTAGTTGTAACAGAGATGTTATGACTCACAAGGCTGAAATATTTATTATCTGGTCCTTTACAAAAAGTTTGCTAACTCCTCATTTAGTTCAATCTTCTCAATATGTAGATAACTACCTATTTCTTTCTTTTTTCTTTTTTTTAAGATTGATTCATTTGAGAGAGAGAGACAGACAGAGAGAGTGAGTGCGGGGAGGGGCAGAGGGAGAGAATCTTCGAGCAGACTCCCTGACACAGAGCTCAATCCCAGGACCCAGAGATCATGACCTAAGCCGAAATCAAGAGTCGGACACTCAACCGACTGAGCCACCTAGGTTCCCCAGTAAGGACCTATTTCCAGATCCTTTGATATTTTCATAGATCTTAGTAAGTGTCGTGCTTTGTTAAATATATGAATGTGTTCTTTAGCCAAAACTCACCATCTTTTCCTACATGCCTTACCATTCTCAAGACAAGTACATATTTGTCGCACATATTATTGATATTTTCTTTTACCAGAAAGTCTTTTGTGTTAGCTAATTTTCTGAATATTTTATTCTCACATCTTTTTCAAAACCTTTTTCAAATATTAAGAGTTGTTTTACAATAAATAATCTATCTTGGCTATTAGTCTTTACAATGGAAATATGTTTAAATATCACAAGTTTTGCATTTCATAGTAAAAGGCCCAAAGGTAGCAAAAACCTTTAATTAAAGTATTGAGTATTACAGGCATATTGCAGAGACATATTGAGGGTTCAGTTCCAAACCAGTAAAGCAAATAATGCAATTAAGCAAGTCAAATGAATTTTTTGGCTTCCCAGTGCATATAAAAGTTATGTTTATAACATACTGCAGTATATTAAGTGTACAATAGCATTATATCTAAAAAATGTGCATACGTTAATTTTAAAATATTGTTTGAAATGCTGAGCATCATCTGAGCTTTCAGCAAGTCATCATGTTTTTGCTGGTGGAAGGTCTTGCCATGATGTTGGTGGCTGCTGACTGATCAGGGTGGTAGTTATTGAAGGTTGGGGTGGCAGTGGCAGTTTCTTAAAATAAGATAAAAGTGAAGTTTATCACATCAATTGACTCTTCCTTTCATGAACGATTTCTCTGTAGTATGCAATGCTATTTGGTAGCATTTTACCCACTTCTCAAGTTTTATCATCAGATTGCAAATCAGTCCCATCTTCAGGTTCCACTTCTAATTCTAGTTCTCTTGCCATTTCCACCACATCTACAGTAATTTCCTCCACTAAAGTCTTGAACCCCCCAAAGTCATCCATGAGAGTTGGAATCAACTTCTTCCAAACCCCTGCAATTGTTGACATTTTAACCTCTTCCCATGAATCATGAATGTCCTTAATGGCATCTAGAATGGTGAGTCCTTTCCAAAAGGTTTTCCATTTATTTTGCCCAGATCCATCAGAGAAATCACTATCTATGGCAGCTATAGCCTTATGAAATGTATTTCCTTGACCCAAGGGCTGCAGAATAGATGTTGTGTTCGTAGGCATGAAAACATTAATCTTATTGTACATCTCTATCAGAGCTCTTGGGAGACCAAGTACATTGCCAATGAGCAGTAATATTTTGAAAGGAATCCTTTTTTCTGAACAGTAGGTCTCAACATGGGCTTAAAATATCCAGTAAGCCATGTTATAAACAGATGTGTTGTCATCAAGCTTTGTTGTTCCATTTATAGAGCACAGGCACAGTAGATTTGGTGTAAATCTTAAAGACCTTCAGATTTTCAAAAAGGTCAATGAGCATTGGCTTCAACTTAAAATCATCAGTTGCATTAGCCCCTAACAGGAGAGTCAGCCTGTCCTTTGAAACTTTGAAGCTAGTATCTAACTATGAAAGTCCCAGATGGCATCTTCTTCCTATTGAAGGCTGTTTTGTCTACATTGAAAATCTGTTGTTTAGTGTGGCCACCTTGATTAATTATCTTTGCTGGATCTTCTGGACAATTTGCGCAGTTTCTACATCAGCTCTTGCTGCTTCACTTTGCCCTTTTAAGTCCTAGAGATGGCTTAAAACCTCGTGAAGTAACCTCTGCTAGCTTCAAATTTCTTACTCAGCTTCCTCACCTCTCTCAGCCTTCATAAAATTGAAGAGAATTAGGGTCTTACTCTAGATGAGGCTTTGGCTTAAGGGAATGTTGTGGCTGGTTTGATCTTCTATCCAGACCACTAAAACTTTGTCCATGTCAGCAATAAAGCTATTTTGCTTTCTTATCATTCATGTTTTCACTGGAGTAGTACTTTTATTTTCCTTCAAGAACTTTTCCTTTGGGTTTGCAATTTGGCTAACCAGCCCATGAGGCTTAGCTTTTGACCTCCCTCAGCTTTCAACATGCCTTCTTCACTAAGCTTAATCATTTCTAGCTTTTGATTTAAAGTGAATGACGTGTGACTCTTCCTTTCACTTGAATACTTAGAGGCCATTATAGTGCTATTAATGGACCTAATTTCAATATTCTTTGTCTCAGGGAAAAGAGAGGTCCTAGAGGGAAAGGGACGGACGGACATGGCTGGTTGGTAAAGCAGTCAGAACATGCACATTTAGGGGCACCTGGGTGGCTCAGTTGTTAAGACTTTGGCTCAGGTCATGATCCTCGAGCCTCCGTGGGAAGGCTGCTTCTCCCTCCCCTACTCCCCCTGCTTGTGTTCCTTCTCTCGCTGTGTCTCTCTCTGTCAAATAAATAAATAAAATCTTTTAAAAAAAAAAAAGAACATGCACATTTATCAACTTTGCCATCTTATATGGTTGTAGTTTGTGGTGCCCCAAAACAATTGCAATAGTAACATCAAACTAATCACAGATCACTATAACAAATATAATAATAATGAAAAGGTTTGAAATATTGCGAGAATTACCGAAATGTGACACACAGACATAAAGTGAACAAATGTTTAGAAAAATAGTGCTGATAGACTTGCTCGATGCAGGATTGCCGCAAACCTTTAATTTGCAAAAAACACGTCTGTGAAGCAAGATAAAGTGAAGCATAATAAAACAAGGTATGCCTGTACTGAAGAAATAAAAAACGTTTATTCAAGAAGACATTGAATATCTCCAATACAAGGTCCTATACTGGGCCTACATATGAAAAATGACCAAGACCTCTTACAGCTTGTGCCTTTGAAAAGCTATAATCCTTTGGGGGAAAACAGACATACAAGCAGAAAATGGATATAAGGAAGACCCCAAATAATGATTACATTATTCATTCTTTCCCATTAGAGTTATCTGAATTTCAGTATCTGAACATATTAATATCCATCTAAATCTTCAACTGTACTTCCACTGAAGCAAATTTCTATTGCGCACTTCACCCTGAAGAGAATCTTCTGGCTTTAACTACATTTTTAAAATATAGGAATACTGGATTTTTTTCCCAGCTTTATTGAAATATAATTGACACATAACATTTTGTAAGTTTAGGGTATATAGTGTGTTGATTTGAGAGGAATACTGCTTTTATAAAACACATCGCATCACTAGGTAATATAATAATGCTAAAGCAAGCTTTTGTTGTCTGTAGTTGTTTTTATCAGGATAATGATTTTATTCATGGTAGATACAAATCTGTGGAACAAACCAACAATGTTATAATGGTAGTTTGCTCTATTGAATGGTAATCCAATTATTTTCCCTGGACTCCTATTTTTTTCATACTGTCCCCTCTCTCCTTATTTCTTTAAATAAAACATTTCATTCTAGAAGTTTTTGTCCTTTTCTTATAAATTCCCATTACTTTCTTATATTATTCCCAAGAAATGTTAAATCTGAGATTCAGTAATTTAAACACTTGACAGTTTTAAGGTTAAAACACACTAGGTTATTCAACGAATATACATAGTGCTTTATATTCAAAAGGTATTCTTTATCCTTGTGGATGAGTTTAATTCTCTCTATAAGAAAACCAACATAACCCAAAAGATTTTGCCTGGTTTTAATAGTGAGAGACAGCACAAACAGAATTGAAAATCTGGATTGCAAGGCCGAGGTTATGTTGCCTTTCATTTTACAGTGATGGAGACTGAACTGGTGAAAAAAGGGTAATCAGTTTGAAAATCCTTATTTTGTTTTTGATGATCTACTTTCTGTTTCCTTGGAAACAGAGCTGGCAGCCAGAATTGCTGGCATTATGTTTTCTTTTCTTTTTAGGCTTTGAAACATCCAAGGGAAGGTGAGGTTTTATGGCTATAATCCGTAGAATCTGACTTAATTTCAAATAAATTAAAAAACATTTATTGAATGCCTACTACATATAAGGTATAGGAGGTAAAACTAACAAGTTTGAGAAAGAGCTTTAAACCAATTGAGTGGAATAAATTTTAGCTTCTAAGAGCCAGTCTATTATATATTTGGGTCTTGGTTGTGTTTTGTTTTAAGAAAAAGAGGGAGGAAATAGACCTTATTAGAAAAAAACCCTATAGTATGAGAGTAATATATTGAGACCAGTTAGTGAAATTAATTTTAGAAAACAACTAGATTCCCACACCAGACAGCATGATTCTGTCTTCCTGTGTACAAAAGCTGGATAACATGAGGGTGGTTACTATTGAGAAAACAGTTTTTGCTTCCAGGAAATTAAACAAACAAAAACTAAAGGGAACTTAAATAAACCTAAAATGTTTTCTGAGAAACTGATGTATTAATGAATTTACTAAATATTCAGTTGAGGGGTGACTGTCAAATGATTATAATATGGTCTCTTCCTTTATGAAAGTTTGCATTAATTTAAGTTTTAAAAGACTTAATTCAATTAAAATATCATAAACTTTCAGAAATCAATTGTCAAATACCTTCACTTTACATATGAAAAAACTGAGGCCTAAGGAGATGGAGACACTTGCCCTAAATCATACCTGGGTGGCAGAACTGGAAGTTCTAGAACTGAGATTTCTTGATTACCAGTGTTCTTTAGTGCTCTATTAATAATAAAATTCATTGAGGTTTCATTTTGCAAATATTTTAATTTTACACAATTCTTAGCAACTCATCTATTGTTTAAACACAAGATACCCACTATAAGAAATAAAAATACTATATGAACATATATCCAAATGAAAGAACCAACAAATGTGACCTTAACAGTTACATTTAAGTTCTGAGTGAACTATGAAGCTATATGCCCTTCAGAAAGTGTCAGAAGTAGACTTTATTAGAATGATCAAAAAGCCCCTTATTACTTTGAATTGTGGGAAGCCCACCTTCTTAATTCTTCTAATCACAGCATCTAGCCATCTATTAACTCAATCACTCAGTAATTCAATGAGTACTCTTTGAGCCCCTATTATATTATGTATATAAATCATTTTTGTCTGGGATCCTTTTCCCCCTAAACAGTTAAATAGTTCCTCTTTTGCCCTCTAATGTGTTCATATCTCTGTAACACTTACCATACTATAGTACAATTATATTATGTACTTACTTTTAGACTCCTTGATATCAGTGACTCATTTATCTCTTACAAATCAGATTCAGTGGTCTCATTTAACTCTTTTTCCTAATCTCTGTTGTGGAGCTTGGCACATATAGTCAAATAAATGTCTCATCACTACATAATATCTATTTTTATTTTTCCCTTGATAAGAGAGACACAGGAAAGCAAGAGATCTATGTTAGCTGAGAAGACCAGGAAAATTGGAGAGCAGGAGTGTGAAACACTGTTAACTAGGTTCTCACTATTGACCACCTCTTGCTGACTGCCAAGGTCAGTTCTTTTTTTTTTTTTTTAAGATTTTTAAAATTTATTTATTTCAGAGAGTGAGAGAGGAGGGGGAGGAGCAGAGGGACACACAAGCAGATGCCACACAGAGACCGGTCCCATGACCCCAAGACAATGACCTGAGCGGTAACCAAGAACCAACTGAGCTACCCAGTACCCCCTGCCAAGTTCATTTCTTAAAACAGTAATTCCCAAGTATTTCCACCCTCTTTAAGCATCACCTCGCTCCAATCCCTCATTTCCACCCAGTGGGTTTTGTTCCTACCTAAAGATTAAGATCATCCAGTGAGAGTTTCCTCATCTTAATCCTCTCCATCTCAGTATTTTCTTTCTTCTCATGTTTCTTCATATTTTCTTCTTCTTAAGGTATATTTCTCCTTCTCCTCTTCATTTAAGATCATTCTTTTTTTTTTTCCCCTCGGAGTGGGGAAAGGGCAGAGGGAGAGGGAGAGAGAGAGTATTAAGCAAGCTCCACACCCGTTGTGGAGTCTGATGTGGGGCTTGATCTCATAACCCTGAGATCATGACCTGAGCCAAAATCAAAAGTTGGATGAGCGACCAACTTAGGCGCCCCTAAGATCATTCTTTACTAGCTCTTATTTATCCACTTAAAAATGTATTTTGGGGGATGCCTCGGTGGCTCAGTTGTTAAGCGTCTGCCTTTGGCTCAGGTCATGATCCTAGGACCCTGGGATCGAGCCCTGCACTGGGCTCCCTGCTCTGTGGGGAGCCTGCTTCTCCCACTCCCACTCCCCCTGCTTGTGTTCCCTCTCGCACTGTCTCTCTCCCTCTCAAATAAATAAATAAAATCTTAAAAAAAATAAAAAAATAAAACACCAACTATTAAAAAAAAATGTATTTTGGTGTCTTTCCAGCCTAAAAAATTTTTAGTGAACATACTACTTAAACTACTTTCATATATATGTGAAAAGGCAGGGAGAATTGCCTGTATTTATAGCCTCCATTTTCTTCTACTAATTTTTTCTTAAAATACTTTAATCTGCTTTTTCTCCTCACTACTCAAGTGAAATAACATTCTTGAAGTGGGTTTCCTTTATGATTTAAAATTTGTACAAGGAGTGCTAGGTAATAATACCCAAAAAACTAATTTAAAAGAAACTTGTCACCTACACCCTTTATCTGCTCTCATTCTAAACACACAGAAATTGTAGATATTTTACTACATTATTGAACCCTATAGAAAGAAATGAAAACCTTTAAATTCTATAGAGAGAAATCCATAACAGTGTGGAACCTCTGTAGCTCATAGTGATCACTGAATAGGATTAAAAATAATAATAATAATAAAAACCCAGCATCCCAGACCACATAATTTGTGGGGGTGATTCCAATTATCTATACTGCTTTCATTATGCAAAAACTGAAAAAAAAAAAAAAGCCAAGAAATTAATGTAAGTGGTCCCAGCCACAGAAATGTCTCTACAACCTAGGAGAGGCACATGACGCTGTAGTATATAATTCAGGCTAAGGATGAGTTTACAAACCAAAAGTACAAAGCAGTTGAGGAGATCTGACATCATGAAAGACAGCATTTACTATACATGGGAGAAATAACAATCAGGAATTCTAGATAATACATAAATGGTCTTTAGAATGAAGATGTTTAAAATATGTTTAAAGAGATTTTAAAAATACAAATGAATTCCATAAGGTAAGAGTAAAACATTATGAGATAAAAAGGACAGATGAATTTGAATAAAAAAATAGAAATTTTAGACATAAAAAACATAATAATTGAAATAAGACACTTCTCAAGTGTATAGGATAAATAAACATTTAAGACCATGAATTGGGTGAACTAGATCACACGGGATAAAGAATGAGAGGCCAGGTGAGTAGGAGAAAACCCAGTGGAAAATAGCGTTAGGACAACAGAGAACAATGTTTTAAGTAAGTGGCAGAAAGATCAAGTATAACTGAAAAGTGTCATTTGGATTTGGTAATTAGGTCAGTAGTTACCTTTGCAAGAGCAGTTGCCTTGGAGTGATGGTGAGGGAGACAAAAATTATGGCGTATTGAGGCATGGATGGGAGGTGAGGAATTGGATATAAGTAGGAACCTTGACTGAAATAAGGCAAGAGCTACAGGTGATAGTTGCAGGGAGGATTTTTCTTTTTTTGAAATTAATGAGATTTAAGCATATTTACATGCTTTGGGAGAGGGAGGATAGGCTGGTAAAGACTGACAGAGACTTTAACTTGATAGAACTAATTTCCTGAAGAAAAAGGAGCAGAGGATGGGAACTAAAACACAACTAAAGGGATTTGCTTTTGATATCTTCTAGGACAGCAAAGTACCACGCCAGGTATTGTCCAAGCATTTTATTTATTTTTTATTTTTATTTTTTTTTAACATTTTATTTATTCATTTGAGAGAGAGCAAGAGAGCAGGGGAAGGGGCAGAGGGAGAGGGAGAAGCGGATTCCCTGCTGAACAGGAAGCCTGATGCAGGCGTCCCTCCCAGCACCCTGGGGTCATGACCTGAACCGAAGGCAGACGCTTAACCAACTGAGCCACCCAGGCGTCCCTGTTCCAAGCATTTTAGATGTGTTAACTGAACTGGATGAAGATAATGAACTTGAGAATGAAGAGTTGAAGAATGTTCATCTGAAAATCAAAATGATCTTTATGAAGATACAATTATGTACTAATAATTTGCTAAAAGAGAAGAGATGGTGCAAGGAGCTTAAAAAGTGGTGGTTTGAAGACTAGGAGAGGAAGTTGACCAGAAACATATAAAAGTATTTCTAAACAGTAATTCAAATGATTGTGGCATTTTCTCCAGCAGTGCTCAGATATACTGGTGTCAGAGCTCAGAGACAGACTATATTGACCCATGGTTGAAAGTCTGTAAGCAGACTAGGATGGAAAGACAAGAGTTCAGGAAGTTGACAGCACTGGCAGAGGGTGGTTAAGTGATGCTCACTAGGGTTAGGTTAGATATGAAAGGAAGTGAAGCCAGGAGGGGGATAATGATGGGTATGTAAAAAGAAAGTAAAAAAGTAGAAATAGAAAGATTCAAACATAAAAAGTCCATTGACTATCCCACTCCTTTCTGAGGCAGCAATTTGCCACAACTCATGAAGGCCACCAGAAGAGTAAGTTCTGTCATCTTCAAGTTCAGGGTTTTCTCCATGTAGCAGTATAGTCTACTGACCAGCATCACTGGCATCACCTAGAAGCTTGTTAGAAATGGAGAATCTGAAGCCCCACTCCAGAAATACTGAATCAGAATCTGCTTCTTAACAGATCTGCAAGTGATTCTTATCATATTAAAGAAGCACTGAGATAAGAGTGTAGATTCACCCTTGGTTTATGTGTGTTGGTCATGATATGCTAGGAGAAGCAACAGGCAGACATTCTGAGCTCCCAGACTCAATGAATTTATTACCTTTTTAATGTATAACTTAAATCCTTTTCCAAATGATTTGTCATCCTGCACACTAACTTGTCCCTAGTTCCATCCCACACCCCAGGTGCTCTTATATCTGAATATCACGGGTTTGCACAGGAAACCATAAGCTTCCTTTCAGTTTTAAAATTCTTTGATTTTATCATAGCCAAACATCCTCTCCATAGAAAAAACACATGAAAATCAGTAAAACTGAAATGAAGTGAAATGAAATTTAGTCAGTGAGAAAAGTAATTCTAAGGAAAATTTTGCAATTAGTCACACACACACCCCATCTGCTCTTGGGTCAGCTTTCAAGAATGATACACTGTCTTTCTTCTCATAACATTCCAGTGTTTTGAAGTCGCTTGAACTGCTTTTTCTCCTCTCCTTTGTGCAAAACCAAACCGAAATTCTTCTAAATGAATTAAGTCACTTGAGAGTCTGAGTGGAAGCTCGAGCGAAATTGCCTCCTCACATTAATGTGGAACCAGTTTCCGAGGAGGTATTCTGGAGAGCAAGACAGGACAGCGTCAAACTGGTCACCCAGATAACTGTTGGAAGCGTCAGTGTTAATGGAAATTTTAATATAGTTTTTTAAAGACTAGCAATGCTTTTTGTGATTCAGGCTTTCATCTTACACCAGGAACTGAATGTTGCCGACCTGCTAGTGATTTTTTTTTATGTGCCGGTGCTTTTAAGCGCTGTTACCTATGGGGCAACGTCTGCGGTCAAAGAGGAAGAAAAAAACCATTTGTTCCCTCTTCAAGCTAACTGGCCCAGAGGGCAGTGGATGTACTCTATTACTGCTAGCAGAAACGAAATTGCAGAGGCCTGAGGCATTTCAAAAATGAACGGGAAGGGTTTTTAAACTGCGCAGGGAGAGATGTTTGCGACGTGACAGCGGAGAGCCCCAAGCGCTGATGGCCTCCCTCTCGCGCTGGGTCAGCTCCCCACCAGTAATCGCCTCTCCCTCTCCAGGTTAACCCACCCCCTACCCACCCTCCCCCACCCCTTCCCTCCCCTCGCCCCCAAGGCACCCGCGCCCTCCTCTTCTTTCCCTCCGCCTGCCTTTCATAGCGTTTCCCTACCTCCTTCCTTCTTTTCCTTCTCCTCGCCCCCTTCCTTTTCCCCCCTCGATCTCTCTCGCAGCCCACCCCGCTTTCTCCCTTTCTCTTTTCCCTCAGATTCGCGCTTCCACTGCAAACGCCGCCTCTTCTCTCATCTAGACGCCAAGCGGGAGGCGCAGCAGGCCGACTGCGCGCAGGCGCACTGCGCGGCGGGCACGCGGGCAGGCTGGGCGTCTACGCAGGCGCGCGCTGCTCTGGCTTGGTTCTGGCGCTGGCCGCTAGGCGTTCTTCGGCTGATTCAGTCAGGACTTGGGGCCGCGCGCCGGCGGGGGCACCATGTTTCTTCAGTCAGTCAGTCTCTGGAACCTGGCGTTTTATGCCCTTATGGTTTTCATGGCGACCCTGGGGCTGTGGGACGTCTTCTTCGGCTTCGAGGAGAACAAGTGCAGTATGAGCTATATGTTTGAGTACCCGGAGTATCAGGTGAGGTTCGGCTGTCTCTCACCTGGGCGCTCCGAGACTCGGGCCCCTCCTGCAGGTTTCTCCCCACTTTGGCTCCCGCGCCTTTCTGGCCCCCTATGCCAACCTCGTCTCTGTTTTTTTCGCTCCGGAAGACACTGCAGACCCCCCCCCCCCTTTGTGTCCTCTCAACAGTGGGGTGTCTGGTTACCTAAAGCATCCTCCCGGCCCCCCTCGTAGTTGCTCCCTTGTCCCTCCTCCCCCTTCCCGGTCCCAAATCCCAGGTACAGATTCTTTTGACTGCACGGGCCCACCCCCACCCCCCATTCCTAGAGACGCAACTTCAGACCCTCTCCCTAAACCCAAACCACATTTTCCCTGCGTTCTTGTCTTAACAGGTGCCGCTGGACCCCCCTTTGCTTTCCACGCGCCTAAATTCTCACCATCCCGCGCAGTGATTTGCACGTCAGCTTTTGCCTTTCTAGAAAGGGTCTGAGCTTCTGCAGAGTGTGTAATGGCTAGATCCCAAGACTGCCTTTGCGACTCCAGGGTTTTACTCCTGTGTGAAAGGTTAAACCTGATTAAGTAATTAAATGGAAAACTATTGAGTTTTCCTCCTGTAAAGTTGGCGGAGCCTCCGGTTTTGTAGGTTATGGGTCCATGCGTGTACATACAAGCCTGTGTTTATGCATGTCGTCTCTTAGCAGTTGCATATAAAATCTATTTCATAGTGTTTTTGTTTTCTCACTGTTTGCAATTTAAGAGAGACCCGGCCTTCCTGGCGCGCGTACTCGCTCTCTGCCCCCCACCTGTTCAGTTCCATTTTGAGTATTTTCAATCACAGTTGCTTCCTCAGGTCAACATAGTAGAATCTATCATTTCATTCATGACCAGCTGTGGTGATAAATTACACAACTGTCCAAAGAAATTTCTCCTGAATGATTCTTTTATTTCTAAACGCATCTCCCAATTATGGAATACATGTTATAATGGTGACTCCCTACCATAAAAAGCATATGTACTATAATATATTACTGATGAAACGCATTTTAAGTATACTTTTAAAACCATAGCAGATTTTTTTTTAAGGTGAAGAATGCAGATCGTGATTGCCTCTGTGTACAGGTCATTATGGAGGAGCATATTACTTGGTTAATGCTATTATTTAGATCCTAAAATTACCTAAGGTTTAGATTGCTGAAGAACATCTTTTCCCCATGGGCAAAATTCTAGTTTAGATTTCATTTGTTTTGAGATCCTTATCTTGGTTTTGCATCAATAAGCAAAAAATGCTTATAAGGGAGTGGAAAAACTTGGTATCAAATACTATTGAAGGAGATTTTAACGTGTTACTGTTGTCTCAGTTTCTAAGCACATATCCTGGTTTATGTTTATCAGAGACTATGCATAGTTAAGTACGTGGGCTTTTAGTTTTTTTTTTTTTAACTGAAAATAGAGCCCTTATAATCTTTAATTTTTCTGTGGTTTAATAATTGGGAAACTCTCAACAGGTTGAAGTAGATCACTTTAGTTTTGTATTGCGTTGAAGAGTTTGATTAAAACAAAATTATCTGGAACAATACAGAACTAATTCCCATTTATTTTGAGATTGTCCACAATTATTGAAGCTATTTTAATATCTGCAGTAGTGGAAATTGCTTAGTGTTGAGAACAAAGCGTACGGACTCAGAGATCCATTTCTTGCCTCATAAAGTTAACCGGAAAGACAGAAAATTAGCTAGTGCAAAAGAGCTATTTGGCCTTTTTTTTTTTTTTTTGTCGAGTAGTCTGTATTTAGTTATTTTGATTTAGATTCCCTTTTTGAGGTTTTACACTTCCATTACTGTTAATAATTTGTCAGTACAGTAATAATTACAGCAGCCAGAGTTTCTGATACACATTTTCAGTAGACTTTTATTTTTTTATGATGTAAAAAGCTATGTTAATTAACTTCAGTATTTATATTTGATTCTTAGACCTTTTGTTGTGCACACCAGGTCGTGTTATTTTAGAAATACAGTTCAAACCTGTCTATAGAAATGAGTCATTTTGAGATTTCTGAATAACAGTAATTCTATTAAGAACCAGTGGTTTTTAATGAATATATATCTAAATATATTTTATATGTATTGTTTATTTTTAGTTATATTTTATAGTAAGCTTTCTAATTGTTTGCAGATTGATGTCCAGCATTTGAGATGACATAGTCGTTGGGTTTTCTCCTTCTTGACACTTTTTTTTATTGCTAATTTGCATATTCTTTAGCCAAATTTTAGAGGAAATGAAAGGTAGTTGAAACACACTCAACTTTATTCTCCATTTTAAAAAATTAAAGGTGAGACAGGAATTTGAACCTATATGTAAAAATGAAGTGTTGAATTTAAAATTGTTTGAGTAGGGGGGCGCCTGGGTGGCTCAGTCGTTAAGCGTCTGCCTTCGGCTCAGGTCGTGGTCCCAGGGTCCTGGGATCGAGCCCTGCATCAGGCTCCCTGCTCCGCGGGAAGCCTGCTTCTCCCTCTTCCACCCCCTCTGCTTGTGTTCCCTCTCTCGCTGTGTCTTTCTCTGTCAAATAAATAAATAAAATCTTAAAAATAAATAAATAAAATAAAATAAAATTGTTTGAGTAGGGGTGCCTGGGTGGCTCAGTTTGTTAACTGTCTGCCTTCACCTCAGGTGGTGATCCCAGGGTCCTGGGATCAGAGCCCCTGTGTTGGGCTTCCTGCTCAGCAGGGAGTTTGATCCTCTCTCTCTCTCTCTCTCCCCCCCTTCTCCCCACCGTTCGTTCTCTCTCTCTCTCTAACAATTAAATAAATAAAATATTTAAAAAATACAAAAAAAATTGAGTATTCATTTTCTACCTTTGGTTTTCCAAAATTTGCTTGTTCAGAGTTAACTGAACATCTCACAAACCTACCAGGAAAAATACACATTATCTTTTAAAGCTCTTGCTTTATTATGATAGCAAGGCAAAGCTTTTGTTTGGTAGCAAACAGTTTTAGGCAGATTGTAAAATTGGAGAAGAAACATCTGTGTTGTTTTCTCCCATTCAGTAATTTATTTGGCTGTGCTCAGATATGTGACCTAACAGTTGTTGTCTGAAAGAAAATGTTGATATTGGAAAATATGTATCATACTTTTGTTATTAAGTGTGATGTTTGCTTAGCAAATAGTTTATTGAATAACTCTGTCAGGTATATTCTAGATACTGGTTATGGGTGAGAGGGAATTAGAGATGAATCAGACCTTGTGCCTTTATGTCTTTGTAATTTTTATGTCTTTTATAATACAATGGGGGAGACAGGAATGCCATGGAGAGTTAAAATATAATGTGCTGGGTGATAGACATTGGAGAGGGTATGTGCTATGGTGAGCGCTGTGAATTGTGTAAGACTGTTGAATCGCAGACCTGTACCTCTGAAACAAATAATACATTATATGTTAAAAAAAAAAAAAAGAAGAAGAAGAAGATGGCGGGAAGGGAAGAATGAAGGGGGGAAATCGGACGGGGAGATGAACCATGAGAGACTATGGACTCTGAGAAAGAAACTGAGGGTTCTAGAGGGGTGGGGGGTGAGGGGATGGGTTAGCCTGGTGATGGGTATTAAAGAGGGCACGTACTGCATGGAGCACTGGGTGTTATACGCAAACAATGAATCATGGAACACTGCATCAAAAACGAATGATGTAATGTATGGTGATTAACATAACATAATAATAAAAAATACATATAATGTGCTAAATGATAATTTCACTATAAGAGTGCATATGAGGGTCTTCACAGAAGAGAGCATCCAAGTTCATTTTCAGTAGTCAAAGGCTGCAGAGAAGTTGTGGTTAATTAGAGGGCACATATATATAGTTCATGAAGTGCAGAAACAAGAAAACTGCAGGAATAAAGAATAGCATTTGTGAAGGTGGGAAGGCACCAGGACACATTGTATAAGCAGTATGGATAGTATATAAACTGCTAACATTGGTTGCCTTCTGGGTAGGGAATTAGATGGCTGAAGGACCAGGAGTAGGAGAGAGCCTTTTCATTGTATATCCTTTGCGTCTTGAATTTGAAGCATATTAAAAAATTTAAAACGTGGCATGTGTAAGTTATAAGAACAGTAAGAATAATTAGAGACAGATTTTAGAGGGTCTCTCTCAGGCCTTTATCATCTATTAATATAATCAGGAAACACAGGAGGTGTATGCTTTAACACGGTATTTCTTGTTTTATTTTATTTTTTTAAAAATTTTATTTGAGCGGTGGTGTGGAGTGGGGTGGGGCGGAGGGGCAAGAGGGAAAGGGGGAGAGAGAATCTTAAGCAGGCTTCACACCCAGCCTGGAGGCCAACTCAGGGCTCGCTCTCACGACCCTGAGAATCCTGACCAGAGTCAGATGCTTAATTGACTGAGCCATGAAGGTACCCCACAAGGTATTTCTTGACACCAGTATGCACTATGGATTGGAGCAGGGAGGTTATGACAGGAAGAAAGACTAGTCTGAAAGATTCACCTCTCCCTAGGTCTTTTTATTAAGCTGGAGTTATTAGGTGTGAGATGGGCAAAGGGCTGAGAATTCTTTGTAAGATCTTTAAAACTATTCATTTTGGTCAAAATTTCCTTTTTCTTTTTTATTAATTATGGAGCTCAAATTTTAATTTTCCAGTTTTAATTCACAAGTAAAAGGTACATATAAAATAAAGACATTAGTTTCTTGAATCAGTATTTTTCTAGCACTTGGGAACTTGTTAGAATTTTTGTCTTTTGAAAGAGTTCCCTCTCTTCACTGTGTCTCTGTCAAATAAATAAAATCTTAAAAAAAAGAAAGAAAGAAAGGGTTCTAGGTTAGAGATTAGAAGGACCTGTAGAGTCAAGAGAGGATGAACAGCAGGGGCAGGATTGTGGAGATAGTATTTAAGTATAAAGGTAATTTGATTTTGATTAAAGGTCTATTTTGGGGGAGGGGTGCTCATTTAAAATAATCTAGATAAAATAATTTAAAATATATGGGAGTCTTGTTGCTATAAAAGTTTTCTTTTTAAATCCCTTGACCCTCTTCTTTTTGTTCATCAGCATCCTTTCATATGCCTATACTTTTTCTATCTTCAATCTGGTCAAAACCCTTCTTGTTTCTTCCTGCCACTCCCAACTTATACTCTGGAATGCAATTTTGCCATTTGCTAATAGTTTCCTATTCTTCTTCTTCTTTTTTTTTTAAGATTTTATTTATTTGACAGAGAGAGACACAGTGAGAGAGGGAACACAAGCAGGGGGAGTGGGAGAGGGAGAAGCAGGCTTCCCGTGGAGCAGGGAGCCCAACGCGGGGCTCAATCCCAGGACCCTGGGATCATGACCTGAGCTGAAGGCAGACGCTTACCGACTGAGACACCCAGGTGCCCCTAGTTTCCTATTCTTCTGAGTTAATTTTCAAGTAGTTCAAAATTTTGCTTAGCTAATGTACTAAAAAGAATGATCTAATACTCATGTACTGTCATATCCAAAGGTGTACTAAATTAGGAGGAGTTAAGAGTAATGGTATACTTGTTCTCACATGTTTTCTTTTTGCTTAATATGTACTTAAAATATTGCATCATTTTCATTTTTGATTATATATTGTGCATGGTCAATATTGGGACAAATTTGAGTTGAAGTCCATATATGTGATATGTGTGTGTATATATATATATATATGTCTATACGTATATTTATATATAGCAAATCATGGGATTGGTATTTCTGCATTTTGAGTATTTGAGGAGATAAAATTGCTACTATCTTAAACAGTAAGCTCACAGTCTCTAAAGATGTTTTCAGTTGTTATTAACACAGATTGTTTATGGTAATATTTTTAAAAGAATATTCAGGAATGTGCATGAGTGATCAGAATTCTGCTTTTTAGAACAGTGAGGTTTTTCAGTGTTATTACCATTTACAGACTTTAAAATTCATTCAGTACTTAAAATTTTTATCAAGCACATGTACAGCACTGCTAGATCATTAAATCTATTGATGTC
This sequence comes from Halichoerus grypus, assembly GCF_964656455.1. NCBI lineage: Eukaryota > Metazoa > Chordata > Mammalia > Carnivora > Phocidae > Halichoerus > Halichoerus grypus. Next base: position 156,406,272 of record NC_135715.1, on the reverse strand, counting down.
TACTTAAATAAAATCTACTGTTCAATGTAACTGGCTTCATTTTTAATGGTTTCTATAGTTTAAAAAAGGAGCAGAAGAAGGGCTTATATTTTACCATCACTTTTATACATGCCTACCTTTTGGGGATGACATTAAGACCTAATTTGTATTTTTTTGAAAAAATGTATCAATTACTGGCTCATTTGTTATAATATGAATTGCAGAGTAAGGTTCAGATTAATTTGTGAAGCACATTGCGGGTCAAAGCATATTAAATTGAGAGGTCAGAAAGCTTACTTTCCTTTGAATGATATAACTGGACTATATAGTTGGGCCTAAGTACAAGGAGAGGCATTACAAACCAGTTTAAAATAGCAAAAAAGAATTGATTTGATAATGGAAAGCCTTTATCATTTCTAAGTATAACTGATACTGATACTATATTAAGTACATTTCCAATTATATTAACAAGTAATTTGCTGACATACCCCAGTGTTTTTCTTTTGTCAGTGGCTATTTTGAGTAATTTGTATTCATTAGAATTTCAGGTAGTTCCATTTTATGCATTCCTGAAGACTGCATGGTTCAAAACTCACATGATTCAAAATGACTTCTACATATGAATAAACTAAAAGTAAAACTTATTTTGGGCATTAAGTGCAGTTTTATCATCAGTAATACTTTTATACTGTTTCAAATGTGTGTAATTCAGAATTGGGCGCAGTAGACTGAATTGTATTAATACAACTGATTAAAGTGAAATTGCCTCTTTTTTTTTTTTTTTTTTGCTGCAGAAAATAGAACTTCCAAAGAAACTGGCAAAACGCTATCCTGCATATGAATTATATCTTTATGGAGAAGGATCCTATGCTGAAGAACACAAAATTCTCCCTTTGACTGGTATTCCAGTTCTCTTTCTTCCTGGTAATGCTGGAAGTTATAAGCAAGGTAAGTCTTGGAAGTAAATTTTGAAAGCTGTAAAATTCAATCGAAGAATTTATCAGATACATACTCTGTGTTAAGTACTGTGCTAGGCATACTGGGAGACAAATATTTGACATTTTGTCTGAGAGAAAAAAATGAGTACAAAGAATAGTTGAAGACTACTTAGAAAAGAGTAAGATGGAGAAAAAGAACAGGATGGAGTAGGTAGGATAAATGATATAGGGATTCAGGAATCAGCAGAAGAAAGGTTTATGTTGGAAATGGAAGGTACAGAAAACATAACAGAATACTGATTAGAGAAGTAAATTGGTATATGTTTTGCCAAACAAGAGAAAAGATTGGTTTCTTTCTTTTGGAGCTATTTAAATTAGATCTAGAAATACTGATGGGAACACAGAAAGGTGAAGATAGGGAACCTTTATGTATAGATTCCAAATTGAATGTTGGCCTGGAGATAATAGCAGTTATTTCTGGCATAATAATCAAGTAATCTGGAAGTAATTTCATTTAAAAAGTGCTTTTCGGTTATTAACTGGCATATTCTTTTATATAATAAGAATAGAATTCTTTCAGGGATGCCTGGGTGGCTCAGTCGGTTAAGCATCTGCCTTGGGCTCAGGTCATGGTCCCAGGATCCTGGGATTGAGTCCTGCATCGGGCTCCTTGCTCAGTGGGGACCTGCTTCTCCCTCTGCCTGCTGCTCCCCCTGCTTGTGCATGCACTCTCTCTCTCTCTCTGACAAATAAATAAAATCTTAAAAAAAAAAAGAATAGAATTCTTTCAACATTTAGTGTAATTACTTACATATTATGTATTTATCTAGTAAATATTTGTGTTTTAGGTATTAGGGATCCAAAACAGACCAAGATAGATAAAATCCCTCCCCTTTGTTAAACTTATATTCTTGTTGGAAAGACAGCCATCAAATAAATATATCAGTAATATTAAAAGTTAGAAAAACAGAGTGAGGGAGAAAGGAGAAATAGGGTCAGGAGGTGGCTAGTTTAGTTGAAATGGCTAGGAAAGGCCAGGATGAGGAGGTAACATTTGCGCAGAGGCTTGAATATAGCAAGAGACTGAGGTATGTGACTATTTGAGGAAAGACCCTAAGGTAGGAACATGCTTAGTACATTCAAGGCCACAAAACCTAGAGAAAGTGACAAGAAATAAGGATGGAAAAGTAGCCTCAGGCTATATCATATAAGCTGTGGAAAAGACTGAATTTTGATCCAAGTGTGTTGGGAAACTGTTAGAGTTTTTTGGGTAGGAAATGATATAATCCAATCTTTTTGTCAGTTGTTAATTGTTTGAAATATAACACATATACAGAGAAATGTGTAGAATATAGATATTCAATTAAAAATTATTATAAAGTGAATACTCATATAGCCAAAATCTAAGTCAAGAAGTAGAAGATTGCCAGTACTGTGGAAATGCCCTGTATGCTCCTTCCTGATAAAACTTTCTCCCCTCTTTCTAGATGTAACCACAATCCTAACTTAAAGGTAGTAAATTTCCTTGACTTTTATTAAGTATCTAAATGTGTATCTCTAATACAATCCACTTTTTGGGGGTTATTTTTAAACTTCGTAACATAAACATAATCATTCAGTAGGTATTCTTTGGTGTCTGGCTTCTTCCACTCAACGTTTTAAAAATTCATCCAAGTTTGGGATGCCTGGGTGGCTCAGTTGGTTAAGTGTCTGCCTTCGGCTCGGGTCATGATCCCAGGGTCCTGGGATTGAGTCCCACATAGGGCTTCCTGCTTGGCAGGGAGTCTGCTTCTCCCTCTGCCCCTCCCCCTCCTCGTTCTTTCTCTCTTTCTCTCTCTAATAAATAAAATCTTTAAAAAAAATTCATCCAAGTTCGTTTATTTTTTACATTCTTTGTTATCCCATTATATGACTATACCATAGTTTAAATATTCTGTCTTTGGACACTTGTGTAATTTATATTTACTGGCAATTACAAGTAAAGAACATTTTTCTTACTTTGGATCACATAAGCCCATGTTTCTGTAAGATGTATGCCATAACATTATTCCATGTCACGGGTTATATGTATCCTTCTATTTTTACTAGAAAGGATACACTAACTTTACTAAGTTAGCACTGGTTGTGCTAACTTATACTCCCAGAAATACTACGTTATACTTCCCTTTGCTCCACATCCTTGACAACATTGGAATTGTCAGATTTTTAAATTCTATACAGTATGGTAGGTGTGATTTATTTTTAAAAAATGATTATTCTGGCTTTGCTGTGTAGAGAATATGCTGTAAAAGGGCAAGAGTGGAGAAGGAAAGATAACATTAATCATCAGGGAAATGCAAATCAAAACCATAAGGATAGATATCATTTCATACCCACCAGGGTAGCTATAATCTAAAAGATAATAGCAAGTGTCACTGAGTATGTTAAGAAATTGAAACCCTCATCCATTGCTGGTGGGAATATAAAATGGTAGAGCCACTTTGGAAAAACAGTTTGGCAGTTCTTCAGAATGTTAAACATAGGGTTTTATGCTTAGCAGTTCCACTATAGGTATCTACCCAAGAAAAATGAAAATGTACATTCACACAAAAACTTGTTTACAAATGTTCATAGCAACACTATTAAAAATAACTAAAATGTAGAAACAACCCAACATTAACTAAAGAATGGATAAATAAACTATATCCATATAATGGAATATTATTCTGCAATAAGAAGGAATGAACCATAAAAGAAGAAAATTACAGGCCAATATCCTTGATGAACATAGATGCAGAAATTCTTAGCAAAGTATTAGCAAACCAAATCCAACAATATACGATCAAGTGGGATTTATTCCAGAGATGCAAGGAGGTTCAGCATCCACAAATGAATCAACATGATACAATTACATTAATACAATGAAAGATAAAAATCATATGATCATCTCAATAGATGTAGCAAAAGCATTCAACAACATTCAGTATTCATTTATGATAAAAATTCAACAAAGTGGGTATAGAGGGAATGTACCTCAACATAATAAAGGCCATATATGACAGTCCTACAGCTAATATCATGCTCAATGGTGAAAAGCTGAAAGCTTTTCCTCTAATTTCAGGAACAAGACAAGGATGCCCACTCTCACTACTTTTATTCAACATAGTATTGGAAGTCCTAGCCACAGCAGTAAGGCAAGAAAAATTTTTAAAAAGCCACCCAAATTGGAAAGGAAGAAGTAAAATAGTCACTATTTGCAGATGACATATATAGAAAACCCTTAAGACTCCACAAAAGGCTGTTAGAATTAATAAATGAGTTTAGTAAAATGCAGGATACAAAATCAATATACAGAAATCTGTGGTGTTTCTGTATACTAGTAACAAGAAATTAAGAAAACCCATTTACAATTGCATTGAAAAGAGTAAATAAATACCTAGGAATAAATTTAACAAAGGAGGTGAAAGCTCTCTACACTGTAAACTATAAGACACTGATGAAAGAAATAAAAAAAAATAAAATAAATGGAAAGATATTCTGTGCTTATGGATTGGAAACATTAATATTGTTAAAATGTTCATACTGCCAAAAGCCACTACAGATTCTGTGTAACACCTATCAAAATTCCAATGGCATACTTCATAGAACTAGAACAAATAATTCTAAAATTTGTATGGAACCACAGAAGATCCCAAATAGCCGGAGCAATCTTGAGAAAGAACAAAGCTGGAAGTATCACACTCCCTGATTTCAAACTGTACTACAGAGCTGCAGTAATCAAAACAGTACAGTATTAGTAAAAAAAAAAAAAAACCAAACAAACAAAAAACAAAAAACCACACACAGATCAGTGGAAGAGAATTGAGAGCCCAGAAGTAAACCCACACATATATGGTCAGTTTATCTCTGATAAAAGAGCCAAGAACATAGAGTGGAGAAAGGACAGTCTCTTCAATAAATGGTGTTGGGAAAACTGGACAGCCACAAGCAAACGAATGAAACTAGGCCACTGTCTTCCACCATACACAAAAATTAACACAAAATAGATTAAAGACTTGTATATAAGACCTGAGTCCTTATAATTGCTAGAAGAAAATGTAGGCAGCAAGCTCCTTGATATCAGTCTTAGCAACATCTTCGTGGATCTTGCTCCAAAGCAAGGGAAACAAAAGTAAAAATAAGTAAATGGGACTACATCAAACTAAAAAGCTTCTGCACAGCAAAGGAAACCATTAAAATGAAAAGGCAGTTTACTCAATAGGAGAAGATATTTGTAAACCATATATACAATAGGAGGTTAATATCCAAAATATGTTAAGAACTTATATAACTCAACAAAAAATAACCCGATTGAAAAATAGACGTAGGATCTGAATAGACATTACTCCAAAGAAGACATACAGGTCACTAGCAGGCATGAAAAGATACTCAATATCACTAATTATTAGGGAAATGCAAATCAAAACTACATATCACCTCATACTTGTCAGACTACTACTGACAAGTATCTACTACTATCAGACAAATAACAGGAATGAAATCTTGCCATTTGCAATAACATAGATGGACCTTCAGAGTATTATGCTAAGTGAAATGAATCAGGCCGAAAAAGATGAATACCATATGATATCACTGAAATGTGGAATTTTAAAAAAATAAAAAAATAAAAAATAAACTCAGATAAAGAGAACAGACTGGTGGTTACCAGAGGGTAAGGGGGTTGGGAGTGAGCAAAGGGGGCCAGTTGTATGTGATGGATGGTAAATAGATTTGTGGTGATGATCACTTTGTAGTGTATACAGGTGTTGAATTATAAAACTGCACACCTGAAGCTTATATAATAAAAAGGAATTAATTAACTGATAACATGAATTACATGGTACAATGTGCATAAACCTTGAAAACATTATAAAAGTGAAAGAAGCCAGTCATAAAAACCCATGTATATGATCCCATTTATAGAAATGTCCAGAATAGGCAAATTCATAGGGACAGAAAGTAAATTAGTACTTTCCAGGATTGGGAGGAGAAGAGGAATAAGAAATGACTGCTAATCAGTACAGGGTTTTCTTTTTGGGGTAATTAAAAAATATCTAAAGTTAGATTAGATTAGTAGAATTTTGTGAATATACTAAAAATCATTGAATTGTACTTTTTACATAATAAGTTGTATAGTATGTGAATTGTGTATGTTAAAAAAATGGAATGGCAAGTAGGTATTTTGTTTGCTAACCCATACACTTCAGCTTTTAATGCCAATTAATGCAATCAATTCACAAATTCTGTGGAAGGGTTTACAGAGCAAAACCTAACACAGTGTGGAAGCAGGTAGACCAGTGAGGAAACCATTAGAATAGTTAAGGCAAGAGATGATGGTGCTTAGATTAGGAAGACAGTGGTGGAAATGGTGAGAAGTGTTGATTTGGGATATATTTAGAAAGTAGAGGATGATAGGATTTACCGATGGATTGGATGTCATGTGTAAGAAAAAGACAAATCAAGCATAAGTATCTAAACCAAGTGATGAGCATATTATTTCTTGTAGGAATTTTCTCATTCTTAAATTAAAATCCTCAAGTGTGACTTATTCATACAGATGGCTAACATTTCTTATTCTTCAAAGTATTCTTCCCCTCCCTTTTAGTTATTTTTCCTAATCAAGTGGAAGCAGGTAAAGAATGAATGACCTGTTTACTTTTTATTTAATTTAAATTTAAAAAACATTTAGGGCACAAGACATATAATACAAACAACGGTTTGTTCTTCTAAATTGATAGAATTGAAGGATGTCACCCTAAGTAGGTTGTTTATATTCAGAGTGTGGGATAAAGTTATTTGTTAAGAGACTTTGAAGCAAGAATGGTTGCAACTTTAAAAATTTTGTTTAATGTACAGTTTGCACTTTTCCTCTGCAGTTCGTTCGATTGGTTCTATTGCACTTAGAAAAGCAGAAGACATTGACTTCAAGTACCACTTTGACTTCTTTAGTGTGAATTTCAATGAAGAACTGGTGGCACTGTATGGCGGAAGTCTTCAGAAACAGACAAAGTTTGTACATGAATGCATTAAAACAATTCTCAAACTCTATAAGGTAAGAGATAGGCATGCAAATCAATAGTGATCACCTATTAGCATTTTTTAAGGGATTCAACATATTTTAAGTCATTTATTTGTTTATATGGAAGTTGAAGTGAAGATGACACAAAGGGTTTGTTTTGTTTGTGTGTGTGTGGAGGGAGGGAGTCTTGTTTTGAACTCAGTGGTTTTTGAAGTTTAAATTGAATTTATAAGAAACCTCTCGTGAATTTAGGGGAAAAACTTATTTTAACTTTATAAATTAGAAGTGCTTTGAATTTCCTAAAGACGATTAGTATGGATCAAGCCCCATGTCAGGCTCCCTGATCAGTGGGGAACCTACTTCTCCCTCTCTCTCTGCCCCTCCCCCTGCTCATGCTTTCTCTCAAATAAATAAAATCCTTAAAAAAAATGTTGGATTATTGTTTTTGAACCTTGTTCTTTTCTAATGTAAGCATTTAAGACTACAGTATTTCTTCTAAGCACTACTTCAATCTTACAAATTCTGATGTGTTTTTGTTTTCATTTTTTGTTTGTTTCAAGTTTTTATTTAAATTTTAGTTAACATATGGAATGATATTGGTTTCAGTAGAATCTAGTGATTCATCACTTACATATATACCCAGTGCTCTTTTATTTCCCTCTGTCTACTAATGACAAAAATGAACTACTGGGACGTCATCAAGATAAAAAGCTTCTGCACAGTGAAGGAAACAAAACTAAAAAGCAATCTATGGAATGGGAGAAGATATTTGCAAATGACATATCTGATAAAGGGTTAGGATCCAAAATCTATAAAGAATTTATCAAACTCAATACCCTAAAAAATAATCCAGATAAGAATGGGCAGAAGACATGAACAGACATTTTTCCAAAGAAGACATAGATGGTTTTGTTTTAGACAGGTTTGATTTGAGATGCACTTTAGACATCCCAAGTGTAGTTGGTATGCAATTGGAGTTTAAGGTGACAGCTTAAGAGAAGAGGTCCAGTCTGGAGATGATAACTTGAGGGTTGACAGGATATAGATATATTTAAAGCCATGAGACTGTATGTGATCATTATGGAGTCAAGATGTGAAAGAAGAGACTGAAGGACTGAGGCCTGAGTTACTCCCATATTAAGAGATAAGGAGAGATGAGAAGGAAACAGCAAGAAACTAGAAAGAAGCAGCCAGTGAGGTAAGAGGAGAACCAGGAGAATTATGTTGTCAAGGAAACCAATTAAATCATTTCAAAGAGGAAGAAGTAATCTATGTCAAATCCTGCTGATGGTTCAAGTAAGATGAGGATTGAGAATTGGCAAGTAGATTCCTTGGTGACTTGATAACAGTTTTGGAGGAGTGTTGAGGTGAAAGCCTAATTGGAATGAGTTTAAGAGTATAGAAGTTGAGAAATGGAGACGGCAAGTACTGCATAGGCAGTTGTTTTGATGAGTTTTGCTATAGATATGTAGAGAAAGATGTAGTCAGTAAGGGCAAAATGGGAGTAGAGTTTCTTTTTTAAGGGAAAATAGTATTGTATTTATATACTAGCAAGAATGATCTAATAGAGAGGGAGAAATAACAGTGCAAGAAAAAAGTGAGAAGAATTGCTGGAGTGATGTACTTGAGAAGACCAAAGGGGATAGATTTCAGAGCACATATGGAGAGTTTGGCTTTATCTAAGATCAGGTCTGTGTTGGAGATCATCAAGACCATTCCCAGGCTTGATGATTGTCCAGAAAGACTCACAGGACTCAGCATATAGTTGTACTCATGGTTATGGTTTATTACAGTGAAAGGATATAAAGCAAAATCAGCAAAGAAAAGGTGCATGGGGTGGGGTGCCCGACCGACTCAGTTGGTAGAGCATGTGACTCTTGATCTCAGGTTGTGAGTTCAAGGCCCACATTGGGTGTAGAGATTACTCAAAAATAAAATCTTAAAAAAACAAAAAAAAGGAAAAGAAAAGGTAGATGGGTGAAGTCCAGAGGAAACCAGGTGTAAGCTTCTAAATATCCTTTCAGGGGAGTCACACCGGATACATTTAATTCTGATAGCAATGAATTGTGATGTGTGAAGTGTTGTCTATGAGAGAAGCTCATGAGAAATTCAGTGCCCGAATTTTTTTACTGGGGGCTGGTCACATAGACACCCTGTGCCTAGCATGTACCAAAATCCCAACCAGAAGGACAGCAGGTGTTCAGCATAAACAATATTTTCTGCAAAAACAGATTCATTTTTAACATTTAGGAAATGATGGGAATATCCCAGGATCTAAGGTCTCAGACTACAGCCCAGAGCCAACTTACATGCAGTCCATTATAAGGATAGCAGTCTCAGGCTTACTATGTTAACTCTTTTCTGCATAAGGTCCAATTTATTCATAGTAACAGGAGAGGAGGCATAGATGAAGGATCAGTGTGGAGAGCGATAAGCCAAAGTTTGGTAATGGAACTGAGGATACTATATGGAGACAGGAAGGATTTTTTAAAAAGCAATGCTTATTTTAACATGTAATTGTCGGGGCGCCTGGGTGGCTCAGTCGTTAAGTGTCTGCCTTCGGTTCAGGTCATGATCCCAGGGTCCTGGGATCGAGCCCCGCATCAGGCTCCCTGCTCTGCGGGAAGCCTGCTTCTCCCTCTCCCACTCCCCCTGCTTGTGTTCCCTCTCTCCCTGTGTCTCTTTCTGTCAAATAAATAAATAAAATCTTTAATAAATAAAGAAATAAAAATATGTAATTGTCAGTGAATAAATGTTATGGAATGCTGGTTTCTTTTTAAACCCAGGTGCACAATAGAGAAGTAACTTGGTAAGATATATCAGTATGATGAGATACTATATTGCTATGGTAACCATAATTGTTCCAAATTTTTGTGATGATTTCTATTTTAAATAAATGATCTTCTTATATCCTATAAAATCTAATATTCTGGTATACACCAAATATAATTACAACTCTTGTATCCAATATAGCAAATGGTAAGACGTGATCTACTAGACCAGGTGTTCTGATTTGGGTTCAGAAAACCAAAGCGTAGCTATTAAAAATATTTGGCAGAATACAAAATGGTATGTATATACTAATTACAAGTAAATGAAAATGTATTTCTGTATCTTATGCAAAGTTATATAAATAGTTTAATTTTCTTTCTCCTATAAAATTGCTTATATGTAGAGGGCAGTGTTTAGTATTTTTGTTATGATACTAAGACTTCATTATGCCTTGGTGATTTTTTTTTTTTTAAATAGGGTCAAGAATTTGCTCCAAAAAGTGTGGCAATAATTGGTCATTCTATGGGTGGCCTTGTTGCAAGAGCATTGCTTACATTGAAAAATTTTAAACAAGATCTGATAAATCTTCTTATCACACAAGCCACCCCTCATGTTGCTCCTGTGATGCCATTAGATCGTTTTATAACAGGTAAATACTATTACATAAACACTAACTGACCTCCCCATTGTTGTTTAAGATTAAACAGATCCTTGCACCTACTTCCTTTGAGAGTGTGCAGCTCAGTTTCAAATTAACACCCCCATTTCTGAGCATCTTTCTTTGTGACTTTCAACTTAGGCTAATAATTGAAACTGCTGTTAGTTTTCTCTGTCCATAGCATCTTACCATGGAGAGCATGTGTCTTATAATCCCTAGACACTTGGGAATCAGTTTAATTACTCTTGGGGATGACTCTCTGTCTCTTAAAGTATGTTTAAATGTCCTGTGTTTTGTTAACTCTTCCAGTACTTTATTCAAAATAAGCTTATATTTAAGTAAAACAGTAGAAATGCCTTGTTTTAAATAAATAGATCTGTTAATGCTTTATATGGTGAGAAAGAATTGCTAATATTTGTTACTGTATTTTGGGTGTTGTATTAAGAACTTTACATGATGTATGATTATTTCACTTGATGCTTAGAGCATCATTATTATTTGCATGTTTAAAGAAAGTCAAGTATTATCTTCACTGTGTATTGAAATATTGTATGATAGAAGAAATATTGTATGATAGAAGAAAGTCTTTGAAATCAAAGAATTTTTTCCTGATCAGTAAATTTACACCACTTCTTACCCTATCAAAATTTGCATCATCTTAATTTTGATGAAAATGAGAAATATACCTTATTGACTCCAAACCAAAGCACCCATTTTAACATAACATTGCCAAGGAGTAATTTATTTGCTGGAATATATGCTGCAACAGTACCTACAGTTAAGTTTCATTTTTTTCCTTATTACATTTAAAACTGCCTGTAGAAATCTTTCAGTAACAATTTTTAATTTTAGTGAAGTTGCTTAAATTTGCTTTACTAATTCTAATAATTACAAATGACCTGTAGGTTTAGAAAAAAAAAAAAAGGCATAGACAAGTCATAATACTTGTCAACACAGTCGAGAAGTTTTTTTATTACATTTTATATGGAAGAGCCATGTATGTTAAATTAGAATTACTCAGAATATATCTTTAAAAACTTTGAGGAAAGAGCTTTCAAAAGAGTCTGATTTTATTGTTTTTGAAGGATAGCGATGGTCTGTCTCTAAAATGTTCAGGCTGAAAGTAATTCTTAGGGTCAGGGTACCTTTCTAGTAATCAGCAAGCCTCTTTCTTATTTATTCTGTATTTATTTCATATTTCATTAAGCCAGAATTAGAATGAAAAAAAAACCAAAAGTTCAAGGGGTGGCAGATCTTAGGTTTTTAGGAGACCTATATGACCTTCAGAAGTCCATTCCCTGTTTATACTTGATGGAAATACTGCCCTTTAATAGGGGAAAGGAAGCTGTGCACTGGGCTCCCCACTTTAGAGGGCTCTGCTCTGGCACTGCCATTCTGCACAAGGTGAGGAGTATATAGGCCAAGCAGCCTCCCCACTTGCAGGCTGTGCCTTTACTTCTGGATGATGATCTAGGTAACCAGGCCTTCAGACTTTTCTACCATGGCCTGTGTGGGCTTCTTACCTGAATCTGACCTAAGGGCAGGTATGTAAGTAAGCTTGAGTTGTGGCTAAGGAATGGCTCTGCATGAGGTACTGATAGAGCTTGGATATCCTGCATCCTTATAATGCAGGATGAAATTGGAATGGGAAGAAGAGATTAGAGTTCAGTTATGGGTCAGAGATCTGCCCTTCCTGTGCTGCCATAATCTAGTGTCCATCTCTGAGGTGTCAAATTTTGTAATTTGAACTTGGCCTTCCAGGTTATTGCAATGATATATTTGTCAAAGTAGGCAGAGAAAATATATTTAACAGTTTGTTAGCTGGAATTTTTACTTTTAAATATTTAGACATAAAGCCATGTGTACCCCATTGGTACTCTTGTCCCGGGACCTGCGGATGTTAGGAATGGGTCTCCTTAATCACATTCTAAGTAAATACTGTGGAGATCTTCAATGGGAGGAGTTTGCTGTTCCAAAATGTTTGAAGCCCTCAATGGGATCAAATGCCAGGATGAAAGTACATTAAGTTTTGATAATCAGAAAAGGAAACGAGAACTCCTCTTCCCTCGCCTCAAATCTTTGATACTATATTTTTCTCATCTTCCATAGATAAAGTGGAAAAATTGCAGATTCTTCCTATTGAGCTACCTATTACTTACTCTAAATGGGTAGAACCTTCTTAACCCTTATATTTTCCATAGCAGCATTAAGTCCCAAGACCAAAGTGATTGTTGTCCTGATTGTATTTTAAGAACTTAAATAGTACTTTGTGTGGTGGTGGCTGGCCGCCGTAGAGAGCTGCTAAGCTCTCACACTGCCATGATTAGGAAGATCTACAATTCTTTAGCATAGTGAACTTGTATCTTTGGAAGAATTTTAGGGGTTTCTACTTGCTATACTGTGTGGCTCATGATCTAGCAGCATTCTTGTGGGATATAGAGACCTGTTTGTGTATGGACTTGTCAAAGCTAATAAAGTTTGGATATCTTTTTTGTTTATTGATAACTTCAGTAACTCTTAGTATTTGTAGTATTATTTAATGGAAAACAGACTCTGTAAAGATACTGATTTTACTCAGAATAGAGAAATGTGAATAACATTCATTGTTTATAGACAATTTAGTATGGCTTAAACAGAAATTCAATTTAATGTTAGTATCATAGATACCTTATTGTTGCAGGGAATGACTAATTTTTAACGTGTGTCTTTATTTCCTACCAGACTTTTATATGACTGTAAACAACTATTGGATTCTAAATGCTAGACACATAAATTTAACCACGCTTTCTGTAGCTGGAGGATTCCGGGATTACCAAGTTCGTTCAGGACTGACTTTTCTACCAAAATTAAGCCATCATACCAGTGCCTTATCTGTTGTGGTAATCTTTTTAAGATTCTACTGAAATAGTAACAGAATGGATATAGTGGGGTATGAAAGGATAAATATGTAGTTGTTTGAAAATGACTACTGAGGGGTTCCTGGGTGGCTTGTTAAGCGTCTGCCTTCAGCTCAGGTCATGATCCTGGGGTCCTGGGATCAAGCCCCGTATCGGGCCCTCTGCTCAGCGGGGAGCGTGCTTCTCCCTCTCTTACTGCCCCTGCTTGTGTTCCCACTCTTGCAGTCTCTCCCTCTCTGTCAAAAAAAAAAAAATCTTAAAAAAAAAAAAGAAAATGACTACTGAGTTGGTGTAGTGCTGCTATGTGTGTATGTGCATGTGTGTGAGAGAGAGACTATGAAAGAATGGATAAGAATGAGTTGGGAAGGCAGAGGCATGGGTCCACAGAAAGTAAAAAGGATCTTAGAAAGTTTGTGAAAATGACTTATTTATGAAAGTGACTCTTACGAATAGTTGTTCCTTGTTTAAAATAAGTACCTACCCACTGATGAGAGTTTTAACTATAAGAAAGTGTGGACTGAAGTCCAAGGGCCCCTTGTTATATCTGAGTGCTATATACAATAGAAATGGAATATCAAACTCTTCAGTGCTAAACTTGAATAAAGGTTTACCAATTTTAAAACTTAAAAATTAGCTTTGATAGTATAACAGAACCCTGATTGATTAATTTGCTAATTATTCTTCCCTGCTAGGACATCAAGTATTTGGTCTTTAACTGGGATACATAGCCTCTGTAAAGTGAGTTCAAGTTTCCTTTTAGGACTTAACATTATTTCTTATATTTTTAACTGTGAAGTCGTCAGTTAAGATCTTAACTTTTTAACTCCACACAGTAGATAGATATTGTATATAGTATGTATACATGTGTATACTGCATATCATCTCCAAATATAACTTAATTTCTTAAAAAAATCCAATGTTCCTTTTGCTTTTTAGGAGATAGTGCTTTGTTTCATGGTTGTTCTCTTCATAAATACTCCCTTGCTCAGTTTGTCTGTTGCCCCACCTTAGATTACTGTTCATTTATTAAACAAGTATTATTGAATGCTTGCCACACATAGGACAAAAATTATTAAGCCATTCTACTATTACCCACCATTTTCTTACTACCGGAAGAGTTGTGATATAACCATAATAGCTTTGAAACTAAATTGGTAAATCTCTCAAACCTCATTATTGGTATGAATTGTTTTATTTGATGTTGATTATTTGGGGCAGATATTTGCTGGAAGTCCTCAAAACATTAAATATCAGTTCTTTAGTAAACACAGATATGTTAGTAATATAAAATTGGATGTAATTTTTTCTAGACTTGACCTGGAGCATGTTGCTATATTGATGCCCCTTCCTGCAGCTTATCTTTTGGTTTCTTTGTGTGTGTGTGTGTGTGTGCGTGCGCACGCACGCGTGTGTCTGTGTCCCTCTTTTCTAATCCATTTGATAATTTGTTGCTTTCAAGGCAGCTTGTATTTCTGTATCTCTGATGAAAATATTTTACCTCTTAATGGAATTTTCTCAAAGCTGGTTACTGTCTCAATTTTATTTAGTATTTTAGCCCCCAAATAACTTATAACCTTTCATATACCTACATATATGTTTACTTTTAAAAAGCAATTATTAAGAAGTAACAGTTTTTTGATGATATATCAAGAATAGTTAATTGACATTTATAGCCATTGGGACTAGAAAAATGAAGTTAGAGACCTCGGTTGTTTTAGTATTAGTAAGGTAGGCTGAACTGCTGTAATATACACTCATACAGATAATAGCACTTAAAAATATTGCTCCTATACCTGCCCTAGGTATGTATTTAAGTTGGTGGGTGGTTTTTGAAGGAGTCCCTTTAAGGGACCCAGGCTCACAGTAAGCAACCCTTTCTTGAATGCAAAGAGAGACACTGTGAAAAATAATATCAGATTTACTTAATGTTTCCTGTTGTATGTAAGATGCTATTCACAGGAAAGTCATTACCTGGTATGAAAAGGAGTCTCTAGTTCTTGAACGGTGCTGTGCCATTGTTAGGAAGCCTTCTTCAAACAGTTATATTTTTTAGGAGCCTTTTGCTAGTATGTCTCTAACTAGTAGTATATATATCCTAATGTAGGGATGTTTTCAAAATAAGTAACCTTGTACCATACTTGAAAGAGTCTGATTTTGGGGACTTGGGTGGCTCAGTCTTTTAAGCGTCTGACTCTTGATTTTGGCTCAGGTCATGATCTCAGGGTCATGAGATCCAGCCCTGCATTGGACTCTGTGCTGAGGTTGGGGCCTGCTTAAGATTCTTTCCCTCTCTAAAAAAAAAAAAGAGTCTGATTTGATTGCTTTGGAATTGTGATCAGGCATATTTATTTTGAAAAAGCTCTCTGAGGCTGGGTATTTCTCAGGCACACCTGATTAAAAAGTAACATCTTAGAATATCAAAGTAATCTAGTCAGAACTAAAATTACTAAAGTAATTGTGATTTATTTAAAGAACCATAAACTCAGACTCTTAATAGAGTAGTAAAGAGTTAGATATTAAACTTCAGTAAGGAATCTGTTAGATGCTTTAATAATTTTTGAAGGGTAATTTAAGCTTGACTAAGCAGTAATGATACTGATTTTATACAGGAACTACCTTAATATTTTTGGATCACCTTTCTAAGAATGCATCATTTAAATATGTCTATGCATCATAAAATAGTGAAACTAATGTTACATGTTTCTAAATATTAGCTTATGAGAATTTCAAACCTTTGGGAGAATAACAAATGTGCTTTTCTTAAGTTGGATTTTTTTTTTCCTTGTCCTTTTAGAGTTCAGCAGTACCTAAGAC
This sequence comes from Halichoerus grypus, assembly GCF_964656455.1. NCBI lineage: Eukaryota > Metazoa > Chordata > Mammalia > Carnivora > Phocidae > Halichoerus > Halichoerus grypus. The sequence goes on along the minus strand of NC_135715.1, from coordinate 156,390,177 downwards.
CTGGGTCTCAACAGACCATCTTTCCATTGTATGGTAAGTTAATATATAATAGGCTTATTTTGGTGGTTTGTGGTGGCCCTTTTTTCTTACCAGTGCATTGATTGGTTTGTTAGCCTTGTTAGCACTTTATCCATAAATAAATAGATTTGGGAGAAAGATTGACTTAAGGGCTTAGAACTCTAACCTTGGTTTTTGTCTCAGTTTGACCAAGGTTCCCTTGACAGCTTGTAAAATCATCTCTTAAAGAACCACTAGGATGAATCTCAAATGAAGCTAGAGTCAAATGTCAAAATTTTAGAGTTTGTCATAGTTGGGCAGAATCAAAGGTACTTGTGATAGGATCTTCTGAGCTCTTGGCCAGTCACCAAACTCAGGGACTTGATTAATATAGCATTAACTATTCTAGAGCATCACATGAAAAACCAAGTAGGAGTTAGATTTACCCTTAATATAAATAGATTAAATAAGGGTCAAGAAATACATAGACCCTAGTATCTTATCGCTATATGTTTTAGCTTAAAGATTATTTTTTCACTTTCCTCTGGCTGTGCGACTAGTCAGTGGTGTCTGCAAGAAGCACAAGTTTAGGCATATAAAGATGGGGCAGACAGTTGTTTATAGCTGGGATGGACAGGGAGACTTAGGGAGAACAGAAGGACCCTGATAGTTCCATTCAAATGTCCAAGAAGATTTAATTTGCTTTATTTTTATATGTTTCAAGTTTAAAATATTCTTAATAATAATGATTCCTTAAATACCTTTAGAGTTTAGAGCAGTAAAGAAAACTCAGATATTCCATTAAGTAATAGAATTGTGCGTGTTTGTATCAAAAGTATGTTTTTAAATAAAGTTTTATTGTAACATTGTAACATTTTATTCTTTAGGTGTAAACAATTACAACTGACTACAGTTCGAGCATTCTTTGATCTTATTGATGCTGATACTAAACAAGTATGTATTTTTAAGCTAAAAATTACTTCAGCAGAGTAAAAGCTTTTGTTACAGCAGGATGGATTTAATACTTTTTTTTTTTACTTTCATAAAAGTAGAAGCCTTATATGTTATATCAACTGTAATTAGTTTCAAAATAGAAATATATTTTTATCTGATAATACTTTGATCACTATTAATAATTAATAGAATGCAATGAAAATGAAAAAGTGAAAAGATGCTTTAGATCTTCCCCCAATTTTTCCCCTTTACTTGTTTAAAATTTGATATATATCCTTTTAACTTTTATTTAACTTAAAATACTACAAGCTATTTTATCCTTTTTTTAGTAATATGTTGTAAACTTCATGTTGTATCTTGATAGACATTTTTGCTTAAATTTTTTTTTTAAAACATCTTTATCTTTCTGGTAGGATCAAAATGTCTTCATTCATTGGCTAACCCAAGCTCGCCAGAACTTAAATTATGTACTTTTAGTAGCTGAATGTTTTTTGTAATGAGATTTCACTTATAAACTCTACAAACTAGTGATTTTCCAAATTGTTCAATTAGCAGGACACCTGGAAATCCTAGTGCCATTTATAGAACATCATATTACTCTTTCATCTCTTTCATGTCTGCCAGCAGATATACGGTAGTGGGCATCAAGGATTTCAGCAAAATTCAGGGAATTTTATCCATGAACTTAAATTTTTTTCTGTGAATTGGGAACAGATTGCTATTTTTTCATCTTAAGCAGCCTTTTTTTATAACCTCAGGTCATCTTGTTCACTGTTTCATAGAAACAAGTCTTGAGAACTGTGGCTATGGCTTCTCCTTTTGGATAAAAAGTTCCCTGTGTATTAGGAAATTTTCTTCATTATGGCAAAGTATTTAGCTGTTATTTTTGGATTCTTTCCCTTGAAGGCTCCAATTTTTTGAGAGACTAGTATGTGTGGCCTCTTTCTCAATAGATCTCTAGGTAATGCTTTCCTTATTGTGTCTTAGAACTTATAAGTTCTCTTATAGGCTTTTCACTCTTGGAAGTGGGGTACTGTTTGTGTTTTTTCCTTAACCCTTCAGAAAGCTGCAGAACTGCTATTAGAATCATAAATACTTACCTCTGTCCTGAAGAATACAATAAAAGAGAGACCCCCCCCAAAAAAAAGAGACCCAAATTGTTGTGTTTTGCCACATTTTAAGCCACAAGATGCCATATTTAAGTTAGCATATTTATTAAAGTAAAACAGCTTTATAGAATTAACACTATGAATTGGTCATGCAATGCAAATATTTTTCAGTTTTTCAACCTTGTTTTAATTGTGAGTCTTAACTATGGCAAATGTTTTTTTAGTCAGTTTGAGAGAGTGCAACTAGATATAATAGTAGAATCAATTAAAATTGTAAGACCAGTTTGTATTTGGAATGACATTTGGTAGGCTTAGGAAAAACCCCTGTTTCAACCCATGAAGAACAGTAGTATCACAGACAGGTATATTCTTTAAAAATTGTACAGAGGGGTGCCTGGGTAGCTTAGTCGTTGAGCGTCTGCCTTTGGCTCAGGTCATGGTCCCAGGGTCCTGGGATCGAGCCCTACATCAGACTTCCTGCTCAGTGGGAAGCTTGCTTCTCCCTCTCCCACTCCCCCTGTTTGTGTTCCTGCTCTCGCTATCTCTCTCTCAAATAAATAAATAATAAATTTTTTAAAAAATAAAAATAAATATTGTACAGAAAGCTAATTTTTTTATTGAGGTATAGTTGACACGCTACATAAAACTAATTTTATTTATTTATTTATTTATTTTTTAAAGATTTTTTTTTTTTTTTTTGACAGAGAGAGACAGCCAGAGAGGGAACACAAGCGGTGGGGGGGGGGGGGGCAGGAGAGGGAGAAGCAGGCCCCCTGCAGAGCAGGGAGCCCAATGCGGGGCTCGATCACAGGACCCTGGGATCACGACCTGAACCAAAGGCAGACACTCAACGACTGAGCCACCCAAGAGCCCCCATAAAACTAATTTTAATAAATCTTGTTTTCCATTAAATCCTGAGATGAAATTTTTAATACTAGTGTAATAAATTATAATTCTGGATAGATAAGTAATTTACAGACACATTTTAAGGGACAAATGAGAAATTTTGGTAACTAATATTGCTAAGAATCAAACTATGAAACTGAGTTCTGTTTCTGTTTCACAGACTCACTATATATAATCAACTGGACTAAATATTAGACAATAAAAAATTAGGATATAATTGCTATCCCTCAAGAAGATATTAGGAAGAGAAGCAAACATATATACAGGGAAACTATAAGCATAATTAGTCCCAAACATGTGGTACAAAGGAATCAGAATTAGAGAATAATTTCTGATGGTTATCAGCATAAAAGACATAGCTGAAAAACTTACAAGTGGATGGATTCCCTGGAGAGTGAGTAAGGATGGGAGAGTCCTGAGTTAACTAAAATTTTGGCAAAAAGACCTATTACTTTTAAATGATTGTGAACAGATATGGCTGCTTTTAAAAAAAGTCAAAACTAGTTTTATATTAGATTGAATTGATTGAAGTATTGAGTTTGCATCAATGAAGATAAAATTCCCACTGCCTTCTACTATAGTTAGATATCTAAGGAACTATATTCTATTTTGTATGTTGTATTATAAGGAGGACATTAACAAACTTGAGTTTATCCAGGGAAGGCAGTCAGGGTGATGAAGGGTTTGAAACAGTTCTATGAAAAATAATTGATGTTTTTGAAGTTGTTTAATCTGTAAAGAAATGTTTTATTGGATGGGGGATGTAACAGTCTTCAGTTTCTTGAAGGGCTGGCCCCTAACTTAATATATCAAAGTAACAGGGAGTCAGATATTTGCTCTAAATATGGCAGAGCATCCTCCTCATAAGAATTATTAAAATTGGAATGTATTATTTTCCACAATAGCAAGTTAGAAATAAATATTCAAGCAAATGCTGGGTGACTTCCTAAGGAATTGAAAAGATTTACCAGACCTGGGTCCTCACTGTCATTTCTTTGTCATTCTCTCATTATGTTGTTGAGAAAATCACTTACCTGTCAGGGCCTCAGTGCTTAAACTATAGAGTTGAATAGTGGTAGATTCTGAATGGATTTTAGACCCAAGTACTTTTTTTTTTCTTTAAAGGAGGAACTGGTATAAAGTTGCAGACATTTATTGTGCTAGGATATTTTAAAACAGACAACAAAAAATCCTGTTTTTATTTCATGAAAGAAAGGATATTTAGGCACAATGAAAGTAAGACAGGATAAAGCAAAGTAGTTTCCAAGGAAGGACAGTTGCAATTCATATTTTCTCTGATGACCAGTGAATTTTTTGTTGTGGGATTGGCACTGTTCTGAGTTTGGAAAGTAGTGTGTTGGAATCACTAGACTGGAGGATCTCTTAAGTTCTCATCTGTCTCTATACACCTTTGTATGTTTTATTCTTAACTGTTACTTGAGAAGCACTAGTTGAATAATAATTAAAAGCATGGGCTCTGGAGCCAGACTGCCTGAGTTTGAATCCTGGCCCAGACTGTTAATAGCAGTATGACCTTGGGCAAGTTCCTTAATTTCTCTGGTGCTTTAGTTTCTTAGTAAAAATGCAGATAAAAGGATTATTATCTCCTAGAGCTCTTGTGATGGTTAAATGAGTTAATAACATATTAAATACTTAGAACAGTGCCTGGCCCAGAATAAGTAACTGTTGGCTCTTATCACTATTACTTGCTGCAAAGTTTCATTGAACTATCACAATGGATATAAAAAGATACAAAATGTATCATTATTCTTTCTAGATAACTCAAAATCCCAAGAAGAAATTGTCGGTTTTGAATCACCACTTTATAAGACACCCAGCAAAACACTTTGAGGAAAATCCAGCAATAATTTCTGACTTAACAGGTTGGTGGTAATAACATATTTTTATTTTAAATCGAGTTTTATTTTTAGGTAAATTTGTTATTAGTGAAGTCTTTGAAACTGTGGTACTTAGCTACTATAATCCTATTATGTTTTATTAATTTCTCTATGATGGTTTCTTATGAGGTTCTTGATTAAGGAAGGGAAAAAGGAGAGAAACAGTTGATGTTGCTGATAAAAATTTTGTTCTGAAAATAACATGACAAGTACAAAGTTTTAACGATAGAGTTAAATGTCTCTATTTCCTGACAGTCAGGTAAAACACTATCATTATTTTTGACTTTTCAGTATCAGTCATTTTTCATTCTTCTTTTGGTTTAACAGCATATCATTTGCTGTTAATATAATACCTGTTATACTCAGTTTGGAAAATAAGATAATTTATTTCTTTTTTATTGATACATCCTTAGAGTAAAGGCACAAAATAAATTTAAAATGCTTTACTTGATGTGAATGCTAGTTGATGATGAGCACAGATAACATCTTACTAGATTTCTTATTTTAAAATAGCTATTGTTCAGGAAACCACTTCTTTTTCAAATCTTATTGTAATTGAGAAGTATTTCGTGAGCATTCAATAAAAGTAATGGTTTCATATTTTAAAAGCAAGCCAAACAAATTAATTTCCTTTACCTTAGGGACATCTATGTGGGTTCCAGTGAAAGTGTCCAAATGGACCTATGTGGCTTACAATGTAAGTATACCATCAATGGAAATTTTTAATATTTTTTTCAAAAACATTTGGTATTTTTTTCAAAAACATTTTCGTATTTATATTTAAAAAGACTCTTGGGGCACCTGGGTGGCTCAGTTGGTTGAGCGTCTGACTTTCGATCTCAACTCAGGTCTTGATCTCAGGGTCGTGGGTTCAAGCCCTGCATTGGGCTCCACACTGGGCATGGAGCCTACTTTAAAAAAAAATTAATTAAAAATAAATAAATAAAGACTCTTCTAAAAAGATAACTACATATATTTTCCTGTATTAAAACAATTTAATAATAATTCCTTAATATCTAGTTAGTGTTCAGTTTCCCAGTTTTATCATAACTGTTAAATTTTTTGTTTCTCAGTTTAAATGAGAATACAAATAATGTCCACATATTGTCGTTTGTTAATATGTCTCTTATTCCTCTTTTAATCTCTCATACTTACTCTACCCCTTTTCTTTCCTTGTAGCGTATTTGTTGAAAAAACAAGTCATTTGTCCTATAGAGTTTCATACAGTCTTGATTTGCTGATTGCATTCCTTCAGTGCCATTTAGTATATTCCTTTGTCTGCTCTTTTCCTGTAACTTAGTACTTGGATCAGATTCATTTGCTTGATCAGATTCAGTTTTTGTTTTGGCTAGACTATCTCTTTTTTTGTGATGTTAGCAGCTGTTGGTGAAGCATGCCTAGAGTCATTAATTCATTTAGGGGGATGCAAAAAATGGTGGTACCCTAATTCAATTATTTTTTTCTTTATTAACTGGAACACTATATTGGGAAATTTCTTGTCTACTAAATTTATCAAAAGTGGAACATATCAGAAAAGGAGAAAATTATAATTGCTTGGATCTTTGGATCTTATATTTACTGGTTTTCAGAAATAGCGAGCTGGCTCACAAACCTCCATCAGTGATCATAAATGGTTTTGGGGGTTTTTCTCCTAGTATTATTATGAACTCATCTTTTAAACATATTTGTGTTTCCATCTAAAATATTAAAATTCTTCTGTCTTTGACCAGTAGAAGCCATTTCAAGTTAGGCTCCTAAATCTTTTTGGTAAAGCTGCTCTTTGGTTGTCTTTCTTTGATAGTTTCTTCACTACCTAGTATGAGAAGATATTTGAATTCATTTTGTACATTTCCTGCCCCAGACCTTGAATCAGCTTTGTCCTAAGGAGCTCTCCCTGTTATTTGGGAAATGGTGTCTTAAAACCATAATTTGGGCACTAGAGATGTTTATGGCTAGTGGGCTAGCATTTCTAGGCCTTTTCAGTGGACAGAGCTAAGAAATGTATTTTATGTTGATCATTAGGCCAAAACTCAAACCCAAACAAAAAACATGCATCTATACTGCTATTTCTAAGACATATTCAGGACTGCAGGGTACCTGATATTCCTGACTTACATCTGTATCTTCTTCCCACTCCTAGAATATTGGTTCTCAACAACACCAAGAATGATAAAATTAGAATAATTTTTGCTTTATCTGTATATTTAAATGATGAAATTGTCTACTCTCTTAATAGTTTTATTATGTTTTCCCTCTTTTTTTTTTTTTTTAGGAATCTGATAAGATATATTTTACATTTCCTCTTGCAAATCATAGAAAAATCTACACTCATGTCTATTGTCAGAGCACCATGCTGGTAAGATAATTGGTAGATTGCATGTAAATCTAAAAGTCTATTTTTAAGATTCAACTAATATCTAATAGATCTCTTCTTTAGCTATGAACTATTATTAAATCTAATAAGTTGAAAAATATTTGTCTAAAACAGTTTTGATTGAAAAGTATTAATCAAAATGTTTCTATAACTGATAATTTACTATTAAATTATACTTTTGGCTCTAGTTTGGGTCTTTCACCCTGTTTTTCTACCTTACTTCTGTGTTTAGGATGAAGGAATTCAGTTCAAATATCCTAATTCTAAGATTCTGTTTGTACTTTAAAGAACAGATATATTTAAACAAAGCTATTCTATAGGAATTTTATGAAGTAAATACTGTTTTTCTCTTGGCTTCTATACTCAAATTTGCAGGACTTTTTATACCAAACATTCTCTAAAATAGTAACTTTTTGTTAAAATGTTATCTAGACTCAGAGTTACCAAAGTGATGATTTTACATATTTCTTTTTAATGAATACCTACTATCAGACATTGTCAAAAAATGTGTTACATGCTATAGGATGCCTTTGTTATATTTGGAATATTTAAGTAATAATTTATTTGTCAGCATTTCTTACTTTCAGGAACTTGTTTTCCCAATTTGGGTTCTTTTCCCTCTTTTTGAATTTTTTTTTTTGGCATTTCCCAAGTTTCTTCACTTTATATTTGTGTTTTCATAATTTCTTTCCACTTCTCCCTTTTGTTGGGTTATTTGTATTCTTTAGAACTAGAATCTAATATGTCACTTAGTTGGTAGATACTGCCATTTGATATATACTAAAGTCTTTAGAAATGATAGGCATTGTGGTCTAGGTGCTAATGAATACTAATTTTAGTGGGATGACCAGAGTTTTGCATCTCTCACAGAGACTAGCATCTCCCAGCCTAAAATCTGGATGGGCAGTTTATCGCAAGAGAATCTGGCCCTTACCTTAGACTGCTGGCTTAAAATATCCACACTCAGTTAATTAAATTCCAAATCAGAATGTCAGTATTATAGTGAGAAAAATCCTTGCCAAAGTTCAAATTCTCCAATTGGCTTATTGGAGGATCCCTTTTCTGTATTTAAGGTCCATGGGTATTAATTAGCATCAAGTTGTGTGGTGAATTTTAAAGATCTTTTCAATTTGTATTATAGAAGTTTTCAATCATTTAAAGTAGAATATAATAATGAAATCTCACATAACTATCACATAGCTTTAACAGTTATGAATACTGCCATTTTTATTTATCCCTTTTTCACTTTTTTCTTTGACTGAAGCATTTTTAAAGCAAATTCTAGGCATTTTATCATTTCATCCTTAAATACTTCAATATGTTTTCTAGCAGATAAGAATTGTGCAGGTTAACTATAATATTATTTCATCCAACAAAATTAATTATTAATTCCTTAGTATCATGTGATATCCAATCCATGTTCAATTGTCCTCTGTTCAGTTAAATTCTAAGTTTGTTTATTTGAATCAGAATCCAGAAAGTATACATGTTATATTTGATTCATGGATCCTGTTTCTTTTATAATGGCCTCCTCTTTATCTCCCCATTTATTTGTTCAAGCAAGTGGGTTATATGTGCTGCAGAATTTCCCACATTCTGGGTTTAGGTGACTATTCTCATGGTATCTTTTTTTTAAAGATTTATTTATTAGAGCATGTGCGAGAGAGAGGGAGAAAGAGAGAGCACAGGGGAGAGGGAGAAGCAGACTCCCCACTGAGCAGGGAGCCTGATGGGGCTCGATCCCAGGACCCCAGGTTCATGACCTGAGCCAAAGGCAGATGCTTAACTGACTGAGCCACCCAGGCACCCCTCTTGTGGTATCTCTTAACATGTGTTTCTATCCCTTATGTTTTCTGTAAACTGGTTGTTAGATTTAGAATCTTGATTATTTTTTAATTAATTACCACTAATTTTTTGTGGCAAGAATATTTTATAATTAGAACTATGTACTTAACCAGAAGTTATACAGTATCTAGTTGTCCCACTTTAGTGACCTAAAGACTTACCAGTAGACTCAGGTGGTATTAGCATGGTCTATCCTATATAAAGTTCCTAATCAGTTTTTCACCTAACAATTTTAGCAGCCTTTGAGAGCATCATTTTTTACTGTAGATAGGTTTCTCTTTAGATCTATTATATAAATTTTATGATCAAGTAGCATTTTCTCTTCAGTATACTTTAGGAATTGTTAATTATTGAGTGACTTTTTCTGAGATTTTCAGTACAGTTTTTATAATTAGGGATGCTTGCTAGATGACCTGAAATTGTTCTTTTGATACCTTATAGATTACATCAACATGGTGTTTTAGGGTGGGCTTGAATAATATTTTTTCAATTTGTTGATGAATAAGTCAGAATTCTCTATATACGGAAGTGTATAGTATAAAATATTGACAATTTTCATATTAAGGGCTGTCTTTGAAGATAGGCTCCCTTAGTAGCCGCAAAAACCCATTACAAAAGTGGGGTGAACTTTGAGAGCTCACTAGATGTTCCTTGTCTAAGCTATGCAGATCTTTTCTTTTGCCTTGCTTTATAATGTCACATTATTCTTGGGAAACACAGTTAACTGATACAGAAATCACACAAGTATTTTGCCAGCAGTAAAGAGCAGACAAATTCCATGTTATTTTTTGTTTTCCTTTCAGCTTTCTTTTCTGTGTTCTTGGAAAATGTCTTCAAATTGTATTTAAGCTCCATGAGGGCAGAGACCATGTCTGCCTCATTTATCATTTTTTCCTTGAAGGCTTAGCATAATTACATGGCTCTAGAATAGACTTTATAAATATTGGATGAAAGGATTAATATCTTTTTCATTATCCTCTCTGTTTATTAAGGAAAATTTTATGTACCTGTCTGAGCAGTGTTTCTTACCCTCTTATACCTTGGTGTAGGATTTTAGTAGTTGGATCATCAGATCTTGGAGCATCGCTCTTAACTACTTCCTTAAAAGTTGCAGTGAAGGTCTTTGGTTATACCTCTCTTAAATGACTGAAGATAAATACATAAAATTGTTAAAACATCACTACCATCTCTGCGGCATTCCCAGGGTACCCTGATAAAGTCATAACTAGCTTTTGTCTTGAGCCCTTGGAGTTGTGCTTTAATCCAAACACATTCTCAGTTACATAGAAGTTTTGCCTGATAATCAAATGAGAACTCAAGTGGTAAACTAACAAGCTATACTTAGATTAAATGCTATTTTTAATTACTTGACTCTGGATTTTTTTTTTTTTCTGTTTGTTTAAAAGTCTACCGATAGGTGTTCATCTTCTATATTTACTTAAAATGTAGTTACTTACTATGTAACTACCTAATTAAAGCATGGACATTGCTGAACTCTGAAAGCGTTGGTTCAAAAATTAAAATTGCTTATGCATTATGCTGTGGAGAGGTCACTCTTTCTCTTCCTGCTGCTCTAGGTTACTTGCTTACCTATCTATATTGACATAAGACTTCTTTACCTGCCCTTGACCTATATGACTTTTGAAACAGCTTGGAAATGTTTCTAAATAACAGGTTGCTATTTTATGTTTCCATCATGCTTACTAACCCTATCATATAATAGTAAAATGTTAAGCTGCCTATTTTATGTAATTATTTTCTATAATATTTAGTGTGATTTGTGTTATTAATCAACAGGATACAAATAGTTGGATTTTTGGCTGCATAAACAGCACTTCTATGTGGTAAGTCTTTTGAACCTAAGGGCCTCAATTGTTCATTTTTCTCAATATAAATAATACAAATCATACTTATTAAAGATTTACTTATTTTAGAGAGAGAGAGAAAGAGAGAGCCAGGGGTATTGGGAAGGGGCAAAGGGAGAAGGAGAGGGAGAGAATCTCAAGCATACTCCTTGCTGTGCGCAGAGCCTGATGGGGGCTCGATCCAATGACCTGGAGATCATGACCTGAGCCAAAATCAAGAGTCAGATGCTTAACTGACTGAACCACCCAAGCACTCCGAAATCACACTTTTTAAAATAGCTTCATACATTGTTTGTTTGTTTTGTTTTTTTAAAGATTTTATTTATTTGACAGAGAGACGCAGTGAGAGAGGGAACACAAGCAGGGGAAGTGGGAGAGGGAGAAGCAGGCTTCCCGCTGAGCAGGGAGCCCGATGCGCAGGGGTCGATCCCAGGACCCTGGGACCATGACCTGAGCCGAAGGCAGACACTTAACAACTGAGCCACCCAGGCGCCCCGCTTCATACATTCTTAAGCTGATTTTGCTGCTACATTACATTATAGTATTGATTTTTAAATGAAGAATAAAGGAAATTAACATATCAGTAGTATTTGCAAACATAGAAATGGTTGCTAGGAAAAACAATTTTTTTGTATCCAAAAGGACTGTATGGATAAGAGTATATTGGATTAGACTTACTGGACCTCGTTTCATTAGAACTTTCTCTGATAGGTCTGTAGCTGGTTTCTTTTTCCTCTGAAGCTTATTTATAATTTATAATATTTTAATATATTTGTCCTTTAATTATATTTTCATATTCATTTCAAAGCCGGCAAGGGATTGATTTATCATGGAAAGCTGAACTACTGCCAACAATTAAGGTAAATTATGGCTTTAGAATTTTAAAATACTAAAAAATTCTTGAGTCTCTAGGCATTTTAGAATATGGTCTTTTATTAATTCATCTAACTATTAAATGAACTTGAGATTTGCTAACATACAGTTTAGAAATATTTTCTCTTTTAATGGAGAATAACACGCAATTTTTTTTTAACTTGCAGAGATAAAAACTGTAAGTTAACAATCTTCTAAATAAAATTAAACCTATATATTATAGCATCATACCAAGAGCTAGATAAATTTTTAAAATTTATTTTGAGGGTATGTTTGGAATGGTCTGTCTTAAAATAGAAGCTGAGTAGTAGTTTGAGTTTTTGGGAGAGGACCTACAGTAGGGGAGAGCAAGCATCTCAAAGAGACACAAAGTAATTTTCCAGATCTACTTCAACATTCCTTTGCGGTCAAGCACTTGGATAACTCTACTTTATCTAGTACTCTGTGGGATTTATTTAATAATTGTTTGTGATTTCCTCAAGTAACTCTGATAGGGTCAGCAAGTCTTTTTACAAAAGGTTAATATTGTTGAGAAAATAAAACAGTTCTAAAATTTGATGAAATACCTGTTCTAATTTCTAAACTGTGTTTATTATAACTCATAATCTTACACCAGGAGTGATATTTTCAGTCTTCAAGTATTTTTTCATGATGAATGCTAGCCTCTTAAACTTGAAAGTGAAGCCATCTGGTTGGTCCCAGTCATCTCCCAGTCCAGTTATTTGTTATTTATCTGTACAGTCAGCTCTGTACTATACTAACAGAGGGGAATGATGATAGAATGAATAATTGCAAGTTACTTCACACTTGACTTTGGAATGGTTGCAGTTATTTTTTCTGTCACCCAGTCATCCTTATTTTGTGTATATTCATTCATATGGCTCTGTGTTCAAGAGATAAATATTGTAGGAAAGTAATTAGACTCATATGAACATTTTTAATGTCTCTCACTGGTTCTATCCTAGCCTTTTAGGCAGGAGCAAAACGAAAGTCTAGGATATACTTAATCATTCATAAATCTTTCCTTGAATTTCCAATTTGGATAGTATATCCTATTTAATCTGTAATTTAAGAGGAAGAAATAAATGATTAAAATCCTGATAGAATGTTACTTTGCTCCTGTTTTTAAAAGTTACATCTTAAATAATAAAATCCTTATGTATATTTTTAATTTCAAAGATTCAACAGTGTATTCATCTAGTTCTAGACCCTGTGTTGTTTCTTCTAAATGTGAGAAACAGCTGGCAGAACAATAGAACAAGCTATTCCAGCTGCTTACTTTTTTTCTCTTTTCAAGATTTATTTATTTCAGAGGAGAGAGAGTCTCAAGCAGGGTCCCCGCTGAGTGGGGAGCCTGATACGGGGCTCAATCTCATGACCTTGGAATCATGACCTGAGCCAAAACCAAAAGTCGGATGTTCAGATCATGACCTGAGCCAAAACCAAAAGTTGGACACTCAACTGACTGAGCCATCCAGGCATTCCAGCTGCTGCTTGCTTTTTATAGTGAATGCTGAAAGAGGTTGCCAGACAGCATTAAAAGCATACTGAAATTTAGAGGGGGAAAATGGGAGAAGGATGTTTAGAAAATAAGGATTGCAATATTCTGCAATCTTAGGTGTCCTCAGTTGAAGAGGATTATAATTATTAAACATAAATAAACTCCATTTTAATGAAAATCAAAATTAGATGTGTTAGCCACTTCTAAAAAGGACACAAAGTTATTTTGCCATCAAGTTGAAGAGAAAGAAAAAATTAAAGTGAAAAGATTTCATGAATTTTATATTCATATCATCTCAACAAAAGTAATGTCAAATGAGAATCATATCACTTTTAGCATTGCTGCTGACTGAACTGTTAATAAATAGAAGACTCCAGCAAAGCACCTGTAAATTCAGTTTTTAAATACCAGTCATGTGGAATTTTTCTGTCATGTGTACAATGAAGAAGTTTCTAAAAACACAAAGCACAGCAGGCCAAGAATTTGGTAAGCCAAAATGGATTTATTGTTGAAAACAAAAAAGGTAACTTTCTAAAGATAACTAACTTGTATGAGAAAACTACCTTGTAGCCATTTTGCCTTAATCATACTTTAGCACCATAGCTTTGCTCTGCACATCAGAACCTGGTATTTGATTTTCTGTGTATGTTGTTTCAGCATTAAGGGCATTTTACCCTTAAAACACTGAAAAATTTCCAAACTTCATATTAATCTTACCTGTCAACCTAATGATTTCATGAATATGATTGTATTGTCAAGTTCCTACTGACATTATAACTATATAGCAACTTTATAAGGAAATTTTTTTGACACTGTTACCTTTTTAAAGTATTCTGATCCTACAAAAAAATTCTTGAGAAAAAAACTATTCTTGAGAATAAATAACAAAGGCTAGTAGAGTGGATAGCCACACAGAGTAACCAAGGTTATTTCTAATTATCTTTCATACTGTCTACCATCTGTTTGGTTGGTCTCAGTTGCCTGTCGCTGTGATTTGTGAGGCCCTTTTAAGGCCTTTTAATTTACATTAGAACAGATTAGTCTGTTGCTGAGACTTTGGCAAGTAAGTCGAGGTGAAGCCTAAGAAGTTGTAAAAAAACACAGGTGAATCTGGTCAGGTTGTTAGCCACTTGTTCACAGTTCTTTAGCTTTAGCACCTCTGTTCAACTTGCCCAATAGGTGCTTCTGAAGAACGTTAGAGAAAGTTAACTGTCTGCAGAAATTTCTTAATACATACAAATTGTTACCACATATAACTACTGCCATCCCCACATCTACTTCCAGAAAAAACCTTGGATTTAAAAACTGTATTTGGTGCTGTAGCTTTTCATTAAATAGACCAGTCTCTTATCTATTTATTCCTCAAAATATAGACTATAGGATCTGGTCTTAATTTTGAAAATAGATTTTCATTTGATAAGGTGCATTATTAGTCTTCTTGTGTCTTCATGTCATTTACTGAATAAGTTCCAGAGGATGATATTCATATATATCATTAGAGAGCGACTGTTTACTGCTTGGGCTAGATCAGAATCATTTGAGATTAAGTTGCAACTCTTCCATTATTTTTAGCATTCATTCATTCATCAGCTATTGAATGCTCTTTGTCATATGCTAGCTACCAAAATAAATGTAGAAATTTTATTGTAATGTTATAAAAAACAAATGGACAAATTATAAAAGATACCGAATCTGGAAATAATTATGTAAAATAATTATATTTAATATTAAATGTCATTTGCTTTACATGAAGGGATACAGCTCAAGGAATATTTTTGGCAGTCCATATTTACAAAATATTAGGAATTTGACTTCAGGATTATTGACCTGAAAATGTAAACATGGGCGTTTTATGAGGTACTGAATATAATGTTTGAAATCAGTTTTTTATAACCAATTAAGAAAGAAATAAGTGTTTATAATTTCCTTTAACATGTTTTAAGTTCTGTATACCCTCAGAAATAAAATCAGCTTTTTATGTCCTTCTTTTTTCCCCCAGTCTCTGACGTTAAGACTTCAAGACTATCCATCTTTGTCTCATCTTGTTGTTTATGTACCATCTATTCATGGAAGTAAGGTAACAAATGGATTAAGGTTGTTATCAGAATGTTAGTGGATACTCATGCTAAATATTTAAGTTATTTTTTGATGAATTGTCGGCATAGTGCTTATCTAAAACAATGACCAGTTTGGTGATCCACCTAATAAGACTGTTAAATCATTAGGATCATCTACTCTAACTTGAACTAAGCAGAATAAATCCAAGTCTCTGTGTTCAAAGTGGGAACGTACTTTACATATTAGTCTTTCAAAATCTATTCATTATTGAGTACCCTTTTATGTGCAAGACTCTGCCAGGAATTATAGGAGGCACACAAATGAGGGAGACATGAATCCTATTCTCAAAAAACTACATACTGTTGGGTAGGGGGAGAGAAACATTTGGAAGCAGAAGGAAGAGTGAGAATAAAAGAGGTACCCAAAAATATAATACAAATCAGAATATAGCAAATAAATTAAAGGTATAAGAAGGGGAGATATCTCTGAATGATGGAATGGGGAAAGGCTTTATTATGAGGTGATATTTAAAATTTCCTTAAAGGATAGTTAATGTTTTTATGGGTATCAGAAACATTGTAGCCCTGTGCTGTCCAATATAGGAGCTACTGGCACATGTGGCTATTTAAATTAAAAGCAATTAAAATTAATAAAATTAAAAATTCAGTTCCTTAGTTATACTGGCTACATTCCAGATGGTCAATAGTAATATCATTGCAGAAAGTTATAATGAACAGCTCTACTGAGACAAAGAAACCGTGAGATCCAAGCATGAAAGTGTGAAAATGTGAGATATGTTTGGAAACAGTAAATAAGTAAATATTAATTTTGAAAAGATGGCCACATGGGTCGGATGGTAGTGGAAGAAAAGTCTGGGAAAGTAGTTCATGGCCATACTCTAGAGGACCTCGATTGGAAGATTCAGGACTTCATAGAATTCAGGAGTTAGTAGGCAGCTGAAAGATTTTCACTGTTAGTAGAAATGGGATCAGAGCCATTTTGGAAGATGAATCTATGGTGTGCATGGATTAGAAACAGAGACGAGCTGCTGTATAATGGGTTATGAGGGCTTGAACTAGGGAAGTGGGAGTAGAAATAAAAGGATGGTAATTTTTGAGAGAAGTTGGGGGAGGGGGAAGCAAGAAGATAGAAGTAAAAGACCCTCTATTTCCCATTCCACATTTCACCCAACAAGCTTATCCTTCAGTATCTATCCTAAGTGTTCCTATTTTACTTTTCATGACTCATCCAGATAATTTCTTACTTCCATGACACTTTGTTTATAACTTCTTTGAGGAATGATGCTGAATTATAATTTATTTGTTTCTCTATTATCATCACCGTATTGTGAATTCTTTGGGAGTAAGACCAGATAGATTTTATTATACTTTGCATCCTCATCCTTTAGCAACTCACTACCATATAAGTGCTCAAAAAAATAGTTCTTTAGTGAGAAAATTGTTGGGATTTGAGGCCAAAATCATTAGGAAAATTTTAAAGATAAAGGAATAGGGGGATTTAGTTGGCAGTTAACTCAAAGACTGAGTCTCACAAGTACCTTATAATGAATTCATTGTTTTGTTTTGCTTAGCACAAGTGAGAGGTAATTCAGCATCTTCAATTCTAAAAGCTCTCTTTAGGGGTTTTTCTGTCAGGTAAGTTGGCTTTGAATGAATTTAAACATCTTTCCCAAACTTGGAAAGGCCCTGTCTGGTTATTCCAAGAAATTAATGAGCCTTTCACAAATAGCCAGCCTTAGCAACCTAATGAATATTTAATATGTCTTAATGCTCTTTGGAAAGTAACACTTGCTGACTCTACTGTTGCACACCCAGTCTCACAAGATGTTAATTTAGGCCTTTTATAATTTCTGCATATCTGTTATAGCCCATCATCAGGATACATATATTTAAATAGACAGCTTGAAAATTTTTTGCAGTCAACTGATAATAGAGTTTTCAAAATGCAAATGTGGAATTACTTGCATTTTTTGATGACAGAAAACAAAATAATTCCTTTAGAAAGAGACAGACCCTCGAATTCTTTTCTTGGGTATGGGTTTATTCCATAAAGGGAAAGCAATAATAAAAATTTTTATTAAAAAAAGCATTAATAAAAATAAATTTAAAGTGCTTTGTAAAAATATAATGAATAATCTTGTTCAGTAGATGATTGTTCTGACCTTGTAACAGCTGTTTTCTATAAGGAAAATGTCTGATGGTAATGTTGGCCTTATAAGTAAAGAAGGGGAAGAAAAGCAAAGCCCCTTAACAAGTTTTTCCTTTTATTCCTAATATGTGTGCTGTAGTCAGATAGCCTTTTCCCACATCTATTTTTGACTTTCAGAAATAATAAAAAATCCACCCAAGAGGCAAACAAAATAACCTTGCTTCAAGCACAATCCAAAGTGTACTTATTGGAAAAGCCTAGGATAGACCTCACTGGCTTTCTCCTTCCTATAGACAGCAAACTACTTGCTAGCTACAATTAGGCATCAGATTAATTTGTTCTTCAGCTCCTATAGATCAAAGTAATTTGGTTTCCTTATGGAGATTATTTTAATGAAACCATTCTTATTGCAGACAGCTTAGGGCAAAGTTCCTTATGCCATTGTAGAAATGTTATTACATAAGAAATGTCATTACAAAACATTGTAATTATGCAGATGTCACGTTTTAGTTTTACTTTTTTTGAGATAGCATTTCTTTTTCTTGCTTCATACATAGTAAACCTTTTTTTCCATTTATTCTAATCACTGTTTAGCTTGAAATAATCTTATACAAATAACTTTAGCCATCTGTAGATGAATAGCAGTATGTCCATCTCCAAGTCTTTTGTAGTCTAATTAGAGTGTTGGAGATACGTAATTAATATGGGATTTTTAAAAAGTAAATGTAGCAAAATCATATTTCTTTTTGACTATGGAAATATTGAGAGATTTTTATCTAAATCTTTGATTAATCTTGAGTTAACCTTGATTCTTAATGCTTTGATCCATCCTTTATGGTCCCTCTTCTATAAACACCTAAAACTAACTGGAAGGAAACTGGATTATACATCAGCTGTTGTAAAAATGATTCTCCAATAATTTATTAAGTTAAACTTGTTCATCAAATTTTCTTAGCTTAGGATCTCTCTTTGAGTAATTGTTGCCATGTAAATATAGCCAGAGTGAGAATGTGATAGGTAATAACTTCTACAAAGCTGAAGTTTATTTATAGACTTCTATTTTCCACTTAAACATGAAGTGAAGATATTTTACTATAAATGTAATTGTTTTTTCCTAAAAATCAATGTTTTATATTTTAGTTTGTTGTAGATTGTGAATTCTTTAAAAAAGAGACAAGATCCATTCAGCTTCCTGTAACTCATCTTTTTTCCTTTGGTAAGTACTTTGATTTTGGAAGTCTTAAGAGTTCCTCTTTTTTTTTTTTTTTAGTAGGCTCCATGCCCAGCATGGAGCCCAGAACAGTGCTTGAACAGGGCTTGAACTCAGGACCCCGAAATCAAGACCTGAGCTGAGATCAACAGCCATACTGTCAACCGATTGAGCCACCCACACATCCCAAGAATTGCTTTTATTTTTAACAGAGTGCTTATTTATTTTGCCAGTCAGTTGCAATAATGGAGAGCCTGTAACATTAAATATTGTATTTCAAGTATAGTTCTTAGGATAACCATATAATGTGGTTCAATGGTTTGATTGTTATACTAGGCCAGAGGTCATCTTCTGAGAAGTGAACTTTAACTTTTCCCTGGTCATATACATTTGCAAGTAAGAGAGAGAGAGAGAGAGACAGAGAGAGAGTGTGTGTGTGTGTGTGTGTGTCTTCCATGAATTTATACTACATGTTGGCCCTTTTAATAAAATGTTTATTATAAGGTATAAATTGCTGTCTGCCCTATGGAAGTTTCAAGATTTCTCTAAATATTTTTCCCATTTTTTTTATTGTGGTAAAATACATGTAACTAAATATGCCTTTAAATTTTATTTTGAAGTAATTTTGAGCATTCAGAACAGTTACAGAAAGAGCACAGGGTTCTATATCCTTCACTCACCTTAACAAACAATGCAGTTGTCAAAACTAAGAAATTATTATTCGTACAACACTATTAACTAAATTACAGGCTTTATTTGGTTTTCATCAATTTTTCCATCAGTGTTCTCCAGATTCCCACATTGCATTCAGTTGTCATGTCCTGTTCATCTCCTCTAATTGTTGATAGTTCCTCAGTTTTTCCTTGTCTTTCGTAACTTTGGCATCTTTTGAAAAGTACTTTCAGTTATTTTGTAGAATATCAAATACTTGGATTTGTCTAATGCTTTCTTACGATTAGATTAAGGTTATACATTTTTAGCAAGAATATCACCGGAGTTATGTGTGCTTCTCATTGTATCCTATGGTTGGACACGTGATATCACTTTGTCTAATTACTAGCAATGTTAACCTTGATTACTTGGTTAAGGTAGTGTCTGCCAGGTTTCTCCACTGTAAATTTATTTGTTTCCTTTTTGTATTTAATAAATGTCTTGGGGGAGCTACTTTGAGAATGTTTAAGTATGCTTTTATCTTCAAAATAACCCACTAATTTTAGTATCCATTGGTTCCTCTAGTTTGAGGCAGTTATTACTGGTATTCTATATTTATTGGAATTCTTATGAAAGGAAAGTTGTCCCTTCTCCATTTATTTACTTACTCAATTTTTATTTATGTCAGTATGACTCATGGGTATTTATTTTATTCATTGGATTATAATTTAATACTATCATTACATTTTTTTTCTTAAGTTGTTCTAGCTTTGGATATTGGGAGCTCATTTTAGATTGGCTCCTTGCCCTTTTGACATGGCCTATCCTTAAAATATATATTTTTAAATTCCATTTGTGAAAAGAATCTATTACTTGAGAGCGGAAACTTTTAGATTTTTATCCCTCATCCACCTTTTTCGGCCAGCGGGTAAGAAGGATACTCAGAGGGGCACCTGGGTGGCTTATTTGGTAAAGCGACTGCCTTCGGCTCAGGTCATGATCCTGGAGTCCCTGGATTGAGTCCTGCATTGGGCTCCCTGCTCGGCAGGGAGTCTGCTTCTCCCTCTGACCCTCTCCCCTCTCATGTGCTCTCTCTCTCTCATTCTATCTCTCTCAAATAAATAAAATCTTAAAAAAAAAAAAGGATACTCAGAACAATACAGAAATGACAAGTCTGAATCACCCATCTCATTAAAGATAGCAGACTTGTAAAATGAAAGATCTACCAAGAAAGCATACCTGTTTGAAATTGAAAATATGTACTTGACTTTTTAAAATACATACATTATAAATATTGTCCAGAGTTTATTGAAAGAGGATAGGATTTTTAGGAGTTCACTCCTCCATACCAGAAATGAAAACCTATAAACTCTTTTTTAATATTAAAAATGTATTAACATTAGTTAAACATTGGTAAACAATCAGTACTTTTTAAAAAACTGTTTAGTATTCTAAGTAATACAGTACTTTCAATTCAACAGGACTGTCTTCAAGGAAAGTGATATTAAATACAAGTGGCCTGTTTTATAATATAGAACTTCTAAACTTTGGACAGGTAATTATCCTGATTATAGCAAGGATTTGATTTTACTTCACTGTTTAGTTAAGCAAACAAATAAACTTTTGTGTTTTTTTTTTTTTTTTTGTGGTCAAACTCTTACTAGATTTACCAGGCTTTTAAAATCAACGTAGTAAGCAAGTGCTCAGGAGTCAAAGGTAAGTGTATTTTCTGAGAAGAATAGTATTGTCAGTTGAAGAAACAATAGCTCTTCACTTGAATTTTCTATAATACTTATTTATTTTATGTGAATTAAAATTAAATTATAGTAGAAAAGCTGTCTATATTTCCAAGAGTTTTAACATAGACCCTTTTTAACACTAAGTATCTTCAGCTGTATCAGTTTAAATATCCACATTTAAAAAATACTATATATATTTTTCTATCTCATTATAGTAGTAATTCAGATTTAGCTGTTTTACCAGTTTCTTGTTACTTTCCATATGCTGCAATATCTTTTGTAAGTCTAATTAAACATTATTATTTAATAATTCTCTGTAATTTTTTATGGGATCTAAGTCTTACTGGTTATTTTTTATGAAATGGGTAACTGTGTAGTTAGGTATTATAGTAGCTTATGTAACACTTAAGGTTAAGGTTACATAAGGTTAATAACACATATTTCCTTTATGTTTCCACAGAAGAAATAACTAGTATTTATAAACTTCATATTCCTTGGTCTTACGAAGATTCCTTAACTATTGCACAGTAAGTATATGGAAGAATTTATCTTAAACTTTGGTCATTTTGAGTAATACATATTCTGCTTAGTTTATTTAAGTGAAATTTTAATGAAACTATTTAAGTGCCTCTTAATAAAATGTAACTATCCTTTAGGTAGCATTGTGCTCATAAGATAATGTTATAAGATAATGTAGTATTCTTATCTAAATGATCTAGAATTTAAACTTTACTTGCTTGGACCATCAACCCCTTCCTAGACTGTCCTCCAATGCCTGTCCTAGATGAAGGAGCATTCAAACAACTGTGATACAATTGGAAAAGTGTCCATCTATAATAACGTCTCTGACATCTGTCTTCCTCTCCATTATTTCATCGTGTTGTGCGAGGATTGACTTAGAGTTGGTTATTTAACAGCAGTTTGTATTTGAGAATTAATATTTAAGTTTTCTTTTCAGGGTACCATCTTCCACAGAAATTTCTCTGAAACTCCATATTGCTCAACCAGAAAATGACAGCCATGTAGCATTATTAAAAATGTATACATCTTCAGACTGTCAGTATGAAGTAAGTTGCTTGTTTGCTTAACTTTTAAGATTTAGTTATAGAATACACAGGAAATGTATTTTTATATTAGCCTTAGATATATGGTAATGTGGAAGCCAATAAATATATGAAATGGACATTTATGATGCTTTAAACATTCTCCATTTTGCCTGTTAGCACCACCTCAGTATTTCCTTATATGTCTTAATAAGTAATAGAAAATGAAAATTGAGACTATATATAAACTTTCTACGTTTGGAAGCTCAAAGTCCAAAATTCTCTATAAATTGAAGAACATCATGAAATCAGCTGACATGGCTTTACTGCAATAATTAACATGATTTATATTGGTTTCCAGCTCCACTGGATAAGTGTAAGAATCTTCTTTCCTTTTCACTAGCTTTTTAAATCTCTGTTAGTCATTAATATGTGCAGTGTAGTACGCCTGCTGTGTTTGTTTTACAATCACAGTACCTCTCTGCTCCAAGAGAAGGGAAATAGACTTGAGGAACATTTACTCTTATGGATTCATGAACTACAGGTGTCCCTCTGTATCATCCCAGGTTCTAAGAATTCCAGATTTAAGGGATTATATATTTTAATGGCGATTTCTGGTTTATGTGAAATATCTTCTTTCTATTCAGTTCCTTTAAAACAACCTTAAATATTTGGATTCTTCATTAGAACTTTCTTGGGGTGGATTAGAATTGGTAGGTCAGACTGTTCGTTAGCAACAAGTTTCAGTTGGACCTAAATTATGAGTTATTTTGGATTTCGTAGTATTTATTAATGCTTTGATATCTTGCTTTCTGTTTCTAATACTGAAGGACTTTGTAGGGCTGTAATGGTTTTTAACATGTGTCTAATAGTGATAGCAAGAATTGCATTAATACTTTGGCTCCAAATACTGCACACACTCACAAATGTCCATGTTTTTATAAGTACTTTACATTTTTAAAAAGTATTTTGAATAATCATTTTATAATTTCCGTATGAAATACATATTTCCTTTTCCCAGACTTCCTAATATCAAAAAAGTGTATTTATAATAGAGATAATGATGAATTTCTTTTTAAAATACTGTTTCAGCTTAAATTTTACCAAATATGCTCTGTTCCTGGTCTTTTATTCTATGAAACGTGTTTTTATGAAATTTACTCAGAAGTGCCTTAGCTTAACTATACTTAGTGCTATACAGTTGTAGGTTTGAGATTTTAAAATACTGGTTATATATGTAGGTTAATTTGTGTTTAATTGTTCAGCAAACGTATGTGTAGCTTCTGAATTCAGTCATTCAGTCAGTTCCTTTAGCTTGCATGACCTGGTACTAAGATATTCTGGTTAATCAAATATTCTAGTTAGTAAAGGGTTATCACATGTACCATTCATCCAGTTGTCAAAGAATTAGAATCCAGGAAAATATGCTGAACAATAAAACTACACTTAATACAAATTAAAATTTGTGGTTCAGAAGATTCTTATAAGACCATAAATGTGTTTAGGTTGATCATTATTAAAAAATTAATGATTATGCTTAGAGATGTGCAGAAGTGCTCAGTTTAATAAAATGTGAACTAGAAGGCTTTAGGAAAAATAACCTTTTTTTAATGATTATTTTAAACTAGGTGACAGTTAAGACTTCCTTTTCACAAATACTTGGACAGGTAAGTGATTCCTGGTTGATTACTATAAGACAAGGGTTGCAAACTGTTGTCTGGAAAGGGCCAGATAATAAAATATTTTAGCAAACCAAATATGATCTGTTGCTGCTGCTACTGCTGCAGCTGCTTCTTTCTTTTTCATTGTTCTCCTTTTCCTTCTTTTCCCACTTTAATAAAATCCAAAAACCATTCTTAGCAGAAAAATCATAGTTGGCCATGCCTGGCTTTAAGGTGATGCTTTCATTCCTAGAAATGAGAGCTGATTCCTGATTCTCAAATTAGTGTTTTTGGCTAAATGAATGTCATATTAAGATTTCATGTTGATCATACTATACTATACTTCATAGTCCAGTAAAATTTGTAGGCTCTGTCATATAAACAAACATTTTCAAATAACTTTTTATGTTGTATGTGCTTAGCTTGTAAAAATAAAAAGTAAGTTATATTAAAAATAAACATGTTGGAATACTTTAAATGCTTTTGGGGAATATGTTTCTGTAGTTCATAAATAGTGTTACAAAAATAATTTATCAAATAGTAGAACTACTAAAATATTACTCAACATCATTATAATTTGCACAATTGTATAACCTGGGCATAAATAATAATATTGATTACTCAGAAAAATTATATACCAGTTTTAAAATTCACTAAAGTTTTATTGTGCCTTCTATTATTTTTTATTTTATTTTTTTGTCTGTTGTGGCATAGCATAGCAGAATTTTTAAAATTCAAGTCCTTTAAATCTATAATTATAAAACTTACAAATCAAAATTAAATCAGAAAATTTTTATATGCATTATCTCATTTGATTCTCACAACAACCTGGTGAGACCTAGATTGTGATTATTATTAAATTTGTGAATATTAGAAAATTCTAAGTTCATGTGTAAAATGTGCTACATTAGAAAAAGAAGATTAAATGTTGGTATAAATTGGAAAAGTAGCACCATGGGTAGTTACAATAAATTCTCTAGCTTGTTAAGGGACTTTTTAAAGAAAAATTGCAGGGGGTGGGTAGAAAAAAAAAAATTACGTCTTGGAATATAGGGGAAGAATTGTTGCCACTGTATTTTTAGTATGTCCAAAAGGCATGTTACTGTACACAGTGGTCTGGGCTGAAGATACACTGTTTTATCTGTATCATCCCTGGGGCTCATAATTCAGATTAGTGACAAGAAAAGTCAAGTTCACCAAAGAAGGACATACTAATATTCTTGTTTAGGCATGGAAATTTATCGAAAAAACAAAGATATGTAGGTTTTACAGAATCAAAGGTGGGTACTTTTTTTTTTTAATTTTTATTGTTATGTTAATCACCATACATTACATCATTAGTTTTTGATGTAGTGTTCCGTGATTCATTGTTTGTGCATAACACCCAGTGCTCCATGCAGAACGTGCCCTCTTTAATACCCATCACCAGGCTAACCCATCCTCCTACCCCCCTCCCCTCTAGAACCCTCAGTTTGTTTTTCAGAGTCCATCGTCTCTCATGGTTCGTCTCCCCCTCCGATTTCCCCCCCTTCATTCTCCCCCTGCTATCTTCTTCTTTTTTTTTTCTTAACATATATTGCATTATTTATTTCAGAGGTACAGATTTGTGATTCATCAGTCTTGCACAATTCACAGCGCTCACCATAGCACATACCCTCCCCAGTGTCTATCACCCAGCCACCCCATCCCTCCCATCCCACCCCCGACTCCAACAACCCTCAGTTTGTTTCCCGAGATTAAGAATTCCTCATATCAGTGAGGTCATATGATACATGTCTTTCTCTGAATGACTTATTTCGCTCAGCATAACACCCTCCAGTTCCATCCATGTCGTTGCAAATGGCAAGATCTCATTCCTTTTGATGGCTGCATAATATTCCATTATATATATATATGTATATATAAAACACATCTTCTTTATCCATTCATCTGTCGATGGACATCTTGGCTCTTTCCACAGTTTGGCTGTTGTGGACATTGCTGCTATAAACATCGGGGTGTACGTACCCCTTTGGATCCCTACATTTGTATCTTTGGGGTAAATACCCAGTAGTGCAATTGCTGGATCGTAGGGTAGCTCTATTTTCAACTTTTTGAAGAATCTCCATACTGTTTTCCAGAGTGGCTGCACCAGCTTGCATTCCCAACAGTGTAGGAGGGTTCCCCTTTCTCAGCATCCCCGCCAACATCTGTTGTTTCCTGACTTGTTAATTTTAGCCATTCTGACTGGTGTGAGGTGGTATCTCATTGAGGTTTTGATTTGGATTTCTCTGATGCCGAGCGATGTTGAGCACTTTTTCATGTGTCTCTTGGCCATTTGGATGTCTTCTTTGGAAAAATGTCTGTTCATGTCTTCTGCCCATTTCTTGATTGGATCATTTGTTCTTTGGGTGTTGAGTTTGATAAGTTCTTTATAGATTTTGGATGCTAGCCCTTTATCTGATATGTCATTTGCAAATATCTTCTCCCATTCTGTCGGTTGTCTTTTGGTTTTGTTGACTGTTTCTTTTGCTGTGCAAAAGCTTTTTATCTTGATGAAGTCCCAATAGTTCATTTTTGCCCTTGCTTCCCTTGCCTTTGGTGATGTTTCTAGGAAGAAGTTGCTGCGGCTGAGGTCAAAGAGGTTGCTGCCTGTGTTCTCCTTTAGGATTTTGATGGACTCCTGTCTCACATTGAGGTCTTTCAACCATTTGGAGTCTATTTTTGTGTGTGGTGTAAGGAAATGGTCCAGTTTCATTCTTCTGCATGTGGCTGTCCAATTTTCCCAACACCATTTGTTGAAGAGACTGTCTTTTTTCCATTGGACATTCTTTCCTGCTTTGTCAAAGATTAGTTGACCATAGAGTTGAGGGTCCATTTCTGGGCTCTCTATTCAGTTCCATTGATCTATGTGTCTGGTTTTGTGCCAGTACCATACTGTCTTGATGATGACAGCTTTGTAATAGAGCTTGAAGTCCGGAATTGTGATGCCGCCAGCTTTGCTTCTCTTTTTCAACATTCCTCTGGCTATTCGGGGTCTTTTCTGGTTCCATACAAATTTTAGGATTATTTGTTCCATTTCTTTGAAAAAAGTGGATGGTATTTTGATGGGGATTGCATTGAATGTGTAGATTGCTCTAGGTAGCATTGACATCTTCACAATATTTGTTCTTCCAATCCGTGAGCATGGAACGTTTTTCCATTTCTTTGTGTCGTCCTCAATTTCTTTCATGAGTATTTTATAGTTTCCTGAGTACAGATTCTTTGCCTCTTTGGTTAGATTTATTCCTAGGTATCTTACGGTTTTGGGTGCAATTGTAAATGGGATCGACTCCTTCATTTCTCTTTCTTCTGTCTTGTTGTTGGTTTATAGGAATGCCACTGATTTCTGTGCATTGATTTTATATCCTGCCACTTTACTGAATTCCTGTATGAGTTCTAGCAGTTTTGGGGTGGGGTCTTTTGGGTTTTCCACATAAAGTATCATATCATCTGCGAAGAGTGAGGGTTTGACTTCTTCTTTAATGATTTGGATGCCTTTTATTTCTTTTTGTTGTCTGATCGCTGTGGCTAGGACTTCTAATACTATGTTGAGTAACAGTGGTGATAGTGGACATCCCTGCCATGTTCCCGACCTTAGGGGAAAGCTTTCAGTTTTTCCCCATTGAGAATGATCTTCGCTGTGGGTTTTTCATAGATGGTTTTAATGATATTGAGGTATGTACCGTCTATCCCCATACTCTAAAGAGTTATAATCAAGAAAGGATGCTGTACTTTGTCAAATGCTTTTTCTGCATCTATTGAGAGGATCAGATGGTTCTTGTTCGTTCTTTTATTAATGTATCACATTGATTGATTTGCGGATGTTGAACCAACCTTGCAGCCCAAGAATAAATCCCACTTGGTCATGGTGAATAATCCTTTTAATGTACTGTTGGATCCTATTGGCTAGTATTTTGGTGAGAATTTTTGCATCCATGTTCATCAAGGGTATTGGTCTGTAATTCTCCTTTTTGTTGGGGTCTTTGTCTGGTTTTGGGATCAAGGTAATGCTGGACTCATAAAATGAGTTTGGAAGTTTTCCTTCCATTTCTATTTTCTGGAACAGTTTCAGAAGAATAGGTATTAATTCTTCTTTAAATGTTTGGTAGAATTCCCCTGGAAAGCCATCTGGCCCTGGGCTCTTGTTACCCTGTTAGCATTTTGTTCTCTCATTCATCTGTTCTCCTCTGGACAAAATGACAAGATGGAAAAAATCACCTCAACAAAAGAACAAGAGGTAGTACCGACTGCCAGGGACCTACTCAATACGTACATTAGTACGATGTCGGATCTAGAGTTCAGAATCATCACTTTAAAGATACTAGCTGGGCTTGAAAAAAGCATAGAAGTTATTAGAGAAACCCTTTCTGGAGAAATAAAAGAACTAAAATCTAACCAAGTAGAAATCAAAAAGGCTATAATGAGGTGCAATCAAAAGGCTGTAACTGCTATGATAAATGAGGCAGAAGAGAGAATCAGTGATATAGAAGACCAAATGCTGGAGAATAAAGAAGGTGAGAAAAAGAGATAAACAACTACTGGATCATGAGGGCAGAATTCGAGAGATAAGTGATACCGTAAGATGAAACAATATTCGAATAATTGGGATCCCAGAAGAAGAAGAAAGAGAGAGGGGGGCAGAAGGTATATTGGAGCAAATTATAGCAGAGAACTTCCCTAATTTGGGGAAGGAAACAGGCATCAAAATCCAGCAGGCACAGAGAACCCCCCTCAAAAATCAATGAAAATAGGTCAACACCCCGACATCTAATAGTAAAACTTACAAGTCTCAGAGACAGAGAAAATCCTGAAAGCAGCTTGGGACAAGAGGTCTGTAACCTACAGTGGTAGAAACATTAGACTGGCAACAGACCTATCTAGAGACCTGGCAGGCCAGAAGGGACTGGCATGATATATTCAGAGCACTAAATGAGAAAAATATGCAGCCATAAATGCTGTATCCAGCTAGGCTGTCATTGAAAATAGAAGGAGAGATAAAAAGCTTCCAGGACAAACAAAAACTAAAAGAATTTGCAAACACAAAACCAGCCCTACAAGAAATATTGAAAGGGGTCCTCTAAGCAAAGAGAGCCTAAAAGCAACACAGACCAGAAAGGAACAGAGACAATATACAGTAACAGTCACCTTACAGGCAATACAATGGCACTAAATTCATATCTTTCAATAGTCACCCTGAATGGAAATGGGCTAAATGCCCCAATCAAAAGACACAGGCTATCAGATTGGATTAAAAAACAAGACCCATCGATATGCTGTCTGCAAGAGACTCATTTTAGACCCAAAGACACCCCCAGATTGAAAGTGAGGGGTTGGAAAACCATTTACCATGCTAATGGACATCAAAAGAAAGCTGGGGTGGCAGTCCTTATATCAGACAAATTAGATCTTAACCCAAAAACTGTAATAAGAGATGAGGAAGGACACTATATCCTACTTAAAGGGTCTATCCAACAAGAAGATCTAACAGTTGTAAATATCTATGTCCCTAACATGGGAGCAGCCAATTATATAAGGCAATTAATAACAAAAGCAAAGAAACACATTGACAACAATACAATAATAGTGGGGGACTTTAACACCCCCCTCATTGAAATGGACAGATCATCTAAGCAAAAGATCAACAAGGAAATAAAGACTTTAAATGACACACTGGACCAAATGGACTTCACAGATATATTCAGAACATTCCATCCCAAAGCAACGGAATACACATTCTTCTCTAGTCCCCATGGAATATTCTCCAGAATAGATCACATCCTAGGTCACAAATCAGGTCTCAACCGGTACCAAAAGATTGGGATCATTCCCTGCATATTTTCAGACCACAATGCTTTGAAACTAGAACTCAATCACAAGAGGAAAGTCGGAAAGAACTCAAATGCATGGAGGCTAAAGAGCATCCTACTAAAGAATGAATGGGTCAACCAGGAAATTAAAGAAGAATTTAAAAAATTCATGGAAACAAATGAAAATGAAAACACAACTGTTCAAAATCTTTGGGATGCAGCAAAGGCAGTCCTAAGAGGAAAGTATATAGCAATAGAAGCCTTTCTCAAGAAACAAGAAAGGTCTCAAGTACACAACCTAACCCTACACCTAAAGGAGCTAGAGAAAGAACAGCAAATAAAGTCTAAACCCAGCAGGAGAAGAGAAATAATAAAGATCAGAGCAGAAATCAATGAAACAGAAAGCAGAAGAACAGTAGAACAGATCAACGAAACTAGGAGCTGGTTCTTTGAAAGAATTAACGAGATTGATAAACCCCTGGCTAGACTTATCAAAAAGAAAAGAGAAAGGACCCAAATAAATAAAATCATGAATGAAAGAGGAGCGATCACAACCAACACCAAAGAAATACAAACAATTATTAGAACATACTATGAGCAACTATATGCCAGCAAATTAGACAGCCTGGAAGAAATGGATGCATTCCCAGAGATGTATCAACTACCAAAACTGAACCAGGAAGAAATAGAAAACCTGAACAGACCTATAACCACTAAGGAAATTGAAGCAGTCATCAAAAATCTCCCAACAAACAAGAGCCCAGGGCCAGATGGCTTCCCAGGGGAATTCTACCAAACATTTAAAGAAGAATACCTATTCTGAAACTGTTCCAAAAAATAGAAATTGAAGGAAAACTTCCAAACTCGTTTTATGAGGCCACCATTACCTTGATCCCAAACCAGACAAAGACCCCATCAAAAAGGAGAATTGCAGTTGCTGGAGTGGTCGGGGGTGGGAGGGATGGGGTGGCTGGGTGATAGACATTGGGGAGGGTATGTGCCATGGTGAGCGCTGTGAATTGTGTAAGACTGATGAATCACAGACCTGTACCTCTGAAACAAATAATATATTATAGGTTAAAAAAAAAAAAAAAAAGATAGGAAGGGAAAAATGAAGGGGGGGAATCAGAGGGGGAGACGAACCATGAGAGACTATGGATTCTGAGAAACAAACTGAGGGTTCTAGAGGTGAGGGGAGTTGGGGGGATGGGTTAGCCTGGTGATGGGTATTAAAGAGGGCACATATTGAATGGAGCACTGGGTGTTATGTACAAACAATGAATCATGGAACACTACATCAAAAACTAATGATGTAATGTATGGTGATTAACATAACAATAAAATTCTTTAAAAAGTTGATTACAGAGGAGAATAAATCTTTGTTAAAATTTTAACATTAAAAGAAGAATTTAACACCATCTTTTTATATATTTTTATACAAATTGGATCAGCTGAGGAGTGCCTGGATGGCACAGTCGGTTTGCCATTTGACTCTTGGTTTTGGCTCAGGTTGTGATCTCAGGGTCCTGGGACCAAACCCTGCTGGGAATTCCTCTCCCTCTTCCTCTGCCCCTCCCCCCTCAAATAAATAAATTAGTTTAAAAAAAAAAAGAAATTGGATCAGCTGACAGAATGACTTGAGGAACTATAACATAAAGGTTATGAATGTAGGCTCTGGGTTCAATCCTATTCCACAGTATTCCAAAGACAGTGAAGGACCTAACAGCTTAATACAGGCATACCTTGGGAAAACGGTCCATAGAGCATTGGTGCTATTTTGGTAGATGCAAGTGAAAGATTAGAAGTGAGTAGAAGAGGAGAAATAGTACATCAGGCTCTTGAGAAGTTTAGCTGTGATGGGGCGCCTGGGTGGCTCAGTCGTTAAGTGTCTGCCTTCGGCTCAGGTCATGGTCCCAGGGTCCTGGGATCGAGCCCTACATCGGGCTCCCTGCTCAGCAGGAAACCTGCTTCTCCCTCTCCCACTCCCCCTGCTTGTGTTCCCTCTCTCGCTGTGTCTCTCTCTGTCAAATAAATAAATAAAATCTTTAAAAAAAAAAAAAAAGTTTAACTGTGAGAGGGGAAAAAAGTGGTAACTGGAGAGGGAAGTGGAGGAAAGGGAAGGTGTTGTCATTGTTTTCAGGGTGAGAGACTTGAATTTGTTTGAATGTCAGTGGCTAGGTGAGTAAATGAATACCCTGAATTTTGTTATGTCATCTCTCTGTAAGACTCCTGGAAAAGAAAAAAACTCGAGTTTTAAGTTAAAGCAGGTAATGATACCGAACTATGAAATTGTTAATGAGATTACAGCAAAGTCACTACATTATAAACTCCTTAGACAGTGCTCACCCTTATATTCCCTGTGCCGAGCACATTGAACCCAATATATAGATGATACACTTTCTAAATTGGGAAAGATGGAATAAATTATATTTTCATAGTCATCTATGAATACTTTTTAACTTTAGTTCCATTTACATAAAAACAGCTCATCCTGTTTAAGAAATATTGACACAGTTATACCTTGGAGTTGTGAGATTAGTTCCAGACCACCACAATAAAGCAAATATTGTAATAAAGCAAGTCAAATGATATAAAAGTACATATAAAAGTTATGTTTATACTGTAGTCTGTTAAGTGTGCGATGGTATGTCTAAAAAAATGCATACCTTAATTTTTAAAACTTCATAGCTAAAAAATGCTAACCATTATTTGAGCTTTCCATGAGTCATAATCAGTCATCACAGATCATCATAACAAATACAATCATGAAAACGTTTGAAATATTCCAAGAATTCTCAAAATATGACACAAAGTGAGCAAATGCTGTTGGGAAAATGACACCAATAGACTTGCTTAATGCCAGTTGCCACAAACCTTCACTTTGTAAAAAAATTCAATTATCTGCAAAGTGCAATGAAGCAAATCAATGAAATGAGGCATGCCTGTAATAGCAGCCAGTATTTTTTGATAGCTTATCATGTTTGAGTTAATACTCTAAATGCTTTACACTGGGGCGCCTGGGTGGCTCTGTTGGTTAAGCGGCTGCTTTCAGCTCAGGTCCTGATCCCAGAGTCCTGGGATCGAGCCCCACGTGGGGCTTCCTGCTCAGCGGAGAGCCTGCTTCTCCCTCTCCCTCTGCCTGCCGCTCTGCCTACTTGTGCTCTCTGTCTCTCTGTCAAATAAATGAAAAAAAATCTTAAAAAAAAAATAAATGCTTTACATAAGTGAACATCCTTAAACTTTAAAACCACCTATAAGGTAAGTACTGTTATTGCCCCCATTTTACTGATGAGGACAATAAGAGTTAACAAGTAACTTGCTTGTCTATTAACTTTTTTAAAGATTTTATTTATTTTAGAGTGTGCACGTGTGCGAGGGGCAGAGGGAAAGGGAAGGAGAGAACCTCAAGCAGACTCCATGCCAAGAGCAGAGCCTGACACAGAAATTATTTGCACCACCCTGAAATTAAGACCTGAGCCAAAATCAAGAGTCAGATGCTTAACCGACTGAGCCACCCAGGTTCCCCTACTTGTCTATTAGGTTTTTAATTGTGCAAGTTACTTGGGCTCCCTGTGCCTGAATTTCTTCATCTGTAAAGTAGGAATAAGAATTACCTCAAAGGATTTTTGGGAGGAGAGCATGAGATAATGCATATAAAATGTTTAGTATCATGCCTGGACCATATTAAATGCTCAATAAATGTACCTTGTAAAAAAAAGTTTGTAGTATATGCTACTCAATTGTATATTTTTTGTTGTGCCTTTATGAAAAATTCTGATTACATTTCTAATGTACTGTATATTCATAATATTTATTTTACTTAGAGTTTTGATACCCATTACTGAAAATACCTCTGTGACCATGTCAGGAAAGATATAAAGTGAAGAAAGACATTTTTATTTCACGTGAAAGTACATTTATTTCATTAACATGAATATTCAGAAGTTGCCCTTTGATTTGCCTGTTTTCTAGGTAGTTAGATTTCATGGTGGAGCTCTTCCTGCTTATGTTACATCTAGTATCCTTCTTGCTTATGGAGGACAGTTATACTCTCTCTTCTCAACAGGTAAGAGTGTTTCTATTCCTCCTCTCTTCTTCATCCATTTCCTCCTCAGTGCTCCATTACTACTTATTTATCCCTCGTGTGGCTAAATTCATGACCCATCTCAAGTTTACAGGCATTTCAGACCCTCTGGTTTTAGGTGATCCCCAAGAAGATTCCTTACTTGGCTTTTCCATTTTACACTTTCATGCCGAAGGTTTTTCCCTCTATTCTGAGGATATCCTAAGAGGTAGAGTCTCCCTGATGGGGATCTTGTTCCCCATTCCATTCCTGGTACCTAACATAGTGTCAAGCACATAGTAGGCATTCAGTGTAATGTTTGGGCTGTATCCAATGTATCAGTTAGGTCCTGGCACACTGAATGGAATAATTGAGAGTTTATTTTAATGAAGGGACTATTTCAAAGGTATGGGTAGGGTTGAGGGAAACCAGTAAGAAATGATTAAGTGCCAGATTAGCAGTAGAGCCATCTGATACTCCTTGGTGCCAGGGCAAGGGAGTGAGCAAGCCTCGAGAGCTATAGTAGAGGGCCGCATTACTACAGCTGCAGCCCTGTCAGCCTGTGGCTCAGCAGGGGGGAAGGCAGGGAAATACACACACTCACCTTATTTCCTCCCATCAGTGCCTATCATTCATTGCACCTAAGTCAGCCTCCCAGAGTTCAGAACAAAGTAAGGGGAGAATGGATCTGGAGAGGCAAATACAGAATATATACTGCACTGGACAAAACCTTCCTTTGAGTATAGCATTGAAAATAGTTTCCCAGGAGCCTGCTTTATAAAGCCCTCACACACTTGTTGAGCTTGGATTGTAATCAAGGGAGACGAGATAGGAAAAGACAGTGTATCAAAATATATAAAAGTAGTCTGAAAATATCCTCTACCATTTCCATCTTGCCAAATCCTTCTGCAGCTACTTATTTCCTTTCGATGACTTACAATTTCAAGTCTGCCTTTAGTATTCATTTTAATCTTCATATATTGCTGTTGGGAATGCAAATGGTACAGATGCTTCGGAAAGTGGTCTGGCAGTTACTCTGTGACTCAGGATCTGTACTCCTAGGTATATAACCAAGAAAAATGTAAACATACACCCACACTAAACTTGAGCATACATGTTCACAGAAGCACTGTTTGTAATATCCAAAAAAGCAGAAACAACCCAAGTATCCATCAGCTGATAAATGGATAAATAAAATGTGCTGACACATCCTACAACATGGATGAATCTTGGAAACATGCCAAATGAAAGGAGCCAGTCACAAAGGACCGTATATTATATGATTTCTATATTATATGATTTCATTTATAGAACATATTCAGAATAGGCCAGTCTATAGAAACAAAGTAGATTAGGTGTTGCCTGGGAATAGGGAAACATTGCAAGTGACAGTTAAGGGGAACAAAGTTTGTTTGGGGAGTAATGAAAATGTTCTGAGACTGATTGTGGTGATAAAACCACTAAATTGTGTATACTTTAAATGAATTGTGTGGTATGAGAATTATATCTCAGTAAAGTTGTTTTTTAAAAAAAATCACCTTTGGAGCTTTGTGAAAATACAAATGGTGAAACTCCCGCTTTGGCTTCCTGAAGTTGTTTCAGAAGGGATTGTGTACTCTTATATAAGATCTATTGAATTACAGTAATTTTTAATCTGTGAAGAGAGTCTTTATGATAATAATGACCCTTGCTTTCTCTGACATGAAATATGTTGCTCTTACAATGCAGTCAGTGTATGATTACTCATAGTTACTATGAATTCTTTACTACACATAGGTTTTTTTTTTTTAATCACCAGGTCATTGCTTAGAATATGCTACTATGTTGGATAAAGAAGCCAAGCCATACAAAGTTGATCCTTTAGTAATTATGATTAAGTTTCTGTTGGGGTAAGTTTTATTATCTGTGATAATGATTTTAATTATATATGTGAAACATGTTTAGCCCCATAATGAAATATAAATATTCATACAAATATGGCAATTGTCTTGTTTTATTAAATGGGACTTTTCTCTTAGGCAGAGGCCTAATAGGTATATCAACATTTACTTTAATACTATAACCATTTCAAAAGTAATTATAGAAGTTATATGTAGATGTATCAATTATAGAAACTTAGTCTGTAAATATACCAAACTTCTAACATTTGCATAGGGATGCATATGGTCCATAATCTTTGAGTATCCCAGATTCATGAGCACAAACCATTATAGGATATTTGTGAAACAGTGCCTCAGATCACTTTTTCTTCCCATACAAAGTGTATTTTGGATCTCTACCACACTTAACATTCCATTTTTAATTTATTCTAATTTTGTGTTTTTTGCTTAGAACCAATATGCTTAGATCTCTTTTCGTTAGCATTACAACTAGCTGTTGGTTTTCTAACTTAAAAAAAAGACCACTTATTTATTACAAGGATCAATAGAGAGCAGTGGAACTGCATCCAGACTCAGGACTCGGATCCTTGAAGATCAGTAGACTCACTTGGAAAATAAATGACTTGTTCTCCACAAGGAATTGAAATTTGTTTTTCAGTATAATTACGAATTGAGTATCATGGAACTTTGGGGACTCTAGTGAATGGTCAGACACCTCAGATATTGAATACTTGAATATCAGTTGTTGATTTTTTTTTCTTTTATTGTATGTTTTCTTTTATCCACAGATATAAATGGTTTAAGGAATTATGGGATGTGTTAATGTTACCAGAATTAGATGCCATCATTTTAACTAGTCAGAGTATGTGTTTCCCCCTTGTATCCTTGATTCTCTTTCTGTTTGGAACATGTACTGCCTACTGGGGTGGCCTACTTTCTTCTACATCTGTGAGACTCCTTTCTTCATTGTGGCTAGCTTTGAAAAGGTAAAAAATGACTGAAAGTTTTCTAATTGCTCTTAAGGAAAAAACTATATTTTGATAGGGAACCTCACAATTAATTGGCTTTCACTAAACTCTAA
Source organism: Halichoerus grypus (assembly GCF_964656455.1). Classification (NCBI taxonomy): domain Eukaryota; kingdom Metazoa; phylum Chordata; class Mammalia; order Carnivora; family Phocidae; genus Halichoerus; species Halichoerus grypus. Next base: position 156,353,472 of record NC_135715.1, on the reverse strand, counting down.
TTTTTTTTTAAAGATTTTATTTATTTATTTGATAGAGAGAGAGTACAAGCAGGGGGAGCAGCAAGGAGAGGGAGAAGCAGGCTCCTGCTGAGCAGAGAGCCCACATGGGGCTCGATCCCAGGACCCTGGGATCATGACCTGAGCCGAAGGCAGACACTTAACCGACTGAACCACCCAGGCACCCCTAAACTCTAATTTCTAAGGAAAGATGTATAACTAGAAAAACATGTATTAGTGTTCAAAGTTATGTCTTTGTTAAAGATAATCATTTAGGGACACCTGGCTGGCTCAGTCAGAGGAGCATGCAACTCTTGATCATAAGTTTGAGCCCCATGTTGGTATAGAGATTACTGAATTAAATAAAAACTTTTATTTAAAAAAAGATAATCATTTATTGCAAGCTAAATGCTACATTTGTGTTAATGCCAAGAGTTAATCAAAAAAGTTTGACAGAGGAGTGCCTTACTGGCTCAGTCGGTAGAGCATGCGACTTTTGAACTCAGGGTCATGAGTTCAAGCCCAGCATTGGGAGTAGACATTACTTTAAAAAGTGACAGATTACTGAAGTATTTTTAATTTTTATGATTGTAAATCTTTCAAAGGAAGAAGCGTTTCTCTGGCAATGCTTTTATATGTTGACTTTCAGTCAAACCTGAGAGCAAGAGAATTCTCGTCAAGATACTTAAGATCAGATAAGATGAAATGCATAAAAATTCCAAAAACATTGCCTTGAGTTTTATTTTGGACCCAAAGATAAAGTTTGAAGTTACTAGTAGGTTCTTCGGGTAAACCACTGACCTCGTTTCTATTGCCTTTGCTCCTCACCAGACATGTTATGTGATATACTGTCACAGAGGGGATTATGGTGTGATGCTTCTTCCTTCACCCTTCTGAGGTGCTTCTGACACTAATAGCATCATAAGTCTGAGTGATCTCGAGACTTTAAGAAATAGAAAGGTTGCAAATACATGGCACAGGGCCTATAATTAATTATTTTTAGCAACATTTTTTCTTAGTACAAATATCAGCCATAGTGTCTAAATGGAAGAGGAGCTGTCACAGTGTATTACAGAATATACAAATATATGTCATCCCTTGCCTTTATGAAAAAATATTTTACTGCTTATCTTATGGTACTTGCATATTAATAAGCAGGAGAGCTTGGCAGAGTACTGTATTGTTTTCTTTTTAAGTGTGACTGTATAAATAACTGTTAATATACTTTTAAAAGCTTTATTCTTGTTTTTTCCCAGGCCCTCTGAACTTCCTAAAGATATCAAAATGATATCAGCAGATTTGCCCTTTTTGACAATTGTTTTGATCATAGTTAGTTGGACAACCTGTGGAGCATTTGCCATACTGCTTACTTATCTTTATTATGTGTTTAAGGTATGTCACATCACTGAAGTCAGAATGGCTGGGCTTTGTGTCAGGCAGACATAGAATTTCCTGTAGGTGTTGTTAACAAAAATTTTAATTACAGTTGCAGTAACCCGTTATTTAAGGTTTAAGTGTAGGTTTTTTTTAAACATCTTAGTTATTTAAAATATATGGTTAACTATAGAGCTGAAATTATTGATCTGAGTTTAAAATAAACAGAGTTTATTTAAAAAAAAAAGGGAAAATACATAATCTGTTTCACATTGCTTCTTGCTCTTGCAAGTAATGTTAACTTTTTAAAAAACATTTTACTAGAGCAGTTTTCATTCATACCTCCCTTTGACCATGGGTAATAGACAAAAAGTTATGTCAGTGGGATCGAGCTATCAATTGTGCTGACATAATGTAGAATGTTATAGATGTTGCTGGAGAATCAGAAGACAAAAATAATGAGGCTGATAATTTTACTGAGGAAGTAAAAAACACTTCCAAGAAAGCTGATAGCTTTGCAGGAAAATCTAGGTTATACAACGGTATACTCTCCTCATTAAACTTAGGTAGAGACAGTTGATACCAGAATGGATAATCATTTTTTTCTTTTTTAAACAAAGGTTTATTTACATCTGCTTCAGACACTAATACATGCACATTATAGATTATTTTCAGTTTTTCAAAGGAAATTTATGTCCATCAGAAAAATCTATTTACTACTTTGATTTATAAATATGATATTTTTAGCTTTTTAAATTGGATATTTCAAATAATTGGCACAATGAGCAAAACTTTCTCAAATACTTGGCTTAAGCAAACCTAACAAATTAAACCTAAAGATTTTCTGAGATTCTTGTAAACATTTCACCATATATAATTGAGTTCAAATTTTCAAAAATTGAGAATAGATAAGACATGTTAAATTCTTTATACTATACTGATGATAATCAAATATTTTACTCACAGGACACTAAGTTGCTAGAGCAAAGCATTATTCAAACATAGGTTCTCAGAATAGCAATATATCCTGGACCCATCATACTCTGGAAGTTTGTTTTATTTTGTTTCTGTTTTTTAATCCATAATAGCAAGCTTGTATAGTTATTATTTACCTTTTCTGAAAGAATATTTGTAAATGTTTAAACATATTTTTAGTTATGCAGATTTCTTTAAATTTCAGATTACAGTGTTTCTCAGTTGTAATAAAAATGGTTGTTTTTTTGTTTCAAAATAAAAGTGAAATTAAACAGTTTTTTCTTTTTTCCTAGATTGTTCATCTGCAAGCCAGCCTAACAACTTACAAAAATAGCCAGACTGTGGTAAGTTTTATTTTCAAAACTCTACATCACTTTAATATAAAAGAACATGGCGAAATAAAAAAGTTTGTGTGTTTTTAAGTTAGGAGTTTACAGTGTTTTAAAAAGGTGTCATGAATTTAAGTAACTTTAAGAAAAGTGAACCTAATAGACTTAGATTGTCTCATTTTAATTTTTTGTTGTTGTTAGAGAGTACACATGTGGTAGAGGGCAGGTGGTAGCAGGGAGGGGCAGAGGGAGAGAGAATCTCAAGCCCCCAACTCAGGGCTTGATTTCACAACCCTGAGATCATGACCTGAGCCAAAATAAAGAGTCCAATGCTTAACTGACTGAGCCACCCAGGCACCCCTGTCTAATTTTAATTTGATCTTTATCAGTACTTATGTCATTTTTATTGTTACAAATTACCTTTTTTAAATTTTAAGTAATTACTTAGAGGATATAGTCTCAGCAGTGGAAATAGCAAGTCAAGGAATAAAAATTTTATAGCTAATAACTGCTTTAAATTACATTGAGCAAGGTAATTTCAATATTTTATATTAGTTTGGCAATAGAAAGATGTGGTTATTTAGCTATTAAATAAATAATTGAGTGTGATCCTGAGTAAAATAATAAACTTTAATTTTAATATCTTAGTGTTTTTACTTTATTGCTTTATAGAATCCCAAACACTCTAGAAGAAGTGAAAAAAAATCAAATCACCATAAAGACTCTACAGTACACTATCTTCGTTTATCTGCCAATGATGCTGAAGATAGTCTTCGCATGCACAGTACTGTGATTAACTTACTAACATGGATTGTATTACTCAGCATGCCATCTTTAATTTATTGGTTAAAGAATCTCAGGTGTGTTTTATTTATATAATTATAATTTATGTGCTTCAAACAATAAATATCTGTAAGTAGAGACTTACCAGATTCCTAATGGTCCATAAAACTTCCTCAAGAATAGGAAGCTATATAATTTCAGGAAATAGATATATTCACATTTAATATATTCACATTTTTTTCCCTTACTATGAGAATATAAACTTCCTCAAAATCTGCCCAAAAGAGGGAAGTGTATTTTATTTATTTTACCTTTAACCTTCTGTGAGTCTAGATGTGAAAATGTGCTTTATTTTGTTGACTTAAGGTATTCATAATGCTTGGTGCTTTAAGTATTTTTCAATTCATGATCAGTTTTATGTTTTCTTAAATTTGGAAGGAAGAAAATGCTTACATTTAAAAAGATAAGAAATAATGAAAAAAAATTGTAGTTTTCTAATTGAGTATCAAACATTGAACTAAAATAAATGACCAGCTATTTTACTACTGAAAACCATTTTTGCCTTGCCACATGATAATTTTCTAGGTTAAATTAGAGTGTGAAAATGCCCTCTGAGATTATTTCTGGAATGTTTAGTTATTGGTAAATATTAAAAAAAAAAAACAGGCCACCTCATCCAAGTAATAATTGATCCCCTACTCAATACAGTTTTCAGAAATAATACAAAAATTTCAAATTATCTAAATACTGGAAAAAATTTTTTTTGAAAAGCCAAGTAAGTTTGATAAATTAGATCAACAGGTTACGAGATATTAATATCCCTCCTTTGTCCCTCATTTTAGTCAAGATCCAGATTTTTGTTCACAGGTTTGGGGAGAAATTATTTGAGGAGCTCGAATTTATGATTCTGAAATGCTATCAATGCCTCACTGTCCATAAATGCCAGAGATGAGAATTTGGATTTTTAAAAATAGGGACAATTGCTTTATAAAAACCTTTGTTTTCTTCATCTTTTTTTTTCTAGAGCAGACTTAATATATTTTAAATAATTTGTTTTATAAAAACATTTCTATATGAGCTTTCAGGCATATACCTCTTATTAAAAGGAAGTGCTTCCATATTGGATATTTTCATTTCCTTTAGTTTCTGAACATAATTCTCCATATAAAACCTTAGGTATAAAGATGATCTATAGCAAAAGTTATTTATCAAAGATTTCATGAGCTATTTAGAGCTCTCATATCTATGGAATGTTTTGAAATTAATTTGTTTGATTCTGATCATTTAAAATGATTGGGTGTGCTTTATTGATTTATAAGGGTTTTTTCTCTTTGATATAGGTATTACTTTAAACTTAATCCTGATCCATGTAAACCTTTGGCATTTATCCTTATTCCAACTATGGCAATTCTTGGAAATACTCACACTGTTTCAATAAAATCCAGGTATAATAGTTTAATCTTTCTTTTTCTCACATCTTTTCCTACTCATAATCACTCTTTTATGTCTGAAACATGTTCTTTATGTCTCAATATTTTGACTATGTCTAAATATTTTGATGTATTCCTAAAGCTAAAGCTGTAATCATACAGTAATTATGGTTTGTATGCAGGTATAATTTATATGTAAGTATATTTTATTTGTTTTCTTAATTATGGATTTTACTTGTTAGGATATAATAACTTTTTTTTTTAATTTACTCTTAAAAGATACGATGTCTAATAAGATTTTGTTTCCAAAAAGTATGGAAGGAGTGAAGTGGATAGGATTATAGATGCAGTATGATTGGCCATGACTTGATACTTTTTGAAGTTGGGTGATGGGTACATGAAATTCATTATACTGTTAGTTCACTTATATATATGTTTAAAGTTCTCTATAAATTTGACTTTTCATTGACTGGTTTGGTTGTTTGCTCTAGAAGCCTGTTTTCAGTTGGTTCTGGCAGACGGTTGCAGATACTCTAGAATGAAGCAGACCTGAGGTTTAAATCTTGGCTCTGCCATTTAATACCTCTATGTCTTTAGACAAATTTCCTAACCCCTCTTATCCTTAGTTTCTCTGTTTTCAGAGTAAAACGGTAATAGTCTTTTCTGATAGTATTTTTCTTTTAAAAAGTTTTAGTGTCTTGTCTTAATATTGTTCCTGTTAGTAATTAAGAGTTTCTTTTTTATTTGGTTAAGTTTCTTTTTTTGTTTTGTTTTTTTTGCTATTACAAGGAAGGTTAAAATAGTTCTGTAGCTATGTCCTAGTAAATATTATTTTTGAAGATTTTATTTATTTATTTCACACAGAGAGAGGGAACACAAGCAGGGGAGTGGGAGAGGGAGAAGCAGGCTTCCCGCCAAGCAGGGAGCCCGATGCAGGGCTCAGTCCCAGTACTCTGGGATCATGATCTGAGCCGAAGGCAGACGCTTAATGACTGAGCCACCCAGGCGCCCCGTAAATATTATTTTTGAAAGGATAAGTTTTTAGAGGTAGAATTGCTGAATAAAAGTCCAACTAATATTTTTCTGTTGTTAAAATTTGAAAGACTAAACAAAATTGATTATTTACTTAATAGAAATATTTTTCTCTAGCTAAAATGTGGCTTGTATTGATCTTTTTAAAAATTATGGACAGTTAAATCAGCATATTCTGGTTTTGCCTACAATGTAGTTTACATAATGTATATTTCTCTGTTTCTTTACAGTAAATTGTTGAAGGCTACTTCACAATTTCCACTTCCTCTGGCTGTTGGTGTAATTGCTTTTGGGTCAGCACATTTATACAGGGTTCCATGCTTCATTTTCATTCCTCTTTTACTCCATGCATTATGCAACTTCATGTAAAACTGAATTTAAGGAATGATAAAAATAATTATAACTTTAGGGTCAGAAGAGAGAATGCACAGATTCATCAATGTGGACAGCAAGATCCTTTGGAGAAGACCAGTCTATTTTTACAATATTGAAAACAGGAAATTAGTTTTATAATGCTTGAGAAAAGTAGTTGAAGCATGGTTTTGTTTTGTGGTATGGCATCTGTGTACTAGTCATTTTTGAAAAGGGTGTGGTGGCCACTGTTTTTGAGGACTTCTGCATATCAGCTATTCTGCTTAATTGGCCATACTGGGGATCTTCTAAATACTCAGTAAATGTAGCATTGCTTGTAATCTCAACTCAAGCATTCTGCTCATTTCATCAAACTTTCTTCTGAAAAGTCAGTTACTTTGTATTTGCTACAGCATGCCTATTGAGAAATCAGTCTTAAAAGATGAATGAAAAAGAAAAAGATCAATGAAATTCACAACTGTTTGGTTTCTCAAAAATGAAATAACCTCAAAGAGTCAGTTTTTGGCAGCCACAGTGAACAAGGCAGATCTTTTGTTTTCTTACATCTATGAAAATACAACTTTTAATTTTAAGGAGACATGTTTTCTTGGTAACCAATGGAAGATTGGTGAACATAATTTAAACTCAAAACTTAGTGAAATTTTCTCATTACTTTTCAAATACAGATCTTATTTTGTATTCTTGGTGAATATCAGGAGTCTATTAAAGAAATCTCTCATTAAATTTAAAGAAAATTGTCCCAGATATTTACTTATTGGTGTTGGAGCAGTACGGTTGTTCAGTATGTACCATTTTATTTAATTCATTGACCCAATGGTTGCCAAAAGTGCCTCAGATCATGATGGATTTTTAAAATAACTAAATTCCAGTGGTCAGAAAAAAACTCTAGGTTTGCAGTTTTTGTCTACTGTAGAAAAAAAGTCAGCGTGATCAAGTGGTGTACCACATTTGATATGTAAAATTATACTATTAATGGAATAACCAACTGTTACCCATTAATAGCATAAGTATAAACAGTATACCTAAATAAATTGGAGGTTTTAGCCACTAGTTTTAACAATGGCATCTTAATTTGCCAAGGTGATTACCTTGGTTTGACAGAAAAGAGAGTAATATTTCTATTTCATTTGAGACTTCAGCTCGCTTTTAGCTACAGAAGAGTAGGTAATGGAGCTAGGTATCTTTGCCTTAAGATAGAATAAACTCAGGCTGAGGTATACTTGGCTCATGGAGCCCTTCCTTTAGATGTGTATGCTCTCCATACCCAAAACCGTTTAAAGTCCTTAAATCCCAGTAATACTTGTGAACTTTTGTCCTTGTTAGTACCCAGGACTGTCCTAGAGTACCAGATTCATTTTGTCAGCAATTGCATCTGGATTCCATTACCACCTCTCAGCTGTTACTGCCTGTGGAGAGTTTCCCCCACTTCACTGCCTATAGAGGGTTACCTCACTTCACTTCTCAGTTATTCCTCAGGTCCTTGCTGTTTTGGCATCAGTTGAAGAGGATCTCGGTATCATCTATGAGGGTTGTAAGTTTGTTTAATTCCATTGTTGTCTCTCCCAACCTCATGCCTATTGTTCAGTATTTATATTTTCACTTATGGAGATCATTAAAGGGAAGTGATACCCTCATAGTAGACATGGCTGACATTTCAGGCTCTTGTTTGAGAGAGGTAGCACAAGGATAAAATACAAAATGCTTGTTTGTTCAGTATATGAAAGGAAAGAGAGTTTATTATACACTTGTCCCATGGCATACCACTTGTATATTTAAATAAGGACATATCTGCTTATGTTTACCTATTCATATATTCATAAGTAAGTTTTATATACATTGTATCTTTGTTTTTTTCACTGATATTATATTTTTAAGTTACAGGTTAAATGTGTCATTTAACTATTTCTTAATTTAAACTTATGTTTATATACAGAAACAACTTTAGAAAATTCATTAATTTGTATCTTCTATTGACAGCCACAGTCATTGTGTTTATATGATCTACAGTCTCCTTGTTCAGTCAGTACTCCTCATGAATAAAATGTAACAAGCTTAAATTTCTCATTTGTGAGTAGGAGATTAGCTTTTTAAAGCAGCAGACTAGGCACACTAATTCTCACTAAACAATTTTCGTATGTGTGAAGTTATCAAGTCCTAAAGTCTTATTTATTCCAACAGAATATTTCATTTTAGGGCTATAAAAAGGATTCTAATTAAACAAACAATAGTAGGTTGGGTCTTTAACCATTGTATGTGTATATATATATATATATATATATATATATACACACACACACATACACACACTCACTCACTCACTCACACATACACATTTTGACAGGGTGTTTATCAAATCCTGATGTACTTTAAGCCTAAATAACTACCAGAAATGAGAAGATAGGCTCTGTCTCAAGATTAGGGAAATTGATGTTTCTGTCACTTGGGGAAAAGGTAGTCCTTTTGTCTTTAAATTATACATTGTTTCTACCATGCTTACAACCTATATTAATTAGCTGGCAAAACAGTACAGCTTTATTAGAAATGTTACTAAAAATGAAATTATTTACTGGAAGTTACAGATTATTCAGTTCAACAAACTTCTGAGCTCAAGTGCTATAACATTTTTATTTAGAATTTGAGTTTTGAGTAAGTTTTGTGTTATAAAAATTACTCTTGGACCCTATTGTTGATAACTAGATCAAACAGGAAAAATACTGAGTACTTTTAGTGTTTCTAAAGCCTCAGTTGGAGTTACTAGTATAATTTGGAACTGATAATATGGTAGAAAATATTAACGTCTTTTTTCTGGATCTTTTTCATGCCAGAAATTAAACAGTTTCTGCTAACTCTTTTCTTGGTTGTCACTAGAATGAAGATATTTAAAACAGTGGTCCCAAAAAGCCATTCTTGCCTGGTTCACATTGATTTTGAGTTTCTTCAGTATATATTGATCATGTATTGATTAATTTTTTTTCATATTTTGGTCAGATAAATTCACATGTATCTAATGGAATACCTTTTCTTGATTGAACTACACTGTGGTATCTATATGATTATACAGTAAAAAAATAAAGAACTATACTAGGCCTAGTAAATGTTTGTTGTTGATTATCCTATCACTCGTGCAGACGGTACACGTTTCCACCGCACACACATACTTAAGCAAATTATTGGATTTGTTCATTATCTAGTTCTACACTTTTTCTAATGCTTCAGACTTGTCATTCATAGCATAGTATATTTATTTTACCTCACTGCTCATTAGCACCTCTTACACATAGTGGCCAGGGAAAATAAAAGGAGGGAAAATGGGAGAAACACAAAGATTATAGGATAAACTAGGACTGTTGATTCCTGAATCCCCAGATAGTTCAACTGACCTGTATTTTCAATTTAGGCATTAGGTCTAAATTAGTGTAATGCCTTGCTTTATTAGGAGGTTTAGTGTAAAACTTTACAGTGCTGCACTTGCAAATTTAGTAACCTGTTATTAAAATCAGTTGGGAAATTTTTTTTAAATATGTTGTGACTTTCTATGACTAGGCATGCGTTGATTATTTTTTTCATCATCACTTTTTGTTTTCTCAGTGTCACCTATCATAGGAAACTAGATACCTTGTGAGGTTTTTCAAGGGGGGAGTCCATTTGGAGAGCATGACACAAAGTATCTTTGTAATATGCAGGGTGCCTGGCTGGCTCAGTCCGTGGAGCATGTGACTCTTGATCTGGGGGTTGTGAGTTCAAGCCCCACTTTGGGTGTGGAGATGACTTAAAAATAAAATCTTAAAAAAAAAAAAAAGACAAGACAGAAAGCTTCCTTGCCACACAAGGTAAAGGTAGAAGATACTTTTACGAAATAGATGATTAGGAGCTGAAATTTTATCTCACTCTTTTTGAACAAAGGACAGCATTTCAAAGTCTGTAATGAACTTTTATTTATACATAATACACATGCATTCTTTCACAGTAAGTTTCAACAGCCTGAGGAAATAGTAAGTCTGTGAAGCTACTTGTGTTTTTTACTTTTAATAAGGATGATAGGAAAGAAAGGTCAGTAATCCAAATCTGAATATGTGTACTGTAGATGTTTAAGAATTCACATTTTTGTGATAAATTATATTATGAATATAGAAGACTGACATTGTATATTAGCAGTTTTAAGAATAGAATAAAGTTTGGAAATAGTGAGAATAGACTAATTTATTTCATTAATAGTATAAATATAACAGTACACCTGAATCTCTAATATACATCCTTCAAAAGCTAAATGATATTCTAAGCTACATCTTGATTACATTGTCTATGGTTGAAAATTTTAAATCAAGTACAGGACTTTCTGAAAGTGTTTGGCATGTTATGCTGCCAAAAATGACTATGGTTTGAAATGCCAAGTAACCAATTTCTGATGACTTTGTATAGGACTTGATATATATGAGTCAAAATTATTCTATACCAATTCTGTACATTGTAACTTTGAATACTTGTAAAAAACTATATTTGTTAATGTATTTTGGTTATTGTAAATTTGTTTGCATATTTGAATTTTAATCTTAATTTAGAAAGGCTAAAAAGTAGCCAGTTTTGTAAAGTTCATATACTATTTTTAATGTTATTTTTGTTTTTAGTATTTGTATTCTCGTAATGTTATTAGTAAAAGATTTATAGATAAAGCATAGAACTGTTAACTGTTCATAAGCCAAATTATAGGCATATTTTGTATTTCATGTTGCACTTGTTTTCATATTGGACTTTTTACATCCCTTTTACAGGAAAAAAAAACACATTTGAATTTTTTAAGCACAAAACTCTGCATTGAAAAATGTAACTGTATCCATATGGTTAGCAAAACATACTTTGCCACCAAAGCTAAAAGAAACTGTAAAATACCTCCAGGTATCTGTGCCAATGAATTTTTCTTAACATATTGGGATTAAAGGAAAAATATTTTCAGTATTTTTCATCTGCGACTTAATATTAAATATGTAAATCATCAAAACTTATATTCCATACCCAAAATTTTCTTTGAATATGTATAATATACCATAGTATATTCTATTTTATCTGAATTGTGGAGTAATGTTCTCTGATTTTATTGGGTTTGAAAGTTAATTTACCCAATAATGATCTTTTGTTAATTAATTGAAGTAATCTTCTTTCATTCATCACAGATTCATTCTGTTGTGTAAAGCTTTAAATGTTATTGTGCAGATTATTTTTAGTACAGGTGTCTCTCATTTATGTAATAGAGATTTTACTATGGAATTTGTTCTGTTTTCTATGTATTTCCATTCAGTCCCTTTATAAATCACGTGTTTCAAAGGGGAAAATTATCTACTAGATCCTAACAGTACAATGAAATAAACATTTTAAAATGCATATTTTAAGAGAAAATATAAACAATGGTGTTAATGCTGAATGTTAACATTGATGGGTGGTATACTCATGAGAGAAAAGTAGAAAAATGATAGACTCAAACATATTTATCTGACTGAAATTCTTTGATTTCTCCCCTATAGAAATTCTCAAAGGGAATTTCAGTCCCTTGTATTATATAGTTTTGCCCATCGGTTAATGTCACTTATTGTTTCTCTGTCCAGTAAAGTTGTTGCAGTTTGCAAAAGTGGTTTTGGAAGTAAGGAGGCAAAAGAAAACTAAATATTAAAATGTTTGACCTTGATTTAGTGACAGTTTATCCAGTTAACCGGTAATGACTGGGTATTAATAAAAAGATGATGTATAAGACCTAAAAATTCAGTTAACATTGTTTTTTGGAATGAGTTTTTCCTTTGTGTTAAATAATTTTATTATAACCATGCTATCTACATAATCAAATATGTATTTGTTAGAATGTTGGTAGAAATAACCTCTTCCTCCTCTGTGGAGGGGGAGAAAATCTCCCAATTTTTAGTGTATGTGATTTAGGAAATTGTATTGTGTACTTACATTTTTAAATATAAAAATGATATTATTTTGAAGTGATTGTAACAGTTTCTTAAACTTATGACTAACTAAATGTAGCAACATACCCATGATAAACCAGACCAAAATTGAATGCATATTATCACTGTGACCTGAACTTATAGTGGTTTAGGATAAAACAGACTGTGCCTTAAAATGAAGGAATGCCCTGCAATTTTGTAACTGTATATTTTATAAATTGGCCCCCAATTTTTTTCTTTGAAGTTGGTGAAGTAAAATTTTTAAAGTTGACCAGTATTTCTTTTTTTGCTCTAGAACCTCCCTTTAATTTCCAGAGTTCTCATTTTGAGTTAAAATTGACTTATACTTCATAGATGTAGAAAAGTAAGTTTGGCTAAAGTTTCTGAAAATTATTTTAGGAAAAGATGGTGGCACTTCTGTTTTGCACTTATTTATTTACACATGGAAAAATCTTCAAATATCATTTTTTTGTCTTTCTAATAAATAATCTATCAAATACATGAATTCTTCCCTAAGACCTATACTTATTTTTTCTCAGATTATTGACACTCATATTTGAATATCAAAAGTTAGTTTACCTAATAACGATTTTTCAGTAATTAAACTCAGATTCATGCAGTATATTTTTAAATATTATTTTCCCCTTTTTCTCTTTTTCCTTCCTAATAATTATTTTTAAGGTATCAAGGAACTGGTTTCAGTTGTTATTGTTTTTTTAATGTAAAGACTTACTATATTTTTACTGTGCTTATTTAAAAAATAAATAATTTCTATTAAGACAAATTATTCCATTCATAGGACATCATGGTCTCTGCTAAAAGATGCTCACATCTCTGTGTACCCAGAATTTGTTGTATATTTTTCAATTTTGAACATAAACCCAATATATTTCTTCTTCCCATTTCACCTCCACTACTTCCTCCCAAAGACAAAAATCTAGGTTTCTCTATAAATAAGGAGAAAGAAAACATGTCTTTCCTTAAAACATGTTAAAATTGAGAAGGAAATAATTCAGGCAAGGAAATGTAATAAAATACATGGCTGTCAACCTGCATCCAGAAAATATTATAATTAAAAGTTTATGGGGCACCTGGGTGGCTCAGTTGTTAGGCGTCTGCCTTCGGCTCGGGTCATGATCCCAGGGTCCTGGGATCGAGTCCCATGTCGGGCTCCCCGCTCAGCGGGAAGCCTGCTTCTCCCTCTCCCACTCCCCCTGCTTGTGTTCCCTCTCTCGCTGTGTCTCTCTGTCAAATAAATCTTAAAAAAAAAAAAAAAAAGTTTATGAAGGACAAACTATTTATTATGCTGAGATAGACTCAGTAATCCTTTATTTGCAAATTGATATTTTTGTTCTCATCTAGAAAATGCAGTGCATAGTAACAATACTTAGTGCAAAGGAGCTTGTCCTGCAGCATATACTGAAAAATGATGTCACCTTGCAGATTTTTCCATTTAAATAAGCATGATCTTCTTCAGTACTTTGTACAGTATATGATGTATGAAATACACATGTGTGATTTTGTTGTATTTTTTATATAAGTAACATATTTAACTGGTTGTAATTCACAAAAAGTGCTATTATACTCTATAGAGTGTTGTGTATGTTTTTATCTGTTGCAGCGTTATGGTGTGGGGTTTCATAGATGAATATTTGCCTTCAGTCTTCGCTCAGGTATTAATGTGTAGCAAGTTTTGGTGCTTTCTTTTTAATCTGTCATAATCTGGTGTTCTGAATGTTCAACAATAAATTTGGTGAACAAGAGCATGTGGTGCAGAGATTGCTTGCTTACCAGTTCACAATACCGTCTCAGGAAAAAATCCTTCAAAATTATTTCTTTACAGCACATCTGGATTTCAGAAACTTGAATGCCTACCAAGCATGGCACGTAATAAGATGACACATCATGTGTAAATATTGGAAGCAAGATAAATTCTAGTATTTCCCAACTTGGTACTTTGTAGTGTTTGTATGGACATCTCATGGTTCATGTTCTATTTTTAAGGAATTGTAGTCATCTCTCCCAAATACAGGTCTCTCCCAAAGATGATGCTTTCCACTTTTCTTATGCTAACTTGGTATATCGTCTTAGGTGCCCAGTTTCTCAAATTACATGAAAATGAGAATAATTTAAACAGTTTGTAAAAAGATACCTAGGTCGCCCTAGAACTACTAAATTTGATCAGCAGGGAAGAAATGGATTCTGTTTGACAACTGCCTCAAATAGTAATTCTCAAACTTTTCTTTAGTCAATAAAATTAATTTGCTAGAGCTCCCAGAACCATCCAGAAAGATTGTCCTTAGGATTACATGATGCCAAAAGAGACACTGCATAACTTGATAATTTAGTATAGATCTAAACTTCATTAAGAATGGGTGAAAGTAAAAGGGGGGCAGGACATCTTTTGAGGGACAAGTGTCTTCTTACACTGATGAGAAATGTATTCTAAATTATTTTAACAAGCATCTCTAAATATATCAACATTTACAAATCATCTGCATGTATTAACATTGTATATGTTATTACTGAATATACCCGAGAAGTAAATTTTTAAAAATGAGAAATATACAGCTAGAATTTTTAATAGTTTCCTTCGATACTTAAAAGATTATCCTGAAAACACTTCAATATGGAGGCCACTGGAGTATACAAAATGAAAGCCTCATAGATCATTCCCACTAGTTTTTATCAATTTTTTTAATTCCCACTTCATCTTCACTCCCTTTCCATTATATATATATCATTGCTGCATAGCAAATTAAAAATTTAACAGCTTTAAACAACACCTATTTATTTGCTCACAGTTTTTGTAGGTCGGAAGTCTGAGCATAGACCAACTGGGTTTTCTGCTCAGAATCACATTTCTAAAATCAAGGTATCAGCCTGGACTACTGTCATAGACATTCAGGTTGTTAGGGGCTAAGGTTCCTCTCTTCTTGCTAGCTGTTGACAGGGGACTGTTTTCTGAGCTCCCGAGTCTCCCTGTTATGTAGCCTTCCACAAAATGGCAGCTTGCTCCTTCAAGATAAAAAGAATTACTTTCACATTTTGAATCTTAAATTTCCTCTCTGACCCAGAATTTTTTTGTATTCTTTTTTTTAGACCCAGATTTAGAGGGCTCATGTGAGTAGCCCAGATCCACTCAGGTAATTTCCCTTTTGTTTTTATTTTTGTGCGTGTGGGTTGTTTTGTTTTTGTTTTTGTTTTGGTGCAAAAAAAAGGTGGTTTTATTAAAGCACGGGGACAAAACCCATGGGCAGAAAGAGCTGCCTCCCTTTTGATTAACTAGAGGCCAACCTTAATTACATCTGCAGAATCCTATTTGCCATATAAGATAACATAATCATGTGGGGCACTGGGTGGCTCAGTCGTTAAGCGTCTGCCTTCGGCTCAGGTCATGATCCTAGGGTCCTGGGGTCGAGCCCCACATCAGGCTCCCTGCTCGGCGGGAAGCCTGCTTCTCCCTCTCCCACTCCCCCTGCTTGTGTTCCCTCTCTCGCTGTGTCTCTCTCTGTCAAATAAATAAAATCTTTAAAAAAAAAAAAAAAGATAACATAATCATGTTCCAGTCATACTCACAATTCCATCCACACTCAAAAGGGCATGGATGATACAAGATGGGTACACTAGTGGGTGAGAATCTTGGGGTCATTTTAGAAGTCTGCCTAGCATGGGTATCACAGAACTAAAGTCTTTTTCATAATTGCTATACTTAAGTAATGTTTTCTTTCATAGTTCTAATTGAAGGAGCTGATAAAATGTTTCAATGAAAGAAAAGCCCCTCAATTCTTTGAACTTTTTTTTAAGATCTATTTTAAAGGGACGCCTGGGTGGCTCAGTCGGTTAAGAATCTGCCTTCAGCTTAGGTCATGATCCCAGGGTCCTGGGATCGAGTCCCACATGAGGCTCCTTGCTCAGTTGGGGAGCCTGGTTCTCTCTCTGCCTGCCACTGCCCCTGCTTGTGCTCTCTCTCTCTCTGAAAAATAAATTAAAAAAAAAAAAAAGATTTAGAGAGAGCATGCGTGCCTGTGCTATTTATTTTAGATGGAAAGGGTGAAAGAGTCTCAAGCAGACTCCCTGTTGAGCACAGAGCCTGACTTGGGGCTTGATCTCATGACCCTGAGATCATGACCTGAGCTGAACTCAAGAGTCAGATGCTTAACTGACTGAGCCACCCAGGCGCCCTGATTGAATATTTTTTTAAAAAATTTATGTTTTGCAAGAGAGAAAGCACCTCCAGGGTGAGTGGGGGAGGGGCAGAGGGAGAGAATCTTCAAGCAGACTTCAAGCAGAGCCCCAACACCGGGCTTTATCTCAGGACCCTGTGATCATCATCTGACCTGAGCCAAAACTGAGTCCGATGCTAACCGATTGAGCAACCCAGGTGCCCCTGATTGAATTTTAAAAGAGAGGAGAGCTGGGGCGCCTGGGTGGCTCAGTCGTTGGGCGTCTGCCTTCGGCTCAGGTCATGGTCCCAGGGTCCTGGGATCAAGCCCCGCATCGGGCTCCCTGCTCTGCCGGAAGCCTGCTTCTCCCTCTCCCACTCCCCCTGCTTCTGTTCCCTCTCTCACTGTCTCTCTTTCTGTCAAAATAAATAAAATATTAAAAAAAAAAAAAAGGAGAGCAGTCTCCCATCCCTGGGTTACTTCACATGCACACACACACACACACACACACACACACACACACACACACACATTTGTGTGTGTGAGAGATTTTGATTAGTTTAGAGATGGTTTTGTTCTTTCTTGTTTTTTATTTTTATTTACTTTTTAAAAAGTAGGCTCCATGCCCAGTGTGGAACCCAACGTGAGGCTTGAACTCATGACCCTAAGATTAAGGAAAAATAGATTATCAAATAAATAGGAGCATTTTACTATACTTAATAGATAATTTTATATTGGGTATGGGTAAAGAGTAATGATACTAACTCAAAATTCTATAAAATCAAATTGAGCTTTTAGAAATACTGCTAGTTGATTTGCTTCTCTTGACTATGTTCAGAATAAGAGTTAAGTTTTATAAACTTTCTAAGTGTGCTTAAATCATAGTATACTATCTAAATGATTGCATCTGGTTTTGTAGAGCTCTTTGCTCATTTGAATATTCATATATGTAAACCAGCTTATCCTTCAGTATCAAGTAGTTCTGTAAGGATGTTCATACTAACACAGGCTGAACAAAAAAGTTTCCATGCATGTGTGTATATCACATCTCCTTTATCCATTTGTCTATCAATGGACATTCAGGCTGCTTCATAACCTGGCTATTGTACATAATACTGTAATGAACATAGGGGTGCATATGGCTTTTCGAATTTGTGTCTTTGTTTTCTTTGGATATCTAGAAGTGGCATTGCTGGATCATATTGTAGTTCTATTTATAATTTTTTAAAGAACCTCCATACTGTGTTTACATAATGGTTGAACCAATTTACATTCCCACCAACAGTGCATAAGGGTTCCCTTTACTCCAAATCCTTACCAACACTTGTTATTTCTTGTGTTTTTGGTAATAACCATTCTGACAGGTGTGAGGTGATATCTCACTGTGGTTTTAATTTGCATTCTCCTGATGGTTAATGATGTTGACCATCTTCTCATGTACCTGTTGGCCATCTGTATGTCTGCTTTGGAAAAATGTCTATTCAAGTCCTCTGCCCATTTTTTAGTTGGATTTTTTAAAAAGACTTATTTATTTATTTTAGAGAGCGAGAGAAACTCACGAGCAGGGAGAGGGGCAGAGGGGGAGGGAGAGATGTAGATGCCCCACTGGGCATAGAGCCTGATGCAGGGCATAGTCTTATGACCCTGAAATCATGACCTGAGCTGAAAGCGAGAGTCGGATGCTCAACTGACTGAGCCACCCAGGCGCCCCACGAATTGTTTGGTTTTTGATAATGAATTGTATGAGGTCTTTAAGTATTTTGGATGTTAACTCCTTATTGAATAAATCATTGGTGAGTATCTGTTCCCATTCGGTAGGTTGCCTTTTCATTTTGTTGATAGTTTACTTCACTGTGCCAAAGCTTTTCAGTTTGATGTAGTTCCATTTGTTTATTTTTGCTTTTGTGGTCCTTGCCTGAGGAGACAGATCTAAGAAAGTATTTTTTTTATTTGAAGATCTCTTCATTTTTTTAATTTTATTTAATTATTTTTTATTAACATATAATGTATTTGTTTCAGGGGTACAGGTCTGTGATTCATCAGTCTTACACAATTCATAGCGCTCACCATAGTACACACCCTCCCCAATATCCATCACCCAGCCACCCCATCCCTCCCACCCCACTCCACTCCAGCAACCCTCAGTTTGTTTCCTGAGATTAAGAGTCTCTTATTGTTTGTCTTCCTCTCTGGTTTCGTCTTGTTTCATTTTTCCCTCCCTTCCCCTATGATCCTCTGTCTTGTTCTAAGAAAATATTTTTAAGAATGATGTCAAAGAGCTTACTGTCTCTGTTCTCTTCTAGGAATTTTATGGTTTTCAGGTCTTAAGTCTTTAGTTCATTTGAGCTTATTTTTGTATATGGTGCAAGAAAGTGGTCCAGTTTCATTCTTTTACATGTAGCTGTCTGGTTTTCCCCATTGCATATCCTTGTCCCTCTTTGTCATAGATTAACTGACCATATAAGCATGGGTTATTTCTGGGCTCTCTATTCTATTATGTTAATCTATGTGTTTGTTTTTGTGCCAGTACCATACTATTTTGATTACTATAGCTTTATAGTATAGTTTGAAATCCAGGTGCGTGGTAACTCCAGCTTTGTTCTTCTTTCTCAAGATTGCTTTGAGTATTTGGTGTCTTTCATAGAAAGGAGTAACTTCTTGTCACATCTTATTAAATTATTGTGTTTAATTCCTAATGAGCCTGTTAAGAGGGTAGGCGTGTTAGCACTGATATTTTCTTTTGTTGGTCTGTCTCACATTACTGGTATTATTTTCAACTTTTTGTTCTAAGTTGTAGTTTCTTTTTTTTAAATTTAAAAAAATTTTTAATTTTTTTTATTAACATGTAATGTATTATTTGTTTCAGAGGTACGGGTCTGTGATTCATCAGTCTTACAATTCACAGTGCTCACCATAGTACCTACCCTTCCCAATGTCCATCACCCAGCCACCCCATCCCTCCCATCCCCCCTCCACTCCAGCAACCCTCAGTTTGTTTCCTGAGATTAAGAGTCTCTTATGGTTTGTCTCCCTCTCTGGTTTCATCTTGTTTCATTTTTCCCTCCCTTCCCCTATGATCCTCTGTCTTGTTTCTCAAATTCCTCATATCAGTGAGATCATATGATACTTGTCTTCTCTAATTGACTTATTTTGCTTAGCATAATACCCTCTAGTTCCATCCATGTTGTTGCAAATGGCAAGATTTCATTTTTGATGGCTGTATAATATTCCATTGTGTATATATACCATATCTTCTTTATCCATTCATCTGTTGATGAACATCTAGGCTCTTTCCATAGTTTGGCTATTGTAGACATTGCTGCTATAAACATTGGGGTGCATGTGCCCCTTTGGATCACTACATTTGTATCTTTGGGGTAAATACCCAGTAGTGCAATTGCTGGGTCATAGAGTAGCTTTATTTTCAACTTTTTGAGGAAACTCCATACTGTTTTTCAGAGTGGCTGCACCAGCTTGCATTCCCATAAGTTGTAGTTTCTTATAAGGAGTATTTTTAAACTCCTTATTTGTGATAGTTAAAACTAGATGCTATAATAAATATTTGATAACATAACCCATGAATCCTTTAACTGGCTCACATATCCTGCAATGTTACAAAATGCTTAAAGTGAACAAATGAAACAACTGTTATTGTGCCGTCATCTTCCTACATGCCATGGAATTCTCCCAGATTGTATCCCACACACATTGTGTGATCAGCTCTGATAAAGGCTGAGTGTGTGAGGGCATTGTTATCAATCCATGTGTGAAGTGTTCATGTATGAATCTGTTAGATTAAAAGCATGAAAATGAATTACTTTTTCCTCACACATCCTAATATGTTGTCTTGCACACCACTTAGAATGCACCCAACCCCCTTTGGAGAAACTTCATTTAGAATATATTTTGTAACCCTTCGGGGTTGTCTTTGAAAAGTTTTAATATCTATATTTATTTATATTATCCTGAAAGCAAAAATAAGATTTCTGGATCAGGAACAGATTATTATTACATAAAACAGTGTATACATTGGTTCCCCTTGCCCCATTTTTTCTCCCTCAGGGCAATGTGAGGAAAGCCAGTTTAACCCTGCATGTGCAAAAGGGGTTTTTTCTTTGTTTTGAACCATGGGAAAGGAACCCTGAAATTATGAATCTCGGAGTCTATATAAGCTACACGCTGCCCTCTTCACTTCCTGAGAGAAGAAGAGAAGACTTTGCTCCCAAATGTTTTATAATTCTTTGGAATGTAAACAGATGGCTCCAGGTTTTATCTTCCCATTAAATGTAAACGTGTGGCTCCACCGAATAGGAGGCAAGAGGAACTAGAGCATTGAAGAGTAGATGTTTCTGGGAAAAGGAGACATTATCTTTATAGCATGTTAGTTTCCTTTGCTCAGGAAACCAAATCATGCAGAAATATGAAAATATTCATGAAGCATTGTTGTGTCAATAGCCTTAACAAGGTATAGAAATAATGCCTCCCTCACTCCTGGCATTACTCTTGCGAACATTAATGACCAGATGAATTGAGTAGGGCAATTTAAATGTCATGACATATATATAATCCTCCAGTTGTGCTCTGTTGGGTAGGGTAGGCAGGAAAGAAACTGGCGCAGCCAGCATTGAGGTGCTCTTCTAATACTGAAGTTTATGGCACATACTGCGTGGAGCACTGGGTGTTATACACAAACAATGAATCATGGAACGCTACATCAAAAACTAATGAAGTACTGTATGGTGACTAACGTAACAATAAAAAAAAGATCTTTGTTTTAAAAAAAGGATTAATGGTATTATAATGTGCAGGATAGAAGGGGAGTGAATGAGACAAGGAGAAGGAGATCATTTATGAAGCCACTATAAAATTTGGAATGCTAGTGAGGCACCTGGCTGGCTCAGTCGGTAGAGCATGCGCTCTTGATATCGGGGTTGTGAGTTCAAGCCCCATGTTGGGTGTAGAGATCACTTAATAAAAAATATATATATATTTTTAAAAGTTTAAAAATTTGGAATGCTATTAATAGTGGTCTAAACTAGGGTGGGAGCCAGAAAGGAGGGTACCACTGTAATAATGACCCTAAAGTGGTGGACTTTTTAAGGCTTAGCAACTAATTAGATGTGGTAGGCAAGCTTCTTTTTGTGTTAGATTTGACATGGGACCATGCCTGAGTCCCATGATGTGAAGGATATCATTAACACAATTAAAATTTAAGATGCTGCCAGCCAGTGGCCTATCTTAATTTTCATTATCCCTAAGATTTTAGGTACCATAACTACAAAGGAGGGAATGGGGGAGTGGGTTTTTGAATCTCCATTTTGTTCTTTCTTCATCTTGTTGCAATAACATTCAGTTTTAAATTAACTTTTTTAAAAAAAGAAGCCCACTGTTACAATGAGACTATAATGCAGTGAGGTTTTTTTAAAAAGATTTTATTTGAGGGGGGAGTGAGCAAGAGCACAAGAGCAGGGGGAGGGAGAAGCGGGCTCCCTGCAGAGGAGGGAGCCCCATTTGGGGCTTGATTCCAGGACGCTGGGATCATGACCTGAGCCGGAGGCAGATGCTTGACTGACTGAGCCACCCAGGCACCCCAATGCAGTAAGTTCTTTAGGTGCCAGAATACAACTAATTGGAATCCTTAATCAGAAATATATGCTATTGGGTGCCTGGGTGACTCAGTCAGTTAAGCATCCAACTCTTGATCTCAGCTCAGGTCTTTATCTCAGGGTTGTGAGTTCAAGCCCTGCATTGGGTTCCATGCTAGGCATGGAGCCTACTTAAAAATATATATATATAAATATAGGTGCGTGTGTGTGTGTATGTGTGTGTAATTCAGCTTTAAAAGAAAAGAAAAAAATTATAGGAAAATAGAGAAAATAAGCAATTTCTTTTACTAAAAACATTCCAGACAGACTGCCTTGTCACCTACAATTTATCCTTTTAGCAGATATTCATTGAGTACCATTATACCAGAATCCATGCCAGACATATTCACATTCAGCTTCTCATTTCACTCCCCGTTAAAAACCCTTAGAGGAAAGATTATTGTCCCCACGTTACAAGAAAGGACCTAGTATCAGAGAAATTAAACAATTAGCCGTATTATCTAACAGATTATCTAAGAATTAGAGTTCTTTACACTGAAGACGTGCAATGATAATAATATTTGTTGGGCGCCTGGGTGGCTCAGTCGTTAAGCATCTGCCTTCGGCTCAGGTCATGATCCCAGGGTCCTGGGATCGAGTCCCACATCGGGCTCCCTGCTTGGCGGGAAGCCTGCTTCTCCCTCTCCCATCCTCCCTGCTTGTGTTCCCTTTCTCGCTGTCTCTCTCTCTGTTAAAAAATAAAAAACAAACAAACAAACAAAAATAATAATAATAATAATATTTGTTCACGTCCTACTCTCCGTCAAAATCTTTCCTGACCTTAGTAGTTATTCCTCTTGCCTTGAAAAAAAAAGTTTCCAGTGATCTGTCCCCAGTCTTCTTTGGTACTCTTTCTCTACTTTTCCTTAGAGATTTCATCTAACTCTATGACTCGAACGTTATATTTTTGGTGGATGATTCACCAAGTCAGACAGACTTGCCCCCCACCCCAGCTCTATATCTAAGTATCTCTGAGTCAATGGTAGTATATTTAGCCTCCCTGAGACTAAATCCTCATCCCTAAATTATGGCTAGTAATATTATCTTACATACCTGGCATGAGGACAAAGTGAGATAATGGACCAAATGCACATAGTAGGTGCTTGAGAAATGATAGGTGCTTTCTTCCTAGCTCTCCAATCTCTAGTTTTCTCTAAATGAGACAAATCAATTTCAACTCACTGTTGAAATTTCAACTAACAGTTTCTTTCCCTCCCCAATTAGCAATTCCTTTTCATTTCCAAATTTCTATTAAATCCTCCCAATTACACAAACTGAAAGTCCACTTATTTTGACAATCTTTTTTTTTTTTAAGATTTTATTTATTTATTTGACAGAAAGAGAGACAGCTAGAGAGGGAACACAAGCAGGGGGAGTGCGAGAGGGAGAAGTCGACTCCCCGCTGAGCAGGAAGCCCGTGGGGCTCAATCCCAGGACCCTGGGATCATGACCTGAGCCGAAGGCAGATGCTTAATGACTGAGCCATCCAGGCGCCCCAACAATTTCATGCTTACTGCATGCAATAATTTCTCCTTTGCTTACCACATGCAGTCAGTTGCTAAGCCCTTAACAGTCCAGCACTTTAGGGTCACCCTTATATTGGTGCCCTCCTTTCTGGCTCCCACCCTAGTTTAGACCTTCATTACTAGCATTCCACATTTTACAGCAGCTTCGTAAATGATCTCTTCCCTTGTCTCACCCACTTTACTTCTGCGCATTATTTTACCATTGATCTTTTTTAAAACAGCAAATTAGTATTATCACTCTCTTTTCCAAAACCTTTAGTTTTCCCTCATGTTCTATAAGATACAGTCCGAACTCCTTCTTTTGACAGCTCGAACAACCAACATTTCCAGTCCTTCTACCATTTTCCAAAGATACCCATCTCCTCCCCACTCAAACTATTTGAGTTAGGATCAGTTTGCAAGAAACAGAAAACCTGACAAACAGTTGCTAAAATAATCAATTCTTCAAGTAAAAGTTCAGGATTAGTCTCCCTGATGTCATCAAGAACTAGAACTCCTTCTAGCCCATTAGTTCTCCATCCTTACCATGTGGCTTTCTTAACAAAATGGCGGCTGCATGATATTTCCATTTGAGGAGGAAAGAGGGGGAAGGAACAAAAGGAGCTCTGCTTTTATTTGGAAAAGATTCTCCCTCTCTTGACCCTTTCCTACCTCAGGGACTTCTGTCTGCAGCTCACTGGCCAGAATGATATCACAAGGCCACTAAGAAATACAAGGGAGGCCGTGGAAACAAGTTTTAAGCCAACAGTGTTGCCTCCCCAAACAACGTCTAAGAAGAAACATGTATTAATCTGTTTGGCTACCATAACCAAGTACAACAGACCAGGTGGCTTAAACAATAGAAATTTATTTCTCAGAGATATGGAGGCTGGGCAGTCCAAAATCAATTGGGGGTTAAGGCTTCAACATATGAATTTGGGGGAAACAATTCAGTCCATAGCAAAAGGGATAAAAGGAAGCAACAAGCAGTCTGCCACACAAGCAAACTGGGCCACTCCCATCTTCTGTGAGTCTCTCCTCCCTGTTGCTACTTTTCTGCCTTTGCTTAAGAACTTCCTTCCCACAACTTGGTTGTCAAAATTTTCTTCACAAAAATCTATCAACTGCCACAGTCAGGAATAATGTATTTGTCCCTACTTCCAGCTCTTACTGTCCTAGTTCCATACCCTATGAAGGTCATCACATTACGTCTGTGTGCTTTTCATGTGCAGTTCTTACTAGTGATATTTATTTAACACCTACATGTCAGGTGCTGTGCTGGGCCCTTTAGATGTATCATATCTAATTTTTATGACAACACTGTAAAGTGAGATTACTTCACAGATAAGGAAATTGAGGTGCAGAAAGGTTAAAAAATTTGCCCACAGGAATGGCAGAGCTCAGTTTTGAACACGGTTAAATTTGGTTCTATTTCTCCAAATAGATTTTCTGCTCCTAGCTGGCAGGGATTGTGTCTCTTTCCATGTGCCACCTCTTTGTATTCCCACACTTAGCAATGCGTATTTCACAGGGTAGAAATTTGTTAAATACTTTTTGAATGAACGATAGTAACAATGACCCAAGATACTTCAAAAGCCTAATTTAACAAAACCAATTATGTTGCAATCGCCTATGTGTTGATAAGTGTTGAAGCTGAGTGATAAGTACATGGAATTGCATTATTCTGTTCTCTTTACTTTGGTATACGTTGGAGTTTTACATAATAGAGAAAAATTAATTATGATCCAAATATTCACTAGTAGATTAGTATATTTAGAAAAACTTTCAAAAATTATTTTTAAATTTATTTCTGAATAATTTATATATATTATGTGTTTATATATTTTTTATATATATAATGGAATATTACTCAGCCATGAAAAAGAATGAACTCTTGCCATTTGCAACATGTTTGGAGCTAGAGAGTGTAATGCTAAGTGAAATAAGTCAGTCAGAGAAAGACAAATACCATATGATTTCACTCATATGTGGAATTTAAGAAACAAAACAAATTAGCAAAGTGGAAAAAAGAGAGAGAGGGAGGCAAACCAAGAAACAGACTTTTAATTGTAGAGAACAAAGTGACAGTTACCAGAAGGGGTGGTGGGTGGAAGAATGGGTGAAATAGGTGATGGGAGTTAAGGAGGACACTTGCTATAGCACTGGGTGTTGTATGGAAGTGTTGAATCACTATATTGTACACCTGAAACTAATATTACATTGTATGTTAACTAACTGGAATTTAAATAAAATTTAAAAAATATATTTAGTTGTAAAAAAATAGAAATAATTGAAAAAAGTTTTTCTTTTTTCAGTTACCCCTAGCTAATTCTAAAGGATTATTATCTGTGGCTATCCTATGTATAAAATTATATGTTATAATCTCAAAAAAACCACTAAAATAATAATACAAAGAGGTACAGCTAAATACCAGTGGACAAATTAAAATAGAAATTTTAAAATATTTTAAAAGTGCAAACCATAAAGAAAAAATTGATAAGTTGGATTTCATCAAAAATAACAACTTTGGGCCACCTGGGTGGCTTGGTCAGTTAAGTGTCCTACTTTTGATTTTGGCTCAGGTCATGATCTCAGGGTTGTGAGATCAAGCCCCACGTACTCAAGATTCTCTCTCTCCCCTCTCTTCCCTACTGCCCCTTTCTCTCTCTCTTATAATAATAATAATAATAATTTCTTTTTTTAAAGATTCTATTTATTTATTTGACAGAGAGCACACAAGATGGGGGAGCAGCAGAGGGAGAGGGAGAATCAGGCTCTCCACTGAGCAGGGAGCATCAACACAGGGCTCCATCCCAGGATCCTGGGATCAAGACCTGAGCTGAAGGCAGATGCTTAACCAACTGAGCCACCCAGGTGCTCCAATAATAATAATTTCTGTTCTTCAAAATACCATGTTAAGAAAATGAAAAGACAATTCACAAGTGGGAAAAAGCAAACACATACCTGATAAAGAACTTGTATCCAAAATACATAAAGAACTCTTAAAATGCAACAATAAGAAGACAAACCAATTTAAACTTAGCAAAATATTTAAGCAGACTTCACAGGGAAGATACATAGATGGCAAAGTAAGCACATGAAAAGATGCTCAACACAGTCATGGGAAAAATGCAAATTATAATCACAATAACTAAAATACGAAGTTTAAAAAACTGACGGGGCGCCTGGGTGGCTCAGTCGTTAAGCATCTGCCTTCAGCTCAGGTCATGATCCTAGGGTCCTGGGATCGAGCCCCATATCGGGCTCCCTGCTCTGTGCAAAGCCTGCTTCTCCCTCTCCCACTCCCCCTGCTTGTGTTCCCTCTCATGCTGTGTCTCTCTGTCAAATAAATAAATAAAATCTTTAAAAAAAAAAACCAACTGACAATACCAAGTGGTAGTGAAGATTTGAAACAACTAGCATTCTTATACGTTGCTGGTGGGAATGCAAAATGTTATGTCACTTTGGAAAAACAATTTGGTGATTTTTTTTTTTAAGATTTTATTTATTCATTTGAGAGAGAGAGAGAGAGAGCACTAGCAGGGGCAAGAGGCAGAGGGAGAGGGAGAAGCAGGCTCCCTGCTGAGCAAGGAGCCCGATGTGGGGCTCAATCTCAGGACCCTGGGATCATGACCTGAGCTGAAGGCAGACGCTTAACCATCTGAGCCACTCAGGCACCCCTATTTGGTGATTTCTTATAAAGTTAAACATGCATTTACCATATAAACAAGCAATACCATTCCTATCTGTTTACTCAAAAGAAATGAAAACCTATGTCCATGTGAAGATCTGTATGCAGATATTTATAGCAACTTTGTTATAATTTCCTCAGACTGGAAGCAACCAAGGTATCTGTCAACTGGTGCATGGGTAGAAAAATTGTGGCACATCCATTAAAATGGAATATTACTTGCCAAAAAAAGAGTAAGTGAACAGCTGATACATGAAATAATGTTGATGAATCTCAAACACATCACGCTAAGTAAAAGATCCCATACTATATGATTCCACTTTTATGACAGTCAGTAAAAGGAAAACTAGAAACAGAAAACAGATGAGTGATTATAAGGGGACTGACTCCAAAGGGGCTTGAGGGAATTCTGGGGAGTGATGGAAATGTTCTAAATCTTGATTGTGACGGTGGTTACATAACTATAAACATTTGTTAAAATTCATGGAACTGTTCACTAAAAATGATACATAAGTTACATATTAATAAACCTGACAAAAATAATTAAAACTTCCCACAAAGAAAGCTCCAGGACTAGATTATTTCAATGGTAAATTATATTGAACTTTCAGTTCTATTGAACTTTGAGTAACACCAATGTTGTGCAACTCTTTCAGAAAATGAAAGAGAAGGGGCCACTTTCCAAATCATTTTATGAGGCAACCATAGCCTGATACTAAAGCATGACAAAGAAATCACTGACCAGCATCCCTGTTAACATAGATGTGACAGCCCTTAACAAAATACTACCAAATCAAATCCAGAAATATATATAAAGTCCTTAGGAATGTACAAATCAACTACTAGGACTAATAATTTGATGTATCACAGAATACAAGATCAATATACAAAAAAATATATGTATATTTTTTAAAGATTTTATTTATTCATTTGAGAGAGAATGAGATAGAGAGAGCATGAGAGGGGGGAGGGTCAGAGGGAGAAGCAGACTCCCTGCCGAGCAGGGAGCCCGATGCAGGACTCGATCCCGGGACTCCAGGATCATGACCTGAGCCGAAGGCAGTCGCTTAACCAACTGAGCCACCCAGGCACCCCTACAAAAAAATATTTTATATTTTAAAAACATCGGGGGTGCCTGGATGGGTTAGTCAGTAGAGCATGCAACTCTTGATCTTGGGGTTGTGAGTTTAAGCCCCACGTTGGATGTAGAGAGCACTTAAAAAGATAAAATCTTTAAAAAAAAATTTTTAAAACACCAAACAATTATAAAATAATTTTTATAAAATGCCATTTATATATCACAAAAATAAGATACATAGGAATAAATTAAAATATGTATGAGACCTCTACACCAACAGCTACAAAATGCTGCTTTAGAGAAAATTTTAAAGCCCTAATATAAAGAGAAATATAATTTTCATTGATGGGAAGACTTGCTATTTTTAAGGTCATTTTTCTCCAAAATGATATGTAGACTAAATGCAATCTCATTCAAAATCCCAGTGGGTTATTTTTTGGTTTTGGGTTGTTGTTGTTGTTGTTGTTTGTTTAATCTACAAGCTGATTCTAAAATTTACATGGAAAAACAAACAATTTTGAACAGTCACAACAATTTTGAAAAAGACACTACTTGATTTCAAGACTTACTGTAAAGCTACACTAATCAAGGCAGATTGGTATTAGCAAAAGGATAAATACGTGCATCAATGGAATAGAACAGTGTTCAAAAAGAAATACTCTTATTGTCAATTGATTTTGACAAAGGTGCCAAAACACTCCAATGGGGGAAAAAGTCTTTTCAACATATAGCCCTGGAATAAATGGACAGTCACATGGGGAAAAAATAAACCTGGACCCTTCCTCACATTAAACACAAAACTAATCTGAGGTGAATCATAAATCTAAATGTAAAAACTAAACTGTAAAACTTCTAGAAGAAAATATAAGAGAATATTTTGTGATATGATGGTAAGCAAAGGTGCTTAGACAGAATAAAAAAACAACATGATTTAAAATTTGGTAAATTATACTTCATCACAATTAAAGACTTCTGCTCATCAAAAGACATCATTATACAGGCAAACCAGTATATCAGAAACATACTTCTGACAATGGGTTTGTTTTCAGAGCATATAAAATACTTCTATAACTTAATCATAGAACCTCAACCCAATTTTTATAAGTGAAAATTTTTTAAAAAGTCAGCAGGTAATATTTTTAGCAGAAACTTAGATTGTCCCCACTGCCACTTGGGAGCACATTATTGTTGGAGGATTAAGGGGAAATCATCTCTGCTGCCGAGATTTCTTGTGGATTCTCCCAGGGCCAGACTTACCGAATGTACTTTTGAAGGGAGAAGGTAAAGGTCTGCTATTCAGTTTTGTTTAAAATAATTGGATATGGGGCACCTGGGTGGCTCAGATGGTTGATTGTCTGCCTTTGGCTCAGGTCATGGTCCTGGGGTCCTGGGATCGAGTCCGGCATCGGGCTCCTGGCTCATCAGGGAGCCTGCTTCTCCCTCTCCCTCTGCCTCTCCCCCTGCTCATGCTCTCTATCTCTCTCTATCTCTGTGTCTCAGATGAATAAATAAAATCTTTAAAAAATAAAATAATTGCATAACATCTTATGCATCTAGAGTACGAAAGAGCTCTCAGAATACTAGGAACTAAGCATTGTTTTTTGGGGGGGAGCTGTTTTGGTTTTGTTTGGGGAGGGGAGTTTGTTAATTTTTTTAAATAGAATAAAAGCTCACTGGTTCTATTTCAGAGCTCACAATTGATGAATAGTACCAAGGAAGAGAATCATTTGCCTATTATGCCCAAAAACATCCAAAGAAATGCCAGTCTGAATTGTCAATTTTTTCCTTTCTCTGAAACTACTCCCTTTATCATATGAAAAATATGCCTGAAAATTTAGGTAATATTTTAAGAATGGAGTTTCTTCCAGATATTTACATAATTTTATCAATGGACTAAAATATGTGGTCCATTACAAAATTATGTGATTCGTGGATTAGGGTCTTACCTAATTTAATAGTCTAAGGTGGAAACTTTTCTCATCCCTTTTGTATCAAAAAAAATTTTTTTTAATTTAATTATAGTTTTACTCACAAAACCTCAGGTTCATAATAGACCTTTCAACCCAAATCCGTTTTGTATTGTGGATTGGATGACAAGAAGCTCCACCTTTCTCAGAAGGGAATAGAGAATTTAAAGCCTGCTTCTTGGTCTGTCTGTGGTTCATTATATTCAGTAGAAGCTAAAGCAGTTACAGAGAGTTCTGGGGCTTCCTCCTTCATGACTGGCCTGACATTTCAACACCTCTTGTATTCGTTTCCTGTGGCTACTGCAACAAATTGCCAAGAAGTGGGTGGCTTAAAACATCAAAAATGTATCCTCTCACAGTTCTGGAGGCAAGAAGTCTGAAATCAGTATCACTGAACCAAAATCAAGTTGTGGACAGGACTACACTTCCTCTGGAGACTCTAGGGAAGAATCCGTTCCTTTCTCCTTTGAGCTTCTGGTGGCTGCCCATATTCCTCGGATTGTGGTCTCAACTCCAGAACAACTTAAATAGAATGGTGTGTGTGGTCATAAAAGTGCCACATTCTGCCCATTTCCTTTTTCTTTTTCTTTTTGCAACAGCTAAAGTGAATAGTAATTTACACTTTACGGGTCCGTTGAATATTCAAGTCAAATCAACAAATACTTATTGGCCACCTATAGTTATCTCTTCTCTTTTTATTAAAATATGACAGGATGTAACTCTTTCTTTTAAAGATTTTATTTATTATTTATTAGAGAGAGAGTGAGCAAGAGAGCAGAGCAGGGGCAGGGGGAGGGGGAGAGGAAGCAGATTCCCCATTCAGTGGGGAGCCTCATGTGGGGCTTGATTCCAGGACCCTGGGATCACGACCTGGGCCGAAGGCAGACGCTTAACCAACTGAGCCACCCAGGTGCCCCAGCAGGATGTAAATCTTTAGATTAACAATACAAGATAGAAATGTAACAAGGCTCAAATTCCAAAAGAGCATTATGAGAATCTAAGCTCAGCTTTTACCTAAAGAATTATTAATTCCATAAATATTTGTGATATGCTTGCCTACTGTATACCAGGCATTATGCCAGTGATTAAAAAAAAAAAAGCCTAAAGAAGCAGTGATGAAAAGGACATGGTGCCTCCTTCAAGGAGCTCACCTTGGGAACAATAAGACATGTGGAAGCAAATGGAGTCATTCTAATTCAATAAGGTAAGAGCTGTTGAAGTGACTAAATGGTTTCTTTTTCCGAGAAGAAGTGACATTTGAGGTGAGTCTTCAAGGACAGGGATAAGTTCTGAGGGCTTGCAAGGGATTTCTAGGCAGAAGCAACAGCCAAGTGCAAAGGCACCTAAGTAGACGTATGGGTGGTGTTCACCGGAGAGGTCAAATGGTGGGAAGGGTACGATCGGGTTATATTGAGGGTCTTTACGTCATGCACAAGAGCCTAGACTTTATCTTACAAGCATCAAGAAGCCACTAGAGGTGGATGTGATCTTTTTTTTCTTCTTTAATATACCCCTTCAATGTTTTAAAAACATTCAAAACAAAACAGAGGACAACAAAGAATTAAAGAGATTTCTGCATGGTGAATGACTAGAGAATTCTGAGGGTGAACTCCATAGAATCGGAGATACTTTATGCGGTATGAGTATTGCCAAAAGGGACAAAGGTTTAACCATATTGTGGAGGTGTTCGAGAATGTCAGGGATTTTTTTTTTTTTTAAACCAGTTTCCTCACCCCCATCTGAATGGGAGAGGAAAGGAATCCAGTTTCAGTGGTTTCTGGGCCTCCCCACACCTCTCCAAGGTCTCACAGCATCTGGAAACTTTGTGTGGCCCCAGGACATGAGGGGTGAGCCTCTCCTCTCCCATGCATCATGGTCACTGCAGGTCCCCTGACCCACAGCTCTTGGCTTCTGTTCTGTGCCTGGCAAGAGGTCTATGCCTCATCTCCCCTCTTCTCTTTATTCTACCTTCAAACTGAAATCTGCCCGCTGCCAGGAAAAACGTCATGATTGCCATGAGCAGAGAGCTGCCTGGCTTACTCTGTTAATCATATGAGCCATCTTTCCACTGGCTTTGAAGTTCTGGTCGTTGTTGAGGAAGCAGTCAATAAACAATAATTTTCCCTTTCCCTCATTTGGAGCAGGGAAAAGAAAAAGGAGATTAAATTCTTGTCCCTGTTCACGATACATCTAAATAGCTATCATCTGCTCTGTCTTTTTCTGCCTAATAGACAGGAAGGACTTGAAGAGGTTGTATCTCTTAAAACTTCTCTCTGCCTCTCACAATACCTCTTCATTTAGCATCCTTTCCTCACCTTTATCTAATTAAGTTTATAATTCAATCAGCACATTTATTGGGTTTCTTTTATGTGTGTAGCCCTGTGCTGAGTACTCTATTTTCTTCTCAATTTCTAATTGAGAAATGCCAGCCAAGACCTTCATTCAGGGCGCCTGGGTGGCTCAGTCATTAGGCGTCTGCCTTCGGCTCAGGTCATGGTCCCAGGGTCCTAGGATCAAGTCCTACATCAGGCTCCCTGCTCAGCGGGAAGCCTGCTTCTCCCTCTCCCGCTCCCCCTGCTTGTGTTCCCTCTCTTGCTGTGTCTCTGTCAAATAAATAAATAAAATCTTTAAAAAAAAAAAAAAAAAGACCTTCATTCAGGTGCCTCTGCACGTGAAGAGCCTTTTTGCCCAGAATATCCCAACTGCTACTTTCACAAATGCTCTGCTTAATGAAGAGCCCAAAAAGGATCATTTAAACCTGAAACTAATGGTTTGGGCACCTAAACTATCTGGGTTTTTTTTTTTTTTTCTCCTCTCCTGATTGAATTCATTGACCAAATACTTGCAAAATACCTACTTAGTGCCATGCTGATACATTCTGAAGAAAATGTCATCAACAGCTTTATCAACAATACATTCTGCTCTTTAAAACAAATTTAAAATTAATAAATAATTAAAAGAATTTAAAACACTTGTTTTATTTAAATATATAATTTCTTTTAACAGTCAGGGAAACTGCAGTCTTAGTGAACAAGATGATAATGTGTGTGTTATGGTTAGTCCATGGCTCTATGGAGAAACTCTGCAGGCATACTTTGTTTTACTTAGTGTCACTCTATTGCACTTAGCAGATACTTCGTCTTTTATAAATTGAAGGTGTGTGGCAACCCTGCACCTAGCAAGTCTATTGGCACTATTTTCAAGTGAACAACACGTTTGTTCACTTCATGTCTCTGAGTCACATTTTGGTAATTCTCACAATATTTCAAACTTTTTCATTATTATTATATTTGTTATAGTGATCTGGGTGTGGAGCCTGCTTAAGATTCTCTCTCTCCCTCTCCTTGTACCCCTCCCCTTGCTCTCACTCTTGCTCTATCTCTCCAGAGAGAAAGGAAGAAACGAAGGGAGGAAGGAAGGAGGAAGGAAGGAAGGAAGAAAAAGAAATCAAAAGCTAAAAATGATTAAGTTTAGTGAAGAAGGCATGTTGAAAGCTGAGATAGGCCAAAAGCTAGGTTTCCTGTGCCAGTTAGCCAAGTTGTGAAGGCAAAAGAAAAGTTCTTGAAGGAAATTAGAACTATTACTCCAGGGGCACCTGGGTGGCTCAGTCATTAAGTGTCTGCCTTCAGCTCAGGTCATGATCCCAGGGTCCTGGGATTGAGCTCCACATCGGGCTCCTGGCTCAGCAGGGAGCCTGCCTCTCCCCCTGCTCATGCTCTCTCTTTCTGTCTGTATCTCTGTGTCTCAAATGAATAAATAAAATCTGTAAAAAGCAAACAAACTATTACTTGAGTGAACACACAAATGATAAGAAAGCAAAATAGTCTTACTGATATGGAAAAAGTTTTAGTGGTCTGGATAGAAGATCAAACCAGCCACAACATTCCCTTAAGGCAAAGCCTAATCTAGAGCAAGACCCTAATTCTCTTCAATTTTATGAAGGCTGAGAGAGGTGAGGAAGCTGAATAAGAAATTTGAAGCTTGCAGAGGTTACGTCATGAAGTTTTAGGGAAGAAGACACCTCTAGTACATAAAACTGCAAGGCAAAGCAGCAAGAACTATTGTAGAAACTGCAAACTGTCCAGAAGATCCAGCAAAGATAATTAATGAAGGTGCTACACTAAACAACAGATTTTCAATGTAGACAAAACAGCGTTCAATAAGAAGAAGATGTCATCTGGGACTTTCATAGCTAGATACTAGAAGTCAATGCCTGGTTTCAAAGATTCAAAGGACAGGCTAACTCTCTTGTTAGGGTTTAATGCAGCTGGTGAATTTAAATGGAAGCCAATGCTCATTGACCATCCTGGAAATCCCAGGGCCTTTAAAAATATGCTAAATCTACTCTGCCCGTGCTCTATAAATGGAACAACAAAGCTTGATGACAACACATCTGTTTATAACATGGCTTACTGGATATTTTAAGCCCACTGTTGAGACCTATTGCTCAGAAAAAAAGATTCCTTTCAAAATATTACTGCTCATTGACAAAGTACTTGGTCTCCCAAGACCTCTGATAGAGATGTACAATAAGATTAATGTTGTTTTCATGCCTACAAACACAACTTCCATTCTGCAGCCCTTGGGTCAAGGAAATACATTTCATAAGGCTATAGCTGCCATAGATAGTGATTTCTCTGATGGATCTGGGCAAAATAAATGGAAAACCTTTTGGAAAGGACTCACCATTCTAGATGCCATTAAGGACATTCATGATTCATGGGAAGAGGTTAAAATGTCAACAATTGCAGGGGTTTGGAAGAAGTTGATTCCAACTCTCATGGATGACTTTGGGGGGTTCAAGACTTTAGTGGAGGAAATTACTGTAGATGTGGTGGAAATGGCAAGAGAACTAGAATTAGAAGTGGAACCTGAAAATGGGACTGATTTGCAATCTGATGATAAAACTTGAGAAGTGGGTAAAATGCTATCAAATAGCATTGCTTACTATAGAGAAATCGTTCATGAAAGGAAGAGTCAACTGATGTGATAAACTTCACTTTTATCTTATTTTAAGAAACTGCCCCTGCTATCCCAACCTCCAGCAACCACCACCCTGATCAGTCAGCAGCCACCAACATCACGGCAAGACCTTCCACCAGCAAAAACATGATGACTTGCTGAAAGCTCAGGTGATGGTTAGCTGTTTTGTTTTTGTTTTTGTTTGTTTGTTTTGTTTTTGTTTGTTTTTTAGCAATAAAGCACTTTTAAATTAAGGTATGTACATTATTTTTTTAGACATAATGATCTTGCACACTTAATATACTGTAGTATAGTGCAACCATAACTTTCATATGCACTGGAAAACCAAAAAATTCATTTGACTGTCTTGTTTGTGATATTCAGTTTATTGTGGTGGCCTGGAACCTAACCCTCACACACTCTCTCTCTCCCTCAAATAAATAAATAAATCTTAAAAAAAAAAAAGTTTGCTGCATTGACAAAGAAAGGAATGAACAAATGAAGGTCATAGTGACTTGCCCAGGGTCAATACAGCAAGACAGACCATAGCCAGGTATTCTAATTTCTGGTCCAGATTACTAGCCTTCTCACAAAGACCTTGTCCTGAATTGTTCTGAATTATTGCATTGGAAGCAATTTCATAAATCAAGTCCCATTTCTCCACCCATTTTCTTTGGATGGCATATTATGCAGCAAGGAGATGTGATAGGTATAGCAACGTTTCTTTTTTCCAAGAAACACATGCTCTCTTTTTGCTCTATTTTGAAGGGGGTTTATGATAAACCATGCTGCTATTTAAAACCTGTAAAGCTTTTTGAGATTCTCGGAAGAAATACAAGGTGTAGGTCACAAAGAACAATTTTATCCCTTGCAATAGAATTTCCTGTTCAAAAAATGATGTTAATTTGAAAAGCTGATATCTCCAAAGGAGCATTCTATTAGGTAGGTAATCATCATCATATTGTCAGCTGCTGTGTATACCCTTCTCTTAAGAGTGAAAAAGTAAAAAGCCACTTTGCTGTGTAGAAGTTCTTTGTGTGTTTCATAAAAACCACATAAAATGTTCACAGGTTAGAGGAGTGGCTGCTGTATTTAGAAGACAAATAAGTTCACTATCACCCCTGAGGAAGCTTAAAGATGTGATTCTCAAGGATCTTTGGTGCCATGGATGAAAATGGAATCATTATTTTTCCACTCCCCCTGCTCACGTCATTGACTCCCACCTGCAGCCGGTCCACTGGTTACAAGTAGCCACGGATTGCCTTGCAGATTGTAAACAGGGTAGCCAACCAGGGCCAGCCAAAGTCCAACTCCTGGTAAGCTTTATCAGCCTTTCCTGTGTGTTTCATTTCCATTTCACACATTGGGGTGGGAGACAATCTATGCTTATGCTGGTGTGTTGTGTGTCTGTCTCAGACACGTGTGTACAGTGTATTTCTCAGTTTGGGGTATATGTTTTCTATTCTTTTTTCTCCTCCTCCTTGTCTTTCTTCATTTATCAAGAGTGCTGTCTTAATACTTAAGTACTTCAAGGTTTTTTTGGTTTTGTTTTTTAAGAATTGCTGTTTCTGGGGCGCCTGGGTGGCTCAGTCGTTAAGCGTCTGCCTTCGGCTCGGGTCATGATCCCAGGGTCCTGGGATCGAGCCCCGCATCGAGCCCCGCATCGGGCTCCCTGCTCAGCTAGAAGCCTGCTTCTCCCTCTCCCACTCCCCCTGCTTGTGTTCCCTCTCTCGCTGTGTCTCTCTCTGTCAAATAAATAAATAAAATCTTTAAAAAAAAAAAAATATTTCCTCTTTCTCTTTTCCACTTTTGCCCTCCCTTCTCTCCTCCCCTCCCTTCTTTTACCTTCTTCCTCCCCATCCTCCTTCTTTTTTTTTTTCCTCTTTCTTTCTTCTCTAACCATCAACATCTCCCTGATCCTTCCTTCTGCTCAGCTTCGTTCCACCATGCCCAAAGCATTCCTGCTGTTGTGTGTTGCCCTGGTGCTATTTGGGCTTGTGCATGGAGCCACGTTGAGAAATGAAGAGAAATGGAAGTCACTCAACAACCCCAGAAACCGAGATCTGGTAAGAGCATACACTGGGACATGCTGGGCTACAGGGTGAAATTAGCACGTCTCTGGACTGCCCTCTGCTAGAGCACAGTGGAGAGGAGGCTACCAAGTGCCAAGAAGATTCCTTAACAGGACTGGTCAAGGGCTTTGCTAGTCTTGTGGCTGGTATCCTATTGTTCTTCTGGCCAATTTACATCTGTTTCTGTAAGGAGAAACAAATTTAGATTTGTTATACAACACATTACATTTGTAAATGATCTTACATACACATTGACTTTATAGACTGGATTTCTCATAGATACACAAAATCAAGAGCATAGCAGGGAAATTATTTTTGCACAGTTCAGACTGATAATAAAACAGATTCTCATATGACCAACATATGCAAAGCTCAATTGCAAAGACTGAAAATTGACCTGCATTCTTATCAATTTACCAGGCATTATTTCCTTGCTTTTTTTTTAAGATTTATTTTTAAGTAATCTCTATATGCAATGTGGGGCTTGAACCCACAACCCCAAGACCAAGAGTTGCACCTTCCACTGACTGAGCCAGCCAGTACCCCCTTCTGCCCCGCCCAGGCATTATTTTCAACATAAAGTTATCTAGGAAATAGAATTCAAAACATCAGCAAAAATTCTTTTAAAAATATGCCAAATACAATGAACATGCTGACATTACTATTTCAAAATACTATGTCCTTATGGAAACTGATGTAAAATATAACAATATAGGGTTCAAACAACCAAGTAGCCCTTTGCAAGCTTTTGTGTATCCATTTCCTAAAGGAAAGCTGCAAAACTGCATCTAAAAGCTCTGGTGTAGAAGACAATGCCTGGGATCTCACCTTCAGTCAGAGAGGAGGCATGGAGCTCTGATCACTGTGAAATTCATTTTAATCTCTGACCTAAGTGGTTCAGAGGTGGTTTACAACAAACCCTCTGACTGTGATGCTATTAAATAATTGATATTCCTCTCTCAATCTCCACCAAGAATGCTAAATTATCTTGTTTAGGGTTGAAATGTCAGAAAGAAGGCAGGTAAAGAACAGTGGAGGGTGATGTAGGAAAGAATGTTAGGGTTCAAAGCCGACAGACAAGAATTCTTGAGATACCTTTGCTGCAAAAAGTGATTTTATTAAAGCACAGGGACAGGACCCATGGGCAGAAAGAGCTGCACTGGGGTCGTGAGGAGTGGCCCATTATATACTTTCAAGGTGGGAGGGGACTAAGGATAGGGTAAGTCTCTAAGGATCTTTGGAAGCAAGGTTTCCAGGATCTTGAGGGGGCTAACTATTGTTGGGAAAAGGTCATTTATTACTGTCTAATAAAACCTGAGTCATGAGACCCTTCAGATGTATATTGGTGGGTCATATACTTGGGGGATGATTGTTGACATGTATCTTCGGAGGTAGAGATAAAGGAAGTTTCAAAGGAATTTTTATACATTAAAGTAGACTTACAGAATCCTGGGGGTTGGGCTAAGATTGCTTTTGCCCTTAGCAAAGTATCAACATCGAGGCAGCTGCGTCCCTAGAGGAATGTCACTCTGCCTGGTTCAAGGATTTGTTAATGGCCTGTAAGTAGTAAAGAAATTTAATAATTTTTCTTCTGCCTTTGATTCCCACATCAGAGGGGAAGAAGGAGAAGTAGTAAAAATATGTATTTCTATTTCTGGGTTTTCCACCTCCTGTCGCCTAGATTAGCCCTTAAGTCAATTCACAGAGGGAAAAAGAGAGGGGAAAATATCTGTCTCTGAGTATTTTTTATGTTTAATTTACATATAGCATTGAACACTTTCTTTCTCTCTTCAGTTTTTCAGAACCCTTCAGGCATATTTTAAGGGAAGAGGTCTTGATCTCGGGAGGTTTCCAAACACTTTCTTCATGAATGAGAATCCTAGACCTCTCTCTTTCCAATCAGAACTTCTTGCTTCTGCATTTGCAGATTATGAAGAGCAGAGAAACTCCTTTCCTAATTACCTCAAAGGCTGAATGTTTCCTCTGAACACAGGTAAGTTATTCCTTTATCCCCAGGATCTGTCCAATTATACAACTCAGTCATAAAGAGATTTTGAAAGTATTTATTTGAAAAATGATTTTATTTTCTCATAGAAACATGTGCTCAGTTCTGATGATATTCATCACTATTAATATTTGGATTTGGTTCTTGTATTTCATCGTCTAGTTTTAAAAAGAAATAATAGTTTGGGCACCTGGGTGACTCAGTTGGTTAGGTGTCTGACTCTTGATCTCAACTCAGGTCTTGATCTCAGGGTCATGAGTTCAAGCCCCATGTTGGGACTTAAAAAAAAAAAAAAGAAATGACAACTTATGATTTTTTTCTTTTTTTTAAATTATGTTAGTCACCATATAGTACATCATTAGTTTTTGATGTAGTGTTCCATGATTCATTGTTTGCCTATAACACCCAGTGCTCCATGCAGTACGTGCCCCAGTTGCCCCTAGACTTATTCTTATTACCTTAGCTTTCCTATCAAATAAATATTTACCATTAAAATAAACCAGGTATGCTATATTCCAAGAAAATACATTGTGATTCTAGTCTATTAGCTTTTTGTTTGGCTCAATAATAAAGGGAACTGAATCATAATTAAAATCTACTCCCAGGGGCTCCTGGGTGGCTCAATTAGTTAAGCGTCTGCCTTCAGCTCAGGTCATGATCCCAGGGTCCTGGGATCGAGTTCTGCGTTTGTCTCCCTGCTCAGCAGGGAGCCTGCTTCTCTCCCTCTCCCTCTGCTGCTCCCCCTGCTTGTGCTCTCTTGCTCTCTCTCTCAAATAAATAAATAAATCTTTAAAAAATAAAAAAATAAAAAATAAAATCTACTCCCATTCTTCCACAAGCTAGGGATGGAATTCTGAGGAAGTATACCATTGTTGCACTTTATTGTGCATGTGAAAGGGTTTTGATTATTAGTTCCTTTTTAAATGTGATGATTTTTTAAAATAATGTTTCTTATTCTAACAGGAAGATACAATTTACCATGTGGCATATGCACTTCACAGCTCCTACAATGAGAAATAAGACAGAATAAACAGAAAGATGTTAATGAAGGGTTCCCTTGACTATTATTCACACTTAGGCCCTAGGCTATTAGACACTAAAACAGAACAGTTGTTAATACTACAATGGAATATTACACAGCCATCAAAAACCCCGAAATCTTGCCATTTGCAACAACGTGGATGGAACTAGAGGGTATTATGCTAAGCGAAATAAGTCAATCAGAGAAAGACATGTATCATATGATCTCACTGATATGAGGAATTCTTAATCTCAGGAAACAAACTGAGGGTTGCTGGAGTGGTGGTGGGTGGGAGGGATGGAGTGGCTGGGTGATGGACATTGGGGAGGGTATGTGCTATGGTGAGCGCTGTGAATTGTGTAAGACTGATGAATCACAGACCTGTACCTCTGAAACAAATAATACATTATATGTTAAAAAAAAAAACAAAAAAAAAGAAGATAGTAGGAAGGGAAAAATGTAGGGAGGGAAATAGGAGGGGAGACGAACCATGAGAGATGATGGACTCTGAAAAACAAACTGAGGGTTCTAGAGGGGAAGGGGGTGGGAGGATGGGTTAGCCTGGTGATGGGTATTAAAGAGGGCACGTATTGAATGGAGCACTGGGTGTTATATGCAAACAATGAATCATGGAACACTACATCAAAAACTAATGATGTAACGTATGGTGACTAACATAACATAATAAAATAAAATTAAAAAAAAAATACCACAGTACCTGCTTCAGTATGAGACAGAATTGCATACAAGTTGGTTGTAAGCCTTGGTTTCTTCATTTATAAATTGCAGAAACTGATCTCTAGGGGCACCTGGGTGGCTCAGTCCGTTAAGCGTCTGCCTTTGGCTCAGGTCATGATCCCAGGGTCCTGGGATCGAGTCCCACATCGGGCTCCCTGCTCGGCGGGGAGCCTGCTTCTCCCTCTCCACTCCCCCTGGTTGTGTTCCCTCTCTTGCTCTCTCTCTCTCTGTCAAATAAATAAATAAAAAACCTTAAAAAAACTAAACTCCCTCTCTGTTTCCCTCTGCCTCTCCTCCTGTACTCTCTCTCAAATAAATTAATCTTAAAAAAACAAAAACAAAAACAAAAGGGTCATTGTGTTGCTTGTATAGTCTTCACTTTCTATTTTGTGATA
This sequence comes from Halichoerus grypus, assembly GCF_964656455.1. Classification (NCBI taxonomy): domain Eukaryota; kingdom Metazoa; phylum Chordata; class Mammalia; order Carnivora; family Phocidae; genus Halichoerus; species Halichoerus grypus. The sequence goes on along the minus strand of NC_135715.1, from coordinate 156,311,996 downwards.
ACATTTTCTTGTTCTTTCAGGTGTCTGGCTATTTTAAAACTACAGATGAAGCTTCTCGTTAGAAAAATTCTATCACGGTTATGGCTAAACCTTTTCCCCCTCCACTTATTTGTCAATTTATAGTGATTTTATTCTACATTTCCAGATTTACATATAAATAGATTGACCTCTGGGACAAATGTGACTTATGTGCGTATTTTTGGAGTCTTTTTTCTACTCTGTAAAACCATAAACACTGATGTAGAGCACTGCACCTATTTGTGAGAATTACAGAAACACCGCAGAGTCAGAAGAGATGATGACCTTCTAAATTACATTTCTTTTAAGTTTCTCTTTAAAACTTGTATGCTAATTACCTTTTATCAATAAATGTTTTTATTTGAAAGAGACTCTGCTTATTTTTACTATAGTTCATTATATGTAATAGAGATTTGGGCTTAAAATTTGTCTTTTTCCTGAAAAGAAGATGCATTCCCACTTTCAGCATATGTTATTGAGAAACCTGACAGTTTCATACCAAGGGAGAAGAAGTGATAAATATCCACAATTAAGTTGAAATGGAAAGAAAACACCTTTGGGATTCTAGGAGTTGCTAGGATCTCTAGGAGATATTACCTGCCACTGTATTCAGGGGTGGACATTGTGCTACATGAAATATCCTAGCCACAATCCAGCTCTGGCTTTTCTCCACACACGTCCTTAAGAAGGGAGAATAGAAACGGGTGGAATTCCCTTCTTTTACAACCAATCTTCTCCTCTTCCTACCAGCTCAGGCTGAATTATTCTGATTCTCATATTTTCATGTGGAATGCTACTTTTCCTGTATCATTATGGAGAGCTGCATCACTTTCTCTGGGATTCCTACAAAGAGCACTGTACTAGAATGCAAACATTGACATCCCAGAAACAGTAGTCCGTACATCCCACAGTAGTCTTCTGTGGCTTTTTGTGGGTCATTGATACTCAATAATAAAATATTTATGCAAAAATAGATTTCTGCATCTGGTTTAATTCTTTTTTTAGAAAAGATTTTATTTATTCTTTTGAGGGAGAGAAAGAGTATGTGCACCAGCAGGGGGGAGGGGCAGAGGGAGAAGGAGAAGAAAACTCCCCGCTGAGCAGGGAGCCCAATGCAGGACTCGATCCCAGGACCCCGGGTTCATGACCTGAGCCAAAGGCAGATGCCTAACCAACTGAGCCACCCAGGCGTCCCTAATTTGTTCTGTTTTAAGTAGTTGTATATGTGCCTGTTTTCCCTGGAGTGTTGTGAGGTCTTTGTGAGCAGAGATCATATCTAAGCCATTTTTATTTCTCCAGCACCTAGCACAATGCTCTGCATGTAGCAAGTGTCCAATAAATATGTCTTGAATTGAAGTGAAGGTGTGCTATTCTGCTATTATTCACACAGTAATAGAAGTTGCTTCTAGTTAATGTCAAGATTATGTTTCTCACCATTTAAAAGATATAAGTGATTACTAATGATGAGCTATTCCCATAAAAATATAAGCTACTCAGATAAAGGGTAGAATGGTAAGGAGTGTTTTGCCACTGTCCAGTTCTACTCAAGATCAGTGGCTGGTTTTTCCCTTTCCCTTTTACGGCCCCCACTCTGGGTGTCAATATCTCCACAAAGGGAATGCTTATGTTTCAGGGCCTTTGAAAAGGAAGAGCATCCACATGGACTTTTAGCTAGGAGCTTACACAATCTCAAGGCAAGAGCATGCATCCTTCTTCTGGAAAACTCCTCACTGTTGGCAGGTAGCTGTTGATGGAAGGCTGACTAGAGTTTCTTGATGGTGATGCTATTGGCAATTGGGGAAGGACAAGTCTCCACTTGTATGACCATTTAGCATCCCTGGTCCTCAGACACTGTATGTCAGTCATTTCCCCACCCCTGCCCTGTTATTTTGACAACCCAAACTTCCCTACAGACATTTCTAAAATCCCACAGGGCAAGGGATATTTTTCTTGGCTGAGAGCCATTGCTAGGAAAAGAGCAGAAGTGTCATGTTTCCTCCAGTGAAAATCAATGTTTTGTATGAGATCCAGGTTCTCAAGGGGCCCATGGTAATTCTTTCCATAGGTCTCTGACAGCCTTTCAACACTGACTCTGTTCCTCTTTGATGAGTACTCCATTCTCAGGACGTGACCTATTGTCCCCTATCACAGATCTAGGGGAGTCAAGAACCATCAAGGGTGTGAGGTTCTGCTCTACTTGTAAGCCGCACACTATCCTGTTACGGTTTCAGTTTCTGTCAGACACATGAGACTCTTGGGCTGAGGCAACAGACTTTACTACTCATGGAGCTGCATGCAGCATGAGTTTTACATCCGCATTGGCTCTCCTTATCCCCCAAGTATCATGGGAGCCACACGGAGGTATGTTCAAGTATATGCTGCACACAAGTGGGTTTGTGCCACAGCTGAGGAACCCCAAACTTAGGAAATCCCCACTTTTATAAGGGGCTACTAGCAACACACGCAGCCTTTGCTCCAGAGGGAAACATTATATTTAGTGTACTGGTCAGAAAACAAATCTGTCCTCTGCTCCAGGGAAAGATAATTCCTCTTTCAAGGTTGTTTGTTCTACAGACATCTTTGAAAATATAGCCCAGATTGAAAGTTGTCACAAGGTTTTGCAGAAAAGTGAGAGAATTATGGAAAAATTGTCTCCCCAAAAGGGTCACACCCCATTCCCGTTCCTCCACTTGAGGAGGAGAAAGGATGGAGTCATCTCCTCCGTGTACTCTTAATTCTATTGTTATGGCATAAATTCAATGTTCTGCTTCCTTCAGACATTCCATTTTGATTCCCAAAAGCAGTCAGAAAGTCTGAAAGGTTTCTTCTTGCTATTTTTATTACTTCTAGAACAATTCCACTTCATCTCAAGGTAATACGGATGCCTCTGACTCACCAGGGGACAAATCACTTACAAGGAAGTGGAGAAAAGAAAAACAGAAAGATTACAATTTTATAAGATATGTTCCTATAGTCTGAGTTGTAAAAGAACTTTCGTGTCTGGGGCGCCTGGGTGGCTCAGTTGTTAAGTGTCTGCCTTTGGCTCAGGTCATGACCCCAGGGTCCTGGGATCGAGCCCCACATCCGGCTCTCTGCTCTGCGGGAAGCCTGCTTCTTCCTCTCCCACTCCCCCTGCTTGTGTTCCCTCTTTCACTGTCTCTCTCTGTCAAAATAAATAAATAAAATCTTAAAAAAAAAAAAGAAGAACTTCGTGTACATAAGGTGTTCCATAGCAGTGTTTAAAACCAAATTCAAACTTTAAAGTAAATTTTAAAGATCTTATTGGCTTTATTCAATGAACCATGAATTGGGCATCATCTAACAAATAGGAGCTCCAAAGAGCTGTACACAATGAAAGACTTTTGTAGCTAGAAGGTGGGACAAGGAAGTTACTAGCAGAGAGTGGATTGTTTGTGGCAAGGTCACCTCCCTTTAGGGGACAGCAGAGGTCTATCATGCAGTGAGGTCACCTCACTAGTGCTGCTCAGGTAATTACAGGTTGACAGGCTTAAGATTTCACTCCTGAGAGAGGTTGAAACTGTAACTAAGTTAAGTATTAAGTCTTGGTTTTGTGATGTGGGTTTAGCACAAGTGATTCCATTTTGGGTCTGTTGTCTTTTTATCAACAGCATAAAAGCTATCCTTCCACCCCATGCTCCCTGTTCTCTATTCTCCCCAATGTGAATCTACAGCTTCACAATTGTTATCCCATATTCCGGGGAGCTAATAATGAAACAAGTTGGTCTAAGCCATCTGGGTCTTAGGAGAGAGTTCTTATGAGGTGAGCATCTTTCCTGCCCTTGATTCCCTTCTTTTCCCCCTAGGAAGTTAGGACCAGACCCTTGACTTCCTCTTAGATGTAGTTCCCTGACTGCCTGGAGAAATTCAGGGGAGAATTTCCCTATTAATGATGTCTTTTGAGAACCTTAATCCAACCCACCCTGCTAGCCTCCATATTTTATACCCAGGTAGAGTGCTGAGGATTCTTCATCATGAGAAAGGGGAGGGCTTCTAGCTGTGAGGTATTTTTCTCTCACCTGGAAGTCTTGGGGTCGTGGCTTTCATTCTGCCATCCTACTGTTGCTTATCCTCATCCGGATTATAACAAAGAGGTACTAATGGCTAAGTGACAGGCTCCTTGTAACTTGTCTTTAAACTTAGCTTTATGTCAAGAAGCATTCCCCATACCTCAACGCTCTTGCCCATTTCCAGTGCACTTTCAATTTCATCCAATTTAATTCAGAAATGTGTTTTGAGCACAGATTACTAGCGTTCACAAAGATGCATCAGGTAGTACTGTTCTCGGGATGTTGACAGATAGTGTCTCTAGAATAGGACAGTGGAGAAATAGTAATAATAGAAATATTAATACAAAGTAAAGTACAGACCACAGGAGTGTTCAGGAGGTAAAGAATAGTTCCATTTAGGGGAGGCTATATACCATATTAATTCCACGCATGGGATTTGGGGTCAGACCAGGGTTCACATCCTGGCTCTGCTCCTTATTAGATACAGGACTTTGGCTTTAAAAATAGCAACATCTGGGGGCACCTGGGTGGCTCAGTCCTTAAGCGTGTGCCTTGGCTCAGGTCATGATCCCAGGGTCCTGGGATCGAGCCCCGCATTGGGCTCCCTGCTCTGCGGGAAGCCTGCTTCTCCCTCTCCCACTCCCCCTGCCTGTGTTCCCTCTCTCGCTGTGTCTCTGTCAAAAAAAAAAAAAAAAAAAAAAAAAAGAATAGCAACATCTGTTTTTAAGGATTATTTTGGGCAATGTATGTAATACGCATAAGCTAGTACGCGTCCTATAGTAAATGAGCAAGAGTGTATGGTAATCACATCAAGCATTTGATTCTTTCTAAAAGTTTGTTAAGAAAAGAAGAAAACTTGGGTAGGCCTGATAGGTGGAACAAGAAGTCCTGATAAACTTATTTACAGACTGAGAAGGAGCCCTGAGGAAAGGGAGAGCTTGAGGATTCATGGAAGACGGGAAAACTGATGGTGCCATTGGTGGAGGAGATGAGATTTAAAGCACAAATTGGGAGAGGACTTTCGCCTTCTGTGGCAGGGGAACAACGTACAGTGAAACATGTACGAGGCAGTGCAGATGGTTACATTAAGAAAATAATCACTACAGCAAAGTTCAAATTAATTTAAAGAACAAACATTCAGAAAAGGAAATGAATTGGGAGTAAGAATCCTAATGAAGTATTGAGGGAAGCGATCTAGATTAAGGAAAATTTCTTTAAAGCACTTTTTTTTTTAACTCCCCGATCATCTTAAATAGGAGGCGTAAACCAGCATAGCAGGCGAGGCCCAGAGCACCGGACTCCGCCCAGAAGATCCCGCTCCCGCCGCCTGGAGGGAAGCCGGACCAGATGCTCCCGCGGAACCCGAGCGCAGCGGCTGCAGCGCCGGCCGGGCCCGTTTCCCAGGAGAACGCCGGGTCGCTTCTCGCGGCGCCCCGGAGCAGGATAAAATCTTGCTTTTCCGGTTCTCTGTCCTGGCGCGTGGTGCTGTGTCTCCGCACCCCGCAGACATGTCGGGTTTCAGCCCGGAGCTCATCGACTACCTGGAAGGGAAGATCTCCTTTGAGGAGTTCGAAAGGCGGAGAGAAGAGAGAAAAACCCGCGAGAAGAAAGTGAGGCGATGCTAGGCCAGGATTCTCCTCACTGTCTCGTCGCCCTAATACACCTAGATGTGCGGGACCTATATGGCCCCATTCGCTGTGATGGGGCGGGCCGGAACTCCCGGCAGATTCTTCCCCTTCTTCCCCAAACCCCGGTTCTCACCTCTCATCCTTGTGTTAAGCTCCTCTTTAAAAATTCCCCCCGCCAAAAAGCTTGTTTCTGTGGTAACCTCTGTCTCTCTCTCCCCTTCTCTCCCCACCGCCGTCCTCCCTCACCCCGTCAGTTTCTGATTCTGGTCCTAGCTTTGCCACTGAGTTTCTTTTGTGTTCGGGTGAGCGACTCACTCTCTTCTTTAGGCGGCAGTTTATTTCTCAACCGAGGGCCCGTTTCTGAGGTGTCTCCCAGTGGTATTGATGTAATCTTCTACAAAAAAGCGAATTTTCTTGTCTGATAACAAAATCTCCACTCACATAATTTTTCATACTTTAGAATATCTGAACTTTCCTTACCTTCTCATTTACATGAAGTCCGAGGGAAAATAAAAATAATCTCACCCTTTGAAATTAACTGTGGGTTCTCTCCTAATTCATGCAGCTAATAATGATCCATCTCTTTTCACTTAAAAAGCTAGGATACAATGTGTAGATTCATGAAATCATCAAGGTATTTTAAATTATTTTTTATAAGTGACTGATGCAGACAGACGTGGGGGATGAGATCTAAGTACTCTGAAATGCTTTGACTGTTCAAGTTTGGATTCCAGATACTGTATGTGTTTGCAGAGCTCAAGTTTTATAGAAAGAAAATGAGGGAAATGCCCTGTTCCCAACTGGAGAGAACTAAATCTGCATTATTTTTTGGAATCATTAATTTTCAATCACAGAGTCTTCAGGAAAAAGGAAAGTTATCAGCTGAAGAAAATCCAAATGACTCTGAAGTTCCATCATCATCAGGAATTGACTCCACCAAATCGCGAGACAAAGATGTCAATGAAGGTATGTTAAAATCATTTGCCACCTGCATTAAATATTAAGAGTACCTAATAATTTAATGAAAACATTGTTTTTTCATTGCAGTGGTATTCTGTTGTTGATTACCTGGTTTATCAGCATAGTGCATGGTGTATAACAGGTGCTCAATAAATATTTGTGGAGTTATTGAATATGGTGATGGGTAGTTTTGTGGGTTATTTTTGTGGAAAAGTGTTTATTTTTATTTTTTAAAAGATTTATTTATTTTAGAGCAAGCATGTGCATGCGCCACTCGGGGGTAGGGGCCGAGGGAGAGAGAGAATCCTCAGGCAGATTCCCCACTGAGCGCAGAGGCCCACGCCACCCATCCCAGGACCCTGAAATCATGACCTGAGCCAAAATCAAGAGTCAGTTGCTTGACCGGCTGAGCTGCACAGGTGCCCTTTGGAAAAGTGTTTCAGATGGGAGCCTTTTTGGGGTCATTGTTTTTTAAATTGGCTCTTTCAGTTACTAATTACTTCCAGACTGTACTCCCCCCAAATTGTAATGGTTTGTACTTCTATACAAAGTGACTTCCAAACAACTGCTTTAGTTATAGGAGATAAGATAGAAATGCCAGAGTGGAAGTCCTGTTGGCTGCCCAGATGGGTCCTCACACACAGTAGGTATCTTGGTATGCTGCCTCATTCTAGGATCCAGTCCTCAGCTCGGCATGTCCAGATACTAGATTTGGTTAGTCCCAAACTCATTAAAGCCATCAGAGTCTAATTGATGAACTAGTATGCAAATTCATTAATTTCCAGGGATTCATATACCTTTCTAGTGATCAGAATACTGATAATAGTTCCTAGTATTCATCTGCCCATGACAAGTTACGTGGGATACTGAACCATCAGTTAGAATGTAGCTTTGTGTATAGTGTCTGATTGAGAACTAAATTGAACTTTCTTGTTCTAGGGAGTAGAAGTAGAAGCTTTTTTTTCCCCCCTGTATACAGCTCTCTTTACACAGAGAATGCATACTAATAGGATAGACAGAAAACAAGCTTTATTCCTGCCTTCTTCGATCAAGTGGAGAAGAAGGGGCAAAAAGGAGAGCAAATTGGGGTTACTACGGTTTCTTACCTTGTCAGGCAGGTGGGGTGGAAAAGAGGACTGAAGTTGTTCTAATAACTTGTGGGTCTTATCTGCTTAGGGGAGGAATAGCTCTTCCATCATCAGGTCTTTGAGGGGTAACTGTAGTAGAAGCACCGTTGGGTGCCTCCCAGTCTTGGTTGACTAAAGCTGCCCCTGAGAAGTGGCCATCAGGCCCTCCCTAGAAAAGGGGATTAACTGAGTCGATTCTTGCTCATCAGGAGCAGTAGGCATCATGTATTAGATTGCCTCAGCTCAAATAATCCCATCAGTCCTTTTAAGATATAAAACTTCCCATTTCCCAGGAAGGAATCATCCCAGAGCTCTATCAGGACCCTTGGTGAGTGTGCACATATATTCAGAACAACAGAAGGGTCAGTTTTGAACAAGTTTGACAAAGTCTGCTAATTGGAATATATGGCCACTGGAATTGTCTTTTTTCTCCTATGCATTACTGAATATCACTGTTAAATTCTTGCTCTTGAGTACCTTTCCTACACATCATGCAAATAGGGCCTTCTTTTAATTTCACTTTCAGTTCATTATTGCTGATAGAAAAACTACAGTTAATTTTTGTATATTGACCTTGAATCCAGGAACCTGGCTTAATTCATGTATTCTGGCAGTTTGTACATTCTTTTGGATCTTCTATATACATAATCACATCATTTGTGAATAATGACAGTTTTATTTCTTCCTTTCCATCTCTATGCCTTTTCTCTTCTCTTTTACATTATCCAGGACCTCCAGCAAAATGTTGAAAGGAGTGGTGATAGCATCCTTGTCTCATTCCCAGTAACTGAATAATTCACCATTAACTGTGTGGAAAATTTTTTTGTAGATACTGCTTATCAAATTAAAGCTATTCCTTTCCATTTCTGGATGACTTAGAATTTTTATTAGGAATGATAAATTCATTATTTTTTAATTTATTATTAGGAATTGGATTTTATCAAATGCTTCTCCTTATCAAGATGATCATATGATTTTTTTTCCTTTCTGTTACTGGAATAAATTTTATTGATTGGCAGTGTTATATTTTACACATTTCTTTTTATATTTATTTTGGATGTTCAGAATTCTTAAGATGATTGTTATGATTTCATGAGAATGACTATATGTTGCTCAGAATTTGTGGGTTTTTAAAAAATTGTGTCCTTCCTTAAACATATTAACTGTCTGTTTTATCCAACATCCTTAATGTGTCTTTCTTCAGGAGAAATGTCAGATGGAGTCAGTAAGTCAGTTCACAAGGTCTTTGCTTCCATGCTTGGAGAGAATGAAGATGATGAGGAGGAAGAGGAAGAAGAGGAGGAGGAGGAAGAAGAAACACCTGAGCAACCCACTGCGGGCGATGTGTTTGTACTGGAGATGGTTCTCAATCGTGAAACCAAGAAAATGATGAAAGTAAATACTTATTTTAGTATTTATAAATGGAAGGTAAAAATGTGACATAGTAATTGAAAAAGGAATCTTTAAATTATACATATATTTGGAAAGAATTCAAACTGTGAGGAAGGACATATGAGACAACTGTTACTGGTTTCTTATGTTTCATCTTAGAGATTTTTAAAAAATGCAAAACCTTAATTATGCATGTGTCAGAATGTACTGTGGTTTTGCTATTAAAAGGTCCATATTATGGGGTGCCTAGGTGGCTCAGTCATTAAGCATCTGCCTTCGGCTCAGGTCATGATCCCAGGGTCCTGGGATCGAGCCCCACATCGGTCTCCCTGCTTGGCGGGAAGTCTGCTTCTCCTTCTCCCATTCTCCCTGCTTGTGTTCCCTCTCTCGCTGTCTCTCTCTCTGTCAAAAAATAAATAAAATCTTTAAAAAAAATAAATAAAAGGTCCATATTATAACTTGATATATTTTTTTAAAGATTTATTTATTAGTGAGAGAGAGAATGCACACATGAGTGAGAGCAGGGGTGGGTGGGTGGGGAGGTGGGGAGGGAGAGGATCTCAAGCGGACTCCCTGCTGAGCACGGAGCCCCACACAGGGCTCCATCTCATGACCAACCCTGAGATCATGACCTGAGCCGAAAGCAAGAGTTAGACACTTAACTGACTTAAACATCCAGGCGCCCCAATGTAACTTGATATTTTTTTAATCAAGTTTATTCTGAGTAGATAAATTTGAAGGAAGGAGAATCTTCAGTAGGTTATATTATAAGAAGTTTCCTGGCACATAAGTCCCATTTTGCAGCATCAGGTTCTACATTTGTTATTATTCTAATTAGTAATTAGCGATTCCTGACCATATTGGTTTTTGCTTTCTTCATATATTTTACTGTGCTTTGAACTTTCTACTGTAGGAAGTTTGTTTTTGTTTTTTAGTTTTCTGAGGTATTTCTTTTTGGAGAATATTTTAGAATAATTTCTTTCCTGAGATTAATTTTAGACTTTTTCCTGAAATACAGACTTGAATGTTAATGAGTCAGTATTGAAGTTATTTAGTCCTTAGTTCTCAATTTAGAATATTAAGAAGTTTTAAAAAGAAATTTCATTTTCATTATCTTCTGCATTTATTAATTTGGTTGGAATTGAAATCTAAAATATTACTATATTTTAGCTAAATTTTTTTTTTTTTTTCTATACAGGAGAAAAGGCCTCGAAGTAAACTTCCCAGAGCTCTGAGGGGTCTCATGGGTGAAGCCAACATTCGCTTTGCTCGAGGAGAACGTGAAGAGGCGATACTGATGTGCATGGAAATCATAAGACAAGGTCGTTTTTGTGGGGATTATTGATAATAGCATTTTAATAGTGTGACTTTTAAAACAAATGGAGGAGCACTTCACTGTATTATTTGGAAAATATGTTCAGAAGCTTGAGGTGATGTGGCATATCACTCACATTGAGTAGAAGTCCTTACCAAGAAAATGAAAATCCGAGTATGGCTCAATGAAATATTAATATCTATTGAACTCTGCCAGGCTTCTTTTTTGTTTTTGTTTGTTTTTTAATGTTTTATTTTGGAGTTTTAGACTTTTGTAGCATTAGTCTTTTTTAAATATGGCAAGCACATGTTAAAACCATTTAAAAAGTGTTCTTTTTTTTTCTTTCACTTTCCAGATTAGGCAGAGCTAGATTATTTTAATCTACTTTTTGATAAAAGACACAATTTATACTTATTATCCTTCTTTAAACTGCACATCTGGGGCATATTGAAGGATATCTTCAGAAGTGACTTTCTGACTAATCACTTAGTATTTATTATTTTGGTTTCCTGATGTGTTGCCAAATAATGCCCTGCATAGTGGCTTAGGTAGTTATAATACAGTGAACTCTTAATTTATCTTCTCAGTATTTTGGCATTTCCTTTTATCTAGATGAGCGTCCTGTTAGAAGTCTTTTTTCCTTTGTTAATTTTACTGTTTTCATCATGATAAATGTACTCTTTAATCGCCGCCCCCTATTTCCCCCATCCATCCACCCACCTTCCCTGTGGTAACCATCAGTTTGTTCTCTACAGTTAAGAGTCTATTCTTGGTTTGTCTCTCTCTTTTTTTTCTTTGCTCATTTGTTTTGTTTCTTAAATTCCACATATGAATGAAATCATAATGGTATTTGTCTTTCTCTGACTTATTTCGCTTAGCATTATACTCTCTTGCTCTATCCATGTTGTTGCAAATGGCAAGATTTCATTCTTTTTTATGGCTAAATAATGTTCCCTTATATATTTATCTTACATCTTCTTTGTCCATCTAGCAATGGACACTTGGGTTGCTTCCATAGTTTGGGTATTATAAATAATGCTGCTATAAACATCAGGATGTTTTTGTATTTTTTGGGTAAATACCCAGTAGTACAATTACTGGGCCATAGGGTAGTTCCATTTTTAATTTTTTAAAATTAAACTCGCTTCCCTATACTGTCTTCCCCAGTGGCTTCACCAGTTTGCATACCCACCAACAGTACATGAGGGTTCCTTTTTCTCCACATCCTTGCCAACACTTGTTTCTTTGTTTCCGATTTTAGCCATTCTGACAGGTGTGAGGTGTTACCTCACTGTAGCTTTGCTTTCCATTTCCCTGATGATGAGTGATGTTGAGCATATTTTTATGTGTCTGTGGCCATCTGGATGTGTTCTTTGGAGAAATGTCTATTCGTGTCTTCTGCCCATTTTTAAATTGGATTATTTGTTTTTTTGGGTATTGAGTTGTATCAGTTCTTTATATGTTTTGGATCCTAACCCTTTATCAGATAGGTCATTTGCAAATATCTTCTCCCATTCACTAGGTTGTCTTTTATTTAGTTCTGTTGATTGTTTCCTTTGCTGTGCAGAAACTTTATTTTGATGTAGTTCCAATAATTTGTTTTTGCTTTTATTTTCCTTGCCTCAGGAGACATAAAGAAAAATGTTATAGCCAATGTCAGAGACATTTTTTTAAAAGATTTTATTTATTTGAGAGAGAGAGTGAGTGCATGAGCAGGGGGGAGGGACAGACTCCCCTCTGAGCAGGGAGCCCAGTGCAGGACTCGATCCCAGGACCCTGGGATCATGACCTGAGCCGAAGGCAGATGCTTGTCCAACTGAGCCACCCAGGCGCCCAGGTAGCATAGACATTTTAATAATATTTGTTCTTCTAATCCGTGAGCATGGAATGTCTTTTCATTTCTTTGCAGTGTCTTGAATTTCTTTCATCAGTGTTTCGTAGTTTTCACAGTACAGGTCTTTCACCTCTTTGGTTAAGTTTATTCCTAAATATTTTATTGTTTTTGGTGTAATTGTAAATGTGATTCTTTTGTTTTCTTTCTTTTTTTTTTTAAGTAAGCTCTACACCCAGCATCAGGCTTAAACTCATGACTCTGAGATCTGGAGCTGCATGCTTTACTGACTAAGCCAGCCATGTGCCCCTTGGATGGTTTTCTTAAAACACTTTCTGCTGCTTCATTAGTAGTGTATAGGAATGTGATGGATTGCTGTACATCGATTTTGTATCCTGTGGGTTTACTGAACTCGTTTATCAATTCTAGTAATTTTTTGGTGGAGTCTTTAGGGTTTTCTATATATAGTATCATGTCATTTGCAGATAATGAGAGTTTTACTCCTTCCTTACCAATTTGGATGCGTTTTATTTCACTATGTCATCTACTTGCTATTGCTAGGACTTCCAGTACTGTGTTGAATAAAAGTGATGAGAGTGTCTTGCTTCGACCTTAAGGGAAAGCTCTGTTTTTCACCATTGAGTATGGTGTTGGCTGTGGGTTTTTCATATAAGGCCTTTATTATGTTGAGGTATGTGCTCTCTAGACCTCCTTTGCAGAGGGTTTTTTTTTTTTAATCAGGAGTTGATGTTGTACTTTGTCTGCATTTATTGAAATGATCATGTAGTTTTCATCCTTTATCTTGTTGATGTATCTTATCATGTTGATTGTTTTGCAAATAAAGAACCACCCTTACATCCTGGAAATAATCCCACTTGATCCTGGTGTATGATTTTTTAATGTATTGTTGGATTTGGTTTGCTAATACGTTGTTGAGGATTTTTGCATCTGTTTTCATGAGAGATATAGACCTGTGGTTCTCTCTTTTTTTTTTGTGGTGTCTTTATCTGGTTTTGGTATCAAGGTAATACCTCATAGAGTGAATTTGGAAGTTTTCCTTTCTCTTGTATGTTTAGGAATGATTTGAGAAGAATAGGTATTAACTCTTCTTTAAATGGTAGAATTTGCCTGTGAAGCTGTCTATTCCTGGACTTTTGTTTTTTTGGAGTTTTTGATTACTGCTTCAATCTCATTGCTGCTAATTGGTCTGTTCAAATTTTCTGTTTCTTCCTGCTTCAGTTTTGATAGGTTATATTTCTAGGAACTTATCCATTTCTTCTAAGTTGTCCAATTTGATGGCGTACAGGTTCTCATAATATTCTGTTACAATTGTTTGTATTTCTGTGGTGTTTGTTGTTATTTCTCCTCTTTCATTTATGATTTTATTTGTGCCCTTTTTTGATGAGTCTTGCTAAAGGTTCATCAATTTTTTTTATTAAGATTTTATTTATTTATTTGACAGAGAGAGACAGAGCGAGAGAGGGAACACAAGCAGGGGGAGTGGGAGAGGGAGAAGCAGGCTTCCCGCGGAGCAGGGAGCCCGATGCGGGACTCGATCCCAGCACCCTGGGATCATGACCTCAGCTGAAGGTAGACGCTTAACGACTAAGCCACTGAGGCGCCCCAATTTTGTTGATCTTTCCAAAGAACTAGCTTCTGTTCTGAACTATTGATCTGTTCTATTGTTTTTTTAGTTTCTATATCATTTATTTCTGCTCTAATCTTTTTTTTTTTTTTAAGATTTTATTGTTAGATAATCTCTGCACCCACTGTGGGGCTTGAACTCACAGCCCTGAGATCAATAATCACATGCTCTACCCACTGAGCCAGCCAGGCGCCCCTCTGCTCTAATCATTATTCCTTTCCTTTTGCTGGGTGTGGGTTTTATTTGTTCTTTTTCTAGCTCTTTTAGGTATAAGGTTAGGTTGTTTATTTGAGATTTTTCTGCTTCTTGATGTTGGCCTGTATAGCTTATAAACTTCCCTCTTAGAACCACTTTTGCTGCATCCCAAAGATTTTGGACCACTGTATTTTATTTTGTTTCCATATAGTTTTTGATTTCTTCTTTGATTTCTTGATTGATCCATTCATTGTTTAGTAGCATGTTATTTAACCTCCATGTATTTATGCTCTTTCCAGATTTTTTCTTATGATTGATTTCTAGTTTCATAGCATTGTGGTCAGAAAAGCTGCGTGGTATGACTGATTTTTTTGAATTTGTTGATACTTGTTTTGTGGCCTAATATCTGATCTGTTCTGGAGAATGTTCCGTGTGCACTCCAAAAGAATGTGTATTCTATTTTAGTATATGGTGTCATATTTCATATCCTCTTATTTTATTAATCCCTTGACTAATTTCTCCCTAATTTTTAAAAAATTTATTTTTATTAATAAACCGTGTATTGTTTCAGGGGTACAGGTCTGTGATTCATCAGTCTTGCACAATTCACAGCACTCACCATAGCACATACCCTCCCCAATGTCTACCACCCAGCCACCCCATCCCTCCTACCCCCACCACTCCAGCAACCCTCAGTTTGTTTCCTGAGATTAAGAGTCTCTTATGGTTTGTCTCCCTCTCTGGTCTTATCTTGTTTCATTTTTCCCTCTCTTCCCCTATAATCCTCTGCCTTGTTTCTCAAATTCCACATATCAGTGAGATCATATGATACTTGTCTTTCTCTGATCGACTTTTTCACTTAGCATAATACTCTCTAGTTCTATCCATGTCATTGCAAATGGCAAGATTTCATTTTTTGATGGCTGCATAATATTCCGTTGTATATATATACAGCACATCTTCTTCATCCATTCATCTGTCACCTCGGACATCTGGGCCCTTTCCATAGTTTGGCTATTGTGGACATTGCTGCTATAAACATCGGGGTGCACGTACCCCTTCGGATTCCTACATTTGTATCTTTGGGGTAAATACCCAGTAGTGCAATTGCTGGGTCGTAGGGTAGCTCTATTTTCAACTTTTTGAGGAACCTCCATACTGTTCCTCAAAGGAACAGAGGAACAGAGTGGCTGCACCAGCTTGCATTCCCACCAACAGTGTAGGAGGGCTCCCCTTTCTCCGTATCCCCGCCAACATCTGTCGTTTCCTGACTTGTTAATTTTAGCCATTCTGACTGGTGGGAGGTGGAATCTCATTGTGGTTTTGATTTGTATTTCCCTGATGCCAAGTGATGTTGAGCACTTTTTCATGTGTCTGTTGGCCATTTGGATGTCTTCTTTGCAGAAATGTCTGTTCATGTCTTCTGCCCATTTCCTGATTGGATTCTTTGTTCTTTGGGTGTTGAGTTTGATAAGTTCTTTATAGATTTTGGATGCTAGCCCTTTATCTGATATGTCATTTGCAAATATCTTCTCCCATTCTTTCGGTTGTCTTTTGGTTTAGTTGGCTGTTTCCTTTGCTGTGCAAAAGCTTTTTATCTTGATGAAGTCCCAATACTTCATTTTTTGCCCTTGCTTCCCTTGCCTTTGGCGATATGTCTAGGAAGAAGTTCCTGCAGCTGAGGTCGAAGAGGTTGCTGCCTGTGTTCTCCTCTAGGATTTTGATGGACTCCTATCTCACATTTAGGTCTTTTCATCCATTTTTGAGTCTATTTTTGTGTGCGGTGTAAGGAAATGGTCTAGTTTCATTCTTCTGCATGTGGCTGTCCAATTTTCCCAACACCATTTGTTGAAGAGACTGTCTTTTTTCCATTGGACATTCTTTCCTGCTTTGTCGAAGATTAGTTGACCATAGAGTTGAGGGTCCATTTCTGGGCTCTCTATTCTGTTCCATTGATCTATGTGTCTGTGTTTGTGCCAGTACCATACTGTCTTGATGATTACAGCTTTGTAGAGCTTGAAGTCCGGAATTGTGATGGTTTTCTTTTTCAACATTCCTCTGGCTATTCGGGGTCTTTTCTGGTTCCATACCAATTTTAAGATTATTTGTTCCATTTCTGTGAAAAAAGTTGATGGTATTTTGATAGGGATTGCATTACATGTGTAGATTGCTCTAGGTAGCATTGACATCTTCACAATACTTGTTTTTCCAATCCATGAGCATGGAACATTTTTCCATTTCTTTGTGACTTCCTCAATTTCTTTCATGAGTATTTTATAGTTTTCTGAGTACAGATTCTTTGCCTCTTTGGTTAGATTTATTCCTAGGTATCTTACGGTTTTTGGGTGCAATTGTAAATGGGATCGACTCCTAAATTTCTCTTCTGTCTTGTTGGTGTATAGGAATGCAACTGATTTTTGTGCATTGATTTTTTATATCCTGCCACTTTACTGAATTCCTGTATGAGTTCTAGCATTTTTCGGGTGGAGTCTTTGGGTTTTCCACATAAAGTATCATATCATCTGCAAAGAGTGAGAGTTTGACTTCTTTGCTGATTTGGATGCTTTTTATTTCTTTTTGTTGTCTGATTGCTGAGGCTAGGATGTCTAGTACTGTGTTGAATAGCAGTGCTGATAGTGGACATCCCTGCCGTGTTCCTGACCTTAGGGGGAAAGCTCTCAATTTTTCCTCATTGAGAATGATATTCGCTGTGGGTTTTTCATAGATGGCTTTTATGATATTGAGGTAAGTACCCTCTATCCCTACACTCTGAAGAGTTTTAATCAAGTAAGGATGCTGTACTTTGTCAAAAGATTTTTCTGCATCTATCAAGAGGATCATATGGTTCTTGTTCTTTTATTAATGTATTGCATCACAGTGATTTGCGGATGTTGAACCAACCTTGCACCCAGGAATAAATCCCACTTGGTCGTGGTGAATAATCCTTTTAATGTACTGTTGGATCCTATTGGCTAGTATTTTGGTGAGAATTTTTGCATCCATGTTCATCAAGGATATTGGTCTGTAATTCTCCTTTTTGATGGGGTCTTCGGTTTTGTGATCAGGTAATGCTGGCCTCATAAAATGAGTTTGGAAGTTTTCCTTCCATTTCTATTTTTTGGAGCAGTTTCAGAAGAATAGGTATTAATTCTTCTTTAAATGTTTGGTAGAATTCCCCTGGGAAGCCGTCTGGCCCTGGGCTCTTGTTTGTTGGGAGATTTTTGATTACTGCTTCAATTTCTTTGCTGGTTTTGGGTCTGTTCAGGTTTTCTATTTCTTCCTGTTTCAATTTTGGTAGTTTATACGTCTCTAGGAATGCATCCATTTCTTCCAGATTGTCTAATTTGCTGGCATATAGTTGCTCATAATATGTTCTTGTAATTGTTTGTATTTCTTTGGTGTTGGTTGTGATCTCTCCTCTTTCATTCATGATTTTATTTATTTGGGTCCTTTCTCTTTTCTTTTTGATAAGTCTAGCCAGGGGTTTATCAATCTTGTTAATTCTTTCAAAGAACCAGCTCCTAGTTTCGTTGATCTGTTCTACTGTTCTTTTGGTTTCTATTTCGTTGATTTCTGCTCTGATCTTTATTATAACTCTTCTCCTGCTGGATTTAGGCTTTATTTGCTCTACTTTCTCCAGCTCCTTTAGGTGTAGGGTTAGGTTGTGTATTTGAGACCTTTCTTGTTTCTTGAGAAAGGCTTGTATTGCTATATACTTTCCTCTTAGGACTGCCTTTGCTGCATCCCAAAGATTTTGAACAGTTGTGTTTTCATTTTCATTTGTTTCCATGAATTTTTTAAATTTTTCTTTAATTTCATTCATTCTTTAGTAGGATGCTCTTTAGCCTCCATGTATTTGAGTTCTTTCCAACTTTCCTTTTCTGATTGAGTTTGAGTTTCCAAGCATTGTGGTCCAAAAATATGCAGGGAATGATCCCAGTCTTTTGGTACTGGTTGAGACCTGATTTGTGACCCTGGATGTCACCTATTCTGGGAATGTTCCATGGGCACTAGAGAAGAATGTGTATTCTGTTGCTTTGTGGTGGAATGTTCTGAATATATCTGTGAAGTCCATTTGGTCCAATGTGTCATTTAAAGTCTTTATTTCCTTGTTGATCTTTTGCTTAGATGATCTGTCCATTTCAGTGAGGGGAGTGTTAAAGTCCCCTACTATTATTGTATTATTGTCGATGTGTTTCTTTTTTTTCTTTTTAATTGGCTTATATAATTGGCTGCTCCCATGTTAGGGGCATAAATATTTACAATTGTTAGATCTGCTTGTTGGATAAACCCTTTAAATATGATATAATGTCCTTCCTCATCTCTTATTATAGTCTTTGGTTTAAAATCTAATTTGTCTGATGTAAGGATTGCCACCCCAGCTTTCTTTTATGTCCATTAGCATGGTAAATGGTTTTCCACCCCCTCACTTTATTTATTTATTTATTTAGTAAAGATTTTATTTATTTATTTGACAACGAGAGACACAGCGAGAGAGGGAACACAAGCAAGGGGAGTGGGAGAGGGAGAAGCAGGCTTCCCGCAGAGCAAGGAGCCCGATGCGGGGCTCGATCCCAGTACCCTGGAATCATGACCTGAGCCAAAGGCAGATGCTTAACAACTGAGCCACCCAGGTGCCCCCACCCCCTCACTTTAAATCTGGAGGTGTCTTTGGGTCTAAAATGAGTTCTTGCAGATAGCATATCGATGGGTCTTGTTTTTTAATCCAGTCTGATACCCTGTGTCTTTTTTTTTTTTAAGATTTTATTTATGTATTTAATAGAGAGAGAGAGAGATGGACAGCGTGAGAGGGAACACAAGCAGGGGGAGTGGGAGAGCGAGAAGCAGGCTTCCCGCCGAGCAGGGAGCCCGATGCGGGGCTCCATCCCAGGACCCTGGGATCATGACCCGAGCCAAAGGCAGTCGCTTAACCAACTGAGCCACCCAGGCGCCCCAGCCTGTGTTTTGATTGGGGCATTTAGCCCATTCACATTCAGGGTAACTATTGAAAGATATGAATTTAGTGCCATTGTATTGCCTGTAAGGTGACTATTACTGTATATTGTCTCTGTTCCTTTCTGGTCTATGTTACTTTTGGGCTCTCTCTTTGCTTAGAGGACCCCTTTCAATATTTCTTTTGGACTAGTTTGGTGATAGCAAATTCTTTTAGTTTTTGTTTGTCCTGGAAGCTTTTTATCTCTCCTTCTATTTTCAGTGACAGTCTAGCTGGATATAGTATTCTTGGCTGCATATTTTTCTCATTTAGTGCCCTGAATATATTATGCCAGTCCTTTCTGGCCTGCCGGGTCTCTGTGGATAGGTCTACTGCCAGTCTAATGTTTCTACCATTGTAGGTTACAGACCTCTTGTCCTGAGCTGCTTTCAGGATTTTCTCTTTGTCTCTGAGATTTGTATGTTCTGCTATTAGATGTCGGGGTGTTGACCTATTTTTATTGATTTTGAGGGGGGTTCTTTTACCTCCTGGATTTTGATGCCTATTTCCTTCCCCACATTAGGGAAGTTCTCTGCTATAATTTGCTCCAATATACTTCCTGCCCCCATCTCTCTTTATTCTTCTTCTGGAATCCCAATTCTAATATTGTTTTGCTTTATGGTATCACTTATCTCTGGAATTCTCTCATGATCCCGTAGTTGTTTATCTCTCTTTTTCTCAGCTTCTTTATTCTCCATCATTCGGTCTTCTATATTACTAATTCTCTCTTCTGCCTCATTTATCCTAGCAGTTAGGGCCTCCATTTTTGATTGCACCTCATTAATAGCCTTTTTGATTTTGACTTAGTTAGATTTTATTTCTCTAGAAAGGGATTCTCTAGTGTCTTCTATGCTTTTCTCAAGCCCAGCTAGTATCTTTATAGTTGTCATTCTGAAATCTAGTTCTGACCGACATCTTACTAATGTCCATGTTGATTAGGTCCCTGGCATTCGGTACTGCCTCTTGTTCTTTTTTTTTTTTGAGGTGAGTTTTTCCATTTTGTCATTTTGTCCAGAGAAGAATAGATGAAGGAGAGAACAAAATGCTAAAAGGGTAACAACAACCCCAGAAAAGTATACACTAAACAAATCAGAAGAGACCTGAAACCGGGGGGAAAGAAAAGAAAAAAAAAAGAATGTGATCAGGCTGCTGAATAGAACAGAGCCACACACTAGATTTTGGGTGTATTTTGGTCTGTTAGAAGAAACTGCCTCCCAAAATTTTAAAGAAAGAAAAACATATACATACAAAAATAAGGGTAAATACAATGAAGGGAGGGAATATGACTGTAAAAATGAAAGTTAAAAAAGATTTTTAAAAAAGGAATTTATAAGAAGTTGGCTGAAAAAGGAAAGAAGAAAAATTTAAAAAAAAGAAGTAGAAAAAGAAGAAAATAAAGAAAATTAAAAAAAATATCTTTGAAAGACTAAAGAATCATGGGGAAAAGGCCATGAATTCTATGTGCTGTATTCCCCTAGCGCTGGAGTTTTGCAGTTCTCATTGGTCAGTAAACTTGGTCTTGGCTGGATGTTCTTGCTGATCTTCTGGGTGAGGGGCCTGTTGCAGTGATTCTCAAATGTCTTTGCCCGAGGCAGAATTGCACCACCCTTGCCAGGGGCCAGGCTAAGTAATCCACTCGGGTTTGCTCTTGGTAGCTTTTGTTCCCTAAAGGCTTTCTGCGCTGCTTTGGAGGATGAGAATGAAAATGGCGGCCTCCCAGTCTCTGGCCCCAGAGGAGCCAAGAGCTCAGGGCCCCACTCCTCAGTGCGCCCTCAGAGAAAAGCAGTCAGTCACTCCTATCTCCGTGGTCTCCGGCCTCACTCTGAGCTCACCCAGCCTGTGCCCAAGCATTTCTATCTCTGGCCCATGACCCCGTTTGGAGTCTCCAAACCCAGTAGATTCCTGAGGCGTACTCTTGTGCCGCTCCTCCTGGGGGACGAAGGGGAGTCTCCCCTGATTTGCTGCTTGTTGGGCTCCTGCTCGAAGAGTGGTTGCCCAACTGCCGGCCATCACGGTTTATGGCAGCCCCAAGCTGAGAACCTACTCCTCAGCTCACTCTTTGCGGTCAGCTTCCCTGCTACCGATACCTGGGAGGTTCTGCCACACTCAAGCACCCTTAGTCTTTCTGTGACCCTGAGCGTCCTGAGACCACACTGTCCCAGCGAGGTTTCCACCCCCCGCTTAGCCACTGGAGCAACGTCCCTCACCAGAGCAGACTTCTAAAAGTTCTGATTTTGTGCTCTGCTGCTCTATCACTTGCCGGTAGCCGCCTGACGGAGGCTCCCTCCACCCACCCCCCCGGTCTATCTTCCCATGTATGGCCTCGGATTCACTTCTCCGCATGTCCTACCTTCCAGAAAGTGGTCACTTTTCTGTTCATAGTGTTGCTGCTATTCTTTTCTTTGATCTCCTGTTGAGTTTATAGGTGTTCACAATGGTTTAATAACTATCTAGGTGAATTCCTGGGACTGGGCGAAATTTATGTCTCCTACTCCTCTGCCATCTTGCTAGCCCACTTTCCCTTGACTGATTTTTACAGAAATTTATTTTTATTGCCTTCGTGTTTTTTACTTTTCATATTCTCACTTAAATTCTTTCCTTTCCACTCAAAAGAGTCCCCTTTAATATTTCTTGTAAGGGCTGGTTTAATGGTGATGAACTCCTTTAGTGTTTGTTTGTCTGAGAAACTCTCCTATTTTGAATGATAGCCTTGCTGGATAGAGTATTCTTGTCTGCAGACTTTTCGCTTTCAGCACTTTGAATATATCCTAACACTTTATTATGGCCTGCAAAGTTTCTGCTGAAAAATCTGCTCATAGTCATATAGGGTTTCCATTGTATGTAACTGTCTTCTTTACTCTTGCTGCCTTTTTTTTAGATTTATTTATTTATTTTAGAGAGAGAGAGAGAGAGAGTGGGGGGGTTGGGCCAGAAGGAAAAGGAAAGAAAGCAGACTCCCTGCTGAGCATGGAGCCTGATGTGGGGCTCGATCTCATGACCTGAGCCAAAATCAAAAGTCAGACGCTTAACCAGCTGAGCCACCCAGGCACCCCTTCTCTTGCTACTTTTAAAATTATTTCTTTATCACTACTTTTTGCCATTTTAATTACTATGCATCTTGGTGTGAACCTCATTGGGTTGCATTTTGGGGGGATCTTTGTGCCTCCTGGATCTGGGCATCTGTTTCCTCTCCAAGATTAGGGAAGTTTTCAGCTATTATTTCTTCATATAAATTTTCTGTCCCTTTGTCTCTCTCTTCTTCTTTTGAGATCCCTATAAATCGCATGTTATTATGCTTGATGGAGTCATTGAGTTCCCTAAGACCATTTTCAATTTGCATTATTTTCTTTCCTCTCCTTTGCTCAGCTTGGTTACTTTCTAGTACTGTGTCTTCCAAGTTGTTAATTTGTTCCTCTGCTTCATCTAGCCTGCTGCTTATACCATCAAGTGTATTTTCTTTTTTTTTTTTAAAGTAGACTCCACATCCAGCATGGAGCCCAATGTTGGGCTTGAACTAACAACCCTGAGTTCAAGACCTGAGCTGAGATCAAGAGTCTGACGCTTAACCGACTGAGCCACCCAGGTGCCCCAACCGTCAAGTGTATTTGTAATTTCATTTATTGTATTTTTGATCTTTGATTGGTTCTTTTTTATCTCTGTGTTAAGGGTCTCCACTCTTTTCTCAAGTCCAGTGAGTATCTTTATGATCATTACTTTAAATTCTCTATCAGGCATATTACTTATATTGGTTTTGCTTTGGTCTCTTGCTGTGGTTTGGTCCTCTTTCATTTAGGCTTTTCACTGTGGAAGTCTATTTTTCACCCTTCTCCACACTATGGGCTTACTCCCCACTGTGGACAGCCCCATCCATTTCTCTCCCAGACTGTGTCTTTGCCCTTCCTCCCTTCTTCAACGTGGCTTCCTCTCTACTTTTAATTGTGGCATTTGTTCTGCCAGTCTTCAGATCATATTCTGGGTTATTTACGCTGAAATGAATGTTATCTAGTTGTATCCATGAGATGAGGTGGGGTTACGGTCCTCCTACTCTACCGTCTTCCCAGCCAACCCTCCTGAAAGTCTTGTTAAACATTTCCTGGATTGGGGCACTTGGCCAGCTCAGTTGGTAGAGCATGCAACTCTTGATCTTGGAGTTGTGGGTTGAAGCCCCATGTTGGGTGTAGAGCTTACTTAAAAAAAAAAAAAAATTTCCAGATTACTCATTAGGATAATTTGAGGTCACTGCTTTTTATCTACTCCACCAGAAACAAGATTAACCAAACTTTTCCTTAAGGATATTTTGTTTGGTTCCTACTTTCCAATATTATCTGTTCCTTTATTCCAGTTTATAATTGTTTATTTTTAACAATTATCTTTAACTTTAATCCCCTATGATCTTAGAACTTCATTTCAGAAACATTTCAGAAATGTAGATTAACTATTCACTTTGATATCCTCAGTTAGGTGCAGTTTAGCCATCCTTAGTCCATTCATCCCATACACCTGTGGTTGTTGGATCATGAAGATTAAATAAACACTGATGTGATGATGTTCTTTGGGATGAACTTGCTGAGTTATTGAGCCATGTTTAACCTTAGCAAATGGGGATTTTCATGAGGGGTGCATGGTGGAGAGTAGAATTTTTTCATGAAATTACATTTGGCTCAGAGACAATAATACTAAAACACTAATTGTGTATGAACATGAAGTAAAGCAAATTTAATTTTTATTCTAAATTCTATTAAGTAGTTTGTATAATTCTGCTAGAGTGTTTTAAAGAGTTTAAACATTAAAAAAAGGATCCATAGTTTGAACCATGGGATTGATGTCATCTCATGCCTCTTTCTTCAGCCAGTAGAATTTGTTTTTTTAATTCATTTTAGCTCCTCTGGCTTATGAGCCATTTTCTACTCTTGCTATGATATATGAGGACCAAGGTGACATGGAAAAATCTCTTCAGTTTGAGTTGATTGCTGCACATTTAAATCCTAGTGACACCGAAGAATGGGTTAGATTGGCAGAAATGTCTCTGGAACAAGACAATATTAAGCAGGCTATTTTTTGCTACACAAAAGGTAATTAAAATGTTTTTCTTATTTTGTTTGATAAAATGTTACATAGTAGATTTTTTGATAATTGTAATTACTACTCTGGGGTAATGTTAGCTGAAGTATATTTATTCCTTATATTCTGGCATCCCAGAGGTAAGTATTTGGGCGTCTCTCTGCTTTCATGTTTATCAGCAACTTTATATTGTGAGCTAATACAGCACAAAAGTTGGTAGAAGAACAGTACCTTCAATTTCCTGCTAAGATCATTGTTGGTTCTAAGCTGTTCCTTGAGGGTTAACATCACACAAGAGTGACCAAGTGAAGTTTAATATAGAGATTCAGGTTCTGTCTGGTCTTAGACTAAACTTAGTTGAGAGTTCCTGTGAAAGTAGTTTTGTTCCAAAATTAACCCACTTAGCTCTATTGGAGAATTAGTTTAGAGTGGTTTTTTTTGTTTTGTTTTGTTTTTTATAGACAGTGTAGAAGATTTATTAAACAGACAAGTGGGGTGACAAATTGGTCTGAAGACGTCATTCAAACAAAGGAGAAACAGAGAAATGGGGCTGGGGCTGGGGGGTGCCCTCAGGAATAACACGGGTATTCCAAGTGCTTTTATCATATACCCATGCCCTCTCCTAAGATTGTCTCAGCATGCCAAATCCTTCCCCTTCCTTGAGGTCTTTGTATTGTCTGTTTCTTCTGCATGGCCCAAATTTCATGCTCCAAAGCTCCCCACATTTCATTCCTCTTCATTCAAATGTCTGCTCAAATATTACTAGTGTTTTTTTTTATTTAATTTTCTGAAAAGAGGATTGGTCTTAACCAGGTATCATGAACCCCTTTTTGTAGTAAATCTGTAATTTTTTTTTTCTTTTTAGCTCTTAAATATGAACCTACTAATGTCCGTTATCTGTGGGAGCGATCAAGCCTTTATGAACAGATGGGAGATCATAAGATGGCAATGGATGGTTATAGGCGTATTTTAAACCTTTTGTCTCCATCTGATGGAGAACGTTTTATGCAATTGGCTAGAGATATGGCAAAGTAAGTTTGGAGTATATATAGATGCTCCTGTTAATCATCTTATTTTACAAATCAAAACACATATTTGAAGTAAAGTATATTTTTTTATTGAGGTTCAAAGAAGTGTTTTACTTCCTGTATTTTTATACTGTGCTTAAATATAGAGGTGGTTTTTTATTTTTTTCAGTACTTTTCTGTTTGCAAGTCAGCTCTGTGGTTACTCAGAAAAATTTGTATGTACAATTGCCTTTCAAGTGTTCAGAAACTTAAAAGTGGGGCATGTTCTAAAAGGATGATTAGGTTGCCAGGTTTCCATGACTTAGTTGAAGTTATGTACATTTGCGGTTATATTATTTTGAATTGTTTGTTGTAAATGTGCTAATGAAATGTTTGTGATCTGGGGTTTTTTATAATCATTTTATCTTTAGTCAGTATTAGAATAACATTTTAAGACAAAAAAATGTTCTTTATAGTTGACATATGCTACTGACTGTGATATATATTTTATTCTAAAATATTATGTACTGCTACATTTACTTTCCAATATGCTGTACATCAAAGCAAAGCAAGAAGCATTTGGCTAAATAACGTCTTGTCATAAGCTCTGTATTGTAGGGATATCTGTTATATAGTATTTCAGCCCAGGATCAACCATTTTCATCTGGGTATCTTAGGGTTAACCCTGTTAACTTTGTGGCCATTGTCCTGAAGATGCTTAGTTGTGAAATCACTCCCTGTTACCATAAGGATGGGTTATGTAAGAAGACTAGAAGCAATTTTAAGTAATGTGTTGAGGCAAGGCAACTCGATCCTCTGATGTATATGATGAGCATTGAGGAACTTTTCAGGTTATCTGCTATTGGTCACATCTCTAGCTGTCATAGTGATTAGCCCACTAAGCCTCTATTTTATGAACTGTTAGTTGACCTTTGATAGTAAATTTGTTTTCCACCTGTATTATTTATAATATTTTTGTTGGGAAAGTGTGAGGATGAATAGTTTTGCCACTGTCATAGAGATCCTTCCTACATGGAATTATGTTACCATAACTTCAGTTTATTAGGATTTCTCTCAGATGCTACTTTTCTTCCAGAAATATTTATTAAATATAAATTATGTGCTAGGCAGTGTATAAGACACCAGGAGATCCAGTAGTGAATGAGTTTTAATTTTCCTTGCCCTTGTGGAGCTTACATTTTAGTTGAGGGAGACAAGGAATCAACAAAAACAACGAAATATATACTATGTCAAATGTTAATAAGGGATATGAAGAAAAAAATGAAGCAGAAAAGGGATGGGAAGCTGAAGTATAGGGGTATATATATATATATTTTTTTTTTTTTTTTTTAAAGATTTTATTTATTTATTTGACAGAGAGAGACACAGCGAGAGAGGGAACATAAGCAGGGAGAGTGGGAGAGGGAGAAGCAGGCTCCCCGCGGAGCAGGGAGCCCGATGCGGGGCTCAATCCCAGGACCCTGGGATCATGACCTGAGCCGAAGGCAGACACTTAACGACTGAGCCACCCAGGCGCCCCAAGGGTATATTATTTTAAGTAGGGTGGTTAGAGAAGGACTCAATTCCCTGTGTTATGATCATATGACCTGAAAGTAAACCGTGGGAGGTGTGGGAGCAGATATTTAGGGAAGAGTGCCACAGGCAAAGGAAATGGCAAGTGCTGAGGTATGTTCTGGGAACAAGCTGAAGGTTTAAGGGAACATAGGAGGAGCTGAGATCAGAGAGATGTCAGGAAAAGGTCACTTGGCCCTAGCAGGCCATTGTAAGTGCTTTAGGTTTTACTCTGAATGAGTTTGGAAGTCATTAGAAGGTTTTGAGTAGAAGAGTGGCATAATTTGACTTTAACTTTAAATCAGTTCTGACTGTTATTTTGAGGATAGTTTGAGAACTGGTAAGGGCAGAAGCAGGAAAACCAGTTAGGAAATTATTGCAACAATCTATGAAAGGGATAATAGTAGTTTGGTCCAGGATAAAAGTGCAGGAGGTGGTAAGAAGTAATCAGATTCTAGATGTATTTTGAAGGCTGAGCTCTCAGGATTTTCTGATAGGAAATGGTGTTTGTGTGTGTGTGTGTGTGTGTGTGAGAGAGAGAGAGACAGACACACACAGACAGACAAGGGAAGAGTTCTGAGGACTAAACCCTGAGGTCCTCCAGTGTTAGAAATCAGGAAGATGAGGAGGAAACAGCAGGGATACTGAAAGGAAATGGGCAATGAAGTAGGTGGAAATGAAGAGAGGATGATTTTCTAGAAATATTGAAGAAAGCACTTCAAGGAGGAGGGATGATCATCTATGTGAAATAGTCCAGGTAGCTCATGTAAAATGAGGACTGAGTATTGGTGTTGGAGATGGGGTGGGAGTTCCTTGGGGATAGGCAGCTCTAAGGGGAGCAGAGGAATAGGGAGATAATTGGTATGGGTTATAGGGGTAAGAGATAATTTTTAAGTTGGGAAAAATTACAGTTTATTTGAATTCAGATGGTATAATCCACAATTGAGGAACACATTGAAGATTCATGAGAGAAGGGACGATTGCTTGAGTGAGATCCTTGAGTAGGTTGGAGGGAATGGGATCTAGTTGGGGGTTGGCCTTATAAGTGGAGAAGGTGGAATATATGGCCATGGGTATGTGTAACTAGGAAGATATGTTGGGAATATGTGAGATGTTATGATCTGGTTCTCTTTGCAAACTAAGAAGCAAGGTTATCAGCTGAGAATGAGGATCAGAGAGTTTTGGAGGTTTGAAGAGAAAGAAGATGAGAAATAGTTGTCTAGGTCCTTGGGGCCTTGCTGTAGCATTTGCATCACCTGGGATTCTGTCATAAATGTAGAATCTCAGCTCTACCCCAGCTCTACTGAATCAGAAGATGCCTTTTTACAAGATCCCCAGTTACTTTGCATGCATATTCAAGTTTGAAAAGTACTGGACAAGGTAATTGTAGCAAGATTGCTGATCAGCACCGTGGGCCCACTTGAGGCTTATGATTGTCAGTTTGGAGTGAGCCCAGTCAGCATGGACAGGTGGTGGTGAAGAGTAGGCATATTTGGATTAACAAGGGTTGGGGTTTTATCACATGACTTTATCAGAAAGGAGAGAGGGGCAGAAGTGAGGAGATGTGCAAAGGAGTAATTATAATGGTCTGTGGAGAAGGAGGAAAGTGAGGGCAGGAAGCAGCAGGACATGAAACAGGTAGATGAATCCTTTGTAGATCCCACTGAGGTGAAAGAGTTGTTGGAATTAGGTGACAGGGAATGAACTGGAATGACATGAGGTAGCTTTTGGAGAGTGAGATGCTTGGCATAATGACATTGTCATACTGATGTTGCCCATTTTTTTCTGCATCAGCTGTGATTATGATTTTAAAGAAAAGTTTTTCTCCTCCCCAATTTTAAGAAAATGAAAATCATAGTTAATAGTTAGATGGTCTAAGCAAGGATATGAGTTTTATAATCTGAGTTAAATAAATATTCATCCATTTTGTCATTTATTTTTTTTAGGAGTTACTATGAAGCCAATGATGTTACTTCAGCTATTAATATAATTGAAGAAGCTTTCTCAAAACATCAGGGCCTTGTCTCCATGGAAGATGTTAACATAGCAGCTGAACTCTACATTTCTAACAAACATTACGACAAAGCTTTGGAGGTGGGAAATGTAATGTTTCTCTGTTGGATTTTGGACACATTTCTGCATTTTAGAAATTTATATAGATTGACAATTCCTCACCTTAGTTATATGTAGTAAGCTACTTACATACTAAATTATATATTTAACGTCTGTATGGAAACAGATTTCTAGATTCCATAGTAATTCCAAATGAAATATAACATATAGTTATATGATGAAAGCTCTCACCATTATCACAGTTGCCAGATATGTCTGTACTTCAGGGTAGCAGCACTCAGCAGCCAGACTGATGGCTGTGATTCAGTTCCTAAGCTGTTGGGAAAAGTAGTTTGGTTTGATATGGAGGAATTCTATATCTTTAGTTAAGCATTAGTTCATATGATACAAAAATGTTAGTAAGTCACAGTGGTTCCTTATTTTTAAGAGACTTCTGCTTTTTATAGTCCATTTATATAAGGATTATTTGAATTAACTATGTAAATCTTTGCGTTGTGAAGAGGTTTTTCATATATATCTGTTGTATCATTTCTTTTTTTTCTCCATTCTTTTAGGTAATTACAGATTTTTCTGGAATTGTGCTGGAAAAAAATGCAGAAGAAGGAACTTCAGAAGAGAATAAAGGTTGTAATTTTTTCTTCATAGGATAGTGTACATAATCCTCTCTTGTTTATAATGTGGCATTTTGAAATTGATAGTTAATGTTCTCATAACAAGTTTTCCCAGAAGCATTTCTTTCCTCATAGAGATTTTCTATCTTTTTCTTGTGACTATTTACTCACAAGAAATCTTAAAAAAATCTTTTCATTTCTCAGTACATCCATTTGAACACGGCATTTCTCATTGCCTGGGGTCTTTTTAGTGACATGTGAAAAAAGAATGGATTACTGAACAGTATATCAAAAACTTTTAGATCTAAAGCAATTTAATTTTCAAAAAGGACAAAATACTCTCATTGAAAAATTTCTACTTCAAACTTAAGCATTCACAGAAAAAGTAGAAACTAATCTGATTACTGTCCTTTGTTTGAAAACTTAAAATACGTAGTTAGGAATCTAGTTAGAGAGTCATACCTGAGGTGTGGCTTGCAGTGTCTCTTTCAGTTCTCTTCCTCATCCCTGCTCTTTTCTTTGTATCACACCCATTAACTGTTCTGTGAAAATATTAACATGCAAGACCCTGAGGTTGTAACAAAATTGAACTCTGTGGGCAGAGTAGATGTGCCTGTTCTTGTAAGAAAATTCCTATGTAATACCTTCCATCTCTACCCCATGAGGCTTTTGGTGGTGGTGGGGAAGGGTGAGGCACTTGGTACTTGAGTACTGCCTGCTTCAGAATAGCTCCCTCCCTGGCCTGTCATGGTGCCTAAAAATTCCATCATCATAAAATCCTTTGGGTTAAGGTATAATTATGCAAAATCAAAAAGCCTTTTATTTAAATGATCCATCCTAGTGGTAAAGTAGTAATTCATTTTTACAAATGAATTTGTGTGCTAATTCATAGAGTACAAGGCCCACGATGAGACATGGGACAGATAAATATTGAAGAGGAAAGTTGTTCGGAATGAAAAGCCCACTTTGAAAAGAGTTTCTTATAAGGTCCTATGCTGGGTGTTTGGGGAATATACAGATGAATATGACATTTCCTGCCCTCAAGGAGGGGAAGTGGGGTTCAAATGAAGTATATACAATTTAATTATAGGAGGAATAGTGTGATAATTTCTGTAATAAACCTGACATTATGGGAAAATAGAGAAGAGCAATATACTAAGATCAGAGGATGTTTCTGGAAGCATAATTTAAGTAAACACCGGGGGGGGGGGAGTGCATTTCAGACTGAGAGGTCACAGGGTATGAGAGTACTACTTGGTATGGATAGGATTAGATAGGGTGCTTTGGTTGAGGATCTTGAGTATTAGGGGTGGTATGAATGAGTAGATTGGAGTACAACTCCAGTACAATGGACTAGGAATTGTAATGCCATGAAAGCATGAATTAGGGCATCTGAAAAACTGCCAATTTTGATAGTTTCCTTGGACCCGGTCTAACCTAGAGCCAAGTCTCAAATTGTTTTGCAGCCATATTTTCTGTTTAAGATCTTTCATCCCAAAAGTTACATTCCTGTTGAAAATTATTGCTGTCCATTGTTTTGAAAATATTAAGGAAAAATAGAGTTATGTTCAGGTTTTAATTATAGATATATTAGTCATTTTGTTGTTTAATATATTTTGCTCTGTTTCATTGATCCACCCCTCCTTCCTTCTTTCTTTACTTTCTTAATGATTTAGCATATCTGAATTCAGGAAACATCTTAACATAAATCAATGATATGTCACAGTTTAAGTAGTGGTGTTTTTCTTAGTGTATAAGATAATGGTGCATCTGAAATCTGGCATCTTAGAGTTGATGAAATAACTTTAAAGAAAAGATATGTCCAGAAGACTAGGACATTAAAACACTTCCAGGGTGAGCAAAGATGGTTGTTTTTTGTATGCATTTTTTGTTTTTTTTAAAAGATTTTATTTATTTATTTGACAGAGAGCGAGAGAGAGCACAAGTAGGCAGAACAGCAGGGAGAGGGAGAGGAAGAAGCATGCTCTCCGCTGAGCAGGGAGCCTTCCGTGGGGCTCGATCCCAGGACTCTGGGATCATGACCTGAGCCGAAGGCAGCCACTTAACCGACTGAGCCACCCAGGCGCCCCTGTATGCATTTTTGAAAATGAAAACATTTATTGGTGGATTAAGCATTTCTATTGAGCTTCACAATAAAATGAGGTGTAAAATATACTGCTGTTAAAAATTAGTTAATAAACTATTATTTAAGCTATAGGGGCTATAATATCTACTGCCTTCTCTAGCATTGTCAAATTCCTACTAAAGTGTCTAAATACTTACTCTTAATCTCTTGTACTTACCTGATTGAACTAGTAACAGCTTGTGGACCGCTACAGGTCCCAGACTTCCCTTTGAGTAGCACTGTCCTGTAGCATTATAAAATGTCCTTCTTGCCTCTTTATTAAAGTGTAGTTGATAGGAATTCTACCTTGTCTGATGAGAGTGTGACCCCTACTTTCTTTTTGTTTGCATTTGCCTACTATATCTTTGTCCTTTTATTTTCAGCCTTCCTGGGTTACATGATTTTAGGCATATGTCTTACTTTCAACATAAAATTGAGTTTTACTTTGTATTTCTGAAATTAAATTTTTGCTTTATACATCTGTACATACTGTATCTTTAATAGGTATGCCATAGCCACTGTCTACAGAATTGTGCTATGGATATAGTTGTGAGTCAGGTATACTAGTTTTTATCTTCATGGAGCTTAGGGTCTAGTGTAAATAAATTTAAATGTTAGGACTTTCATTGAGCAGACTAAATTTCTTAAGTTGGCTTTCTGTATCAGTTATTGTATTGGAGCTTAGTAATAAAAATAGTCTCTTAATTAAACTTGTCCAAATTCTTCTATGACTTCATAACTTTAGGGAGTTCTATAATTTATATGACAAATTCTATAAAACATGAAGTTATTTCATTTTAATATAATTTTAGTTTTTATTCCACCACTTAGGATAAATAAATCTCTGATGTTTCTCTATGCTGCAGTTTTTTTCTGAAATGGAAACTTATTTGGAATTTACTAGACTTTACAAAATACAAAATATTTTAAATGTGGATAAAAATTCCTTTGACTAATTTCTCAGGGCTTTAAAAATTGTTTTACTGTAATGAAGTTTTAGAAAACAACGTAGTATTTATTTTATCCCTTTCTTAGCCTCTGTGTCCTAAAAGCCTGAAAAGAGGCTTTTGAATTAAAAAAGAAAGAGCTCATATATACCTATTGGTCATTTTTGTCTTTCTCTCCTTTTTTCTTTCTTTTTTTTTGGTTTTTCTCTGTAGTTTTGATAGAAGGTGTGGGAGTTTTTGTAGGTTTCAGATAAGTAGATAAACTATTAGGAAAAGAATAGGAAGGATAATTCCTACCAAAGGACAGACTGATGGAAGTATAGAAACCGAGTAATAGAGTTGGTCAAATTAGAATTGGCTATGGAATCATTTACCCTGAATGAAGTAAATGAGATCTTATGTACAAGATGTAGTTTGCTTCATTTGTTCTACTTTCTAAGCTTGTATATAGGAACTGTTTTTTGTCTGTCTGTCTAATCCAAAGCTGGTGAGAATGTTACCTGCACCATACCTGATGGTGTGCCAATAGATATCACAGTGAAGTTGATGGTCTGCCTTGTACATCTCAACATCCTCGAACCACTTAATGTAAGTAACATTAAGATCTGCACTTCAGATACTTCAGATCAAATCCACATTATTTTCTTTGACAGGAAATTTTAAGTTTTCCCTAAATTTCACATTTTTCAATAACCAGGAAGTCACCATAAGCATAAATTATTTGTGTGTGAGTATCTTATAAAAGCTGAACAGGGCTTGCAATAATTTGTTTTTCTTTTTAAATGAGAACAACCCAGAGATCAGAATTTGAGATTGGGCTTTTTAGACATTTGGTAAGTTCTGACAGCTCTTCTCTTTTGCCAGCTTTGGACTAAGTTATTTCATTGAATAAAAAAAATTTATTGGGCACACTTTGCAGACCTTAGGATAAGGTACTGAATACAATATACAAATCCCTGCTGTCATAGATCTTTTGTTCTAATGGGATGAAATAAATAAAATAAGTATGTAAAATATAGGATGTTAGTTGGAGATAAATACTCTGGAAGAAAATCAAACAGAAGAGAGAAAATATGGGGGGTAGGAGGAATTGCAATTTAATTTAATTTATTTATCATTTTTTTAAAAGATTTTATTTATTTATTTGACAGAGACACAGCGAGAGAGGGAACACAAGCAGGGGGAGTGGGAGAGGGAGAAGCAGGCTTCTCGCTTAGCAGGGAGCCCGATGCGGGGCTCGATCCCAGGACCCTGGGATCATGACCTGAGCCGAAGGCAGACACTTAATGACTGAGCCACCCAGGCGCCCCAGGAGTTGCAATTTTATTTATTTATTTATTTATTTAAAGATTTTATTTATTTGACAGAGAGAGACACAGTGAGAGAGGGAACACAAGCAGGGGGAGTGGGAGAGGGAGAAGCAGGCTTCCCGCGGAGCAGGGAGCCCGATATGGGGCTCGATCCCAGCACCCTGGGATCATGACCTGAGCCGAAGGCAGACGCTTAACGACTGAGCCACCCAGGCGCCCCAGGAGTTGCAATTTTGAATAGGGTGGTCAGGAAAGGCCTCTCTGAAAAGGTGACATTTGAATAATGACCGAAATATCAGCAAACGCAGAGGCCCTGAAGCTTGGGTATGTTTGACTTGGCAGAGGAAGAGCACAGCAGGTCAGTGTTATCTTAGCTCCTACATGTCTGCTTATAACAGGCTTCAAAAGTAATGTGTTCAATGAGTGAATGATGGCAGTATGAGTTCTTTTTAATAGAGATACAGAAATTAATAGAAAAATGATTATTTAAAGCTGTTTTCATTAAACCTTGCTTTTAGGCTTGCCTCAGATAACTGATAGATATGTAAAAAGAGAAATACACATAGATATGCATATTTGTAATGAATGTGTGACTTCAGCCTTTTATTTTTGCGGTCTAGCCTCTTTTGACAACACTAGTGGAACAGAATCCTGAAGATATGGGAGACCTCTATCTAGATGTTGCTGAAGCTTTTCTGGATGTTGGTGAATATAATTCTGCACTTCCCCTCCTTAGTGCACTAGTCTGCTCTGAAAGATACAACCTTGCAGTAGTTTGGCTTCGGCATGCAGGTAATAATTTTTTGTGGGAGGGAGAAGTTTTAATCATATAAGCAGGCAAGAACTTACTTTCAAGATGGTAATAATTATTTTAAAATATTAATGTCTTGGTGAAAGTGAAAGTTTCTGGTTTCAGGGCAGTTTTTGAAAATCAGGTTTTTTTGTTTGCTTGTTTTTTGAGTATAGTTGACAAGTTACATTAGTTTCAGATGTACAACATAGTGATTCAATAATCCGACGAATGTCAGTATCTTAAATTGTTTTGGTATGCCACTACATGATTTCCCCCACACTAATGCTTTGGAAGAATGATTCATTTAATGGTACCAGAATGAAGTAGGACTAACATGTCCTTGTTAAAAATACCTTGTATATGTCTTTTACCTGTCTTAACCATAGGCTCTGATTTCTAGTAATAGATAATCAGACTTGGGGTGCAGTCTAATTTTAAAGAGTTTTAATGAATTTATATTAATGTTATTTTGAGAAAAAAAGTTAATGTATTTTCAGTGTTCTTTGAGCTGCAGATATGCTCAAGATTGGGTTTTGTGTATCATTTCATTTTATTGTATCTAAATTTATAATAATCTGAAATACAGTAGAAAAATAGCTTAAGAAAAACAACTAAATTTCTTAAATGTATGAAAGCCAAAAAATATTCTAGTAGGATTTCATATTGAGTCCACATAAAAGAGGCATTAAAATTTGAATAGTCTTTGTCTAAAATACTGCATGATGGCAGAATAGTTCTAATAGTTCTTAAAATATTACATAATGGTTGAAAGTACTCTATAACTAGAGAAGCATTGATTGACAATTTGGGTTGTTTTGCGACATATCACAGATATGAAATTGCAAAAAAACATTTAATGATAACTCTTTACTGTTTGGATGACTGAACATAAATACAAATGTGATACCATCATAAAAACTTACATTATTTATGGTATTTGAATTTTAAAGACATAAGCAGGGAGTTGGGAGTTTTTATTGCCTGTTATCAAAGTTCAACCTAAAGATGATATTCAGCAGAGAGTTGAGAAATTTGAGATTTAAGAAAGCAATTGGAGGCAAAAGTACCATTCTAGGAGGGAATTGCACTGAAAAAGGAATGAGATGAAAAAATCCTAGATTAGTGTTGTCACTATTACAGTGGAGAGTTCACCTGATGGGACTTAATGATTAATTGACATAAAATTTGAGCAATAGAGCCCAATAATCCCCCTTCTGAGAACTTATCCTGAGGAAATAATTGAGTGAGATGAGGGGAGGTAGTTCATATTGGGGATCACAAAACCTAGGAGCCTGGCAAGTAGCAAAATGAGTGAATTGGGCAAGTAAAGAAGTTCAAGGGTAGGGGGAAAAACTGGAGAACCCTCTCTAAAGGATGCTGCTGCTTTTTCTCAAATCCACATTTTTCAAAAGAATCCAGTAACTTGGGAGTTCATAAAAATCCTAATTTAAAAAAATGTAGACCACGTATTGTTTTTAACAGCACTGTGGCTTAAAAAACACGTCTGTGGGCTAAATTGGTTTGCCAGTTTTTAAACTTATATACATGAAAATGTTTACTGCCGTGTTATTTATTAGAGTAAAAATTTGGAAATAACCTAAATATCAGTCATATAGTATGGTGAAATAAATAATCAGTTGAATGTTATAACCATTCAAAGTGGTAAGGAAGACGTAGGAAGTGTTGAAAGCTTAATGCTAAGTGAATAAAGCAGAACCCCAAAGTGTATGTATATGTTGTTTATATCCTTGTAGCTATTTGGATTTAGTTAGAGAAATCGATAGATTGATCAGTCAATAGATGGAGACTAGAAGGGTTAGTTGTTTTAAAGTACTAGAAATACGCATTTCATTTTTGTTATAATTCTTTTTATATTGCTGTAATGTTTCTTTAAAATGGAAAAATAATCTTGGCAAGCTTACAAATCTGTAGATCATATTTATGCTTTATTTTAACATCTTAGAATGTTTAAAGGCCTTAGGCTATATGGAACGTGCTGCGGAAAGCTATGGCAAAGTGGTTGATCTGGCCCCTCTTCATTTGGATGCAAGAATTTCACTTTCCACCCTTCAGCAGCAGCTGGGCCGTCCTGAGAAAGCTCTGGAAGCTCTGGAACCAATGTATGATCCAGATACTTTAGCACAAGATGCAAATGCTGCACAGCAGGTAGACTCTGTCACATAACAGGAAGTTTTTCTTGGTAGATTATATTTTTGAACATTTTCCTCCATTAAGGGTGTCTATAGCATATATCCAAAAAGTTTATTTTAGTGTATTAAATTCAGCTTTTTTGAAAAGTGATTTTGAATCTTAAGTTTCAGCCTCTTGTTAGACATTATAAATTACAGTATCTAAAATATTGGATCTTAAGTTGTGAAAGATCATAAAGCAAATGTTAAGGTTTGATTTCTAAAATAAAACTTTTCTGTGCAAACAAAACAACTTGCAGAAAGGAATCTTGTCACATTCATTATCATGTGCTCATTTATTTAGGAACTGAAGTTACTGCTTCATCGTTCTACTCTGCTGTTTTCTCAAGGCAAAATGTGTGGTTATGTGGACACCTTACTTACCATGTTAGCCATGCTTTTAAAGGTGGGTAATGGTCTTTCTGTATATTAGCATTGTTGACTTTTTAAATGTTTAGAATTTGATTTAAACATAGATTATAGCTATTAAATTTTTAAAAATGAAAGTCAGATACAGACAGAAGACTTAGAAGTTAATGGTATGTACAGTTGACCTTTGAACAACATGGTAATTAGGGGCACCAACCCTAACGCAGTTGGAAATCCATGTATAACTTTTGACTTCCTAAAAACTTAACTACTGATAGCCTACTGTTGAATGGAAGTCTTACTGATAACATGAACAGTTGATTAACACGTATTTTGTATGTTGTATGTATTATATACTGTATTCTCCTTGCTGGAGAAAAAAAAATGTTAAGAAAATTAGAAGGAAGAGAAAATACATTTACAGTACTGTACTATAAAAAATTCATGTATAAGTGAATCTGCAATTTAAACCTATATTGTTCAAGGGTAAACTGTAATTTAAAGTTCTACATGAAAGTGTAAACTTGACTGTAGAGTAAGTGAAATAAAATCTTTGTGAGTACATATCTAGAAAAGCGAGAACCATAGCATAATCAATTATTGGCCTTCTGGACACTACCACATGCCAAAATTGTTCGCTTGGCAAAAATGTTTTCCACATGTGACATCATTTCTGAGTCTCGCGTTTTTGCACTAGACTGTAAGTAGTTGTGTGTGTGTGTGTGTATAAGTTAATTTATGTAACTTCTTTTTCCCTACTAAGGTGTGATCTAAATTCCTCTGGTAAGAAAAAAATAAGTCTATTCATTCTCTTTTAGGTGTTTAAATACACAATGCTTTGGCCTTTTTTTTTTTCCTACTAAGAGTTCAGGCACACCTGCAATACTTCCGTCCCAGAGATTTTCTTTTTCTTTTTTTTTTTTTTAAGATTTTATTTGTTTCAGAGAGAGAGTGAGTGTGTGAGCAGAGGGAGAGGGACAAGCAGACTCCACGCTGAGCACAGCGCTCAATGTCCTGGGGCTCAATCCCAGGACTCTGAGATCATGGCCTGAGAAGTCAGAGGCTTAACCTGCTGAGCCACCCAGTCATGCTGCCCCCCCCCCACTCCATAGATTTTCTTTAAAAAGTTATATCACTGGAGCGCCTGGCTGGCTTAGTCGGTAGAGCTTGCAGCTCTTGATCTTGGGGTTGTGAGTTTGAGCCCTGCGTTGGGTGTAGAGATTACTTAGAAATAAAATATTAAAAAGAAATTATATGACTAAAAAATCTCAAATTTTTATCTTTAATTCAGGTAGCAATGAATAGAGCCCAAGTTTGTTTGATATCTAGTTCCAAATCTGGAGAGAGGCATCTCTACCTTATTAAAGTGTCAAGAGACAAAATATCAGACAACAGTGACCAAGAGACAGCAAATTGTGATGCAAAAGGTAATTCTTTCATTTGCTTTATTACATAAAATTTGGCTGAGTTGAAAAAATATTCATGAAGTATCACCTGATAGTAACCTAATTGAAAATAATACCCTTTTCAAATAAAATGAAATTTTCTAATCCAGATCCCCTAAGTATAATAAACTCATTTGATGTTAAAAAAGAAAGGAAGGTTATGTAAATACTTTAACTTCTAAAAATTAAAAGGAAAACATCTGCTTGGATCTTCCTGTGAAAAAACTAAACAGAACTTTTGACTTTTTAAAAAGAAAATATACCTTATTTTAAGAAATTTGTGAAGATTAGATGGCAATATAAATTACTGTATTTGTCCAGTGACTTCAATTACATGTTTCATTCTCTGTTAAATTCATTTTTGACAAATGTAGAAATAGTCATAGAAACTTTGAAACTAAATTGCTTTGACCCAGTCTCAAGTAATATGATTTTAAAAGACATCTATTTTTAGTTGGTAATGCATCAAGTAAGTTTGGGTGACATTATTACTCAGAAAACTTGAAAAGAGTCTAAACTGGAGGTATCAGTCTGGCAGAAAATTATTTCATTGTTAATTAATTCAGTAGACATTTATTAAATAATTGTTACAGGCATGGCAGTGTGCCTGGCATAAGATTTTAGAATCCAGAAGAGCTGAATCTCTATAAGCACATTTTAAGGACCTAACATTAAGCAAGGTTTTGCAGGGGAGGAGAGTCAGGAGAGGAATGAGGGTCAGCTGCTCATAATCTAGCCATAAGTGCCTCAGAGGCCTGCCATTTCAACAGTCCATGGATTCTGGGGCCATCCAAAGGTAGACTCTGCTTCATGTGTTTAAGACTGTATTTCCTTAAGTTATATTTTTCTGTATATGTGATCCTACCTGGTTTTTTCTTTCAGTATTTTCTCATTTCAGGTCTATTGTTGGTTTTTCTTAGGCTCATAAGGTTTTTTTTGTTAGTTCATTTCCTCATGGTGGGGATCACATTACACTGGTGTGTACCAGGATAGGCTACAGGGCCTCTTTATGTTACATGCATCTTTATACTCTGATTTTTTCACTCAGCATTTTCTCACAGATGTTTTCTCATGTTGCTCTCTTCTCTTCATAGCTGTTATTATTAAGGAATGTGTAATATTCCATTGGATAGCAGTTCCGTACTTTAATTATTCCCTTATTATTTTTTGATATATGGTTGCTTCTGATAATTTTCTTTTATAGATAATACTGTAGTGAGCATCTTCATGCCTATATATCCATATATATATATTTTCTAAGATTTTGTTTATTTGACAGAGAGAGCGAGAGATCACAAGTAGGCAGACCAGGTAGGCAGGCAGAGGGAGAGGGAGAACAGGCTCCCCGCCGAGTAAGGAGCCCGACGCGGGGCCCGATCCTACGACACTGGGATGATGACCTGAGCCGAAGGCAGACGCCTAACCGACTGAGCCACCCAGGCGCCCCTATATCCATATTTTTGACTACTTGTGTAGAATAGAGTCTCAGAATTCTGGGTCAAAGATTAAAATATTTTTGTGGCTTTCGATATTTCTCAAGAATTACAAATTTATAAGAAGGGGGCTTCTTACAGACAAATAAGGCAAGATTTTTAAGGAAGGAAATATTGAGGCAGAGAAAAGAAAATTAAGATTATAAAAAGATCAAGAACAATCCAAATCTCAAAGTATGAATTTCAAGTCCTTTATTAAACAAACATTTGAATGCTTTGTATGGGTAGAATCCTGTATCTGACCTCAGTTATGGAACACACACTTGTTCTGCCCTAGAGGACCATATATCCTAGCTAGCACTGAGAGATATAAATGAGGTAGCTGGACAAATCCAAAGTGAGAATTACCTGGGATTGCAGATTGTTAGGCAGAGCAGAAAGGGTGGTATTGAAGTAGTGTAAACAAGCAACTATCCACTTCTCATATTGTCAGAAGAGTGTTGGCAAGAATTCAGGCCCATAGGACTGTGATTATTAAATTTAACCTTAAAATTAATAATATGAATTTTTCTAATACTGCTCTTTCTGAAAATATAGTGTCCTAACTGATTGTCACTGGCATCATTTTAGCAATATTTGCTGTACTCACGAGTGTCTTGACAAAAGATGACTGGTGGAACCTTCTGTTGAAGGCCATATACTGCTTGTGTGACCTATCCCGATTTCAGGAGGCTGAGTTACTTGTGGATTCTTCACTGGAATATTATTCATTTTATGATGACAAGCAAAAACGCAAAGAACTAGAATACTTTGGTCTTTCTGCTGCAATACTGGACAAAAATTTCAGAAAGGCATACAACTATATCAGGTAATTTTCTAATAGCTTATTTTAGATTCTTTGAAAGAGTACGTGTATTATTTTGACTTAGTCTCTTAAGCTCAAGAATTAATAAGTTGTTTTGTTTTAACTCTCTTGTTGCTTACTCGTTAATTCAGTTCATTGGTGATTCTCAGTGGCATCCCCTCTCATATATTCAACCTCTTGTGCCTTAGTCTCCCCATTTATAAAATGGATATCATAGTACTACCACCTGGTAGGATTATTGTGAGAGTTAAGTGAATTATTATATATAAGGCCTTTTAACAATGTCTGGCACACATTATTATTAGCTATTATTCACTATTCATTGTACTGCAGCTGTAGGGTCAGGGGTAGAAATGGTGAAATTTAAACTATTTGATTTTTTGTTGTTGTTTAAAAGTTTTGTTGAAAAGAAAAAGCAAGATATAGAAATACTAACTTAAGTAGCATTTTCTGGGAAAAATCTTTGTGTAAATGTTTCTGCTTAAATACCCTGAGACACTCTGCTTTTCCTTGGAAGATGTTGCTGCACTGAAGGATTTCATTCTTAGAAATCAGAAGTTTTTCTTTTTACATGATTTTTTATCTTCACCCTCTTTCTGCAATTTTAGGGTAATGGTAATGGAAAATGTCAATAAACCTCAGCTCTGGAACATTTTCAATCAGGTTACCATGCACTCCCAAGAAGTACGACATCATCGC
Organism: Halichoerus grypus; assembly: GCF_964656455.1. NCBI lineage: Eukaryota > Metazoa > Chordata > Mammalia > Carnivora > Phocidae > Halichoerus > Halichoerus grypus. The sequence continues at coordinate 156,270,365 of NC_135715.1, read as the reverse complement.
TTCTGTCTTCGCCTAATGCTGAAAAACCCAGATAATCATGCCCTGTGTGTCTTAAATGGACACAATGCATTTGTATCTGGTAGTTTTAAGCATGCACTTGGTAAGTGTCCTGGACATGACTTTGTCAAGTGTGGATGGAGTGGTGGTTAACAGCTAGGCCTCTGGAGTGCAACTACCTGTGTTTAAATAGTGGCTTCCTCATGACAAGTTATTCTACCTCTTCCTGCCTCAGTTTCTTTATCTCTGAAATGGAGGTAATAATTGGACCTACCTTATAAATTATTGTGAAAATTAAATGAGTTAATATAAAGTATTTTTAAAAATGTCTGGCACATATAATAAGTAGCTATTAGCAACAATGATAATAATTAATATTTATTTTCCTTATGAAGCTTTGGTTTCAAAAGGCTGGAGTAAGTCATAATTCATTTTAAAAGTCCACAATTGTCCCTGCTTAGGCTTGATTTTTTTTTTTTTAATTTTGAAGATTTTATTTATTTATTAGAGAGAGAGAGCGCACAAGCAGGGGGAGCAGCCGGCAGAGGGAGAGGGAGAGGCAGGCTCCCCGCTGAGCAGGGAACCCGATGTGGGGCTTGATCAGGGTCAAAGGCAGGCGCTTAACCGACTGAGCCAGGGCCCCCCACTCTCTTTAAGAGAGGGAGCATGCATGAGCTGGGGGAGGGGCAGAGAGAAAGCAAGAGAGAATCTTAAGCAGGCTCCACACCCAGCATGGAGCCCAACACAGGGCTCTATCTCACAACCCTGAGATCATGACCTGAGCCAAAATCAAGAACCAGAAGCTTAACCAACTGAGCTGCCCAGGCGCCCCGGCTTGCTTTTAAAATAATTTTCATTAATTGTGGATGCTTTGCCACCTGATTTTAATTTGTTGTAGTACAAAAAAAGGATTTAAGATTTGCTGATAGTTTGTTCCTCTAGGAGACAGGTCTTTATGTCAAGATTTATTTACATGGTGCTTGCTAATTCTAATTAAACTCAGGGAAAATTAATTAATCACTTGAAATTTTCTGTATAATGAATCAGAAGCAAACACGTAGAAAAATATCTGGCCAAATGTTTAAACTTAAAATGAGCATGCGTTTCTTGGTGCCTAAAAGCTAGTGTTGCCAGGTTCACTTCTGGGTAAACTGGGATGTTGGCTATTTAAATACTTTCAGTGTTTCTTCGTGTATGGCTGGTATTTTTATAATTGTTCAGCCAGTAACCTTGAACATCAGATGTTGAAACTGTCCTCCACTGTGTGTGCTTTATGGAATTGTTTAATGTTAAGAAATATAAAATAGAGATTTATATTGTCTTAAATTTAGGACCTTTTATAGAAGTAAAAATAGAAAGTCCAAATGGCAGTCTACCATCTGTGCTGCTAAAGAGATTCTGTGGTGCAGTTTATTCTGGCATAGAAGCTGGAAAGAATGGAAGCTTTTATCTATATATGATAAATTATAGATCATCCCTTTATAAGAAAAATTTACCTAAAAATTTTTTTAAATTCCCCTATCTCATATGGCTAAGCTTTTGTTTGACATGGAATAATTGCATATATAGAATACATGGAAACAAGGAAAACATCTTTTTCTCAGGAAAAACAAAATAGTGCTACATTTGGGAAACAACACCCATAATCTAAAAAACAAAACTATTTTTCTTTTTCTTACCTCCATGATCCATTGTATTTGAATTTATAAGACAGATCAATTAATTTTACAAAAGAATTTGCCAAAAGACACGTTCCCTTGTTTCTTTTAAAATAGATTTAAGATCATAAAATAGATTTTATGCTCACAATTGATAAATTGTTTATTTTAGAAATATTATTCTACATGGAAGTGTCTAGCTGTGCCTAAAAGAAAGTTACTTTTAGTTGCTCATATTTAATCTTTGTAGTCAGGATACATTTATAGGTAAATCCTCCTAATTTTGCTATATTTTATACATTGATTTAAAATTCAAATTAATGTGTATCTGGTTGATATTTTAGAAAGCACACCTTGCATATGTTAAAAATCAGTACTGCTTAGCCATAACATATATTTGAATAAATGAAGAAATAAGGAACCAAGCTTATGTCACACCATCTGACATCACTGTTCTTTTTTCAGGACAATATGTGCAAGCCTTTCGCACCCATCCCCACGAACCTCTCTATAGCCTCTGTATAGGCCTAACGTTTATTCACATGGCATCTCAGAAGTATGTATTAAGGAGACATGCTCTTACTGTGCAGGTGATTCATTTGGATTTCTCAATTCTTGGTTTTATGTTCTTTTAAAATGAATATACTTAATGCTTTTATTGTCCTGCTTCAAAAGTAATACCTGCTTAGTATACATGGTGAGAGTTCGCAGCACCTATCCTGTATTCAGCACTCAGGGACTCAACATCTAGTGGTGTTCCTGGCTAAGGCTTATGCAGCCATGTAGAAAGGGGACACAGCCAGATCATACAGAAAGAAGACAGAGCAGAATCTGGAGGCATCCTTATACTCTAGAGCTCCTGAGGCCTCCAGCCTTCTAGGTCCTGAAGATTGATTTATTGTAAATCCATTTAAAAATATATATAATATATACATACAATAATGTATGAACATGTGACTGTGTGACTGTTTCCTTATATCATCACCAACAAATTGCTCTTTTAAAGCTTTCTTGGTTCTTTTTTTTTTTTAAGATTTTATTTATTTATTTGACAGAGACACAGCAAGAGAGAGAGAGCACAAGTAGGGGGAGTGGGAAAGGGAGAAGCAGGCTCCCCACTGAGCAGGGAGCCCACGCTTAATGACTGAGCCACCCAGGCGCCCCAAAGCTTTCTTGGTTCTTACAGCAATTTGAAATTAGCCTTTTTATTTTCTTGTTTACTTTTTTATATAGCTTGTGTTCTCTAATAAGAATATAAACTCCGGGGATTCCTGTGTGGCTCAGTTGGTTTAGCATCTGACTCTTGATTTCAGCTCAGGTCATGATCTTGGAGAAGTGGACTAGAGCCTGCTTAAGATTCTGTCTCTCCCTCTGCCCTTCCCGGCCCCACCCCCACGATGAGGTGCACGTTCTCTCTCTCTCTCAAAAAAAAAAAAAAAAGAATATAAATTCCAAGAGATCAGGGAGTCTGTTTTGTTCACCACTGTATCTTTAAAACTTTTGTGTTGTTTTTATGTTCATATGTTTGATGCATTTTAAAGACATGTTTTTTTAAGTAGTTATGGAAGGAAAGAAAATGTTGGCTTGAATGGAGTAGCAGGATTGAGTAAAGGATTTTTTGTTTTGTTTTTTAAAGTAAAATGGTTAAAAGAAAGCCTAAATTCAAATGATGATAATTGTTAAAGCTGGTATTGGGGTTCATTATAATGTTCTCTTTACTTTTATATATTTGAAAATTTTCATAATAAAAAGTAAAGACAAATCTAGAAATTTTCCTTTTCTTGGGTATTTATTTGTGAAATTTATCTACTTCTTGCTCTGTGCTTTTTTTTCTCTCTTAATGGATATTTTTGCTATATTAAGTAATATAGGATTACTTATAAATTAAACAAATACGTGGGGCGCCAGGGTGGCTCAGTCGTTAAGCATCTGCCTTCGGCTCAGGTCATGATCTCAGGGTCCTGGGATCGAGTCCCACATCAGGCTCCCTGCTTGGTGGGAAGCCTGCTTCTCCCTCTCTCACTCCCCCTGCTTGTGTTTCCTCTCTCGCTGTCTCTCTCTCTGTCAAATAAATAAAATCTTTAAAAAAAAAAAAAAATTAAATTAAATACGTAATGAACACGCACTATGCTGGGAACTGGGCATATAGCAGGGAGTATACAGGCAGAATTCCTTGCCTTCATGAAACTTATATTCTGGTAAATACTGACAGGAAATTTTTATGGATTGACTCATTATTAAATAGTTAAAATATGTAGTTTTTTGGCCTGGTAAGGAAAAAATTTATATACTTCAAAGTAATTTAGAAGCTAAATTTCAAATCACTTTTATAGTTAAACAGCAGTTTTTAATTGGTTGAGATAGAGATCAAACAGCAGGAGATGGGTATATGAAAGTTTGTTGTCTTAATCTCTGTACTTTTGTGTGTGTTAAACATTTTCCATTAGAGTTTCTAAAAACAAGTTTTATTGTAAAAACCATGATTCTTAAATTGTTTTAATTTCTTATGAATCTATTTCTTCATGCTACATGACCAGTTTGTTTCTCTTTGGAGTACTTTAAAAGCAAACTAATTTCATATGTTTTACTGTCTTTCCTACCTTTATATTATACCATGAAAGTAAAATCCTTTATGATTTCTTCTGTCTGTATTTAGTATTTTATAGACAGTGTATACTTGGGCCCTTTACTGAATAATGTGATAAAAATGTTTGAAATGTAACATACTTAATGTAAAAAGAACTCTTGTTTCTATTTCATTAAAAATTTTTTGTGATATTTTTGTAGTTTTTATATTTGATAATTCATAGTACCTAAGAGATAAAGTGACTTGCAGGTTTCTTTGGGTTGCAGTAGTTCATCTGGGTTTACTTACTATTCTTCCTCAGATTTTTGCACTTTGTCATTTTAAAATTTGGTATTTCTCTGAGACTAATAGTTTGTCTGCTTTACTTAACAGAGAACCATAATTTTCAGTGGCATAGAGGTCATATTCCTATACATAAGTAGGTTCTTTTACTATGCAGAAAGTATGATTTGTTTAGTGAACATAATTATTTTTATCCCTAAAATGCTTTAATTCTAAAGAATTCATTAATTTTTATTATTTGTTTATTTATTTATGAAGAAAAATTTGTGACCATTTATTAGAAAGCAGATCACCCAGGAAATAGTTGCATTTTATATTCTCTATTCACAGATAATATATTTATTTAATTACTTAACATAGGACACTTGTACTTTTGCAGTATGTAACTTTCTGTGGCTGGTAACTTGAAGCTACATTAAAGGGGGAAATTAATACAGGAGGAGGTAAAGAAGCAAGTTGCTTTTGGACACTGTGACACACATGGAGCCTGCATTATTATAGCTGTGCTCTGAAATAACCAGTTTTTCCATAAAGTCTTTGAGTCAGAAGCTTTCAGGGAAAAAAAAAAATTTAAGTTTTTTGGGTTAAGAAGTTATTAAGGTCCTGAGAGGTAACCATTTACCCAGAAAGCGTCTTCTCCCTGAGAAGAAACCTTTCTAAAATTATTGTAAGGGCTCAGATTTTATATTTTGCTCAAGGTTTTAGACATCGTGAATCAAAAAGTTTATTGGCCTCTAATGTCACAAAAGCCAACTTGGAACCTTCAAAAAAAAAAATCCTGTGTTCTTATAGATTATGGATCTTTGACAGTTGTGACATTGGCTTTGTTTTCTGTGAATATTTTTGTCCTTAGCTTAAAAAAAATCTTTTCTATCTTCAGAAGAGCTCTTGACTACCCTGTGATATGGCACTACACTACAGACGTATGTTCTTTTAGGATGTCTCTTTTTTAAATTGTATTCTGTACAGGATATACCTGGCACATATATTGGTTCAAATATGTACTTGTCAAATGATTATAATACTGAATTGTTTATCTTTTTGGTAGGGCTTTTCCTTTCTTAATCGATACCTCAGTATACGTGGACCTTGCCAGGAATCATTCTATAATTTGGGCCGTGGCCTTCACCAACTGGGGCTGATTCATCTTGCAATCCACTATTATCAGAAGGCCCTGGAACTCCCTCCACTTGTGGTAGAGGTATTGTATGATTTACTTTTGCTTTTTTATTTAAAAAGATTTTATTTATTTATTAGAGAGAGCTCGCAAGCAGAGGTAGGGACAAAGGGAAAGGGAGGGAGAGAATCTCAAGCAGACTTCATGCTGAGCACGGAGTCTAACGTGAGGCTTGATCTCATGACCCTGAGATCATGACCTGAGCCAAAATCAAGAGTTGGTGCTTAACCAACTGAGCCACCCAGGCGCCCCTGTATGATTTACTTTAAAAACTGATGAGTCACTTCATTTCATCTATAGATAAGTGCAGTTAGCTCATGTCGTAGCCCAGACAGTGAAATAAATTATGTATTAGAATGTATTTTTTCTTTATTGAATGTATTTATGTAATTGTGTTCAGCAACAAGTAGATCTTTGTCATTCTGGCCTTGTGACCTGATCAGCAACCATGTGGACATACACAACTTACGGTTATGAACATTTCAGTTACCTTAAGGTAGCCCCCCTGGTTTACAGGGGTGAGCTGGTAGACACAAAGCCTGAGTATTGAGTAATATAGCCATTGTTCATTTTCAAGTTCAAGTGTAACTAATGTATTTCTTTAAAAAGATGAAAGACCAGTATAAATGTAGTTTTGTTTAAGATAATGTAATACAGGGTAAAGTGTTGCTAGTACTATGATAATCTGTGTTTAAAGTCTCATTCTTGGCTAACAGACACATGAAAAAATGTTCAACATCATTAACCATCAGGGAAATTCAAATCAAAACCTCATTGAGATACCACCTTACACCAGTTAGAATGGCAAAAATTAACAAGGTAGGAAACAACACATGTTGGAGAGGATGTGGAGAAAAGGGAACCCTCTTACACTGTTGGTGGGAATGTAAGTTGGTACAGCCACTTTGGAAAATAGCATGGACATTCCTCAAAAAGTTAAAAATAGAGCTACCCTATGACCCAGCAATTGCACTACTGGGTATTTACCCCAAAGATACAGATGTAGTGAAAAGAAGGGGCACATGCACCCCAATGTTCATAGCAGCAATGTCCACAATAGCCAAACTGGAAGGAGCCGAGATGCCCTTCAACAGACGAATGGATAAAGAAGATGTGGTCCATATATACAATGGAATATTACTCAGCCATCAGAAAGGATAAATACCCACCATTTGCATTGACATGGATGGAACTGGAGGGGATTATGCTAAGTAAAATAAGTCAGTCAGAAAAAGACAATTATCATATGCTTTCACTTACACGTGGAACATAAGGAATAGCATGGAGGACATTAGGTGTTGGGGTTAGTGTAAAGCATGAAATCAGCCATAATAGCTGGCTTGCTAAAATGTAACAGAGGCTGCTGGAGGCGAGGGAAAGTTTTAGAGAAGGGCGTAGGCCTTTGGAATGCTGAGGCCTGCGTGACCACTCTGCCGCTGGAATGCCTTGGGGATGCTGGTCATTCCCGGCAATTAGGAAAAGGAAGGGAAAAATGAAGGGGAAATCAGAGGGGGAGATGAACCATGAGAGACTATGGACTCCGGGAAACAAACTGAGTATTTCAGAGGGGAAGGGGGCGGGGGGATGGGCTAGCCCGGTGATGGGTATTAAGGAGGGCACGTATTGCAAGGAGCACTGTATAGTGACTAACATAATAAGAAATAAAAAAATAAAGTCTCATTCTTATTTTAATTTCTGGAGAAAAATATTGTTTTCATTGTTAATTTTTTTAAGTTGCACTCATAATTCTCACATGCCCTCACAACTGTTTTGTATTACTCTTGTTCAATGTTAGTCATTAAACAAATGAATACATACTTTTACAGTTATGCTGATGAAATATATGCACTTTTGTGTTCTTTATTTCATAAATACCTTTAGGTATTGTTCCTTAAGCTTTATAGGTATCATTTTTCATTGTTGCAGATATTTTTATAGTTGACTCCAAAATTTTGTATTGGGGAAGATTTAGAAACGTAGATCTAGCCTACTCTATTGAGTTCATTGCTTAGCTATTTAAGTAGGAAAAAAGGTGTAATACGCCCCTGGGGTAATATTATTATTAAATTGGTGTATGCCTTCTTACGCCTTTCTGCTATATAGTATAGGTATTTTTTTCCCATCTGGTCATTTGTGTTATAATTTATTTCTTTTTTAGATGCATAAGTTTTATGTTTTCTAATGAAATTGTATCTGTTGACCTTTTCCTTTATAGTTTCTACTTTTGCTATTATACTTGGAAGGGCCTTTCCTACCCAAGATTATATTATTCAACTATAATTTTTTTCTTTTATGGTTTCATTTTCTTAATCTTAAATTCTTACTTCATCTGGAGTTTATTCTGCTATTGCTTCTGGGTGAGACTTTTTTCTTTAACTTATTGGTTAGACATTTTAAATTATTTAATGATATAGTTATTACAGTGATTAACTGAATCAGCATTACCTAATAAAATTTAGATCCAAGGTATATGCCTAGTTTTACACTTTTTTTTTTAGTATCATGAATTTTAATATTTGAATACTTACGAAACTATTATTTGCCATAAAATTGTCCTGGTTGTCAGTTTGAAATATAAAACTCATTCATGTATTTTTCCTCCTAGGGTATAGAAGTTGACCAGTTAGACTTGCGAAGAGATATTGCCTACAACTTGTCTCTCATTTATCAGAGCAGTGGGAACATTGGAATGGCTCAAAAGCTTTTGTATACCTATTGCTGTATATAAAGTACCTCAACTGAGAAAGAAGCATTGGTGCTCTGTGTGTGGACCAGTATTTTCTAAGGGCTTACTTAGTATTAACCCCAAACCGGAAATGACAGTTTCAGAATTATCTGTGTATTTAATTTTTAATATGTGATCATCTTTTGATATGCAAAATTATCATTCCTATAAGAATTTGTACATTCTTCTGTCATTTTCTTTTAGTATTTTTTAGTAAAATTGTCCCCAAAGGTGAAGAAATGGAGAATGTTAGCCTTTAAGCCAGCTTCGGGTTAAATACGCTAATTTTTTACTCATACCATTTATTCATCTGTGCATTCAGTACTAAACACCTGTGTACCATGCCCTGTGATGGGTGCTTGGAATACAGTAGTAGGGCAGAAGTGACCTCTCAATACAGTTCTTTAAATACACAACTTGAGTATATATTCATTTGAAAGAGATGTTTCTGCATTTTCTGCCTACATTATCATGTTGAGTCATCCACTTATTTGTGCTCTGTTGCTATTGCACAGGCAGTTTCTCAACTATATAGAAAAGGAGGTTGCTTATTAAAGGAAAGACCAATTGGGACTCTTTCTCATAGCAACACAATTATGTAATTCACTTGGCTCCTAAGAAGATTATTTGAAATGGTTATGTGGTAGGAAGACACACAATTGAGTTAATCTTTTACTTTTCACCTGCATGTATCTTAGTTGTACAGATCGAGACCTGGGAGGCTGGCATAATTCAAAACATCCTGTTCTGAGGCAGATAAAAAAATGCATTACCAGTGTTGGTGGCTTTCTGACAAAAAAATAGAAAAGAGAGGACCACATTCAATAATGTGACCTAGTTTGCATTTCAAGATCAATAGGAATGTAGGAAGACTAGGGAATTGTATGTATGGAATAAAGTATTGCTGTGATAAACTACAAAAAGTAGATTAAAATTTTTTATTAAATATGGTATGTTCTTGAATCTAAGATAATACTTTTAAGATATACTATTGGTTTACTAACAGCTTTCGAGAGTTTCTTTTTAGGGGAAAAATGCTGTAATAAATGTGAGTGTGGATTATAAGACCCAGTCTAATCGTGGGAGGGAAACAAGTAAGAGACTTAGGATCAAAGAAATACAACGAGGGCTTTTTAGGAATTCTTAACTGCTCTTTATCCTGTATACATAACTTTGTAGTTGAAAAGCAAAATTCATATGTAATAAGTAAATGTATCATGCACTCTGCATGTGTGTATTTAAATGTGTATATAATTTAAATAAATTCTATTTTTATAATTAAAGTTAATTGTTTCACATGCTTATATATTTTATTTCATGCCATTTGCAGGTAATGATAAAGCTAACTGATAGTGTTTAAGTTAGATTTATATCTTTGAATCCTATGGAATTGAGTATTCTATGTTCTGAGTTTTTCTTTTGAATTAAACTCACTGGGCTATTGGGGCGCCTGGGTGGCTCAGTTGGTTGGGCATCTGCCTTCGGCTCAGGTCATGATCCCAGGGTCCTGGGATCGAGCCCCACATTGGGCTCCCTGCTCAGCGGGGAGCCTGCTTCTCCCTCTTCCTCCTGCTAGTGCTCTCTCTCTCTTGCTCTCTCATATAAATAAAACCTTTAAAAAAAAACCTCACTGGACTATGACTCCAGTTGAAGTGCTGAACAGCCTTATAGGAAACAATAAATCTCTCTAGCAGTCTTTTAAGAAAAAATGTTGACATTGCATGAATTTGTTTAGCATTTAAAATCATAGCTACCATTTGCTGAGTGTTTACTATGCTACTGTGTGCCAAGTACAGTGCTGGATACTGTAGATACGTTATCTCTGCTCTTCTCAGAGAATCACCTGCAAGGTAGGTGTTGTATACAGGAATATACTTATTCCAATTCAGAGTAACAACAACATAGCAATTGAGCATAAGTTTATTTTAGAAAGAAAAATGAGAATGGCTGTTATTTTTCTGTCCTCTAGGCCTTCAGCCTATTAAAAAAGCTCCTGTAGTTAAACATCTTTGGAGGTGTCTTAAAAAGCTGATGCTCACTTTCTTACCTACCATCCTCACTCCAGCCATGGGATTCTGGCAGCCACTTTATACAGTAAGATTTTTTTCTACTGGTCTCTGTTGATTCAGATGAGTCTCCTAAGCCAAGCTGGGCCAATCAAGAGTTTCCTCGCTCCTTCCCTGGGAATTTTAGAATTGAAATGGAGTTTTTCTGTAGGGTTGGAACATGAGGACAATTTCTGCTTTCCCAGTGGGCCAACTAGCAGTTAACCCTTCTGTTGAGCAAGAAAAGTAGAACCTATGCGTTAAGCAGAACTGAGATGGAGAGACGATGGACTCTGAAAAACAAACTGAGGGTTCTAGAGGGGAGGGGGGTGGGAGGATGGGTTAGCCTGGTGATGAGTATTGAGGAGGGCACGTTCTGCATGGAGCACTGGGTGTTATACACAAACAATGAATCATGGAACACTATATCTAAAACTAATGATGTATGGGGATTAACATAACAATAAAAAAATTTAAAAAAAAAAAACTGAGATGGAGAGGAAACCCCATGGGTTCCTAGAGATTTTCTAGTTTCCATTCCCATCCTTTCTAAAGCTGTGTTTTTACCCTTGGGTTCTTTGTATAAGATATATCCAATTCTATAATTCCACTGTGAAATTTATACTAGCTGTAGTTTTCCTGTTATTTGCACCAAAAATAGTCCTGATACACTGTCATTCCATTTTTGTTTTCATTTATCCTTCATGCTTTCTAGCTATTTTCACAAGAAGGGCAGAGAGCAAACAAGGACAATGTCCTGGAGTTTTAAGTAGTGTCAAGTCTAATCCACAATAAAGAGGCTTTTAAAAACTTCAGAGCAAGAACAGTAGGAATGTGCCTACTGTCTGGTGGTGTAAAGTTGACAGACCATAGAATTGTCCAATTTCATGCATAATGGTAGTTAACACTATAAGAAGCACAATACTTGAACAGAACAAGGTAGAAAAGCCTGGAAAAGAAGGGGTTAAGTCCTGAGGCTATGGTAAGGGAGAACTATAAATGTTTCATCTCCGGGTCCATAGTCCCAAATCCAATTGCTGTTATGTTATGAAACTGCAAATTACAATTTTTGAGGCATTCTAAAGAAGAAAATGATCAAATGAATTGAGTATTTGAAGTGGGAAAAAGGTGGACTCTGGAAACCACTTGAGTATGATGTTCCTGACATGATTCTAGTTGTGTGCAAGTAGAAGTGATATTCCATAGACCTACTCCTTTTCCTTGGAAGGGGACTTGATAGCCCAGAGGACTACTACAGTTCTGGTGTATCTGGATTTCAGAGTACTTGCGGAAGCCTATGTGATACACCTGTGGATTAAATGGAGAAATGTGGCTGGTTGATCTGCTGTGGAGCAATGGAGCGAAGACTGCCTGCAGCAGGAGTCCCCATGATGGCGGACATAGCGCGGCCCTTAACGTTCCAGACTTGCTCAGAAGCTAGGCACAGCTTAAGGCTGCTAACAGCTGAAGGCAGTCAACTAACCACATCCCTGTTTACAGAAACACCACAGAGGTTTCAAGACCAAAAAACTGCCAAAAACCCAAAACAAAGCAGAGATGACAGACAGATGACAAAATAATTTTAGAAGCTAAAAAGCAAATGGGCAATTAGCAAGTAACTTAATAAACCAGAGAAGAATGAAAGCTATGGGAGGCAGCCAGAAGCAAGCTGATGCGAGCCTGAGAGGCTCCTGCATGAGAGACAATGGGTATCTCCACGGGCAGGTCAGGTGGAGCCGATGAAAGTCTGCTAAGAAGCAGCGAGACCCTCCTAGTTACCCTCTTCATCTAGAGCGTGTTACCACTTCACCCCCTCCCCTGCAGAACGCCGGTGGGTAATCTGGAGCGGCCTCCTCTGAAGGGAGAGTGTTAGGTTGAAAGCAGAGGATTAAGTGAGTCTGCACACTGAAGAGCGATCTTGGTGTCCTCCTATTTAACTCCCAGAACACGGGCAGCCAAGTTATATCCTCCAAGCAGGGGATTAGAGGGTTCCTTTCTGAGGAAATCCCGGCCCAAGAGAAAAGACCTATAGAGACTGATAGCTGGAGGTCTCCAGGGGAACGGCCTGGTCCTGGCCCAGGGGAGCCTGCCAATGGGCAAACCCCTCCCACCCCACCGAGCCCCAGTCAGCGTGTGGCACCCTGCTGTTCAGGGGGGCGGACAGCTCAGGAGCAGTAAGCATTTGAGGAAAGCCTCTTCAGCGACAGAGATCCTGATGAGCAAACAGGTGGGGGAGAGGGGGAACTCAAAACAGAAATAATGCAGGAAGTATAGAAATAAAGAAAATGTAATTAATATCCCCAGATGAGATTGTCTACATGGAAAGAGGAATGTATAAAAAGAAATATTCAAAATTAAGAGAGCTTTATGACATCAAAAGTGTAACTGCTGAAATTAATCCAATGGAAAGGTTGGGAAAATTGAATTTTAAAGAAAAAAATGGAAAATTTAAGACATGAAAAAATTTCAGATGAGGAAATCAAAGGCTACAAAACAGCCTAAATGAGAAGTTTTTTGTGGCAGTTACCAGAGCTTATAAATTTCAAGGTGTTTGATTGCTTGGTTGTAAGTAATTCCAGTAGGGGGAACAAAACATCTGCAATGATTTTTAGTTTTTATTTTTTTTAAGTAGGCTCTATGCCCAATGTGGGGCTCCAACGCAACCCCAAGATTAAGAGTTTCATGCTCTATCAACTGAGCCAGCCAGACGCCCCCTGCAATGATTTTTTTTTTTAATATGCTGTAGATGGCAGTATATTTCTATAAACTTAGAAGTACACTTCATTTCATTGTCTTAATACAGTTATGCCAGCTTTTAACATTTTCCTCCAAAAAGCTTAAATTTTTTATTTGGGTAGAAAAAAGTCAGTATCCTCTATGTTTTGGCAATCACATCCAAAACTCTGTCCCTTTGCATGCTGTCAGCATGGAAAGGACAGCTGGAGCCCCAACGTGTGTTTCTCGTTGCCCATTTTTCTCCCTTGACCAAAAAAAATGTCTGGCAGATATCAGGGTAACCTCTTCATGCTAAAAGTTTCTAACGACACCCTGAAGATCATACCCAACATTTACCCTGTTGCAGGCTCAAGGTAAGCAAGCTTAGAATGAGAATTAGCAGGACCGCTTGACATTTTAGGAAAGAAAGTCAGGTGTTTATGTTCAGCAAAAGGAGTTCAAACACGTGAAGGGAGGAAAGAGCTGAGAAACAGGTTCCTCTTGCTCAGTGACCCACAGCTGCCTACAACAGGACAGGTGGAAGTCAGTTCTGATGCCGCAGGTTCTAGGATGTCAGATCCCTCCTTCTCAAGCTCGTGTTGTAACAAAACAAGTAGTGTTTCTCATCGAAGCTTACCTACATACATAGAGACCGATGAAAGAAGTATTGTAATAACTTGCTTTACAGAACTAGGTCTGTCTTGTTTGGACAGAGACGTAGGGTAAGTTTATGGTGTGAGTGAGGCTGATCTGCCTCTTCTCCATCTCGGGTGCTTCTGTTTGCTGACCAAAGGGAGAGAAAGGTAGCGGCTCTGACCGCAAGGGGGAGGATGCTATTCACAGAACCCTCCAGCTGCACGAAAGCTTGCAGCTGGGAGCATCAAGATCGCCTCCTCATCAGGCCGGGGGAGGCTGCAAAGACGAGAGCGGCAGTGAGCCCTACAAAGAGGGCGTACACACACACACACATATACATATATCACATTGTCTTTATCCATGTATTGATGGACACTTAGGTTGTTTCCATATCTTGGCTATTGTAAATAATGCCTCAATAAATATAGGGGTGTGTATGTTTTCAAATTAGTGTTTTTGTTTTCTTTAGGTAAATACGCAGAAGTGGAATTGCTGGATCATATGGTAGTTCTATTTTTACTTTTTTGAGAAACCTCCATACTCTTTTCCATAGTGGCTGCACCAGTTTGCATTCCCAACAACAGTGCACAAGGGTTCCCCTTTCTCCACATCCTTGCCAACACTCATTTCTTTTTGATTTCAGTCATCTGACAGGTGTGATAGCCCATGGCGGTTTTGATTTGCATTTCCCTGATGATTAGTGGGATGTTGAGCATTTTTTCATTTACCTGTTGGCCACCTACCTGTCTGTCTTCTTTGGAAAAATGTCTATGAAGAGCTTCTGCCCATTTTTAATGGGATTTTTTGTTTTTTACTGTTGAGTTCTCAGTTCTTTTTATATTTTGCATATTAACCCCTTCTCAGATATATGATTTGCAAATTCTGTAGGTCACCTTTTCATTCTGTTGGTTTCTTTTGCTGTACAGAAGCTTTTTTTCTCTTTTTTTTCTTTTTGAGAGAGTGTGCAAGCAGCGGGGAGGGGAGGGGCAGAGGAAGAGGAGAGAGAGAATCTTAAGCAGACTCCCTGCTGAGCACGGAGCCTGACACAGGGCTCAATCCCAGAACCCTGAGATCATGACCAGAGCTGAAATCAAGAGTCTGACGCTTAACTGACTGAGCCACCCAGGCGCCCCTGTACAGAAGCTTTCAGTTTGATGTAGTCCCACTTGTTTATTTGTGCTTTTGTTGCCTTTGCTTTTGGTGTCAGATTTTAAAAAATCATCACCAAGAGACTGATGTCAAGGAGCTTACCCCCTATGTTTTCTTCTAGAAGTTTTATGGTTTCAGGTCTTACATTCCCATCTTTAAATCCTATTAAGTCAATTTTTGTGTTTGTAAAGTCCAGTTTCATTCTTTTGCATGTGGCAGTTTAATTTTCCCCACACTAGTTATTGAAGAGACTGTGTTTTCCCCATTGTACATTCTTGTCACCTCTCTTGTAAAATAATTAACTTTATACGTGCATGCGTTTATTTCTGGATTCTGGATTCTGTATTCTGTTCCATTGATCTATATGTCTGTTTTTATGGCAACACCACACTGTTTTAATTACTCTAGCTTTGTAATCTAGTTTGCAATCAGGGAGCATGATGCCTGTTTGTCGCTTGTTTTTTCACTTTATTTTATGGTGTCTTTGTTCTTCTTTCTCAAGATTGTTTTGGCTATTTGAGGTCTTTTGTGGTTCCATGCAAATTTTAGGATTGTATGTCTATTTCTGTGAAAAATGACATTGGAATATTTTGAGAGGGATTGCACTGGGTCCATAGATTGCTTTGTGTAGTATACATTTTAACAGTATTAATTCTTCTAATCCATGAACATGGAATATCTTTCCATTTATTTGTGCCCCCTTCAATTTCTTTCATCTGCATCTTATGGTTTTTAGTATACAGGTCTTTCACCTCCTTGGTTAAGTTTATTCCTAAGTATTTTATTCTTTTTAATGCACTTGTAAATGGGATCATTTTCTTAATTTCTCTTCTTGATATTTATAATTTTTTTATCCAACTTTACTGAATTTGTTCATTAGTTCTAACAGATTTCTAGTGGAATCTTTAGAGTTTCTATATATAATAACGTGTCATCTGCAAATAGTGAGTTTTACCCCTTCCTTTTCAATTTGGATGCCTTTTTATTCCTTGCCTAATTGCTCTGGCTAGAACTTCTAATAATATGTTGATTAAAAGTGGCAAGAATAGATATCCTTGTCTTGTTCCTGATCTTAAATTAAGGAAAAGCTTTCAGCTTTTCACTGTTGAGTATGTTAGTTGTGGGCTTGTCATATATGGCCTTTATTATGTTGAGATGCATTCCCTCTATATCCTTTTTGTTGAGAGTTTTTAAAATCATAATTGAAAGTTGAATTTTCTCAACTTTTTTTTCCTGCATGTATTGAGATGATCATAAGATTTTTAACCTTAATTTCTTAATGTGGTGTATCACACTGACTTATTTGCAGATATTGAACCATCCTCGCATCCCTGGAATGAATCCCACTTGATCATGGCGTGTGATCTTTTTAATGTATTGTTGAATTCAGTTTGCTAATATTTTGTTGAGGATTTTTGCATCTTTGTTCAGCAGGGATACTGGCTTGTAATTTTCTGGTGGCATCCTTGTCTGGTTTTGGTATCAGAGTAATGCTGGCCCTGCAAAATGAGTTTGGAAGAGTTCCTTCCTCTTCTGTTTTTTTGGAAGAGTTTAAGAAGGATTAGTATTAATTTTTTGAATGTTTGGTAGAATTCACCAGGGATGCCATCTGATCCTGGACTTTTGTTTGTTGAAAGGTATTCAGTTGCTGATTCAATCTCCTTACTAGCATTGGTCTACTCAGATTTTTGGTTCTTTATGATTTAGGCTTGGTAGGTTATATGTTGGAATTTATTCATTTCTTCTAGGTTGTCTAATTTATTGGCATATAATTGTTCATAGCAGTTTCTTAGGATCCTGTGTATTTGTGGTATCAGCTCGTCTTTCATTTCTTTTTTTTTTTTTTTTTTTTTTTTAAGATTTTATTTATTTATTTGACAGAGAGAGAATGAGAGAGAAAGCACATGAGAGGGGGAGAGTCAGAGGGAGAAGCAGACTCCCTGCCGAGCAGGGAGCCCGATGCGGGACTTGATCCAGGGACTCCAGGATCATGACCTGAGCCGAAGGCAGTCGCTTAACCAACTGAGCCACCCAGGCGCCCCTCGTCTTTCATTTCTGAAATTATTTTTTTAAGTCTTTATCTTTTCAAAGAACCAGCCTTTCATTGATCTTTTACATTGGTCCTTTTAAAATCTGTTTCATTTATTTTTGCTCTGATCTTTGTTATATTTTCTTCCTTCTATGAACTTTGGGTTTGGTTTGTTCTTTTTCTAGCTCTTTTTAAAAATTAATTACTTAATTAAAATATTTTTTATTATGTTCAATTAACCAACATGTAGTACATCATTAGTTTTTGATGTAGTGTTCAACAGTTCATTAGTTGTGTATAACACCCAGGGCTCATCACCACACGTGCCCTCCTTAATACCCATCACCTGGTTACCCCATCCCCCAACCCCCTCCCTTCTGTAACCCTCAGTTTGGTTCCCAGAATCCAGAGTCTCTCATGGTTTGTCTCCCTCACTGATTTCTTCCCGTTCAGTTTTCCCTCCCTCCCCTATGGTCCTCTGTGCTATTCCTTATGTTCCACATATAAGTGAAACTATAATTGTCTTTCTCTGCTTCACTTATTTCACTTAGCATAATCCCCTCCAGTTCTATCCATGTCAATGCAAATGAGCTAGAAAAAGCTCTTTGAGTTATAATGTTCTTTTGAGATTTTGTTTCATGAGGTGAGCATTTGTTGTGAACTTCCTTTTTAGAACTGCTTTTGCTGCATCCTATAAATTTTGGTGTGTTGTATTTTCATTTTCATTTTTCTCAAGGTATTTTATTTCTATTGATTTCTATGTTGACTCATTGGTTATTCTATAGCATGTTGACTAACCTCCACATATTTGTGAATTTTCCAGTTTCCTTCTTGTAATGACTTCTAGTGTCATACTATTTGGTGGAAAAGCTGCTTGATATGGTATTAATCCTCTTAAATAAATTAAGACCTGTTTTGTGGTCTATTCTGGAGAATGTTCCATGTGCGCTTTAGAAAAATGTGTATTCTGTTGTTTTTGGATGGAATATTCTGTAAATATCAAGTTCATTTCATCTAATGTGTCATTTGAGGCCAATATTTACTGACTGATTTTCTGATATCCATTATTGATGTAAGTGGGATATTAAAGTCCCCTACTATTATCGTATTGTTGTCCATTCCTTTTGGTCTCAATACTTTTTTTAAAGATTTTATTTATTTGACAGAGAGAGCACAAGCAGGGGAAGCGGCAGAAGGAGCGGAAAGCAGGCTCCCAGTGCTGAGCAGCAAGCCTGACACTGGGCTCAATCCCAGGACCCTGGGATTATGACCTGAGCCGAAGGCAGATGCTTAACCAACTGAGCCACCCAGATGCCCCTGGCTCTTAATATTTGCTTTATATATTTAGTGCTCCTATATGAGGTACATAAATATTTCCATATCTTTTTTGTGGGGGGAGCGTGACCCCTTATTTTATAATGCTTTTGTCTCTTATTACAGTCTTTGTTTTAAAGTCTATTTTGTCCAATACAAGTATAGCTACCCCAGCTTTCTTTTGGCTTCCATTTACATGGACTTTTTCCATCCCCTCACTTTGTGTGTTCTTACAGCTGAAGTATCTTGTAGGCAGCATACAGATGGGTCTTGTTTGTTTGTTTAATTCAGCTGCTCTTTTTTTTACTGGAGAATTTAGTCCATTTACATTTAAAGTAATTATTGATAGGTACGTTTTTATTTCCATTTTTGTTTTTGGCTGTTGTGTAGTTCCTCCCTGTTCCTTTTTCTTCTCTTGCTTTCTTCCTTTGTGGTTTGATGACTTTCTTTAGTGGTATACTTAGATTCCTTTTTCTCATTATCTTTATCTACCTGATGTTTTTGTTTTGTGGTTACTATGAGGCTTACATATATATTTATGACAGCCTATTTTAAGTTGATAACAAGTTTGAACTCATTCTAAATCTCTACATTTTTATCCACCCCCCCACTGCATTTTACGGTTTTGATATCATATTTTATGTTTTTATCCTTTGTATCACTCAACTAATTATTGTAAGTTTAGTTTATTTTTACTACTTTCTTTTAATTTTCATATTAGCTTTATAAGTGATTACTACCTTTACTCTGTGTGTGTGTGTGTGTAGATAGATAGATAGATATAGTAACTTTTTTTAAGTAGGCTCCATGACCAGTGTAGAGCCCAATGTGTGGCTTGAACTCATGACCCTGAGACCTGAGCTGAGGTCAAGAGGTGGAGCTTAACTGACTGAGCCACCCAAGCACCCCCACCTTTAACTTTACCAGTGTGAATTACACTTTCATATGTTTTCTTGTTACTAATTAGCACCTTTTTTTTTCAACTTAAAGTGGTCTGACATTTCTTATAAGGCTAATTTAGTGGTGAATTCCTTTAGTTTTGCTTGTCTGTGAAACTTTATCTTTCCTTCAATTCTGATTAACTTTGCCAGGTAGAGTATTCTTGGTTAGAAATTTTTTTCTTTTTTAGCACTTTGAATATATTGTGGCACTCCCTTCTGGCCTGCAAAATTTCTTCTAAAAACTCTGATAGTTTTGTGGGGATTCCCTTGTATGTAACAAGTTGTTCTTCTCTTGCTTTTAAGACTCTCTCCTTTAACTTTTGACATTTTAATTGTAATGTGTCCCAGGGTGGGTCTGTTTGGGTTCATCTTATTTGGAACTCTCTGGTCTTCTGGATCTGAATGTCTGTTTTCTTCCTCAGGTTAGGAAGTTTTCAGCCATTATTTCTCCAAATAAGTTTCCTGCCATTTTCTCTTTCTCTCTTCTCCTTCTGGAACCTCTATAATGTGAGTGTTAGTGTGTTTGATGTTGTCCCTAAGTCCCTTAAAGCTATCTTTACTTTTATTCTTTTTTTGTTGTTGTTGTTGCTCTGATGGGGTGAGTTGTACTGCCCTGTCTTAGAGTTCACTAATCCTTTTTTTTCTGCCCATGTAGTCTGCTATTGAACACCTTTACTGTATATGTTAGTACAGTTATTGTATTCTTTTGCCCCGTGACTTCTCTTTGGTATTTTCTTACATTTTCTCTTTTTTAAGTTTTCACTGTTCATTCTTCTCCCAGTTTTGGTGAGAATCTTTATGATCACTGCTTTGAACTCTTAATCAGGTTACTTATCACTGTATTAACTTTTTATTGCTGCTACCACACACTTGGGGGTTTAAAATAATACAAACTTCAATGCAAACCTGGGCTTCCTGGCTGGCTCAGTTGGTGGAGCGTGCAACTCTTGATCTTGGGTTTGTGAGTTAAAGCCCCATGTTGGGTATAGAGCTTACTTTAAAAAATAAAAAATAAGAAAATTTAAAAAATACAAACTTATTATCTCACAGTTTCTATGGGTCAGGAATGTAGAGTGGGGCTAAAATCTCAGGGTTTCCCAGGCTGAAATCAAGGGGTTGGCAGAACTGTGCTCCTTTCTGAAGGGCTGGGGTAAGAATCTACTTTGAAGCTTATTCTGGTTGTTAGCAGAATTCAGTTCCTGGCAGTTTTAGGACTGAGGTCTCCATTTCCTTGTTGGTTTTTAGACAGGGGTTGCTCTCAGCTTCTAGATGCACCTGCATTCCTTGCTTTGCAGCCTTCTCCATCTTCAACCCAGCAGGGGAACATGAAATCTTCTTGTGCTTCAAATCTCGGACTTACCATTGGAGAAAATGGCTTTTTGGAATACTCTGTCCTTCAAGTCAACTGTGACATGTAATCTAATCATGAGCATGAAACCCATCATTTTCACCATCTAAGAGATGATGTAGGCATGTCTTCCAGAAGATGGGAAATCTTGGGCCCTATTGTAGAATTCTGCTGACCACATTGCTCCACTGTTGCCTTGCTTAGTGCATTGGTTTATAAACGTGATGCCAGTTTCTTTTGCCTTTGTAAATTATTTGACCTTTTTACCTGTAGACTTTGACAATATTTTGTGTTTGAAATCTAGTAGTTTTATTAGAGTATGTCATGAAGTTGATTTTTTTTTTTTTCAGTTTCCTGGTGAGTTCTTTCAATATGTAGATTCAGATATATTTTTTTCTATGTTCTTGGGCCGTAATTTTATTTTTATTTTTATTTTAGAGGTGGGGGAGGGGCAAAGGGAAAGGGAGAGAATCTTAAACAGGCTCCACACCCAGCACAGAGCCTGACATGGGGCTGGATCTCACAACCCTGAGGTGATGACCTGAGCTAAAATCAAGAGTTGGACACTTACCTGACTGAGCCACCCAGGCGCCCCTATAGTTTTAAATATTACTTCTGATCTACTGTTTTTTCTTCAGGCACCCCAATAACACAAATATTATTCCTTCTTTGCCCATCTTCCATTCCATTACTTTTTCTCTGAACTTTATTTTTTTTTTTAGATTTTATTATTTTTAAGTATTCTTGACACCCAACATGGGGCTCAAACTCACAACCGCAAGATCAAGAGTTACACACTCCACTGACTGAGCCAGTGAAGCACCCCTGACCTTTTTTACTTCTTAATGCCATTTTCATTTCCTTGTTTTCCTGCCTTTCTTCAGTGACTCTTACTTTGATCTGAATCAGTTCTCACTTGGGCATCTTGTAACGTATTCCTCATTTCTGAGATAATTTTATCTTTTCCATTGTCCTAAGTGCAAACAAGTCTTTTTATTTCTCTGATTTTTGTCCATTTCTGTCCTTAGTTTTTAAAATTTGTTTCACAGTGGTTCACCTGTCCTGAAAAATTCATCTGAAATACAGTTTGTTTCGACTGTTCACTTTGGAGTTTCTTCCCCTTCATGAGGGTTTTTATTGGGGGCAATTTTCCTCCGTTGATATGGAAGGAATTTCATTCCTGACTTTCTGCAGGACTCTTAAGGACTTAACTTTCCTCTTGTTCATGTGTACGGTATTGGGTTGTTTTGCAATATTTCTAATTTATTGAGCCCTCATTTGGCCATATAGCAAAGTCCAGGTGCTTTTCAGGGTGTTTCTTGTGTTTTGGTTAGGGCGTATTTGTGTTGTGGGGTTGAGAGTCCTTCAATTTTTTGTTTCTTTTTCTTTTTTTTAACTGACCCTAAAACTTCATTTTCCTTTTCCCTTAACAGTCCAATTTCCAGTGGGGGCTTCTCCCTTTTGCCTTTCTCTCCTCCTCCAGCAGACATGCATTTTGCAGAATGCCACTTTAAATCACACCTTTAAATCCTGTGTACCTGGAAGTTCCTTTGCTGTAGTTCATACTCTGATATGTCTGGACACTTTTTTCAGTACTCCTATGTTCTGGGGGCATTTAGTCCTTGTGGCAGCAGTGTCAGATCCACCTTAGATCCCTTCACTAGCTTCCTTTTTCTACCTTGATCTGCCTTTGTCTGCTCTAAACCTTGTAGTGAGGTGGGGCCGAAGTGTGAGTGAGCACACACTGGGATTTGCTGATTTTTCTCCTTTTACTTACTTTTAACGATTTGACATTGTCTGCAAGTTCTACTAAGTGTGGTTTTATGTAGAATTCACTTTTCCTTTGTTTCCTATTGCTTGTGAAGGAAATAGGAGGAGGTAGGTAGCTAAGCAGCTGCCTCAAACTCTCTAGGTTATTAAAGAATCAGTTTTAAAAGCCCAGGAAGAACTTGACAGCCTCTGGCTGTCTCCTAGAAATGCTTTGGAGGAAATGGAGTGTCAATACGAAAGGAACCTAGCACCTACTCAGAGCTCTGGGGCTGTGTTAATGAAGTTCAGTAGTGACCATGCTGGTTTATTTTCTCTGCTTACAGTCTTTTGACAGTTGTGATAGACATCTGTGGTTTTGATCTGACTTACCTCCATTTCCCCTTCTAGGAACATCACTGAGATTTCCTTTGGGGAACTATTCTCAGTTCCAGTTGGATACATCTCACCTCTAGACCTAGCCAATTAGTATATAATTTATCTTTGAAGTTACAGTGATTGATTGAGGGTGGACATGTCATCAGCCCATCCAATGAGACTCAATCCTGGATTTATTGGAGCTATATGAAATCTCTGCTGGGGTTGGTAAGCAGAAAACGTTCCAGTCTATTCTAGTCTTCTATATATTGTACATTGTTTCTGACCACTTATAAAATGGCTTGTATTAGCAAATGGTTTAGAGTCCCTATTGCCCAAAGAAGTCCAAAGTGGAGAACATCAGATGATGTAGAACAGTGGAACCTAAAGTCATCTTGCTCACTGAAATGCAATTGATCAGAGATAAGAGCCCAGAGTAAATGTTCTTGAGGAGATGCCAAATACCATCCAATAGTCAAATTTCTTAGATATTTTGCTTTTTTTTTTCTTTTCTAAAGATTTTATTTATTTATTTGACAGAAAGAGAGAGAGCACAAGTAGGCAGAGAGGCAGGCAGAGGGAGAGGGAGAAGCAGGGAGCCCAACGCAGGGCCCGATCCCAGGACCCCAGGATCATGACCCGAGCCAAAGGCAGATGCTTAATGACTGAGCCACCCAGGCGCCCCTCTTCTTTCAAATGGTATCCTGAGGTAGACCCAATAGCTGAAGTAAGAGCCTTATGTCCTTTTTGTTAATGGACTCAAATCTAAACTAGGGAATTTAATAAGAAAAAACACTGAAATGTGAAACTATTTTGGAAAACCAGTAATCTGTAGCTAGAAGTTTTTGGAAGTCTTAGAGTACACAAGCTCTGGCTGTCTATATAAAACAACTGACCCTGAGATAAAAATGAGGCCAAAAGATCTGTTAAGAATTGGAAGTCTGTCAATAAAGAGATTGGGAGAAATTCTAAGCAAAAATGTCATTGGGCTAATAGAAACTGAAGGACAACCCTCTGAAATCTAATGATGCCACTCTGGGGGAGATGAGCCCACAATTCCTTGTCTTTCCTCTAAACTCCCAAGTGGAATAGAACAGCACTTGATGCAAGTGTTAGCTACAACTAATCCTACTACTCTGGAACATCTGCTCCTTCAGGCCAAAATGTTAAAGCCTAAAAAGCAGGCGCCTGGGTGGCTCAGTCAGGTAAGCATCTGACTCTTAATTTCAGCTCAAGTCATGATCTCAGGGTTGGGAGATCGAGCCCCATGTAGGGCCCTGCACTGGGTGTGGAGCCTGGCTTAAGATTTTCTCTCCCCCTCTGCCCCTCCCCCCAACAAAAAAGTTGCCTAAAAAGAAAAGCAAAATGACTTACAGTGTGTGAGAGAGTGGTTTCGTCTTAATATAAAGGTGACTTTACGACAAAAGATGGTAGTAGGGGCGCCTGGGTGGCTCAGTTGCTTAAGCGTCTGCCTTCGGCTCGGGTCATGATCCCGGGGTCCTAGGATCGAGCCCCACATCGGGCTCCCTGCTCCGCGGGAAGCCTGCTTCTCTCTCCCGCTCCCCCTGCTTGTGCTCTCTGTCAAATAAATAAATGTTAAGAAAAAAAAAAAAGATGGTAATAAAAGATGAATTTGAAAATGTGTAGTAATTATAGAAGTTTGAGAGGAAATGAACATTATTTGCTTTGGTTTACTAAAACCACTCTAAAAAATGAGAACTTACAGCAATTTTGAGTCCTTTCCTAAGTCTCAACCCATATCTGATACTTTGGGATCACTGGTCAGAATCCATATGGATTCTTCCTAGATTTTCATAAATCTTTTTGTACTAACATGAAAAGGTGGGTAGGTGTTAAAACAGCATACTACCATTGCCTATCCCTTAATTCAGTAGCCACAGCTTAGTCTCCTTGCTTCAGAACTACAGTTGTCAAAAAAATTAGTCAAAGCATCTTCAGATCTTGTATCAGAATTCCCTTTAAGCCTGTTACCACATGTAAGTCTCCACTGCTAAAGCAAACCACCCGTCATTTTTCTACTAGTTAATAATTATGAATTATTTTCAATCTTCTATTACCATCCATTGTTGTAATATTCTTTGAACATATAGCTACAGTAACTGTTTTAGTGTCTTTGTCACTCCTGACATCTATGTTAGTTCTGGGTCAAATTATCCTGCTTCTTTGTATGTCTGATAATTTTGGATTGAATACCACAAATTGTGATTTTTTTTTTTTTTTACCTTGATGGGTGCCATATATTTTTGTATTCCTCTAAATATTCTTGAGCTCTGTTTTGGAATGCAGTCACTTGGAAATGGGTCATTTGGGGTCTTGCTTTTAAGGTTCGTTAGGTAGGAGCAGAGCAGTGTTTCCTGTAGGGCTAACTCGTCTCTACATCTGAGACCGATACTCTTTCGTATACTCCCCCCAGTGTCCTGGAAAGCATGAGGTTTCTGATTCTGGCTGGTGGGAACTGGTACTGTGTGTGGTGGGTGCTGTTAACTCGGGCCCTTTTGGATGATTCTTTCTCCAGCCTTGGGTGGTTTCCTCCCATGCATGTATTCAGCTGAATACTCAGAGGAACTTCGGGACCTCTCTGAAGTTCTCCCTCCGTGCAGCTCTGTCCTCTCTGGGACTTGGTCCTGGACTCTGGCAGTCATGTCTCCCTGGGCTCTGGTTCCTTAATTCGGGGAGTCCACGTTGATTTCCCCTCCTTGCAATGCAGCATGAACACTCTGAAGGCTGTAAGCTGGGGCAATAGTAGGGTTTACCTCATCTGCGTCCTCTCTCTCAGGGACCACTTCTGTTGCATGATGTCTGGTGTCTTAAAAACCACTGTTTGACATTTTGTTTTTTGGTTGTTTCTGATGAAAGTAGAGGCCCACAATGGAAGCTAGTATACTATACAATAGACACTTGCAAAGGTACTATAGAAACACTTGAGCAAATTCATCATTCTAAACAGGCGGTTCTAACTATAAGCTTTACTAGAAATGATCACCGACCTAACTCTATAATTCACTTCTCTCAAGCTAATGTTTGTTTAGTATACCCAACCTAAAAAATGATAAAAAGGTACGTTACACTGACTTTAATAGTGATACTCTTTGAAGACCATACACAAGTGAAGAAAAATGTCTTTGTTCTGGATGAAGATAAACATATTCTTGGCCAGTAACAGTCAATGTCATGACAACACTCAGAAACGGTAGGTTTACAATCCATTAAGGTTGATCATCTCTCCCATGCAGTAACTGGGATCTTTTTTCCTACAAAGAATTCAGGACTAAGGTCAACTCTTTTGTGGGGCTCTTGGTTAAACTATTTCAAGATTGACTCCCTGGTACCCTCAATTGACTTCATCTTAGATCTTATGAGGAGTCCAAAGGGATAGAGCCTGGGAGTTAGACAACTTGAGGCAGCTTTTACCAGTCTGCCAATCAGTGAGGCCTTACCTCTGAAAGCCCGACAACAGGAATGGACACACTCCAATAAACTTGCCCCTGAAAGCCAATTAACAGGCTCACCCCCATTAACTACACTTCTACAGAGGCCTCATAAGCCTCTGAAAGTCTTGAAATCCTTGACCTCCTTGCTTCCCCAACACCCTGTAGAAGATCAGCAGTCTGCTCAGCTCAGGGACGACTCTGCCTGACCAACACAGCTCTTCTTTACCAGTGAGCATTAAACTCAGCTTTGTCTTTTTATATAAGATAAAGAGTGGTGGGCTCTTCAACCTCTGAGAGTCTTATTTTTTATATTCTCTCCAGTTTCACAATTGCTCACTTGATTTAGGTCCTGATAGTATCAGTAGCTGCCATGGCTTGAGCATCAATTAGGCTAGTTATTATGGTAATCCAGACTTAATATATATAATCTACCACTCAGTATCTGAAATTAAAAATCTGAATTTATTGCTTACTATAGTAAGGAAAAGCTGCATTGGTCAGGCATAGTTTCCTGGAGCAGAGTAGACTGCTCTACAGAATAATTTGCTTTGTAAATGTCCAAGGAAGCTGTAAATACAATCTCTTATATAAGAATAGATATGGGAGTGCCTAGCTGGCTCAGTTGGTAGAGCGTGTGACTCTTGACCTCAGGGTGGTGAGTTCAAGCCCCACACTGGGGGTAGAACTTACTTAAAACAAACAATAAAATACAGAATAGAGACATCATCTTACTAGGTAATTTACCTAGCATAAAAGGTATACATTTGTATGACTGTGGAAGAGTTTTACCATTTTCCAGGTGATTCCAGTTCCAGGGATTATCTACTGGATATTAGGATATTTTGTTTCAATGAAATGCCCTAGTCTATCATTTGGTTGCCACATCATCTAGTACCTTACTAAGTGCTTTTTGATAAAATGTACTTAGAAAAATAGCCAAATATCATGCAACAGCATCACCTATAATACAACAAATTAATATAAATTTATTGGGTGGAAAATGGGGAAAAGGACAAAAAAGATGGGGTGGTTCTGTACTGATATCACCAAGCTCATAAAACGATAAACTCAAGTCCCAAATCTTCAGCCCACATCAAAGACTTCATGTTCTGATGACTGTGGACAAGGCCAGCCCTGGTCACCAGGCTCAGGAAATCATGGCAGTGTAGCTCTAAAGGAAGAAGTGCCTCTGTCAAGGACATCACTTTCTCTCTAGTTCAGAATGACCCTTCTTGGGCACAAGTTTAAGATTCTGTTTATTCTCCCATCGATGTAGAGCAGACTGGCTGGATGCAACATTGTGCCAGTTACCTTGGTCCTGTTAGAGAGAAAACAGACCTAACACTGTTCAAAACTACCTGCAGAGCTGAAGACCTATTTTGTCTTTATGAATATAATCTATTCATCAAGGTGAGTGGTTCTAATCTAGACAGTTTGGGAGATGGGCAACTTTTAAGGAAGAAACTTTGTTTTCCTTGCAGTTTAAAGAAATCTAAAGATTAGTGGGGAGAGGAGGTGGATGAAGAGAGAACTTCTGCAATGAGAAAATGAGAAGGAACAAATCCAAAATTGCTGAAGACAGCCATGTCTAAATACCCTACCTCTTCCAGCCACCTATCTTCTCGGGGAAGCCTCTGCAACCGGTTTTTGGTCAGCTCAAGTTGGAGGCCATCAAACCTGCACTTAAACCAGCGATGAGCTTCTTCCAGGTTAGCTGTTATCTGGACATATAAGTGTTATCAGTAAAAATCACAACAAAGAAAGTTATAAGTGTTTTGTGTATTAGTTGCAGAGACTTTTTGACCCAGATGTTAAAAGACCCAAATTCTGAGTGCAAGGTCCTTGCAACATATTTGCATAACACAACTCCTACAGATGGGAGTGATTTCTGAATGCAGAGCTGAATGCATGCAAATCTGCTGCTTTCACGCTTTATTAATATTTCCTGGATGTGAATGGAAGTGAGAGGACCCAGGAGGAAAATAAGAATGAAAAGGACAAGATGGCACTGCTAACAAATATGGTAGTTCAAACCATAGTTTGAATTTTTGAGTTCTGTTCTCTAAGACTAAATAGTTCTCCAAAGTCCCTACACTAGATCTTTCTTTTGGGCTTTATGAAAGTAATTGAATTAGTAAAAGACTGGACTAGCTTAGTGTAAATTGCATTCCCTTTATTTCCTTTATCCTCAAAATATTGTATACTTTAGCTCCTAAGCACAAACTTCTAAATTACCTTTGTTAGACTTAAACGGTCCTTCTAGTAGTCTGCCTTTGAAGATGATCTGGAATCATTTGACAAATATTTACAGAGTGCCTATATGTGCCTGGCACTTTTGTATGTATTTGGGATACTTCAGTATTTTAAGGTAAAGCTGACATGCTTTTAGGTTATATAAAGGTTGCTTCAAAATAGCTCCAAAACATATCCTCTAGAATAAAAAGTAAAATGACTGTTTTCCCCATGTGATTATTTGTTTCATGGACAGCATTTTCGTTTTTTGATTCTGAAGTCAGGTATTTCTCTTGCCTGGGAGAAGGCAAGTTCCATGAAAGCAGGGGCGTCCTCGGGCTTGGTTCATCCAGCATCCCATCACCCAGCCCAGCGCCCACCATAGGATAGGTCCACAGTCAGTATGTGTGACTAAATATTTGTCCCAGATTAGCCAGGTCCTTGTGTGGGTACAAAATAGTGAGGTAAGAAAATAAAGCTCCCCTTGGCATTTAACCTTTAGAAAGCTACAAAGCTCATGCACTTTCCAGGGCTGTTTGTATATCCTAATGCCAGTGATACTCTCACACCCCCTCCCCCAAACCCAACCCCACCTTTCTCAGGCATTCTTTACCAGGGGTGGAGGGAAAGATGCTTGCAATGGCCCTGTACATCATGTCTCCTCTTGTATGGTGAATGAGAAGGGAGGTACTACTTATTGAGACGTACTCTGAGTCATCTAACAGCATAACGGCTTAGTAAGTCGTACTATCCCGACTTTTTGGGATGTGGTAACTGATGAGTTAATGTAAATGTAACATCCTCAAGGGCACAGAAAGTGTCACAGCTGGTGTTCAAACTCATGCGTGTCAGAGTCCATATTCCTTTTAATATACCATTCTGATAGTCCTATTGTCCTGTCATTTAATGGCTATAAAAAGGACAAATCATGACCAACCAATGACATCATCACTATGATAGCTTAAGAATCTCTTTTCTTATCTGGAAAATGAGGAGTGGTTGTGTCAGACAATGATTTCAAAGATCCTTTCCAGCTCTAAAAAATGTATGATTTTAAATACCTTCAAAAAGGCCAATTTAAGATTAGAGAAAGCAAATTCCCAAATTAAAAGGGCCTATGAGGTGTGCCTGGCTGCCTCAGTCAGAAGAGCAAGCAGCTCTTAATCTCAGGGTTGTAAGTTTGAGCCCCATGTTGGGTGGAGAGATTACTTCAGAAAAATAAAACTTAAAAAAAAAAAAAGAGGGCCTACTTTACATTTCTAGTTATTGACTGAACAAAGAGCTTCCATTTTTATTAGTGATGTCAAGCAGGAATGCATTAAAATTTACACACATGCTGGTCTTCCTTCTTATATTTAGGGGTAGAGACTTGGACTTAGTTTAGTCAGTATTTCAACATTCTTTTATTAGGACACAGAATCTCAATCTAAAAATTATTCTTCATAGTAGATATTAGGCTTAGTTAAGTTATTGGTTCTTGCCTGTTACACTCCTGACAACTATGTTAATGAAGGATTTTACCTTGAATGTCTAAGTCTTTATGTCCGTGGCTTACCTGTTCTGATTCCACACTGGCTTCTTTCAGTTTATGCTCTGTTGCCTCTTTACATTTCTTTAGGTGTCTGATAGTTTCTTCCAATTCCTGAAAATGTGATACAAAGATTTTTACAAATTCCCAATATACCATATGGAACAGGAAGCTTCCATATTGTAATAAATGGGCAACCAAATTATGAAAGTATAATGGGGTTATACTTTCTAACTTCATGTGCTACCAAAATAAAAGATAAGAACTGTTACTCTCAGTAGTATACATAATGCATATGATCACAGATTTTGATTTTATGTATTCTCCTGAGGAGGAAGAGATTGACATCTCTTTCCAGAACCGAAGGAATACTTTTTCACAGGAGACACCGTCTGCTAGAAGGCAAGAGCTTGATAATCCCTTGAAGTCCCTGTATTCAGTGACAGAATGTTGTGCTTTTCAGAAGGCTGGGTAGAGCTGCAAGTCCTATTACAGCAGCAGGGATAGCTGAGCTTCAGGGAAGGACCAAAGGCTATAAAGTTCCTGAAAGACTAGGAAATTCAGTTCCAAAGTCTTAGGAACCAGTATTTTGCATATGTGAGCTTCAGTTGTTAAGAATGAATACTTCATAAATTGAAAATTGAGAACATGTGCCATATTCTCAGCTATAGGCTTCTTCCTCTTGCAGGTTTATGTTTCTTCTTTAGAATCTAGAAAATCTAGGTGCTCTGATGCTGGGTTTCAGTACATGTCATTTGCTGCTCATCTCAGAGGACTCTGAGGAAGCCTCTCACCCGGCACCGGCTCTCTAGTTCCTGCCTTATTTTCCGCTCTGCCTCGAGTCGCAGCTCTTGCTGTTTATTCCGTGCTGATGTCTCATATTGGCTCTTGGCCAACAGCTGCATCTCCTTCTGTAGGTTACTCATTTCGGATACGAACTTCTGGATACTCAGTGACTGGTGGGGCACAAAGAGGGAAGCAGTTGGTGAACCTGAGTCTTGAGATTTTATGTGAATGGTAAACATGCAGTTTGTGAAAATCACCTACCTGTTCATAATTTTTTTTCTGATATTGATCCTTAATTAGCTCCATTTGCCTCAATTCTGTTTCTATTTGCTGAAAGTAAATGTGGAAATAACATAGAAAGATGATCAGTGAAAAAACTGGCTTGCTCTTTTTGCCTATAGGATGACAGAAAGAATCCCATATGAGACCCACAGTTAGCAGCTCCTCCTGGGTCCTCCTTCCTGTCTGGCCCACTACCCTAAAAGAGCAAAGTTGTATGCAACCACTGGGGAAGAGGCAGTTGGGGGGGGCCAGAAGGTGACATGGCAGCTAATGAGAAACCACACATTTACACAGCAGTATCTCTGCTGGAAAAAGAGATAGTAACCCCCCCCAGGCCCCCCGGCAATCTGCCCACACCCCAGGTGTAGCTCTAATTCCCAGAGAACACAGCTGCTGTTAGAGGACTCTGGAACCATCTTCACCGGACCCCGCCACCTGCCTGGATCCTCATCAGATACTAAAGAAGTGAGGGGAGACTTAGCATTTCTCATACAACCTTCATCCTCTCTACATTCTGAGTATTATTCGCCTTGGTCGACAAGTGGAGCTTAATTTGGGCCTTTTGATTCTTTATTTTCTCCTTGCTACTGTTCAGGATCTTCTCCAGCTCTGTCAGTTTCTGCCGCAGCTCTCGGTTGGTCCGGGTTACCTCCACTGATCGGAAGTTGGCTTCGTCAAGGGCTTTCTTCAGCTGTGGAACACAAAGGGAAAATTTGATCATTTTAAGCTTCCATTCTGGAAAAGAAGCTTATGATTAGGCCTGTCCCCGTATTTAGTTCTCTTTGGACCTTTCTTTTAAAGAGGAGGGTAAGTGAGGCAATAATAATGATGTCTCATTAAGAATTGTGGAGCAAAATTCTAAGTGGTTTTCATCCTTTTTTTTGTTTTAATTTTTAACACTAAACACAATCTTTCCTAGAACAGATAAACAATATATATTCATCATTTGCTTTTAAAGAGCATGACTTTGGAGTCCAACCTAAGTTCAAATCTCAGCTGTAGCACTTATTAGCCAAGTATGCAAATGACCTATCTCCTAGGATTCCTAGTTAAGTAAGATAAAGTAGAGAAAGAAGGGAGAGCCTGGCACATATGCTCAGCTTTAAGCTTTTCTCTTCCTTTCTGTTGCTTGTGACTTCATGTCTGGAGAACTGAAAATTAGAAGGTTAATTTATATAAATACTTGCCCGTTACTACCATTGTATAGATTTTTATAATACTGCTTTCAGTTTTTAAAGATTTTAATAAACTTGTCTGGCGGAAAAATGGCATAGAGATTACTGTTAAAAACAAGATGATAGCCCCAAATGGAATCCTGTATGCTAAGCCCCACGTCACCAAACTGAGACTGAATTAGTTCTGGCTTTCCCAGAAATGAACTCTTAAACGAGTCCTTCAGGAATTGCCTGATCAACACGAGTTGGGTAATCTGCCTGACCCTGCCATCCCCTACAGGAAAGAAACTCTGCAATAAGCAACTCAAGTCATGGCTTGTATGACTTGTTCCTGCTCCCTTCTGCCTCTAAAAGCCTTCATTTTGTACAGCTCCTTGGAGCTCTCTGCTAGATTGCATAATGCCCAATTTGAATCAATTTTTGTTCAAATAAACTCTTAAAAGATAAACTG
This sequence comes from Halichoerus grypus, assembly GCF_964656455.1. Lineage (NCBI taxonomy): Eukaryota > Metazoa > Chordata > Mammalia > Carnivora > Phocidae > Halichoerus > Halichoerus grypus. The sequence continues at coordinate 156,237,732 of NC_135715.1, read as the reverse complement.
AGGCATATTAAATATTTAACAGTTCTGGTGTCAGAAGAGAAAAAGGAAGGAGAGCAATGATCCCTGGGAGCAACAAGCAACCAGGTGTAGGCACCCACTGAGCTCCCTGCTTCCTTGAAGCCTCTGGAGGTCACAGTAAGTCCCTATTGGATCCTTGCTCTGCAGCTTTGTGTTAGCAGCTGTCAGACTTTGAGCCTTTGTTTTTCTGAACTAGGTCCAGAAACTGACTGGAGTTAGATTGGTTCTGACCCTAAAATCGAATTGGGTCCAGAGTTGGAGTGGGTCCAGTGTGAGGCCTCAGGTGAATAAAACTTTAAGGCTGAACAGACAGATAATTTGGAAGTACAGTGGCTACCATGGAGAACTTTTAACCTAAATAAGCTTATCCATGTATGATGTACTCTAGAGAAGCAAAGCCAAGCACTTATAATGGGTAGAAGGAAAATTATTATTTTTCATCCTCTCTTGTTTCTGGTGACTAGAATGAGACCCGCTGGAATTCCCCACTTGCCCACAGCCTACAGACAGGATCTGGAAAACTAGCAGAAGCTAGCAACGGGTGACAAGTCTTACCAAAGTCAGCTCTCTCAGATGTCCGTGGTGTCTGGTTGAGAGAGGAAGGTAAAATTTCACATCCCTTCCAAATTCAGACTGACAGGCAAAAGATAGGTGTAAGAATTAGATCTTTGAATTGTGTCTTGTGAATCTGCTTTTGGGTACCCATTGGTAGTTGATCCTTTGTCTCCGAGGGACAACTACTGCCTTCTTGTTTATCTGGTTTTGTGTCCTGAGAACTTGGCTAGGCAACCATCAGGTTAGAGGCTCTAAAATTATGGTTGGCTAGGAACCTGACTGATGCCAGCCAGGACAATTCTTTTGGTTATCTTTGGGGGTGGCTCTGGATCTTGGGCGGGGATTATCTTTTGTGTCCTCTCTGGGGACCTCTCTTGCATCCATGGGGTTGTTCAGTAATGCTAGGAATATTTACCGTTTGTCATGGCTAAAACCTGGCAAGATATCTGAAAGGATTTCAAGTAGCTCTATGGTCAGAAGATGGCCATATTCAGAGCCTGATAGACTTAAAAGTTCCTTTCTTCCCCCTGCCATGATGGCAGTATTTTTTGTCAACAGCAGTTCACCTAGTGAGTGCTGATACTTTGGGTCTGAGTGAAGCTGAGGAAAAAAGAAAAGTCCTTCTCCCCTCAGCTAAAATGAAACTATGTACCTAGAGAGAAAGAGAAACATTCTAAAGTCTCTATGGGAGCATTTACTAAAATATTCCAAAGACACACAACTCTAAATCTGCAACATAGGAATCTTTTGGATACAAAGAAGCAAATCGAAGATAATGTAGTTGGCTGGGTGGGTCAGTCTGTATATTATTAAAGGTTGTAACCCAATTCTTTGATAAATTAAAAACTGTACTTGTCTTGTAAATCAAGTGTACAAGAACATCAATTCAGGCCTAGACTAATTCAAATTTTTTACCAATCCCCAAAACTCCCCTAATTCATCTAAGGCTTGCAGATATTGTAAAAGATCTGGATTTAGGGAACAAAAGAATATCCTTGGTGCAACTGATATTCTTTTTCTGTGACTTTTGAAATGTAAGTATTCTACTTGGTCTTTTCCAAGAATGAAGGAGGAAAAAAAAAAAAGGATATTTTGAAAAGTAGGCCCATGAAGAATCTTAAAATTCTCCTTCACGAAAAGGAGTTAAAAGCTTGAGCCTGAACAGGTAACCTTAATTTTATTTCATTTGTCAAAAACAGAATTTGGATCCAACTGTTCTTTTATAAACTAGTGAGTTTTGCATTATTGTACCTGTCTCAAAACTAAAGTTGTAAAATGAAACTTGTAAGATCTGTTTGTATCTGTATGTTTGTTTTTGTATGCATGTTAGAGACTTTTTTCTTACCTTTGAAATGAATTTATCAAGAGCTCTATTTAATTGGTTTAAAGACAAGTATTTATACATATCAAGTTCATAAGATCTAGGATAATCGTCAACAAATAAAACAACAAACTTAAGCTAACTTTTACTTAAAATATCCATGTCTTCAGAATTATCAGCATTAGCTGTAATACTTCTGTTTTACCACGTTTACTAAAAGTCAGATAGGCTCATCTATCTCTGTTACAGAATTTGTCAGCAAGAAATTTAAGATCATGGTAAGCTGTTTAATGTCTCATGAAATTTTCATCAGTAATCTAAACATAACTGTTAAAGAGATGTAGGATAAAATTTTCCAATTTTGGGTAAAATTACCCAATTTTTTGTTAACTAGAAATCTTGAAATCACCCTAAAATAAATTAAATGGTGGATACTCATTGAATATCTAGATCATTTCCAAATAAAATACCAAAACATTAATTACTAAACATAGGTTTATCCACTTTTGGCTTTCTTTTACAGAGAAACTAAAGATATTTGGGTTAGTAAACATTTTTTTTGTGCTACATTAGAAAGTTTACTATGAGGAAGAATATACTTCTAGAAAGTAAGAAATGTATTTATAAACTTGCCAACCCACAGAATTTTAGTGTAACACACTCTACAATTGCTTATTTCTTAGTTTTCACTAGGAATAAGGGTTCTAAGGGTTAAGGATTCTAGTCAATATGTGTAATTAAAATTACTTCAAAATAATAACTATGAAAAGTAGTAAGGGAAGTAAAATGACTGACTGCTCCAGAATGAGAAAGAGGAAAAGACACAGAACAAAGTTTGAATGGATAAAAGAAAGAGTTGGTTTGTGGAAAAGGAGTCTTGAGAAAGGAATTTTATGTGTGGTCAAGGTGGTTGTTTTTAAAGAATGAATTTGGTGCAAAATTAGAATTTGGTTTTCTCTTCATTAGAGGGACAGTTTTCTTGGACTATTGGTCTGTTCTTGATAAGAGTCTCTGAAAGGTTTTTTTTTTTTTTAAATCTTTTGGGTAATCTCCCTGAAAAACAAAGATTTTTACATCCTAGCAAAATAACTTACTGTGCTTCACATTGTCTTTTATTACTTAACATTGAGAAGACTGGGTTTTCTTAAGAGCTAAGTTTTGTTCACAACTATATAACTTTCTGTATTTGCCTTTAAAACTTCTATTGTCACTTTGTTTAAATAATATTTCATAGTAATTTGTGATCATAGTCAAATGTTCAAATGTTTTGACAACTTCCCCAAATCAAATTCTAAATGGAGTCTTTTTTGATCTCAAAGTATTTGTGTCTCACCATGTAAAAGAGAAATGTTAAACTAATTAGGTTTATTTGGTATGCTAAATTACATGGGAAGCATTGTCAAATAAGTGATGATAAGCCTTATATTTGTATAATGTGTGTTATTAATATGTGTTCTAGCAATTGTAGGAAATTCCTAAAAATCTGGTATGTTCTTTTATCAGTCATAATTCCAGTTATTATCTTAAAATGGTGTATATCACAGATATAACCCAATATCCTTATCAATTCTATTAGAGTGAACTCTCATCAGATCTTTAAACATGAGCATATTAAAGTCAGCTGTTGTTACACGTGGATACTTTTGCAAAAGGGAGATTCCTGGAAAGGACCCTACTAAGTACTCTTGAGTACTGACACCCCTGCCAAATTAGAAGGTATCAAACCTTTGGTGCACATTTCACAACTGAAGAAGGCTCCATCTGACATCTGGTCCTATGTAAATATGAGGTGTGGAGGCCTCAAAATCAAATTGACTGAGAAGTAGCTGACATTGGGGTAGACTGTTTCCGCCTAAGATGTCAGATCAAGAATGTTTCTTTCCATTCTTCCTTCTCTCTCTG